>NC_135532.1:49362748-49998581 GCF_045843805.1 Urocitellus parryii
TATTTCAGACTACAATGAACTTCTCATAATGGGAACACTTATAAATTATCTTACTCTGTGGGGAAATTACAGATTTAAAGAAAAAAAAATACCTTCAAGTACATTAAAACAGATCTAATTTTACAGATCAACTTGTCAAGTAAATACTTCTCAAACTGAAATATATACTTTAATTTGATTTATAAACACACAAACCTACATTTCTAAAAAAAAATAGAACCAAGTTTTCTTGATGTTTACAGAACAACAGAAGGAGGCTTGGTCCCCTATGTGCTGATATTTATGCTTTTGTATGAAAGGTATGCACAGGGAGCAAAGATAAATAATTTTCTAGGAAAATGTCAATGCAATCCCTTGTTAGTATTGATCTTAAAAGACTGTGACAGTATCTTGATTCCATCTCTCTCAGAACCACAAAAATAAAGTAGAAAGGAGACTACATCATCCATTGAAAGTGAACCAGCATAAGATCTGGGAGACAAAAATCTGCTGTCAATAGTTCCATTGACCTCTTCTAGCAGTCAAAATGAAATTTAATCTGTATGACTTGAGGCATATGTCCATTAAATAAAAGACACAGATGTTCACCACTCCTAACAAACATCTCAGCTCCTCTCCTTATATAGGGAAGACAATCCAGTGCTTTTTAATCTCACATGCAAAGTGAGATGAATCCATAAAGTAATTAATCCCTTCTGATTCTGCTATAGACATTATAATTTGTCCTTATATGTTGTTTGCAAACAGGTCTAAGAATTGACATTTGTTTGCTTTCTAAGTACCTTTTTAGCTAACATGGATGATAAGTCACTAACAGTTTTAGTTACAAAGTGTCCCATCTAACAGAAATATTAAAAGTCAAACAATAATTCATGGAATTATCCCCTGAAGTACATCAATTAACAAGTCTAAACTACATGGGCCTGTACTCCTGGAAAACAGCAAGGTTAAAAAATTACCCCACCCTTTTGTGTTCTGAGAAATGGCTTACTTAAAATAACTAATTTTCCCATAGGGCTCAGATTAAATTCTTCTTTGATTAAAACAAGGCTAATCACAGACCACTTAACTTCCTATGCTTTGCTTTTCATAAATTATTATAGGAACGGTTTGTACTCACTGAACAAAATACTTGCATATTTGATTTAACTAAAGATAAACTTCTTTCCTTCCCACAGGGTCTTGAACACTGAACAAACCTCAGTCTGAGTCAGCATGGACTAAGAACAACTTCTCTCTATTAGCCACACTTCAGAGAAAAAGCTGAAATACATTCAAGGAAATACATTTTCTGCTCAACTGACTAATTATACCACCAGCTTATTCCATACCCCCACTCAAGGTTCTAATTCTTTTTGCATGTCCGTATAAAAGAAAATTATATTATGCTTGTCCTTTAAGATACTTGCAAATTTTATGGTCAGTATCCTTTTTGCAGGCTGATTTTTGTCAATCTCTTCTCTGAATAGAAAGCTTGGAATGCACACATTTCCAAGACAAGTTCTCAGGATCATGTTGTCTCATGATCTATTTTCTTACCATTTAACAAGATATTTTACTCTTTCCATATTTATTTAAAGATATCAAATTACATATTAGTGAGCATGTGATAAATAGAACATTTGTGAGATCTTTAAAAAGAAAAACAGTTCTTCAGATGAAAATCTATAAGGGCTCTTGAAGTTATCTAATCCAAATTATCATTAAATATTTCATAAGACTGGGACCACCTTTTACTTAACAGAAACGCAAGAGTCAAGTAAAAATCAAATAAGAATCAGTATGTTTATATAATCACATATATAAAACATATATGTGTATCTACCTATACCATACATGTAATATTTGCATAATAATTATGCATGCATAAATAAAATATTTATATGCAAACGATCACATTTGTATTTCCACAGAATACACATCTCGAAGTCCTACTTCTGTATTTTGGAAAAGGGTCTTAAAGGAGATTGGTTAATGAGTTGCTAAAGACAGGACCCTAACCCAACAAGAAAAGCCATCAGGGGATTCTTGAGCAGAGGAAGCATCATGTGAGTATAATAGTGATCCACTTTATGGTTTGAATATCACCCTTCCCACTCTGCCACTGTGACTTATTTTTAATTGTTTTTTTTTTCTCTTCCTCTCACTGCTATTTTATAAACTCTTGCCCTCCCTAATTTCAGAGGGAAAAGGATTACCTTTTTTCCCCATCATAGGCTGTGTGTTATCTGTCCTTGAGCACACACCCACCACAGAAATAAAGTAATTCAGATTTGGGGGATGGCAACAGAATATTTCAGAAATGATTACCAAATTACCAGGTGAGTTACAATTCTGGACAGAACATGGTGGAATGTGGCCTTTGAGTCACCTCTTTAAAAGCCCTCCTGCTCCCCTTGATGGGCAGAATCATCACCTCTGATACAGGAGTCTCCTGTGTTTCTACTTTGCTAGTAAAGCAATAAAACTTCATTTTACTTTTTCTCAAAACTGTGTCCTTGTTAGTGGATTGACATTGGGGCAAGGGCCTTGCTTTCCATAACATGAGGAGCAAGAAGGCAGCCTTCTGTATACCAAGGAAAAAACACAACAGGAGAAAACACTGGCCTATGAGTTACTCTTGGACTTCCAGCTTCCACAAATATGAGAAATAAATTATTGATTAAGACACCTAGTTTATGATATTTTCTTCAGGAAGCCCTAACACACTAATGTATCCACAATTTCATAAACCAGAAGTTCATATCATAATTTCACTTTATCTATAATATGGCAATTATATAACATCACTCCTGAATATTAACATGAAATAGACAGTCAACATCTATAGTGAAATAATTTATTTCTCTTTTCAGGAAACTTTATGCTGTTTTATTTCAGTATTTTGTGGGATGGAAATGGTACAAGCATTTTGCCTACATTGAAACACAAATTTTATATTATTTATTGCATAATCAACAATTTATTTAATCTTGCTGCACTTTAATTTCTGAAAATGTAAAATAGAAGAAAAGTATTTAACTTCTAAGGTTATTATAAACTATCTAAGCTAATTCATATAGAAGGCTTAGAACAAACTCTCCTTGCACTTAAAATTTCCTGAATTCATTGCAGCTCTCCCTAATTCTTCACCCTTCCATCATTAAATTTTTAGTTTTAGTAAATGATCATTGTTCTTTTAAATATAGATAGATCTTCTCTTCTATCCAGTTTCTAACAAGTGCTTTCATATAAATGAAATCAAGTGGTAAAAACACTATATTTCTCCTAGTCCATTACAAAATAGAGCAAAGAAAGGGTATTTTTTTATGTTTTCCCCCCATAATATAACATACAACAGAAACGAGCAAAGATTCAGTAATTTTCATTTGATATGCTCTTTATCTTAGAAAATAAGATAAAGCTGTCTCTTCAACAGCAGCTTCAGTGTATAATTTCAGGGATATTTTATAAACATTGCAACAAACTACAGATATTTGGTATCCAAAATAACAAAAAAATAAGGTAGACGTAACATATAGATGATTTTTTTCTCCCCAGTGGTATGGATTAATTGAAAGCCTAAGGAAGATGAAGGACTTCCCAGAAATACTGTGCTTTTTTAGCTACTATAGCTCTGACATATATTCTGAAAACAGAAAATGTGTTACTGCCATTTATGTTCTTTCTCAAGATTATTTAAATTATTCAGGATTTTCTTTGGTTTTATATGAATTTTAGAATTTTTTTTTGAATATTTCTATAAGAGTTGCCTTTGGAATTTTATTAGATCAATGGAAAAGAAGAGGGAACCCAAAATTAAATCCACTAATAAAGAGTCAATGAATCAAGAATAAACAGTGGAGAATAAATAGTCACATCAACAAATGATATTTAGAAATATTAAGCAGCCATGTTCAAAAAATAAAGATGACCTATAATCCCAGCAGTTCAGGAGGCTAACTCAGGAGAATCATGAGTTCAATGCCAGCCTCAGAAAATCAGTGAAACATTGTCTCTAAATAAAATACAAAATAGGGCTGGGGATGTGGCTCAATGGTTAAATATCTCTGATTTCAATCCCCAGTACACACAAACACAAACACACACAAAGAAAAAAAATTGGACTAGTTATGTATTTTATATTATATGCAAAAATCAATTCAAAATTGATTAACATTTTAACATAAGACCTGAAACAGTTAAGCTCCTAGATGAAATTGGAGGAGACGAGCTTTATGACATGGATCTTTATTGGCATCAAATCAATTTTGACATCAGATTCACCATTTTAGATAGGGAGCCATTTTATCTAGAGATTCCAAACTTTTGATTTTGAGGCAAAGCTGCTTAACTTCTCTTAACAACTTGTGCCTGCTATCAACCCCACCACAGTTTAAACTCCTAAGCAGCTTATGAAATTCCTCTTGCAGGCTATAAAGCTGCTGTGTGGGTGTCTACAGGCTTCTGCTCTCCGTGGAGGGACAGCCTTGTTGGTATGCCTCCTGTTACCAACAATAAATCTCTTGTGTGACATTCCAGTGTGCAGCGCGTTCTTTGGATTTTGCGTGGACTCTGTGAGTGTCTTTTTAGTCTTTATAATATAATATATTTCTTTAAACACTATCAAAAGAACAGACAACAAAAGCGAAGTAAACAAGAATGGCTACATTAAACTAAAATTTTTCTGTTTTAGAATTTTTTCTGCTTCAGCAGTAAAAGGCATTCTACAAAATGGGGAAAAGATTTGCAAATCATATATCTGATAAAGAGTTAATGTACAAAATATATGAATAGCTTACATAATTCAATAGCAAAAATACTAATAACACAATTAATAAATAGTCTAAGGACTTGGATAGACATTTCTCCAAAGATCATATACAAATGATCAATAAGTTCACATAAAGATACTTAAAATAACTAGTCACCAAATAAATGCAAATCAAAGCAATTATAAGATATCACTTCACACCTTTGAAGATGACAGTTAAAAAAAAGAGTCAAAATGCTGGAAATTGGAATCCTTTACATTGTGGGAGTATAAAATGTTGCAGTGATCATATACAAAATGTATGGAGGTTTCTCACCAGAAACCATAGATGATTCATAATTACCAAAGTGATTGAAATCAGGATTACAAAGAAACATCTACATTTTATGCTGTTTATAGCATTATTTACAATAACCAAAATGTGGAAACAACCTAAGTATCTGCAGACATATAAACAGATAATGAAAATATGATATATACATATAATAAAATATCATTTAGCCTTAAAGACGAACAAAATTCTGCATTATATCACAATATAAAGGGAGCTCAAGGACATTTTATTAAGTGAAAGGTCAGTCACAGAAGAAAGATAATATGATGTCATTCATATAAAGCATGTAAAATAGTCAAATATAGAAACAGGGGAGAGTGGTATTTACCAGGAGCTGATAATCAAAGGGTATAATGTTCCAGTTATATATGATTAAATATGCCCTCTGTATCTGCTACAAAACATTTGCTTTACACTGATGTACAAAACAATTCTGTATTATACACTTAAAATCTTTTAAGATGGTAAATCTCATGTTAAGTGTTTTACCACAATATAAAACAAAAAACAAAGGTCATATCTTAAATTGCAACAGTTGAAAACTGCATGTACTCAAAACCTTTTTGGCAACAAGTATCTGAAAGTTGTCACTGAATTTTGCTACTCAGCAGGATGCTGTCAAAAATTTATTAATAGACAAGAACCAGAGAAGTGAATCAGAAATCTCAGCATGTATTTTGGAAGGCCAACAATCTGACATCCATGTTATATTAAACTCCAGGAGAAACTAAAGGTTTACAAAAGGATGGTGGCATTCATTCCCATATGCATGAAACTTGGGTTTTCCATATTAGTCTATTTTCATAGATCTTTTCCATGTGTTAAGGGTAATATTAAGTGATAAATATATCAACTATAAAGAGATCACAAATTGAATCAGTACTAGTGTTTTGAAGCTTTTTGGTCTATGCAAATAAAGAATAAGAAAACATAATAGGGGTACATTATGTGGTAGTTAAACTCTGATAAGAAAAATGATGCATGGTCCCAAGACATGATGAAATGAATTTGAGTATGACACATCTTCATCATTGGTGGATGCAAGAAGCTGTTATTGTAGACCAGGTGGAAATGAAGTAGCTCCCTTTTAGGGAAGAAACAATCAAGAGGAGATAAATAAAACTCAACACAAACAACTAAAATCTATTAAAATGTTGATTAAACACAGCTAGAAGCCATAATATATATTCAGAGGTTCATAGCTTTCAATCACACATAAGTATGTTATATTCCAGCCACTTAAAAGTTATATTATTGGAAGTAGCATGTAATGATGGTAATATAGAACAAGAAAATTGAAATCTGTAAAACTAAAATTAGAAAATAGTAATTACACAGCAGATAAATAAGGCAGTCAAAGGAAGTGTTGATTATTTCTTTTGTCTTTTTGCTATTATCAGTTAGCCAATATTGGTTAGTGATATTTTTACCATAAATATGTTAGCTAAAACTGTTTTCTGCCCTGATATTATTAAAGATTATATTCACATATTCTGAAAAAATTTATAAGCTCCATTTTATGATTATGGATTACTTAGTGAATATTTGAAAATGATTGTTCTAACATTTCTTTGGTTATTTGGGCTAAGGTAAAATTCTAGATGGTAGAGCAGGTGGCATTTGGATAAATTATATAGGAGTCCCACAGATTTTTCAAAATAAAAAATTTTAAAAATTTCAGTGAAAATTTTAAAACATCCCAATAATACATAGAACTACTATATTTTCACCATCATAAATATGGTGAAAATGCTAAATCCCACTTCTGTTTTATGTATTTAGATTTTCCATTTTCATGTTTTATCATAAAATCATATTAAAATGTCTGCCAAATTTTAAGTCATTTAATTTTGATATATTTACAAACTTATATTGGATAGTATTGTATATTCAAAACTTTTACCTTTACTTATATAATGCATGCCTTATTTATTTATAATTAATAAGAAACTGTAGATTTCAGCTTTTTGATATCTAGGTAGGCACAATTTTGTACCTATGCAAAAGTTTGTTTCTATATTTTTTGTTGTTGTTCTTGTATAGTTTAAAAAAAAAACAGAATCAGAATCAGCTTCTACAATAACATTACTTACTTAATTTACTCATTGATTCTTTATCACATAAACTGAGATACAAATTATTATTTTTCAAATTTACCTCCCTTATTAATGATTCTGAAATAACAAAGCAATTTTTTTCAGATGTGAATTTTCTAATTCTTTGGCTATGAATGGATGCATTTTTAGAAGACAAAATGTATAGCCTATGATTTTCAAATCCAAGACACTGATATTTCAATTTTATCATTTCCATATTGTAATTGTGCTGTAAATTGTTGTTTCTGAAGCTTAATGATGCCTCTGAATTATTGTCATTTTTTACTGCATACACACATACATGTCATTCCATTTCCATGAGACAAATATTTTAATGCTGAAATTTAACAGATATTAAGAAAAATTTCTTCACATTACAAAACACTATACTACTTCTAGCAGTTTATTTAAGGATACATCAGCATTTACTCAGTGTTTTTACACAGGATTATTTTTCTTTGTGGTGCATTTAATAAAACAAAGTTAATCAATAAATAATTAAAACACTATTTTAGATTGCTGTCAGATACAGAGCAAAATAGATACAAGGGAGTATAATTAATTATACCTTCCAGGCTCTATTTTGCTTTATCAGGTTTCTTATTTAGTATGACAAAAACTTAGAACTGATTTGATTTTAAGTAAAAAGTACCAACTTTAGCCTAAGGAAATAGGGATAATTTATTATTAGGATATAGGGAAATCTCATAAAAATAGACAGGAACAAAAATTGACCTCAGCAAGAACAACCATTAGTTCATCCCTTCCCTTTACTTTTTCTAGGCTTCCTCATTTCATTGTTCCCTCATTGACTTTGTTTAATAATTTCTCCTATTCTCTGGTCAGTATGAAGAAAACATGGTTGCTGGTAAGTGCTAGCATGATATACACCTGTAGTCTTTTGTTACGTGGCTCTGAGCAGTAAGTGTTAGCGTGATACACACTTGTAGTCTTTTGTTGCTTGGCTTCTGGGGAAGCATCTCTGAATGAGGAGGTAGTTTGGACCTCTCTCCTAGTCTACTTCTTAAAACTGTGGGAACACATATTTCTCAAAAGGCAAGTCACTGAAAAGTTTAGAGGCAGAATGTAAAAAAGTAAAACTGGAGTTAGAATCATCTAGAAGTCCAGTGCATAAAGGAGAAGAAAGCAAGAAAACCTTCATTGATTTGAGGAAAAGAGAATAATATTATTTTTGTGGTTGTTTGCAAAAATTCAAAATAGTCATTTTAACATTATTTTGTGATTACTTCATGTTCTTATTTGATAATGTACCCAGAATGTTTACCCAACCTACTAACTACATAATTAACAAGATGTAAAATAAGAGAAAGTATTGACAACTTCATGCGTTTTAACAGGATACAATGCTGATTCTACAATGTGTATACATTACCACAAATCAATAAACACATATTACTAATCCCAAACCAAATCACTATTAAAATGTAATATTATTAGGAATCAATAAATAATACACCCACTCAATGCAAATTAATATGCATATACTATACCATGGGCATTAATTAAGAAATTGAGTGAATGTTAAGGAGTGTCATTGCTGGATTACCTGGCAAGATAATAGCTTATCTTTTCCTTCTCTGGAGTGTATGTTTTTGTGAAACTTTTGAATTTTGCTGAATCCATCTTATCATTTTATTTTTCTCTTATGAATCATACTTTTCATGTTGCATCAACAAATTAATCACCAGAGTCACCTAGATTTTCTCTAATGTTTTTGTCTAAATATTCATTTTTTTAAGAGAGAGAGAGAGAGAGAGCGAGAGAGAGAGAGAATTTTAATATTTATTTTTTTAGTTTTTGGCGGACACAACATCTCTGTTTTTATTTGGTGCTGAGGATGGAACCCAGCCCGCACACATGCCAGGTGAGTACGATACCGCTTGAGCCACATCCCCAGACCCTAAATATTCCATTTTTATGTTTTGCAATTTATTCTATGGCCCACTGTAAATTTTTACTGTGTAAAAATTGTAACTTTAGTGATTAAATTAGTTTTTTGCATATGGTTGTCCACTTGTTTCAGCTACTTTTCCTCAAATTGCCTCTGCTCCTCTGTTAGTAGCAATTGATGTTTGTGTACACCTTTATGTATGGTCTTGATTCTGATTCATCAATGTATTTTTCTACTCTTTTGGCCAATATTACACTGTCTTCATTATAATGGACTTACAATAAGTCTTGAAATTAAGTAGAGTCATTCTTCTGACTTTATTTTTCTTCTTCAGTTTTATCTGTTCTGTATCTTTTATCTCTTTATATAATTTATATATGGCTTGTTGATATCTACAAAGTGACTTCTTGGATTTTGATTGGGATTTTGCTGAATCAAGTTGCATCAATTTAAGTCCAGTTCAGAAGAATTGATTTCATGAGGATATAAAGTCTTCATATAAATGAAAATGGAATCTCTCTCTATTTATGGTTTCTTTGTTTTTTTATCTGAGTTTTATAGTTTTTCCATGTAGATCTTGTATGCATTTTGCTAAATTTATTCCTAAGTACATCATTTTTTATTGTTAAAGTCATGTTTTGTCAATGGTAAAAAGCCAATCAGTAAACTGAGAATTGTTAGCACTTACATATAAAGGCATCTGCATATTGTTTCTTATTTTAATTAATTTTTCTTTTCTTTCTTTCTTTTTCTTTCTTTTTTTTATATGTGTGGTAATCAGCATTGAGCTTAGGAGTGTTCTACCACTGTGCTATATACCCAGGCCTTTTTTTATTTTGAGGTAGGGTCTTGCTAAGTTGCTAATGATGACCTAGAACTTGCAATTCTACTGCCTAAGCCTTGGAGATTTTAGGCATGTCCCACCATGCCCTACTCGAATATAAAATTCTGTTTATTGTTAAATATAGGAAATACCTTTTATCCATTAATTTTGCTATAATAACTTAATAAGCTCAGGGAAAGTTTTCTGTTTTTCTTGCTTTTGTTATATTGGGATATTTTCTGTGTAGTCAATCATGCCCTCTACAATTTCTTTCTAATCTATGTTACCATTATTTTCTTATTCATAGGAAGGACTTCAATACACTATTGAAGTAGTGATAAGATACATATCTTTGTTTTCTTTGTGATCAAAAAGACAAAATATATATTTTGTCACCATGAATTATGACTTTAGCTCTAATATTTTTGGAGATGTTCTTTATATATTTGATGAAGTTCTCTTCTATTATTCTTTAGCTAAGAGTTATTTATGAGTAGTTGTTTGATTTTGTCGTATGTTTTCTTCTTCTAATAAAAGTATCATATGATTTTTTTAGCATGTTACTATAATGGATTACATTAATTGATATTTTATTTTTGAACTTGCTTATATAGTTAAAATAAATTCCCCTTAGTGGGTGTGTCTAATTGTTTTTCATATTGTTGAACTTGAAGCTAGCAATTTGTTCAGGATTTTTGTTTGTATACTCATGCAGAGTTTTGGCCTATAGTTTTCATTCTTTATAATTTTTTTTTGTTGTTGTTGTTGTTGCTGTTTGTTTGTTTGTTTAAACAGAATTATCAGCTCAATGTTTCCTACAACCTAAGAAGTGATATCTATTTTTAGTTCCCACTGATGTTATTTTGGCTGGGGGATCAGAATAATGTGGTTGCTCTTCTTTAATTATCTTCCTTGGTTTAGGCCTTATGCCCTGTAAGATCAGAAGAGTCAGTCTATAGTTCACTTGGTTTGAAAAACACCTTTATGAAAAAAGTGGACTTGTAGATGAGTAAATGGAACTGGGGACAGGAAATATGGTGGAATGAGATGGACATCATTACCCTAGTTACACATATGACTGCACATATGGTGTGAGGCTACATAGCGTACAACCAGAGAAATGAAAAGTTGTGCTCCATTTGTGTACAATGAATTAAAATGCATTCTGCAGTCATATATACCTAATTAGAATAAATATATTTTTAAAAAGTTAGAGTCCTTAGAGTTAGAATAAATCAAAGTCATGTTTTGTCAATGGTGAAAAGCCAGTCAGTAAACTATAAGAATTGTTGATGCTAGCACTTACATATAAAGGCATCTGCATATTTATTAATGAAGAAGAGGCACTGCTTTTATTTCACTTACCATGTTCTCAGTTCATAATAAATGTGCAAATTATTGCTTTCTGTGGCAAATAGAGAGTGAAAAAGTATCCCTTAACTAAACACAAAAAGACAAGAGGACTCAACATAGCATACTTAAGTATCTAGGAATAGAATCACAGTGGCACACATTTCTATGAAGAAACATGGAAGTAATTTCCTCCTAGTCAGGGATTCTTAGGAGCCATTTTCTTATTATATTAGACAGGAGCAAACCATTAAAATGAAATACTTAACAAAGTATTTTACTTCCCTTTTAAACGAAATACTAATAATAAAAAATCAGAAGACATCTCCAAATAAGCCATAGTTAATAGGGAAAGCATAAATGAGCACTACTAGATGTTTGACAGTCCAAGGAAAAATTTAAGGTGAACAGTATCAGGTATTCATATATCTAGTGCATTTTTAAGTATCTAAACTATGTATATATATTTTTATTTGTTATGTAATCACTCTTCATCAAATTTAAGCCTCTTATGGAATGAATGCCTTGTTATCTATGAATTTTAAGTCCCTTCAACAGGGTTGATATACAGGAGGTATTTAATAAAATGATTGCAACGTATAAACAAATGTTATAAAGCAAGAAATAAAATTGTAAAGAAATTGCTTTTGTGAATGTAATAATTTACAAGTAGCTAATCTAAAATGATTGTCCATTTATATTTCATAAGAAAAATATCACTTTATGATGTTTTATTACAGTATTTATTATAGAGAGTGAATTAGTTTAAATGCTGCACTAAGAAATCATCAAAACTTCTGTAAGCCTCTTACAGCAATACATATTTGAATGTGAATGTATATAGCTGAGAGGCAATAGTTCCATGTATTTTAATAGTGTAGGCCTTCACATGCTTATATAATCTTACCATGACAAAGTCTATACAAGTTTACAAAGTCTGAGGAGTTCTTCAATCTTTATGAACTACTTTTTCCATCAGAGATGTGTCTTTACCCCTGAGGATGTAGAGGAAATTCTGAAACTACATTTCCTCAGTTGTGTATCCTTTGCATTTTTGCCAGTGGTAAACTGTGGAAAACTAATGCAATCTGAAGTTCCTACTTTTGGGCGCTCAAAATCTGGATCAGCTACTATGGTTTTTTTTTTTTTTTTTTTTTTTTTTTTTTTTTTTTTTTTTTTTTTTTTTTTTTTACCCAACTCAGTGATTGCATGAGTAGAAAATCAAACACAATGAAACAATAGCAGTCTAGCAACAAGATACACCCACCTACAATATCTTAGTAAGTATTACTATTAAAAGCTATGTTATATGCATATATGAATATCTAACAATGAATCCCAAAACATACATTTATAAGGCATCATTAAAAATAAAAATATATTATAAATGGCAGTGCTGAATATAGTTTAAAATAGTCTTCTAAAATATTTGTCTTTACTATTTACTTCCAAGTTAGTTCCTCAGAAAAAAATTATTTTAACATGGCTTCATACTCAATGAAATATTTCAGTTATATCTAAATGGCTCTGGTAAACCTGTTTCTCCGATGACAGGAATCTTGAAGTAATTTGACATTTGCATGTGACAAAATTCAATTTCATAAACATTAAATAATCTCAGTAATAACCCTTGAAATTACTGGTTGAAGAGTTGTAAATACAGATATTGCTGTATTTAATGTAAATATATATATATATATAATATTATTATGAGGAAAAAAATAAGAGTGTTGGGCTGGGGATGTGGCTCAAGCGGTAATGCACTCGCCTGGCATGCACGTGGCACTGGGTTTGATCCTCAGCAACATATAAAAATAAAATAAAGATGTTGTGTCCACCGAAAACTGAAAAAAAAATATTGAAAAAATTCTCTCTCTCTTAAAAAAAAAAGAAGAGTGTCATATTGGTGGCTGTGCTTAAGTTTTATATTATCTTGTTCATTCATTTAATGCATAATAATGGAAGTTACCGTGATCTAGCTACTATTGTGTATAGATAAATCACCATTAAATATATTAGAAATAAAATCAAATATAGTGGAAGACAAAGATAAAGACCTTTACTTTCATTTGTTTGCTTCTTTATGGAGAGTTCAAGAAAGATTTAACTTAATTTTCTGTCTTTTTGAAGAATATTAAGTCCTTCAATTTCTTCATGTGTAAATCAATAATAATATACCTAAAAGTCAAAAGGACGAACAGAAATCATGAGCGTCCTTAAATCCAAATTTTTCACTCTTCTGTCACTTTTTAGAATTTTTTTCTATGACTACTTCAATAATTCTCTTTCTCTGAATGTTGATTCAATTAAAAAAAGATGAAATACCTAAAATGCTGCATTAAAAAAAAAGTATTTTCTACTCTATGGTTGTATGTTAATTTTAACTACTTGTTTTTTGACAGGTAAACATAAATTATAGTGGTCACTAAATTAAAAAAAAATTGCAGAGAAAGGGAAGAATGTTACATAATTTCTGTAGTAGATGAGAAAAAAATTGCAAAAACATAAGAATTATAAGTGGCATATTTTATAGCTGAACAAGAATCTTTACTTTTATTCTTAATCATCATGTAACTGCATATATGTGTGTGTGATGCTGGTGATCAAACTCAGGGCCTCATACCTGCTAAGCACATAACTTGCCCTCTGAGCTACCTATACCCAGTCCCTGCTGCTTAATGTAATGTAGATTGGAGAATTAGGGATAATTAATGACAAGGTTCAGGTATTTGATTTGAGTGGCTAGTTTCACTATTACTGAGATAGACCACACTAGAAGAAATAATTACCATGGTAAAATGTAAGGGTAAGAAGGCAAATATGAGCACAGCTTTAGAATTCTGAGATTCGAACATCCTTAAAGCAGTGGCTTTTCTAAGGGTACCCACTTTGGAACTATACAGCTATATTATCTTGGACATATTAAGTCCCTCAATTTCTTCTTGTGTAAATCAAGAATAATAGTGCATATGGAAAAGTTGTGAGAATTAAATGAATTAACATACATATAGGAGTTTAGAAAATGTGTGGCATATGGTAAGCAGTATATAAATTTTGGCTTCTTTAATGGTAAAAAACAGAATGCTAACTTGGAGAGAGATGAACATTTTGGGAGAAAAATGGGAAAATAGTATATTCGCCTTTCTGCAAGAAACCTGCATCAAATCCAAGCTTATCCATTTAAGATTTATACATTCTTAAGCATGTTTTTGAATTTTAGTCTCTGTATATACAAAATAAGAATAATAAGAGCAGCTTTCCTAGGTTTATGATGGGAATTAAATAAGAGATCTTATCCAAAAACTTCAGCATGTTGTCTGGCAAAGTTTACTACATTGGTTATCATATGGGAAACAAATATAGAGATTATAACAGAACTGCATGGGATATCAACATTGAATGGATAGATTATATAAAGAAAGCTAAAAAGTAATCACATAGAAATAAAGATGTAAATAAAATAACTTTGAAGCAAAGAGTATGTTTTTAAAGAGAAAAATATACTAAAGAATCTTAAATGCTGCAGAAAAGTAGCAAAAGGGATGAAACAAAAATATTTTCTTCAGCCATAGTAGAAATAAGTCTGTGGCTTAAAATGAAAGCTAATTAAAATCCACATCTGACTTAGATAAACTGTATTTATAAGGATAGATAGCAAAATTCCAAAAGTCAATGATTTTTGCAACATATGGAAAGTTGGACACATGACCTGGATTCCATATTATTTATACTTCTCAGTCAAATCCAACCATTGTTCCCTTTTCTTAAATGTGGCTGACAGTGAAGAGATATTGACATGTCACTCAGGGAATCTAAGGAAGTGGCTGTTTACAGAAACATTTCAGTATGCTATCAACTAGCCATATTATTGCACATGGCATTGCAGTCACATGTATACAAAAATCTCACTAATTAGAACATACTGTGATTGATTGGATAAACTGTTACATCAATTGCTTTACACTCTGTTGCTAGTATAATATTAATCACTAAGCTCTAAATAGACATACATTATATGCAATGTTCCAAATTATTCTTGCTTATTACCCCTGGAACAAATTAAGAATGAGCCTATATCAAAGATTCTTTCCTCTAATGCTTTTAGATGAAACATAATGAAATAAAAATGATCATGATTTATTAAATTCCTTAACTCTTTGCCATTATCTACTTCCACTAATACCAATCAATATAGCTTAATATAGTAATATAAGATAAAAACAACCAGTAATCCCTTAGATTTATCTATAGGGTGTCAGTTTGATAAAACTTAATTTTTAAATAATATATTTTTTTAAGATTTCATACATAATATACATATTTAATTGTATTTATTCACTTATCTCTTTGTTACTTGCCATTATGCCTCTTTATGAAACATTCTTATTTAAAATTTTAATTTTCTACATATATTCTCTTTAGTAACTGAAATAAAACTGTCAACAACTCTTAAAATAAAGATTTCTTGGCATGGTGGCCCACTTCTGTAATTCTATAGGCTCAGGAGACTGAGGCAGGAGGATAATAAGTTCAAAGCCAAGTTCAGCAATTTAGTGAGGCACAAAGCAACTTTGTGAGATCCTATCTCAAAATAAAATATAAAAATGAATGGGTATGTGGCTCAGTGGTTAAGTACACTTGGGTTTAAACCCTGGTACCAACAACAATGACAAACAAACAAAAAAAAAGAAAAGAAAAGAAAAGAAAAGAAAAGAAAAGAAAGAAAGAAAGAAAGAAAGAAAGAAAGAAAGAAAGAAAGAAAGGAAGGAAGGAAGGAAGAAAGGAAGGAAGTAAAGAATTAGAAGAAAGAACATGAAGTAATAATACAAGTAATTCTCTATAATGGAAAAATTTTATACTATATTAGAAATAATTTTATTTCCTTATTAATATAGTCAAACATATTGATTTTTAAATATAAATTTAAAAAGTTAAGTGATAACTCCATTCTCTTTAACTGCAGTTGTGTTAATATTGTCCGTGTTGTGTGTGTATATTATACATGTACATCTATTATCAGAATGGTGTGTAACATTTACATAAAACATAATATTAGGGTATTTTATAGAAATAGTTTACCTGCCCTTATGCTCATAGAAGTAAAGAAGAAATCAGCAGTATAATAATGGAATTAAGAAGTATCAATTAATCAATTATAGAGTGTCACTTAGACTAAGTACCAAGATAAGCACTGTGATATTATCCTGGAGATTTCTTTCCATTTTGTCCACTTTTTCTACTTTTCTCAGACTTTTCTGGGAACATGCTATCCATAGTCCTGTCAAGTGATGTTCCTGCAGTGCAAAAATACCATTACCATCTGGGAACATGTATTTTTAGTAGTCCAGTGTACTATCTTTTGCAATATGGAGCCACATAGCACACGTGTTTTACTACACAACTATATGCCAAATAACACACCTTGCTTTACTCTCATTTATTTAACTCAAGTTTTTATTGTAAGCCTGAAAATTCATTTTTTATTAATAGTTTACAACTCAAATATTTAAACACCTGGAATGTGCCAGTCTAAGAGGAAAAAAATTCAAAATGTGTGCAGAAAAATTCATGAAATTTACCAATTTATGTCATTGAAATTCAAAACAAAGTTCTGCTTTTCAGAGAAATTCCTGAATACAGTGATGTATTATTCTATAGGGAAAAGTTTGTTTTTGAATATTTTATTTCAGTCATTTTCACTTTTGTACTTATACTTTCATCATGTTTCACTCTAAGATATGTGTCAAAAGCAGCTCAAACCTGTGACTGAAAACTGTATTAATTTGAAAAGTTTTATTGGTTATGAAATGATTTACTTTCACCCTAGACAACTGTAAAACAATCATAGTATAAAATTGCAAAAATAATATATTTTAGAACAAATTATTTCATACTTCCATTAAAAACTAACTTGAGAAAATTTCTTCTGCTAATTCTAATAAAAACTAATTGCTATATTTTGTTATCATTTCCCCTTAGATAAAGTCTTATGTGGTTTAGAAAAAGAGTAAGGAACAGTAAGGAACTACTCAAATTACATATGATTACAAGAAACTCTAGCTAGCTAGTTATCACTATCTGTCCATCTATCTGCATAATTATTTGTTTCTTTTTACACTTCCAGCCAAACATCTATTCAGCTAATAAAAGTTTAATGTATTTATTTTGCCATAGAGATTATAACAAGTTCTGTTCAGAACATGTAAGCCTCAAAACACAACTTTAAAAATGTATCATCAGTGGTTATATTAAAAAAAATACTTACAATCTTTATATCAAAAAGGATGCCCTTCTTTTGTATTGCGTTACCTCTGTAGCTTTTAGGGTTCTTTTCTCTAGGTTAACATTTATGGAAAATAGAAATCTGATCTTTAACATTGAATAAAAATGTATTACCATAACACTTTAAAATGCTGTCTTTTTTGAAGCACATATAATGAATATATTTTTCGAAAGTACAGAATGAAAGAAGCAATAAGAAAAGTACTTTAAAGATAAATAGAAAATGACATTAATCATTAACTTTCATCACTTTGTACTAAGAAAGTTATTTCAAGGTATAAGAATGTGTATGATAGTTGAGAGAGCCTTAGGCAATTCTTCTCTGTAAGTGTTCAAATGGTTGATCAGTATTTCCTTAACAAAAGAAAATAATACCTCCATGTTAGGTCACAATATGTATAAAGTAAAGGTAATTTGTTAAATTATTGATTTGATATAACTCATCACTTTCAATAATTTTACTGCCATCATACTAATTGATAAAATCTTATGTTACTTTATTTATTGTCTAAATACATTCTATAAGGACGTAGAAGCCTTTAAAAAATAGTAAGTTTTAATCCTCAAAGTCCATATTTTCATTGCCTTGGTTCTTAAGTTTCTCACAATTTAAGATGCTGGAAGATGATGAGGGAAATGACTTCTGGGATTCACATTTATTCCCTAAACAGACGTGAATATTTATCCATTTTCAAAGGTTAATTTATGCTGGCATTAATGGGTTGAATGCGGTCATGCTCACAATTCATTTGAGAAAATAAAAGATTAATAGTCACTAAATAAAATAATAAAAGATCAATAACTAGAAACAAGTAAATAAACATTATCATTTTTCAAACATTGTTTTTTATAGTAGTTTGTGCCTCTAAGGAATTATAATTTATTATTAATATTATAATTTTTCAAATTTAACTGGGGCTGATCTATCCTATTCCTTGACACCATTTACTTTTTTCTTTTTAATCTAAGAGTAAGCTTGAAGTAAAGACCAGGAAGGTCTATGTTGCATCACCAAAGAAAACAAGGTCAGAACAAAGTCATTGAAAGCATTACACCCTCAGATGTTACTCTTTGGAACTGATGAATAACTTCAATTTTCTCAATTCCATGACAAAGAGAATTGGAGCAGTTTTGCAGAGATCCATAAGAAACTGGCTGTAGCCAGATGAAAAATGACATTTCTGGTACTGTTATTGGCAAGGTTAAAGCTTTTTACAAATAAAAATCTTAAGATTTTCTCAGAATTCAGTTTAGTTTGTGAGTTATGTTGTCTAGGTGAATGGACGATTGGGGAAATTTATGAAGTGTTAACTACATTTAGAGATACCTGGAAATAAAACTTAAAATTTCTTTGGAGTGACAGACATACTGCTGCACCATTCTGCAATTCACTTTCCTTATTGACTTAGTAGAGGTACAACAAAATGCTTTTCTTTCAGAGCAGTTTGTTGTGATAATCATATTAGAATCAATGACATATATGAAGAAATTTATGTAATAAATAAGTTGGTGCTATATAAAATATCCTAATTAAAAAAATAAGCAGGATTTGGATTTTAATGTTGACTTTGATACAGACAGCTCAGTCTACATAAGCAATCACATTTATTAGAGCCGCAGGCATGACTATACAGTTGTAGGCTTATTACAAATTATTTGCAAGGGTCTCTCATTTAGAGTATTGTAAAATGTATATGGACGAAAAAAGTTTTATTATATAACTTTTAAGAGCTTTCCCAAGGAAGGATGGCTCATGCAGTAACTTGGCTCATGAAAGCTTGATGATTCAAAGTGAAAATGTCTTATTATTACTGTATTTCTCAGCCCATGACCTATTTACATTAACTCAGTCTCTATCTATTCTGCTCTGTGATAAATTTATTTCCAAGGGTTTGAGTAATTCTGGGCCTCCTTTTTTGCAATATTAGCCAAGCTTTTGCTTCAAAGGTTGATGTTATATAACTCTTTTTTTTTTATTTTACTCGAGGTGTGGAAATATTGGACTGTGATGATAATATGTCTAATCACAATATATATATTTTATCAGGCATTGAGGTACAGGCAATTTTAGTTCCTAATTAAAAGATTAAAGCATAAAGATGGTTTGTTCTTGGATTGAAATAATTCCCATGGAAATTTCTCAATACATTACATGTATTTTTCTCTTATGGCATATTTAGAAATATGTACATTATTTTAGAAATATTAACAAATCTATCTTATTTTATTGAGGATATAAAGAAATGTTGTGTGGCTAATGTAAAAAAAAAAGTCTCTGACCAACGGAAGGGTTCCTAATAATTTTTTAGCAGTTATTGTAATAAAAAATTCATTTAAAATTGTGCTTTTTGTGTGCTAATTATCAATATTTCTGACCATTTTTGTTTGATCTTGTGGTTTCCATTTCTAGGATAATTTTACTTGATAAAAATAATTTCAAAACTCATAAAATGCCAAAATACATTCTTTAGAATTATTATAGTCACATCAAAATATCCCTCCAAAATTAGAGTTAGATTTTATGTAAGTATTCAATATTTAATTTGCTTTTTAATATTCACAGCAAATCTTGCCTTTTAAGTTAATTTGCATTATATTTTAACACTATAGTTAATATATCAATTTAGAGTTGGTTGATCTTGCTGGCTACATAACATTACTGATATAATAAAAACTTTTGATTTGCTGTCCTATACTAACATTTCTTAATGTTAAAGGATTAGTAATTAAGCTTAAAATATTTAATTCCATATATAGAAACTGGTTTCAAAATTGTGTGACTTTCGATATCATTTGCTATAAATAAAATTTCAGTTGAGGCAGATATTCCAATAACAGAATATTTATGGATCATATACTTGGAATTAGAACTGATGGTAAATGCTTTCACAGGCTAATTAGTATTCAGAGAGGTTAACCTGTAGATGCATAAAACCATGGCTTTTCCATGCTGACTTTGATTAGGTGTGCTGTCTTTAATTAGAGACACAGTATCAGCCCTAACAAGTTGCTCCCTATCAATAAAAATGCAAAGGAAAGCTGGAGATTGAAGTTGTGATTATTTCTTAATATTGGATATTGAACAATTGAATAAGAGACCAAACACAGGAGATTGGAGTCACTGATTACTTTTTAATATTAGATACTGAGCAATTGAATAGAGGACCAGTCACAGGAACATGGGAAATTCCATTAAAATGGAAATTAATTGTACCATATTTGATCATTAATATGATTGGAATGTTATTTATTTAAACCTAGTGTATTTTGAGAACCACATTAAATCTATTCTTACAAAAATGATCAGACTATATTACAGACCTTATCTCTTATATCTGTACTCCCACATTACATATCTGTAGCATAATGTTATTTATTATTTGATTTAGAACATTAATTTGCTTAAATTATCTTTTATTCTTCATATGTAAGCACTTGAAACTTTTTTAATTTAAAATTCACCAAATCCCAGTTTTAATCACATATCTCTCCTATGAATTACAAACTGTAAGAAAAACATGAATTAAATTTGAAGATGACTAGTCATTTTTATTAATCCTCTTTAATAACCTCATGCTATCACATTTTATGCTACTTATAATTGCAGAGACTATCAAAGAATTACTATTGTTCTTATTAGTGAAGTTTTATTTTCTTGTTTTAATTAGATTTAATTATGCTCTTGTCTCCAGATCTTTCTCCAGTGACTAGGAAATATAATTAAGGACTATTTACTCTTCAGGATGAAAAAGACCTAGTTTTTTCAGGAAAAGCAGGAATAATGTCATTCTTTTTGTGATTTTGCTTGTCTTCACCTATGTTTTTTACTGAGTATACCAATCTAGTGCTTACTCTTTATTTTGACCACTGATAGGAGGGCCCTTTTTCTAAATTTCTCCTGCAAAAATATAAATGCACCAAGTTTTCTGATATTTCTCAAAGATGGCCCCACATAAACAAAGCTGCATTTTAAAATGCCCATTCAAAAGTATTTGTTAAGACACAGATTTTCTAAAAGGCAAGTTTTTCTTTAGCATGATTTTCTTGTAAGATGACCAGATTTTTAAGGTACTAAGGATCACATAATAGTTAAAAAATATATTTGTATCTAGTAATTTAAATTTTTTGTTCATTCAAAATCAAAATTAGTATCCAGAATGAGATGAAAATTATCAAATCAAAAGTTTGAAACATTTTAGCAAAATGTTGTAGTTCTGATATTCTTAGTGCTGTTAGCACAGACATTTTTAAATAAGTTTGCTGAAATTTTCCTTTCAATGGAGAGGGTCAGCGGTTGGGGACACAAAAAGAATTACTTAAATCCTCAGATTCATCTATCCTATGCTAGCAACTGTATCACTGAGGAATCCTTTATAGTGGTTATTCTACACCCACTTTTGCCCATGGGGATTTTATAAGCCTTGCTATTGACCTAGTTAACTAAAAACATCACAGCTTGGTTTGCAAATGGTCTTGTGGGCATACAAATGGAACTGTAGATTTCATTACAATATTTTTAATCAATTCTACCAACATCCTCCTACTTTGACCACTGTCACCATATACCTCTTACCTGATTAAATGGCCAAACCAGCACATCTTTCTCCTGTGAGTGTGTGTGTGTGTGTGTGTGTGTGTGTGTGTGTGTTTGTGTGTATGTGTGTGTATGATGTTTGGGGTGCAAGGCAGACCCAAGTGAGAGGTTGCTTTTTCCTGGCTTACAACTAAAATATGTGTGACCACAGCTTATTTTCCAGAAGCATTATCTGAACAAGAAACTGCTTACTTATTTAATAAATATGTGGACTGTTCTGGGCAACTCCTTGATACTACCTATGCCACATGCAGCAATGGTAAAATGTGCATTTTCCTCTAAATGCTAAAGTCTTTTTTGTTTATGCTTTTGACAACAAATGCACATGAGGGCATTTGTCGTTCTTAGAAGACTCATGTGAGTGACACATACTAATTTGCTTGGGAGAGGAAGACTCATAAAACCACAACTGTCTCTCCATCTGTAAGAACACCTGTCTTCTGGGCCAAAAAGGAAAATTGTAGAGATGTAACACGGTATTGTAACAAAAGAACCCCAAAGCTATTAAATGGAAAGTCTGTGTCCAAATCAGTTAAGCAATGGAAACTTCTGTTTCTAGAATATCATGCTTTAATCATCTTACTGATAGAATTCATATGTTTACTTCCCATAAATCACAGTATACATGATTTATTTGAAAGCATGATATTTTAAGATTTCAAAATTTTGTTTTTCAAATGCTTCTACGTCTACATTCTTATTTTTTAGGTAAGTTAGTATTTTTATCTCTTGAATGCTTGGGACTTAAAAATAAAGAGAAAAACAGAAGAGACTCATGTTCAGGACCTATATTCTATAAAGTTAAAACGTTTATTTTATTACCTAAAAGAAAGACTGTGTGCATTAAATTTATGAACATTTAACTTAATCATTAAATTAAAAAATTAAATTGCTATATCTTTTATAACCTCTTTCATTAAACTATGTTAGATGAAACAAGAAAAAGCACAGAGACTTTTGGAAATAATTTTACAATAATCAAGCACAAACTTTATTTTAGACCAAACCATAAAAGTCTAAAAGAGTAAATGATTTATCTTAAATAACTTAGCTGGTTATTTGAACTACACTACAAAAACTAATTTCTGAAGTATTTCTAAAAATTATTTCTAATAAAAACTATTCTGTACACTATAAACTCCCAGGAAAAATGAGACATGGAAAAAAATATCTAAAAATAACAAGTGGTATCAAATCAATATAACTGACTTGTGGTCAGGACATGTCTCTGCATTTTGAATTGCTTTAGAATACTGAGGCTGCATTTGGCATCAGGAAACAACCCAAATGAGAAAAAAAGACTGTGGGCAGACTGTATGCCATATAAGCACATCATTGCTGGAATATTTATTTCATAAAGTAAAATAGAACCAAAATCACATCACTTCATTTTTATCACAAGTTTACCAATATAAATCACTCAGAGACTTTTTCTTTCTCTTTTGAGAAATATTTCTATGAAAGACAATATATAGTATATATTAGAAAATGAAGTGATTTAAAGGTGATTTAGAAAAAATTCACTGTAGCCAAAATTCTTCAAGAATTAGGAAATGGTGGGTATAGAAATGAAACCGAACACACACACACACACACACATACACACACACACACCAATATCAGAAGGCGTGGAGGGAAATTAAAACATATATTCTCCACTGGCACTTACAAAGTCCCAATTTTATCCTGGCTCTCGTTTATTTTCTGTTTACTGGAAATACTTACCTTCAACCCGCTCCCCTCTCGTTTTTTATTACTTAAAAAAAATTCTCCTAGTCTGGCAAGTGTTTGCTTATGCTTTTCAAATGAGAAATTACAAGGAAAAAATGGAGGAAAAGGAGCAAACTTTCTATTTATAACTACTACTCATCTCTGATGGCAACCTCCATGTGTCTTCATATTATGGACTCCTTTGTAAATGAGCCAAAGGATAAAGAGGAAAGAGCACGTATTCATCTATGGAGATTTTTCAGGTAAAGGGGAAGAATACTGAGATGGAGAGGCAGGAAGCTTTCATACTCTGTAACCCTTTCTTCTGTACACCAGAGTCTAAAACATGAGTCAAATACTTATGATTGATCTGCACTTTGTGGTGCTCTTATGCCTACTTATGTTAAAATAAAAAAATAAATAAAGAACAAAAGAAAAAGAAAATGAAGCATATGTGGAAGAACATGACACTGAAACTAAGCCTTACTCAAAGGACATACAAGAGGATATCCAGCCTTCAGTCAATTAGTGGACATCCAGACCTGTGGAAGAGTCTGAGTGACCTGTTATGTATTCCCTAGAAATAGAGGTGTGATAATATGTATGTAATTTTCAGGAACAGATGACAATAAGCTAACAGGAATACCCCAATCATGCCATTTTTTTTTTTACTTTTTCCTTCATCCCCCCTTCTCTCAATCTCTCCTCTCTGTATACTAACACCAGAAAAGTGAACTTCTAGGTAACTAATATTACTGAGACCTTAATTGAATTCATAAAATTAAAATATCAACTGAATAGAAAGATTTAAGAATTCTAAAGTTTTATATAACTAAAAAAGCAGATTTACAGTCTATAAAACAAATACTAACAGATATATAAAAAAAGAAATCAACAAAATTGAAACCAGAGTACTAGATATTAATAAGGTTTATCTGTAACTGGGTTAACAATATAATATGACATTCCAAATTGATAAATTAAAAATATTTTCAAGTTCCCATGAATTATGTTAGCTACAGAATTTATTTTCCTTTTATTAGAATAATGAATTTGCATTGGCTCTCTAGATTACTCAAAGCTATGATAGAGTGGGTTTTATAATATATTGGATAAATTTTTGTATTTATTGATATAACCATGTAATTTTAATTACTGCTAAAGGCAGAGAGTAAATAAAGGATTAGAAGACAAGTTTTACATAGAAAGCTAGAAAATATTGAGGGTAAGTGATAAATAGATAAAATATGTGCTCATGAAATAGAATACTCATGATTATCATATGCCAATTCTCCCTAACTTTATCCACAGATACATTATAGTCACAGAACAAGCCCCAGAATGTTTTTGAAAGTGACAAACTAATTCTAAATTTATATGGAAGGAAACGTGTCAAAGTAAAAAGATTTATTCAATCAGATAGCAATCCTTAAAGCTACAATAATTAAGTACTGGAAGTAGGATAGACAATAGAATATAATGGATTACAGAAATTCTCCCACAGAGGACAGGTTATAGATTTATGACAGTTTTTATAAAATTGTGTAGAAAAAAATCACAGATTTTTTCCAAAGATTGATGCTTTATGGAATGAATATTCAAAAGAAAAAAACTGAATCTTGATCATTTACTCAACACATTAAAATTGCTTCCAAGTATATTGTGAATCTAAGTATGAAAGTTAGATATTTAACTTTGATAATTCATAATAAAGTTTTTAAAAAGTTGAACTGTTCAATGTCTTCATGACCTGAAGTTAGAATATTGTTTTAACAAGAAGATAATAAATATATTAATCAGATTTGAAAATAATAGTAAATTAGGCAATAAAATTCAGAGCTCTGTCTCTTCAGAATTATTTTTAATTGTGTGAAAATGCAAAAGAAATAATAAAATAAATTGGCCATACATAAAATCTTCAAAGAATTCTCATCAAGTATATAAAAAGAATTCCTATAATTGCTAGGAGAAATATTTTAAAAAATAGAAAAAAAAGGTAGGCGAGATGTTTAAATACATGCTCTAGGCATAAAAATTAACATGTAAAAATAAATACTGGACTTAAACACCATAAGATTGTATTTATTCTTTGCAGTTTATTTTTTTAATAGTTATTCATTTATTTAGGATTTCTTTTACTTCTTGAGACAACTGGCAACATTTTTTGAGTACTTAAATATAATAGTTTATAATATCATTTAGCATATAAAAATATTTGTGCCTATGCTTCTCTAATTCCTTTAGTTTGTCTTATACCTGATCAGTTATATAGGGAGTTGACTGTTTTGTAAAGTTATATAAAAAAACAAATTATATAAATAGCACATTTATTATAAATTAACATTGCAGGGCTGGGGATGTGGCTAAGTGGTAGAGTGTTTGCCTAGCAAGTACAAGGCCCTGGGTTCAGTCTTAAGCATTGCATGAAAAAAAAAGGAAATTAATTAATTGCATTTGTAAGAAAAATATATATTTACTTGTGATATTTTAATAAGAAATTCTGCCATTTTATAACTGCTTTCTAATAGTGAAGATCTTTAGCATTATTTTACAGTTTGTCTTCCAATACTTTTATATTTCCAAAGTAAAAATATTTGCTAAGACTTTTAACTAAAGGCAAAAAATAAGATCCAGCAGGAGAAAGAGTGAGGATAAGCTTTGAAAATCTTAGAGACATTTTTGTGCCAGATTATTAGGACTTGTATTCATGGATGCATAGCTCCAGTTGAATCACCAAAATCTCTACTCTGCTCCAGGAAAGCCCAAGGCAGCAGTTCTAAGGGAGTCCTTTTGTCTCTCTGGTCAAGCCTGGCTGTCTATCTCATTATGGCTGGTGAAAATCAACAGTAAACAAACTGGCCCTAGGGGTTGCCAAGGGATTTTTAGATTTTAAAGAGCACTATAAACCCTACTGCCCAAATCTTGGCTAAGAGTCTAGACAAAAAATCTGAAGTTCCCCAAAGACAATGATAGAGCACTACTGTTCACCTGTAAAATAACTCTATCCTACTCAAATCACATATTCTGGATATGGATTCATTTTTCTTTTCCTAGCCCACTGTTCATAATAAACTTTGTATCTGAGGATGTATATCTTTTTCCTCTTAAACTCTGGGTTCTGTACAATTTATTTTAACATGCAGTGTATGAACTTGTGACAAAAGGAAATGCATATTCCATACATACTCAGCTAAATAAAAGCAAGGATGAGTAAGTGGGCACATATAACACTCTTTTGGTGGCTTTTGTCCTGTGTATTGCTAATACTGCAGTTACTTGCTAGTTAGAACAAAAGTCTTATTATAAGTTTTAATTATTTAATCTCTGTATTTCAACTTGTCTATTTTCTAGCTTGATAATGATCATTTTCCTTTTTGATATGCCACTGAATTGATTTATTTGTTCATTAATTTTAATTCTTTTTATTTGTACAATTTTCATTTAACTTTTTATTCAGTTTCTCTGGTTTAATTCTCTATAGAAGTTTTCCTGTCTGAAGATGCCAAAAAATGTTCTACTTTAATTTGTACATAACCTCTTGCCCTCTATAGTTTATGCATTTGATGATGCTTAAAGGGAACAAACACTGAGAGTCATCTGCTTCCAGAGGGACTTTGTGTAAGAGGAATAAAATTAAGCCTCCCACTCAAACAAATGACAAAGTAGACGTACATGTGAGAAAATAGTCTTCAGGCCTTGACTAATAGGCGGTGCAGGGAATTGTACTCCAAAAAAAAAAAAAAAAAAAAAAAGAAAAAGAAGTTAAGTGAGCCCTAAATTGTCCCAGCTTCCTTCTTGCAAGCTCCAAGTCAGCTGAGTTGAGAACACAGGGTTTGTTGGGTAGAGATTAATGGGAAATAGAGTTGTCAAGGAGGGAGAAAACTGCACAGAGACAAAGTTACAGACATTTCCAGATAATCCCAGAGGGATAACTAAATCTTCAGCTGAGGATTGATCAGTACATTTGTGTGGAAATACTGTAACTCCATGAAAGGAGGAGAAGACTGTGGTCTATATTAGTGATATTCTTTGTCCAAATATGTAATAATGTTTGATTAATAAATCTACTTCGATTTTTTACACATTCGTTCAAACATTCATGAATGCATTTTAGACAAATAGCAATAGGTTCAACATCTAATAAAATATACATTTCAGTCAAAAACATCTGACAATATTATTCACACAAATATAGTATAAGATATATTAGCTAAAGAAACATATTTTTTAATTTTATTTACTTGATGTTTTCATTACTGCGGATTGAATCCAGGATTGCTCTTCCACTGAGCTATATTACCAGTTCTTTCTACTTTCTTAATTTTGAGACATGGTCTTGCTAAATTGTCCAAGCTGGCCTTGAACTTGACATCCTCTTGTTCAGCCTCCTGAGTCCACACTGATTACAGGAGTGTGCCACTGTATCTCATAGGAACACATTTATTTAGTTTTGTGTTTTATGTTTCCAAGTAAGCCCACTAACACACGGATTCCTGAGTAAATCATGAGTAAAGGCTGCATATCATACTTTATCAACATATCATACTTTTAAAAAATAATAGTCACAAAAATAAAGAAAAGCAACCTTAGAAATTAATTGTAAGTTGCAGAAATCGCAATTTTAAAATTAGTTTCAGCTAATCTACTAATTAAATAAGCAATTAGTCCTCCACTAAATAATAGCAACCACATAGAAAAGTATAAGCAGTTGATATGCCTCCTGAAATAGACAAAGTGTTGAGGAACTGTCTGCTGTATCATTAATTGGGCAAATAAATAACAACCCTGCCTACGTTATAGCAACTGATCATATGCAAGAGATCAAGGGCTAAAATCATTCCTGTAAATCAGCAGTGGTGTAATAGGAAATGATGACAGAGAGCAGATGACCACAAAGCAAGTTTGATGTGACACCACACTTTACAATCAGATGGATGAGTTTTTTCTTTAGGTGACAGACAACAAGTTATTGCTATCTGTCAAAGAGTTGAAACAAGTAAAATAGTTGAAATATCTACTACTATAATTTCTTTGAAAAACAATGAAGATAATAAAAACAAAGCCTCTTCCCCCATATATCTGGACACTCTCCTTATTTTTATCAACAATATTCACCCTTATGCTTAATATCACTTTCTTAGAGCTATTCCCCACACCTTGATCCACAATATATTTTAAGCACAGTATTTTTCTCTATTTTAGTAGAATATTTCCCACCAAATACTTCAGTTTCTTGACACATCATTGAAAAGATTGAATGGTCCATCAGAAAAAAAGATGGTATTATTTAAGTTAATATTTAATTTGCTTTTTCTGAAAATAAAGCAATTTTAACATAACTTCAGAATAAATGACGAATAGAGTAGTAAATTTTAACCGTTCCTGTTAAATTCAATTCAATATACTGTACATAAAATATTTCACAAAATATTTATTTAATTCATTATATATGCTGGTCAAGTAAATATTCTCCCTAATGTGAAATAAGTTCACATTAAACACATTCAGATACATTGTTTCTGAAATATTTTACTTAGTAAGTTTTAATTCCCTGAAATTATGATGAGGTTCTTTGGTACATTGCTTTGCAAAATGTGGTTTCCTAGAATCATGACATTAGCACCAGGTGGAGGCATACACAAAATCTTAGTTTTTAGCCACAGAATTATAAGCATAAGATCCCAACAAGACTTGATTTTTATACCGTCACTGTACCACATAGTGAAGACTGGGAATACTGGATTAAATAAGTCCTTTCCCTTTTTCTGCTACAGCCTCACTGTTTTATCACTTAACATCAGAGATTAAAACAAAGCATTTGGCTAGGTTATGTCTGAGATTTATTATAAAACCTTGGAATAATTTCCTATCTGGGTATGGGGAACCCCAGTGCAATTATATATATTTTTTCTCAATGCAATCAATAGACCCAGAAATAGAGTTTAGGTACTTGCCCAAAGTCACATTGTTGAAGAGCTGAGTTGAGGTTAACTTTTTTTATTAGTTGCTCAAAACATTACAATGATCTTGACATATCATACATTTGATTCAAATGGAGTATGAATTCTTATTTTTCCACCTGTACCGATTGCAGGATCACATTGGTTATACAGCCATGTTTATACATAGGGCCATAATCCTGTCTGTAGTATTCTGCTGCCATTCCTATCATCCCCTCTCCTCCCCTCCCATCACCTCGCTCTACCCCATCTACTGTAACACATTTCTCTCTTTTTTTTTCTTCCCCCTCACACCATGTAATTTTGTATAACAATGAGGGTCTCCTTCCATCTTCCATGAAATTCTCCTTCTCTCTCCCATTCCCTCCCACCTCTCATCCCTGTTTAATGGTAATCTTCTTTTCATGCTCTTTCTCCCTGCTCTGTTTTGAGCCCCCCCCCCCTTATATCAAAGAAGACATTTGGCATTTGTTTTTTAGGGACTCGGTAACTTCACTTAGCATAATCTGCTCTAATGCCATCCATTAGTTGAGGTTAATTTTATGTGTCAACTTGAATGAGTTGGAGGGTGTCTAGATATCTGGCTAAATATTTTTCCTAGATATGTCTGTGAGGGTATTTATGGATGAGGTTAACATTTAAATTGATAAACCAAATAAAGCTAAATTTGTTCAAACTACGTCGAAACCCCAATCTCTTGAATGTCTGCACAGACTAAAATGCTGAGTTATAATTCTTTGTCTTTGAGCTGAGACATCAGACTTCTCCTGCCTCTGAACTTGGACCAAGATAGAAATCTCACCATCTTTCCTGGTTCTCAGGTTCTCACACTCAATCTGGAACTTACTCTGTCAGTTTTCCTGATTCTCAGGTCTTTAGACTTGAATTAGAATTACAAGCAACTTCAAGTTGCAGGCTTCAGGTCTTTGATTTCTCAGTCTCCATAACTGCATGAGTTAGTTTCTTATAGTAAATTGCTTTTTCTCTTTTTCTCTCTCTTGGTTGGTAGGTAGTGAGGCAGGTAGATTGATAGATAGATGGGCAGACATCCTATTTATTCTTAACCTCTTAAGTGCTAAGACTAATACACACAGCTAGAATTTGTAAACACTTATTATAGCTCCATAATCTTACTCTTATACACTAAAGTGTCACAAGCATATCCTTTTGAGTGATAGGCTGCATGTCTACATTAAGAAAGCATACATTAAAATATCTGCACAAACATCACATTAGAAATAATGATTGCTGCTCTTTTGTTAAATAGTTCTATCCAGTTATTGGGTAAAAATCAAGATCCCATATAAAGCAAAAGAATATTTTACTACATGTCAGTCTCTAGATGTCAAATTTTAGAATGTGTTTTTCCCTTTTGAATTGGTTATCTGTATCCTTCTTACTATTCACCATGATAAAACTTTCCTGTCTAGTAAGTGAACTACAACTGTAAGGAACTGGATCACATTGTACAAGGTTGAAGAAACTCAGAGACAGAAAACATACAGCAGGTATTATATTAAAATATGTGAATATATATTTGTGTACAAAGAATAAGTTATTTATTATTTCTATTTCAACAACCTGAAATTTCTACAGTGAGTTAATGAAAGAATAAAAGAGGGGAGGAAGGAAGGAGGAAGAAAGGGAGACAGAGAAAGTGTATGTGTGTTTGTGTGTATGTGTGTGTGTGTGTGTGTGTGTGTGTGAGAGAGAGAGAGAGAGAGAGAGAGAGAGAGAGAGAGAGAGAGAGAGAGAGGGAGAAAGTACAAGAGAGGTGAAAGGAAGAGAAGAAGAACCTTTGGGGAATAAAACAAAGAACCTTTCCCACTTTTTGGAGACCACCTATACATGGGAACAGTAATAAAGTGCCTACAGTTCCTGATATTACTAGAAGACAATGTCATTCATTGTAGATAAAAAGGAGCTACATTCACCTATGCAGATGAAGACAGAAATCTTTAATTCTAATATTCAGATATAATCAATTTGTATATTTCAAATTATTTTCTCCTCTGCCCCTCTACTAGGGATTAAAACCAGTGTTACTCTGTCATTGAATTACATTCCCAGGCTTTTAATTAGTTTATTGATTTTTAATTTGAGACAGGGTCCCCTAAGTTGCTGAGGCTGACCTTGAATATGTGAACCTCTTGCCTTGGCCTCCTGAGTCACTGGGATTAGAGGAGTGTACTATTATATGAGGCCTATTAAGTTCTTCTTGTATGTTTATATATGTTTAAATGTATTTGCTTAATTGTGAATAGTATGAAATGTTAGGAATCCTTATGCTACATGAGAATTTTATTCTATGTTCTTATATCCATATGTTACTGAAATCTGTCACAACAAATACAATCTTAATAATATACAACTTAAAAAATAATTGTAATTCTATTTATCTTGGGTAAGCAACCTTAATGCTTTTGTAATGATTAGTTTAAGTCATATATTTATTTTTGTATTGTTATTCTTTCATGGTATATGTCATAGTAAACATTTTTTTCCCAGCCATTTCCATGTTCAAAGCCAGCAGTAGCACCGGAAGTCTTACTTTTCCATTTCTGACTTCTCCCAGGGGTCCAGCTGGGGAAATTCTCTACTTAAAAGGTCTCACATGTTTAGATCAGACCCACTTGCATAATCTCCTATTTTACCAGCTCAAAGTTATCTGACTTGTAACCTTAGTAGCAGGTGCAAAATTCCTTTAACTATGTAATCTAACATAATCATGGACTTGATAGTTTGTTCACTTTCCTGAAGAAAATGGTTGGGAATTTTGAAGGATCATTTTAGAATTATGTATTATTACACTAATTTCCATGTACTTGTCCAATTTATTAATATATCATCATTTATTTAAGCAGTAACTTATTATGGGATAATTATTCCATGTTCAGTTTTTCAATATCATTAATAAATATGATTAAAATCATCTCTGTAAATATCTTAGAAATCCATTATGATTATTACTGTGGTATTAATTGTAGAAAGGGAATTATTTGATTAATGGCATTAAAAGATCAGTCCATGTCACCAAATCACTCTTTTTTAATACTTTACAGAAAACACACACACACACACACACACACACACACACACACACGGTTGCTAATCATCTCTAGGTTTCACTCATCGTTGCACATACCATTTACACGGGTGAAATATAAAAATAAAATGTACTTTTCACTTTGAATGAAGTAAATGCATAGGAAGTATTACATATATTAGTAAAGGAAGGACTCTACAACACAACTAAGGGACTGATTCCTAGATCCTTTACAAATTTAGCTGGATGAATTAACAGTTACTTAACCTCTCTGGATCTTGCCTTCCTCAACTGTGAAAAATAGATAATAGTATAAACTAATCTATAGGGTATTTGAGACAAATAAATATATCTGTATAGTAAATGTATTTAGATATAGTAAAACATCTATAAATAGGTTCAGTTCATAATTAATTTAAAACATTAACTTTTGAATTACTTATTCCAGGTACTCTTTTATATTTTTTAGGTTGAAAGTTTATTTTTTATCTATTTGGATGTCTAAGATATTTATGTAAATATTAACTTAATATTTTTAAAACTAATTTTATTTCAAAAAGTCAAATATATTATTTTAAACTTAATAAATAAATATAAATAGCTCACAAATAATATTAATATTAACATAAACTTATGGATTATTTGTGTTTTATAATCAACAAAAGAAAAGATTATATATATATATATATATATATATATATATATATATATATATATATATATATATAATATGTTTTGGTCCCATTTTTCATCACTGTGACCAAAGAGCCTGACAAGTACAACATAGAGAAGGAAAAGTTTATTTTGACTCATGGTTTCAGAAGTGCAGTCCACTGTTGGCCAACTTCATAGTTTTAGGCCCAACGTGAGGCAAACATCAAGGCAAGAGGGCATGGTGGAGGAAAAAACTTGGAACATGACAACTAGGAAGCAGAGAGAGTTTGCTCACCAAAGACAAAATATAAACCCCCAAATCATGTCCCCACTCGCCCACCTCCTCTAGCTATACTCCACCCACCCAGTAACCACCCAGTTATTCCATACTAATGGATTAATCCCCTAATTAGGTTACAACTCTCACAGTCCAACCATTTAACACCTGAATATTTCTGCAAGCTATCATACATAAAATTTTAGGGGGCACCTCATGTTTAAACCATGACAGTATATATACAAAATATAGTTTTACTCAGCTATATGGAAGAATGAAATTATGACATTTCCTGGTGAAAGGTTAGAAGAGAGAAACATCATGCTAAGTTAAATAGGCCAGATTCAGAAAGTCAAAGGTTGAATGATTTGTCCCATGCAGTAGCTACAGCAAAATAGCAGGAGGGGAGGAATCCCATAAAAATAGAGGAAAGATCAGTGGCATGCAGTAAGGGGTGATTGGGGAGGGAGGAGGAACTGGAAAAGGGGGGAATGGTAGTACAAAATTGACCAAATTATTCTCCATACATATATGAACATACCACAGTGATTTCCAACTTTATGTATATCTATAAAGCACCAATTATAAAAACACTATATACAGGGAAGTCTAGTAGAGAAAAGAGGACAGGGAACAGGGAGAGGGAGGTGAAAGGAAAAGAGGAAGTACTGTTGATCAAAAAGGAACAAATTATATTCCAATCATATATGGATATAGCATAATGAATCCCACTATTATTTATTACTATAATGAACTAATAAAAATATAGAAAAAGAAATAAAATTTTCAAACTATATATATAATTTAAAATTTTTGGCTAATGTCTTGTATAGAACTTAGAATTTGTTGGGCTTTCATGAATGTTTATGTCTCTGCCTTTTCTGCCCTTAATTTTTATCTGAATACCATAAATCATTAGTCAGCTTCAAGGACTGATAAAGAACATGCTCAGACAAAGAATAGGAAAAATTTTTGGTTTTATCCCTTTGTGCATCATCCATTCCCCTAATTCCCTTAAAGAAAAACTTTGTGTCTTATTCAAATTTGGGGCTTATTGTTAATTTACTTAAATTTAATGTTTTATCTCCCTAAAGTCTTCATTGAAATTCATTCAATTATTACTATCCCATGTAAATTGAACAGTTTTCAGATGAAATGATTATGAAAAAATGTAGTGTTTTTTATATAGTTATTGAGCAGCTAATTAAACATCTAATTGTCTCAAAAAAGGTGAATGCATTATTTTAAACTAAATGCATGTGTGTGTGTGTATATATATATATATATATATATATAAATTATTTTTACATCTATTTTATAAAGAATAATGAAAATGAACAAATTTTTTAATTAGCGATTTATTTGGACTTTTCAGTTTCATAATCATATAACTTTTTATAAGGATAAATATACATGTGCCTTGCCAATTGTTCTCCCTCCTCTGTGTTCTCCTTTCCCTGTAGAATTCCAATTAATAATTGATTGAGTTTTCTTAGTGAATGTTCAGCTTTTTTCTTTCTATTCTTCATTTTCAATTATTCACATTTTTCCTTTGACTAATAAAAGGATGTAGTAAATTAGTCCTACATTATTAATTCACTTTTCTGTAGTGTCTGCTTTGTTATTTACTACTTTTATTGCATTAAAATATTTTGGCTGTCTTATTTCTTTTCTGAGTTTATATTCTATTTATGAATAATTTATTCTGTATTGTAAACATAATCAACTTAAATACTATGGGAAAGGCATTTTAGATCTGTTGTAATCTGTTAGTTTTTTGAAAATATATTTTGTAGGATGGCATTTTTTTGAGTAAATAAATTTGGTCCATCTCTTTGAAATATAGATAATGTTAATATCTGGTATTTTATCTTGAATATTGATAAGTAAAGTAGTTAAATTTTTTGCTATATTAATTGGATCATTCTCTCACCTTAACTTATACCCATTTTTCTCTGAGAAAATGATCATTGTATTATTTTTTTTAAAATTTGAACATCATTCTTGCCTTACAGTGTTAATGAAGGATACCTAAATTTATAAATTATTGGTAATTTCAATGGTGGTCTGCTAGTGAATTGGGGAAAGTCAGTTTCAAAACCTGTTTTGACATCACTACAACAAACTGAAAAAATCAACTTAAATGGAAATGTTTATTTTGGATCATAATTTCAGAGGGTCCAATCCATAGTAAACTCCATTGCTTTTGACTTCTGGCAAAGCAGAACATCATGGTGGGGAACCCTTGATGAAGCAAAGCTGCTCATTTTATGGTAGCCTGAAAAGAGAGATTTAAAAAAAAAATTAAAAAGTCATGGTTCCCAGTTTCCCCTTCAAGGACACCCTCCCAATAACCTAATTTTACTCACCTAAACCTCTTTCCCTAAAGGCTCTACCACTTCCAATAACACCACAGGCTAGAGACTAAAACTTTAGCATATAGGTTTTTGGGTGCATTTAAAGATGAAAATCATAAAAAAATTTTCACTACCATTGTATAAATTTCTTTAAAGTTCCTTAGACTGTCAGTAATTGACCTTGACCACTTGTCAACATCTCTTGACCAGCAAATCATATTGATTAATATTTCTCACCGATTCCAACTAAGATGTCATATTAAAATGTACAGTACAGCAAAATCTTCTGAATTATAGAATGCCAATAAATTTATTTTGAAATACATGATATCTGGGTATGTTACATATTTTATCATGTGCTGAGAATTCAGTTAAATATCAAAAAGGACTCATTAAAAATACATTCTTCCCCCATAGCAGAAATCCTTCATTACAGGGAATGCACAGTTGAGAAAAAGTGTAAAACAGCAAATCTAAACTCATATGCACCATCTTTCTGTGGCATCAGCAGTGGGGAAGGCAGAGAGCAATTTAGGAGCAGCAGTCTGCCCTGTGCTACAGCACTGTAGCATTGCAGCTCAGCCACCAAATGAAATCAGGGTGCTTTTTCCCATGAAATTGGGGGCAAGAGGCTATGCTATGCTTGGTGTGGCTGTTTCATTTCTGTATATATTTACTCATTTGCTTTTCATTTGTTGTGTGCTGCAGCCAGAACCTTACTCAAATAAATGAGAGGTGGGACTGGATGCTCTCTAAGGTTGCTGCTGCTTCTATTCTTCTCCCTTGGGGAATTCCTTATACCAGTTTGGGTAACTGGAGTTAGTTAATAATGTCTTAGAAAAGGAAAGTAAAAGTCATAACCCTAGCTAAATTGACAAAGGGAAAAAACGAATTCTTTATGTTAACAAATCACTTAAGATGTATGAAGACACAAGGAACTGAGGAAATATATGATTGTTTCAGAGAGTCATTGTTTAAAGAGTCACTTTATGTTAGTCCCCGAAACATGGAGTTGCTGAAAAATCTTCCAGTGCTGTCTACTCCTGATCTTAAAATAGATGTGCAAGTAACTGTCATTTTTTTTTAAATATCAGTAGGAAACCAATCTATGTATTTTTTAGTAGTAACATTTTTACAGGAACAAAAAAAATCTTCATTTTAAAGAAGAATAATTTGCTTATTTTATTGTAAATGCTACATGTTAAGAACAAGATATGCCAGATTGTTACATGAGATGTAATATCATATTATCTAGGAAGTCCTTGGTAACATAGAGATATAATTATTTCAACCCTGCTATATAGAAAATGCCATCACACACACACACACACACACACACAAACACACATACACACAACACCGCAACATTTCTAGAAAAATTTCATAACCCTATTAAAATAAAATATTAAGACTATATACTATATTAATGTACACATCTGCAAGACATAAAAAAATGCATGTACTGGAAGATAGTAACATCTTAATATTTTCCCTTTTTGTTTCTTTTTATAATTTCTTTTTGACTCTCACAATGCTTTTCTCATGCATCTTTATATCTGAGTATTTACTAAATGAAAGTGTTCCTAATCTGAATTAATATCTCTATGCTTTAACAAAACAATTTCCCCTCAACAAGCATAAGCTGCACTTATTTGTATTGGTTTTGTGAGAGGAAATTTGAAGAATATTTTTATAAAAGACATACTTAAAAATCATATTTATTCCTATAAATATTTTATGTTAATTTTCTCTAATTCCAATTAGGGCAAAATAACCACTTTTGCACAACTCACTACATATTCGATTGGAAATATCTTAAACCTGGTTTCATTTAAACATAAGAGGGATATAAATTTTGAGATATGCTATCATAAGTTGTTAAACATACTGATTTGGTTAAAGATGAACATATTTCCCAAGTTAACCTATCAGTTTTACGTAAATACAAACACATTCACCAATGATTTTATTTGCAAAATATTTGAAAAATAAAATTTCATTTCCAGTCCTTTCCCCCATGAGATTGATCAATTCTTGCTTAAGTAGTACTAAGTATTTTTTTCTCTTCTTTGCTGTGTGATTTATTAAATGTAAATTTTATATTAGCATCCCCTTAGAGTCAGACCTTATGCTAGACATGGAGATTATGATAATAGGCTAGACAATTGCTGGCACTGATTGCACAGAAAATAAAACTAGAAACTGGAGTAGGAAAGAGTGTGTGTGTGTGTGTGTGTATGTGTGTGTGTGTGTATGTGTATAATGCCATATATAGTACTCTTCTGGATCAGTTTATAATTCCCTGAGTGAGATATACAGCACACAGATTCTATGGAGGGAGATCATAAAGAAGAAGGAAGAATATTGCAATTTATAACGGAAGGTAAAAAATGTTGACTGATACGAAGAATCAAGAAATCAAGAATCAAGAAATATCCATAATAAAGTTAGGTTTTCTTTCTCTGTGACAAAATTCACAAATTGCAACAGAAACTGCTATTCAGGTATATATGATGTTAAATTATTTATTCCATTAATAATTTGGAAAAAAACTATTAATGAATGATACAAACATTCTTCATTTTTATTTAATTGATTTTATTTTTTTAAATACATGACAGTGGAGAGCATTACAATTCTTATTACACATATAGAGCACAATTTTTCATATCTTTATATATAAAGTATGTTCACACTAATTCATGTCTTTATAAATGTACTTTTTTTTGTATTACAATTCTTACTACACATATGTACCACAATTTCATATCTCAGAATATAAAGTAGGTTAACACCCAATTCATGTCTTCATACATGTACTTTGGATAATGATGTCCATCACATTCCACCATCCTTGCTAATCCCCTGCCTCCTCCCCGTCCCTCCCTCCCCTCTTCAGTATCTAGAATTCATCTATTCCTCCCATGTTCCCCCTCCCTACCCCACTATGAGTCAGCCTCCTTATATCAAAGAAAACATTCAGCATTTTTTTTTTTGGATTAGCTAACTTCACTTAGCATTATCTTCTCCGATGCCATCCATTTACCTATCAGATTGGTTCTTCATATTTTAACAATTAAAGTTACTCCATGCCTCCATAGATACAACTTAATAAAAACATACTCAGTAGTGCTTGAGATCATAATCAGATTGTTTTTCTGAGTTAGAATTAATTTAGTAGTGTAAATTAGAGAATCCTATATTTTCATAAATTTTGAATAAGTTTAGAAGAAATAAGTGTGTGGAATCTTAAGTGAACATTTTTAGTGAAAAATAATAACTTGACCTAATTTATTATTTTTTTATTGCTAGGGATGTATATAGCTCAATATTACATAGCATAGAAGGAGGTTCAATTACCAGTATCACACACGTACAAAAATGTTTGTATTCAACCTCTGATTCTTTAATAAAAAATTTTGGTTTGATACAAATATTAACATTCTGAGTTTACTCATTTTGTATTTCACATATTTACTGAGTAGGTTTTAGGGAAATTTGTATGCATGTATGGTGGTTTAAAATGTTTTAATACATTAAAATTTTAAAAATTCAAAAGTAGTATTTAATGTTAACATAATAAATATTTTTGAAAGATTGGTCAACTATGAAAAGCTATTAACACTGCTTTTAGTTAAGAGCTAAAGGACTTTGTTATATAATGAACATTAAGACAGAAACACAGCAAATCACTTGTTAATTCAATAAAGTTATCCTTAATTACTCAATTCAATGACTAAAATATTTTAATAACTAATGCACACATTTATAATTGTTTTAAAACTCAAAAATATTTCAAATTTTATCACTTCTAAGCTATTGTACATACTGGAATTTATAAACAAATACGGGCAAAAGTAATGGTGGCATGCCACCTAATATTACTTAAGGAGCACTATTAAAGACTTTACTTTAATAACAAAAAATAGGAAAACATTTGCAATTGTCATTTAACTGGCATTTTCTCTTCTTTCTTTGGTTTTATATTACAAGATTCTTGCTTATATATTATCCACTGAAAATAGTATTATTCACAATAATAATTCAAAATAAAAAGAGCATGTGTAAAAATAATTTAAAATTATTTGACTCTAGATTGTTTAATTGCAAGGTTCTGGGTTTTGGAGCATATAAATTCTTGCTGTAGTTTTATCATCAAATATAAAGTGTGTGCCCATCTGAAATATAAATTTTCTCTCATTATTCCAGAGTTTTCTGTAATTTTTATAATACAGAAATAGATATAGTGGTTAAAGATACAAATAAGAATAAAACACAAAAATTATGTAAGGACTTTAAAACTTTCCAATCCAAATAAGAATCACATCTACTCATCAGTAATATTAACAAAAAAGCACTGATATTAAAAAATCAAAAGCTGACTCAGAAATCTACTAATTTTGTGACTGAAAGAAGTGAAATTAAAGTTTTTTGTAAAATTGATATTAAAATTGAGTTTGTTGAATTATTTTGAAAACCAATTAAGATTATTTGTGAAAGTAATTTTTCCATGTGATAAATTATACAATGGTTCAATGTTTCTATAAGGGCAATTAGAGGATAGAGGTGCCTTCTGCTAATAGATTATTTTCTAAATTTTTCCTCTTTTTATTTTAATATAAAATATGACTCTCATATTATCATAATTTGTTAAATTATATTAGATCCTGTTTTAGGTAATAGTTCTTTTTAATAATGAATACAGAATTTTAAGAAAGATAACACATGCAAGATGTTTTAGAACACATTCATGAAAGTACTAGTGATAAAGAAAAATCAATATAAGATAATATCTATAGCCAAAGAGAAAAGATAAAAAACAGCATTAAAAATGCAAAGTATAAATGATTGACATTATTTATAAAGTTTTATTGTAACACTTTGGTAAACATATCAGTTTTTTCAAAAATTTGAATTGTTCTTTGTGAGTTGATAGATACTTAATACTTTTGTCTCAGGAACCTGAATTATTCTTTTAATACTATTGAGTAAGATACATCCATGATATTACTTCATAATTTCTGTAAATTACTTAATTTCTTACATGTGAAACATTTAACTAAATACAAAATTAATTTTAAAATAAAATTTATGAAGCATTTAAATATAATTACTTAATTTCATGTTGTAGGTATATATTTTAGGTGATCTTTCTAATAATAGAAAAAAAAAACCTCAAAATTGATTAAATCAAAATATTTGCTGATCCCATGTTTTCTCCAGGCTGCAGAAACAAACAAAAAATCAGAATTTCTTTATATGCTAATCTGTTCTATTTTTAAATTTTTGCTAAGTAAGCTACAGAGACATCAAAATCAGTATTGCCCCCCCAAATTTAAGCAATAAGAAAAAATAATCCCACCTTTTCAAACTGTCATATTAACTAAACTGATTCTCTCTGCATGACCATATTCTTTGCCTTTATTTAATATAAACTAGTGAGATGTGAACACACTTAAGATCAAAACCAGATTCTAGTACAGTACTAGATTCCTTCTTCTGTCACCTGCACAAGGATCCTTTATCATCAATTTAATCTCTTTAGATGCCCACTATCATCATAACTATATTGCAGTATTTTTCATTATCCCTCTTCAACCCAGGGAACATGACAGACATTGACTCTTTACTCTAATTTATAACAAAACTCCTTGTGTATTTGTCAGTACTTATCTACTATCTCTGGTTCTTTTCCTCCTTCTTTCACTTAATTATGTTCTGCACAGGACTTAGACTATACTTTTCACTGAAATAGCACATGTAAGTCTTCTCCTTGTTGGTCCAGGACTAATGTTTGGCTGTCCTTTTACATAGGAGATAGCAGCACTTGGCACCCTGTGGTGACTGTGAAGTCAGCACTTGGGATGTTGCCACTGGGGATAACAGTCATGACTGCATGTTCTATTCATTGTCCAATCAGTACCTTAAGGAGGAGATAATCAAGTAAACAAGTAAACGACAATGCACAGAAAAGAAAAATTCTATTAGGAATGGAGCCTGGAAAACTCTAAATTTAAGGACCCTAGATGATAAGAAGTGACAAAGGATTGACATGGGATGTTTAAGAAAAGCAGTCTGACACTAGCAGAAAACCAGTGTTACTTGGTATTCTGTAAGTCAAAAACAATATCTACTATATATTACAATTTGGTGAAGTTTAAAATTTTAAAAATAAAGAAAATTCCAAAACCAATATGACTGCAAACCCGAATGAAGATTGGATTATTAGAGTCATGTGCTATAGGAAAATTGTTTCTGGTCTTAGAAATAAGTGCACACCTGTATTTAATTTTGCATAGCCCTAGTCCTTTTAACAGTGTGATTAGCATATTTGGATATGTGCCTAAAAAATTGTCTCTCTACAGGTTCCTGTGGGATTAATTCTGGCAAAGCATTCTAGATCTCAAATATCTTCCCTAAGAGTTTGATAAGCATACAAAATTCCCAATGGAAGAGTCATTGTTTTTGATTAATAAAGTTTACAGCTTAGGGTTAAAAAAAAAAGTCTGAAAATCATGTGAAGAAAAAAGTCGATCCAGGTAAAACTAATTTATTTCATGACAGGGACCAAAAATAACAATGTGAATAAGAACCTAGAATAAGAAGTTGGTGTATACAGGGAAAGGCAATGATTGTGTTAGGAGATAGGATCAATGAAGTAAGAAAAGAAGGAATATAAAGAATATTGTCTTCATATTGAATTTCACTTAACTGATATCTAGTATGTGATTGTTATCAATGACATGTGCAATTAGAAATGTGCAATTTCCTAGTTTTCCCATGATTTGTTTAGTCAGCATGATATTACATTATCACATGCTTCAAGGAAGGAACTTTTTATTTATTTATCTTCCATGTATGTTTCAAAGCCACAGGCTTCATTTCAATAAGGTCTAGTGTTAAATAATTATGATGTCTTAAATAGCTCAGAATGTTACAAGAGACATGTATTATAAATTTACATTCTTTCTAGGGATCATTCACCTTCCTTCCTGCATGTTAATCATTAAAATTGCTAAGCATCACAATTATGTTCACTTTGGATTAGAGAATGAGTAGTAATTGGAATCTAAGATGATATAATCTATAACTTCCTGCTGATTTGTAGCCGATTAAGTGACTAAAAAAAAAAAAAGTGACAAGCTAGATTTTAAATAAGAGTTCACTCAGAAGAGATTCACAAGTCAAACCTTGTAAATTCCTCATAGAATAGGAAGTTCATCAGTAAAGTAAATACCTAGCCTGACATGATGTGTCATGCTTCTAATCCTATCTAAATGGTGGCTGAGACAGGAGTATCAGAAGTTCAAAGCCAGCTGTGCAACTTAGCAAGACAGTCTCAAAATTTAAAAATTAAATTAAATTTTAAAAAATTAAATTTTTTTTTTTTAAAAAAGAGAGCAAGTGAGCTGTGGATATAGCTCAGTGATAAAGCAACCTTGGCTTCAACCCCCAGTACTACAAATTATAATAATACTGTAAACACCTTACTATGTCCTATCTTAAATACATACTTTTGTGATGAAACTGTTTTAGTTACATAATGTCTGCCTTGAAAAAGAGATAAAAGCCAGTGGTCTGAAGGAAATGCTACTGTTAGCAATTTTTGAAGAGGAGCCATAGCATTATTATTTTCCTTGTGTTTAAAGTCTTACTGTAATCATTGATAACCATGTTGTTAGGAGATAAGATATGCTGAAGGGATAGAAGAGGCAGACCACCACCTATGGTCCTCAACCCCACCTAAACTCTGCTCTCTGCCTGTCACTCTTCCTGTGAGAGAAAATTGGGCCACCCAATGGTCAAAAGGAGGAAGCTAGATGATCACAAAGGGAGTTCCAGGCCCTAAAGGGAAAGTTCATGATCTTGGGCATGCTCAAGGGACTGACCAAAAGTTAACTGGTTGCTAGTTCACCTATCATCACCATTGAGGTTTGCTCCCCCCAAGTCTGTGCATTTTTCAGGGGAATAAAGATGTTTTTTCCTTTGTCATTGGCGGTGGAGAAGAAATTATGTCATATTCAGCTGTCAATAAAGGTGTCAATTAACCCCAGATGCACCCAGGAGAGTAGAGGAAGAACTAGCAAAGTTCAGAAAATAGAGGACTCCACTAGAGAGGACCTTGAGCTACTTTTTAGCTTGCCTCACTCTGTTCTCTTATAATATTTCTTTTCACTTTCAGTAAACCTCTTCCTTGTCTGTGAATCCCTCATGTCTGTCTCAAGTCTTTCCCTTGGACACCAAGAATCTGGACCCTGGACCCAGTACCCAGGGGACCCTTGCACTTGTTCTGGTAACAGTGTGAACACCTAAATGATAGAACAATAGACCATTCTTTCTTATATTTCCGCTTCAAAATTTCAGTGTGACCTGGAACTCTAAGGCTGCTCATCTGCCTAGTAAATTCAGAGGTACATGTAGCCTTAGTGCATTGGTTATGCACGTTCATCTCAAATTGCTTTTCTCCCCAACACTTGGTGCCCATCTTGCTTTATTGACTCTCTATATTTGATCAAAACCTTACAGACCCTCCAAAATTGTTAAGGTGGAGAACAGAGACTTTCCATGTCCTGTATATGTGTGGGTATGTGTATTATTTTTTTTCTTTTCTTTTCTCTTTTGTTTTGGTATACACACAAATCAAGAGTTAGTACACATAGCATGCATAGATCAAACAAACAAACAAGCTATGACTTTTGTTGGTGGCTTTAATCCTTCTCTTTCTGTTTCCAGAAGTATTCTGTGAAGGTGATCACACAGCTTCCTGGCACTGCACTTTTTTTGTCTCCTCTGATTTCCCCATGAGATAGTATCTGGAGGAGAAAGAAGTTTGCCTTATTAATCTTTGTATACATTTACCTATGCTTAGCCCATAAGGAGTGGCCAGGAAAAGAGACAGACTGAGTGAATGAGTGTTATTATCTACCTTTCCCTCATAGCTTTTGCTTAAGGAAAGTGAAAAGCTTTTGAAATAAAGAAAAAAGTCAAAAATACTGTGTTAAAGTCCTAGTGGGGATCAAGGTTGACTAATTCCTAGTTGAATCTGTTATGTAGCTATATTAAACATACCACTGACTGTCCATCAGATGATGTTCTGGATTTTTTATATTTACTCCATTTTTCTAAATATATTACTGCATTTATCACAAAAAAAGAACCTAAGTTTACACTAGGAGCTGTGGTAATCACCTGTAATCCCAGCAGCTTGAGAGGCTGAGGCAGGAGGATAGCCCGTTCAAAGCTAGCCTCAGCAACTTACAGAGGTCCTAAGCAATTTAGCAAGACCCTGTCTCTAATAAAATAGTTTTAAAAGTGCTATGGATGTGATTAGTGGTAAAATGCCCCTAGGGTCAATCCTGGTACAAAAAAAAAAAAAAAAAAAAAAAACTAAGCTTTGAGAATTGGAGTAACATATATGAAGTTGCCATCTATTTGTTGGAAAGCCTATGATTTTTAAGCATTTTAAACATTGTTTTTTGGATACAAATTAATATCTTTGTCATTGTTTTATATTTTTTCTAAGAGCAGAAGTATCTATTTTCATGATCTTCTAGGTTACTTTCATAATAAGGTTTGTCCCTATTTTCCTTCTACTCTCTAAAAGTAACCCTCTTCTGAAACCAAAGGTGACTTTAAACTTATTATTTTTTTTCCAATAAGGTTTATTTTACCAATCACATAATAGTCATTGCACTTCCTGGGCACATTGTGATTGTTATATCCTACAATTGATGAAAATGGAAATATGCCTTTTCTTTTTTAAAGCAGCCTGTCAACTATGAAGATCAGTTTTGTATCAATTTTGCAGCAAGCCTGCACAAGTGAGAAAGCTGCACGCTTAGGCATTTCAGAATATAAGATACTATTTATACTGTCACTTTCAATGATATCAATAATTCTTATTGCAAGTGAAGTAACACATAAGTAGTTTTTGGATAATAACAGTATTTTCAGGCGATATTCCAATACACATACATTGAAATGGAGCACTAACTGCACATTGTAACACATCACAATGTGCCCACTGCTCTCCTCCTATGAAGGAGTGTGCTTTGCCTCTTTCATTTATTTGTCCTTGCCTTGCTGCTCCTATTGCTCATGAGGAAAAGTTTCCAACCCAGTTCCTTTTCTATTTAAAGCTTCTTTGTTGTGGATTATAGTAAATGATTTAGCTAGTTGGCTGTGTGCTTGGTGGAGCATCCTCGGGCTTATTTTCACAGCTAAGCAAGATTTTGTTAGATGGTCTTTGAATTCAAAGGTTGCTTTTGGCAACTCCAGGAATAATAGTGCTGATTATTTAGAAAACTGTAGTTTTATAAATGGCCACTCTCCAGTGGCAGGAAATTAATGGCAGATGAGTGGTAAATAGGTCCATTTCATTTTATTCACAACCTGAATCATATTCTGAAGAAATGGTTATAGCCTGGTAGACGAAAACAAGGGAGTTTGTAAGATGATGGAAAATGTATTGGGGAAATTGAGAAAATAATAATCTTCTGCACAATTTGTTGGGATTATTATAAATACTCAAATTGTGCTTTTGAGAAGAATTTGGGGTTTGGCTTTTATGCAAGACCTTATGGGTAGGTCACATAAGCAAAAAATATGCCTCTGCTCTTTTAAGCACTGAGTTTTAGATGTTTGCTACTTTGACAAATTTGGAAAGCTAAAAAGGGTTATTTGAAGCAAACATAAATTTATATTGGATGTATTTTTCCCTAGTGACATAAAAGTATCACAGGAACTTGGAATGTTTGCAAAGTTAAACTGTATGACTGAAATTAATTCAGAATTAAGTAAGATTTAGAATAAAAAAATTTGTTTGTTGTTTACATTTTGTTTTATCTAAAAGGTCGTGAGAAATGAATTCCCTCAGATTTGTGAAGAAAACATATTACTCATATGCTTATGTCTTACTCATATGCTTATGTCTAAGCACTTCACGTTGTGATTTTTTTTCTAATTAACATATAGCTTTTCCAATAAAACCACACTAAGCCTATGTTTTGTTGAGTTGTTGATTTAGAATACAATCTACCAACAGTTAAATATCTGACAGTTTCTATAAGTATGTGATAGTGTTTTGAGAGAGAATCAACACAATTAGTAGAACTTCAGATTGATACATAACATGACATTGATCTAAATCAAATGTTTTGAGCATTGGCTATTGGGAAAAAGACTAACATTGTGTTCTATGAATAAATCTTTATTATAAAGGTTGAGTGGTGGACAGTAATGAATTGGGACATTGCAATTAGTTATAAGGTCTCTGAAAAGTTATTACCTTAAGCCTTTGGGGTCTGAATCAATAGTCCTTTGCTCAATCATAACTGAAGTCCATGAAATGAATTTCCCAAGAAAGGCTACAGAATTGAATGTGAGATATTAACGCAAGGACCATTTTAGCCACAAGCTAACAAGGTAATTTTTTAGAAAGAGAAGAATGATTTATCACAACTATCTAAAAAAAAAAAAAATCCTGGATCAGTTAGATGGCATTACACAACCTCTGTTTCTTTGCTGGTGCATTGATTAGCAAGATAACAAAGTCTCCAGTAGTCATTTTGGAAGCAGAGTCCAATATTACCTTAATTATCCTTCATTATGAATGTTGCTAAGCTGGAATGTGCTAGAATGTGCTAGAATTGTGAGGATGGTGTTAAGTTACCCATCACCACTGTATTCAGGCAAAGGGGGTTATCTGGCAAAGTAGACAAGAGCATTTTTTTAATATTTTAAAAACAAAATATTTACTGAGTATATTTAATAATGCATATGAGTACTCACAGTTATATGTTCATTTCTTTAATTATGAATGTGGTTTTCTGAATTTTATAGTACACAGGCATATTTTATATACTGTGTTTTTATATAATTTTATGACACAAGTTCATTTTATTTTACAATTAATAAATATATTATTTAATAACATAGGCATGGAGTTCATGTAATTCACTATCAACATTGATTTCACCACAGATGTATATATATATTTTTGTGATATATATATATATATATATCACAAAAATCTTCTCACTATAGTAGTAGTTTTACTGAACTGAATGCATCATTGGGTTGGTATTAAGACATGAAATATTGGTTTAAAAATAAAATTTTTCTTTGTTTTCCAGCAAATATAATTCAAAATACATACTGCTTTGTCTCAGTTCTAAAGCTAATGCTTATGTCATTAATATTTTTTCCTTTAGTTGTGAAGTAGATCTACAATAATTTCCCTAAATTACTTTGTATATAAATCAAGGTATTACATCCGTATCTATTATTTAAGCCTTCTTTAACTAATAGAAATGTACCACATCAGCTTATTTAACATTTCAATATTGTTCTTTGAACTAACAGACCATTGTTATAAAACTATAGAATTTGATGAGAGTTTGTGCTTCAAAACAAACCCAGAGTAATTCCAAAGGAAACCTCCACTTTAGAAACACATCTTACTTATCATATGATTTCTTCCTAAGCATTGTTGGAAACTTTCAAATATTTAAGCTCTTTTAAATATCATCTCTTTATTTAGTACATTTTCTGTCTTCATACTTATTCAAATTAAGCTCTCATGTATTTTTCCTTGCCCCTCTTCCTCTCACAATATGAATGTATGTGTACACCCATGCATATGTCCTACATATGTTCTTATTTTATTATCACCCTTAAATTCTCCCATTCTTCAAGAGTTTTCACATGCTGCCAATATCCAAACTAGCTCAGTTACACCTGACTTCAAATACACAAATGCCTTTAATCCGAAAATAGCAAATAAAAAATACTAAAATAAAAACTTTAATCAATCCTGTTGTTTACATCTTAATGACCAGTTTGACTTACTCATTCAATTTATGTTTGTTAGATTTCTATCAAATGCAAAGATATAGAACCAATGAATGTTAATTTTTTTCAAATACTTTTTTCTTTTTTGTAGGATAATCATGTACTTCTTTAAACTGTTGGAGTAACACATTATACTGATTGGTTTTTGATTGTTGAAACAGTCATACAATCCTAGACTAAATCCCACATGGCCATGACATAATTGCCTTTCTATGATTACTGGATGTATTTTGCCAATAATCTGCTAAATATTATTGGTTCATACTAAAGGTTATTGGTCAGTTATATACCATTCTCCTAGTGATTTTATTTGGCTTCTGTGTTCAGATAATGCTGAACTTTTACAATAAGTTAGCAAGATTTTCTTTTTTCTTTTTTGGAAACAGTCTCACTTTGATAATATTTCCTCCTCAAATGTTTAGTAGAATTTGTCTTAGAAATCACTTTGGACTGATGTTCTATTTACTAATGGGCAGTAATTACAAATTTATTTTCTTTTAGAGGACTAAATAGAGTGTTAGTAGCTTTTATCGATTCAAAAGTGGTTTGTGTAGTGGGCCTGGGGGTGTAGCTCAATAGTAAAGCATTTGCCTAGCAAGTAAGAGACCTAGCAGTGAAAAAGGAGGGTGGGGAGAGAAGTTGGTCCATTTCTTGTTAGTTGTTAAATATTTGCATATATTTATTTATAGCATTCTTTATCATTTTGATGTCTTCAGGATCTGTAATGATGTACTTTATTTTATTCTTACTTCATATTGCTGAAGTTGTAGCAATTTTATTATTTTTTTAAAGAAACAAATAACACTTGGTTAACTAGTTTTCTGTATTATTTTTCTAGGTTTGGTTTCATTGCCTGATGCTCTTAGCGTATTATTGTTTTTTTACAGCTTCCTTTGAGTTTATATTGGTCTATTTTTCTCTTAATTTTAAGATGAAAACTTAGGTTACAGATTTAAGTAAGATCTTTCTTCTTCACAAATATGAACATTAAATTTCCATCTATCTACTATTTTAGATGTACATCATAAATTTTATATGTTGTTTCCTCTTTTCTATTCAGTTAAAAATATAATTTTTTAGAGATTTCATCTTTCAGACATCTGTTATTTTGACATGTATGTTTTACAAATATTTTGAGATTTTTTTTCCTGATATTGATTTCTATTTTTATAAAGATCTTAAACCTACTCTTTGAATTACATGTATTCTTTAGAATGTTTATTTTTTTATTTTTAAGGGTTCAGATATAGGTATGTTCATAAATATTCCTTTTCAACTGGAGAAGAATATATATTCTATGCTGTATAAAGTTTTATAAAAATAAGTAGGTCAAGTTGGGTAATATGGGTTTTCAGGTCATTTATACATTACTGATTTTCTCCCCACTTTTTCTACTAAAGGTTGTTTCTATTAAAGAAAAAACAATGTGACTCTTTATAAAAAAATATATTTTTGAATTTTTTATGTCTCCTTTCATTTCCATCATTTCTTGCTTCACATAGTTTTAACTATTTGGAGAAACAGAGGTATTAGTCTTTTAATATGTTTCTAGATAATGTAGAATTTTACTTTTTAATAGTTATTTCAAGCACAATAATATTTCTTCTTCTGAAATCAACTTTTCTTATATTCTTATAACAATTTCAACTTTAGTATGTTTTGAGTTTTTATAGCATATTTTGTCTACTCTTTAATCTTTAATAGGTCAATACATTTTAAGATTGAGATAAAATTTGTAATTTATACAATGGAAACTTAGGTTACAGATTTAAGTAAGATCACAATTAAAGTAAAATTCACCATTAAAATATACAACTCGGGTGTATTTTTAGTATATTTGTACTATTTGGCAATCATCATAATTGCTTAATTACTGAAGATATTTATTATCCCCTTAAAGAAATTCCACACACTTTAGCAGTCTGTCTGGAAAGATCTTCCCCTCACTGCTGACAACCTCCAATTTACTCTCTGAACCTATAGATTTGCCATTTCTGGTCATTACATATAAGTAAAATTATATAGAACATGTCCTTTTTAATCTGCTTCTTTCAATTAGCATGTTCTCAAAGTTCATTCATACTGTTATCATATATTTTATTTCCTTTTGTGATTGCCTATTATTCCATTGTGTGTATATAACTCATTTAATGAAAATTTGGTTTACTTTCACTTTGTAGTTATTATTAGTAAATTTCTGTAAATTTTTCAGTAACTTTTATTATGAACATTATTTTTAGTCATTTTGGGTATATACCTAGGAGTGGAATTGCTCTCTCATGTGGTAATTCTATGCTTATTTTATAAAGGAATTTCACTGCTTTCCAAAGTAGCTGCTTGATTTTACAGTCCCACCAACAATGATATTTCCAATTTCTCCACATCCTTATCAACATTTGTTTTCCTTTCTTTCTCTTAGTTTTATTGTAGCTGTCATTGTGGGAGTGTCATCAGGGTCCCAGACCAGAGGGTTGACTCAGTGATATCAGTTCTGTTCATCTGCAAGTTCTCAATTCCAAATAACAAAGAGACTGTGGTGAAGCAGGAAAGGAATTTATTCTTTGCTTGCCCTAACTGGAAAGACAGTTCAGGAAAGAAAAGGAAAGAAAGAAAGAAAGAAAGAAAGAAAGAAAGAAAGAAAGAAAGAAAGAAAGAAAGAAAGAAAGGAAGGAAGGAAGGAAGGAAGGAAGGAAGGAAGGAAGGAAGGAAGGAAGGAAGGAAGGAAGGAAGGAAGGAAGGAAGGAAGACCATCTTTTCCATTTTAACAACAGCTCTAGAGCTACACATAGGAAGATCAAAAGCAGGGAGCCAGGAGATGTGCATATACATATCAGTTTTGGTAAGGCTTCAATCTAGTTGCAGGTCTTGTTTTTTTCCATGGTCCCATCAGATTTTTGCTGGCAATCTTCTGTTGCCAAGGGTACTGCTGGATAAGGGAGATAGTTTCCATACTCAGCATGAAATGGCTGCTGGGTGGAGGCTAAGTGGAAAAATCACATAGAAGAACAGATCAGATAAAAAGATGGAGTCAGACAGGACCATGTTTGGGTCTCTCTTTAAATTCCCCCCTTTTAAAAGAGTCCTGTTACAAGAGTAAAGTGGTATCTTGTGGTTTCCTTTTGAGATCCTCTGATGATTAACAATGTTACCACATTTTCAGATGCTTCTTGACCATATGTTTTCTTCGTAGAAATTTCTGTTTGCATCCCTTTGCCTATTTTATTGGATTGAGTTGTTTGTATTTTATTGTTGAATTTCGAGTTCTTTATAAGTACTGAATATGTGGATGTACAGATATTTTCTCCCATTCTGTGAGCTGCCTTACCACTTTGGGAAGACTATTAGTTCAGAAAATGAATAAATAAATAAATAAATAAAAGAAAAGAAAAAAAAGACCAATAGACCATCTTTCCCATTTTGACAACAGCTCTAGAGCTATACAAGGGAAGAACAAAAGCAAGAAGCCAAGTATCCTTTCAGCAATGTTTTTAATTAGATTACATCATCTTATTATTATTTTTTGATTGCTTATCATTTAATATTTATCTAAGAAACTATTGTTTAATACAAACCCACAAAGATATACACTCATATTCTCTTGTAAGAGTTTTATAGTGTGAGGTCCTAAACTCAAATTTTGACTCATGTTGAGTTAATATTTTAATAGTATGAAATAGGAGTACAACTCCATTCTTTTACATTTGGATATTCAGTAATTCCAGCATCATTTGTTGAAAACTATTCTTTCCCAAAGCCTGTCTTTTTATAGTTAGTGTAAAGTCAGTTTCCCACATGTATGAGAGTTTATTTCTGGACTTTTCAATTTCATTCCATTGGCTGATATTCTTATGACCATAAAACGTAATATCACTTACTAGAGTTTTTGCTTTAGCTAGAGTTTTGAAATCATTAAGTATATGTCTTCAGCTTTTTTTTTCTGGCTATTCTGAGATGATGCATTTATGTGTGAATTTTAGGACTTATTTGTCAATTTTCACATCAAATTAAGCTAGTATTTTGAGAAGAATTGCACTGAATTTGTAGATCAATTTGGGAAGTATTATTGTCATAATGTTATGTCTTCTGATCCATAAATAAGGATCTCTTTCTCCTTAATTTCTTTAAGCATTTCAAAATATCAACCTGTTTATTGTTTTTGGCTTGTATGGTTTCTGAAAAATCAACTTTCTTAGTTTTTTATTCTGTGTTTCTTTGTATGAAACAACTCTACTTTTTCTGTTTGCATTTTAAATTTCCTATTTATAATTGTTTCTAGAATTTGGAGTATGATATGCCTTGGAATGTGTATTATTGTCATATAGTTACAACATTTTTGTCTTCTTGAGTTTGAATCTGATGATTGCATTGTTTCTTTACAGTATGCTTATTTTTCTAAATTTCAATTTGCTTTGTACCTTTTTATTAACAATCAGACATTGTATATGACAGCAGAGTTAGAGGTGATCTGTTTTCTAATGGTCATACCCATTCTTCCACTACCTCTTCATGAGGGATAAGTTAATATTTTTAGGCATTGGGCTGGGTTGGAGGTTTCTTTCTCTTGTTTCCTCCCTTCATTCCTTCCTTCTTCCTTTCTTTTTCTTTTTTTTTTTCTTGGCTGAGAATTTCACCTAGGCCTTGCTCATGCCAAGCAAGCACATAATGTTCCATTACCATGAGCTACACTCAAGTCCTAGAATTTTTTTTGTTCCTGTGGTGATTTTCAGGGCCTCAGAGGCTTCAGAGTACCTTAGTCATGGTAAGTGATGACTCCTGATGCTAAAGGTAGTGTCTTGTTCATCGAAAGATTTTTCTTTTTACATTTGTTTGTTTGTTATGGTCAAAGTCTGGTCCAAGGTTAACTCCAGTTTTCTTCTTGTGTTGCATGAGCCAAACTATTGGAGCGTGCTTATTGTTGGCAAATTGGTAGCTTGGTTGTGTAGATGTTGGAACATGGCAAGTTATATTAGTTATAAAAGGAAGAGAAGTTTATTTGGTCTCATGGTTTTAGAGATCTCAGTCTTCGATCTGCCAACCATTGCTCTGGGACTGAGGCCTAACATCATGCATGGCAGAAGGGCATGGGAGAGAAACACTGGACCTCTTGGGGTAACCAGGAAACAGAAATAGAAGGGAGCCAGGGTGTCAAGCTATAATCCCTAAGGGAAAGCCCCTAGTGACCCTCCCTTCCAGCCATGCTGCACATGCTTACCTTTACCACTCAGTATTCAAAAGCAGTCCTTTCAAATTATTAATCCATTAAATAGATTAATCCATTGATTAAGTTAGAGCTCTTATAATCTAATCTTCTCACCCCTGAACATTTCAGCATTATCACAGGACTTTTTGAGGGACACCTGTGATAAAACAGAGACTATTATTCTTATGGTTTGGATAAGAGGTGTCCAAGCCATAAGAATAGTAGTCTCTATTTTTCTGATTAAGCATTAGTTATAAGCAAACATTGTATCTTCGAGTCTCGCAGTGTGCTCTTGGTAGTTTCAAAACAATGTTTATAATCTGCTCTTTTCCTAAAAGGAGAGGTTCTATTGTCTGATCTCTTTCTAGTTATATTTTTTACAATGCATTATGGGTTATATTCTGTATTTTCCTGGATCCCAAAGATCAATCAGTGGATCTGTTGTGGAGATAAAAGAGATAGGTTCCAGTGGGATTTCTTACTCCTCCTATAGCAGCTTCTTTTCTTGCTCCCAAATTATGTACTATGAAGGAGATTTTGCTGGGGTAGGGAGTTCTCCACATCTTTTCTGTGAGTACCTAGAGGGGTTTATGGGAAACTTAGGCTATAAGAGGATAGAGACTCCCACACACTTGTGGAACCCAGGAGCTTCATTGGCACATGCAATGAACATTCAGACTACACACCAGTCAACCTACCTGAACTCTTATTACTGGATTCTGGGTGAATCATGGTATAAATGACTACTCATGTCTTAAATCTCACTGCAATCAATGGTCTTAGATATTTTGTCAATTGCTTCACTTGCTACCTCAGAAACCTGATTTGATGTCATTCTGTCTCCTCTTTTATTTCAGTAACATATCTTTAAACTTTAGTAATACCTTGACTAGTGGTTCTCAAAACAGCATTACACAATAATTTCTTGAGGTTTATTTCAAAAATAAATTCCCGGAATTTTTATTACTAAGAGACTTTGAAGATGTCAGTCATCAGCATTTTCCTCACACCAGACAAAATCTATTACAAGTTGTACATGCTACAAAACTTGAGAAATAAAACCTTTTAAAAAAGGGGAGGGCATGGTCAGTAGTCTTTTCACTTTCCTCTAAGTAGATATGTTTTGATATCAAAGCATTGTTAACCAGACAAATCTTGGTAGACAGTGCTTTAAAAAACAAATCTCTCAGTCTTTCTCTCTCTCTCAACTCAGGAAAAATTCTCTAAAACAATAGTTTAAGTGGGATCACCTAATATATCCACAGCTTTGGTACCTAGTACACATTTAGTGCATCTTTGAGTAATGAAAGGAATGCTCACATTTGGGTTTAAAAGTATCACTTAGTGGTGTTGTGGTTAATGAGTTGGTTTGTGTTTTTCTATTATTTTTATGTTTTTTACTGTGATGATTTTAGTTGGCTATTCAGGGAATTATGACAAAAAGTATTTCATACAAGTAAGAAACTGTCAAATTTAAGTCCTTTTGGTTCTTAGTCAGCATTTCTAAATACAAAATATCACAGAGACAGATCATTAAATTTATAAATATTGATAGGAGTCAGAGCATTTTTACCATGCTTGTCTTTACAATTTAAAAAATGCCTATTATTTTTATATAAACAGAAATGGAGAGAATTACATTTTTGAAACTTTAGACCATTTTCTTCAAGATAATGAGGTCTGTTTTTCTAATGGAAAGAGCCCTTGCTGAGAGACCTACAGCATTCTGATTTTCTTGGGGACTTAGTTATTTAGCTTATTGTGGTTAAACCTTCAATGTCAGTTATAATTTATCAATTCCAATTCTTAAGTTGTTGTTCACAAATTGAGAGTATGTAAATGGTATTCATTCTCAGCTCCACTCTTTGGCAGATGAGCATATGATAGTAATCATTTCTCTTAGAGTAATGTTTTTAATTTTTTGAGTTTTATTATTTTTCTGTTCACTTTAAAATGCCTTAAGTGCTCTCCTTAATGTTCTACATGTGTATGTCTTTGATTAAAAGATTACAGCTCCTACAAGTACAACTACAAATAAAAGTTGCTATACATCTGGCAGGAAAATAGTTATTTGCAAAACTGGCATTTCAAATAATGCTATTAATTTTTTGTAATAAAAAATTAAAAGTATTAACTATTTAATGTTTCAATGTTTGGAAATGCTAAAACATCTCTGATGCTTCCTTTAGTTTAGAAAAAAATATATTTTTTAAGTTTTCCCATTTAAGATATAATTTTAATACATCTTAGTTAATGGATTTTATGCACAATAAATTAAACATTGAATGAATTATTAATAATAGATTGGCATATTTTATCTTTATTTCAAAACATACAACACACACATTCACATCCCTACACATACCCAGGCATATGCACACATTTATTGTGAATTTCAAAACAATAACTTCAGGAACAAAATTATGTAGACAAATAATTAGTTATGAAATACTTAGAACATTGCCTAATACCACTTGGTGAATGTGTGCTGTCATGTATAGCAAAGGTACTTGTTCTCCTATATTTTAGAATACCACCATAAATTAATGGAATAGTCCTCAAAGATACAATGAGAAATAGTAGATATACAGGCAGGGTTAGAGTATAACAGGTATAATTTTTTTTATTGTGCCACTCTTGGTATTTTATTCAATTGTTTCCATTTCATAATAACTGTTATCATTGATATTTCCTCACTTTTATTGATCATTTTTATTCTTTAAATATTTCAATTTAATCCCCCCCCATATTTATGGTAGGATATTTAAAATATTTTAAACTTTTTTATTGACAAAATTGTATTTAACTCATTTATAGATTATTTATTTATTTATTTATTTTGGTGGATACCAGGGATTGAACTCAGGGGCACTCAACCACTGAGCCACATCCCCAGCCCTAGTTTGTATTTTATTTAGAGACAAGGTCTCACTGAGTTGCCTTAGCACCTCACTATTTCTGAGCCTGACTTTGAACTCAGGATACTCCTTCCTCAGCTCCCAACTACTGGGATTACTGTAGATCATCATGCCTGCCTTTAGATATTTTGAATCATTTAAATAACAATAATAATAATCTTGTCTATAGACCTCTTAGATTAGCAAAATAAGCAAAATCCTTCTTCATTTCAAGTAGTAGCTGACACACAGGAGGTCCTAATAAGTGTTTCTCAAATTATTAACTGCATGTTTTCCATGTTACAGTCTAAGTAGGAGGTTTTGTCACTTGTCACTAGTGAGTCATTCATGTTTCTGACACCAAGATGTCTCAAACTGACAAAGCAATCTGATTCTTTCATGTCAATCAGCATCATTATAGAATCTGTCTAGCTCTAAAAGTCAAACAGCATCATTTTACACTAGGCTTTTTTTTTTTTTTCCCAAAATGTAACAGGAATATAGCATGGCCAGAAGGGTGTTTTGCCAAGCAAAATTAGTGCTATTGTGTTTTGGGGTTCCAACCAGTTTCCTATTTGCTACTATAACTGAAATATGAATTCCTTTTGTTAAAATGTTTTGGTCATATTCTGCAGAGGGAAAATTAAAACAAAAAGACTTAAGATTCTGAAAGCAAATCATTCTTTCATTTATTTTCTGCTTACTCAGAAATTTTAGTTTTAGAAAAATTAGAAATTTTGAAAAACTAGAAAATCACACAATTTATAGACAATGGAAACATATTATAACTCTTTGGTATATATTCCAACTTCTTAGAAACATGTATATTTGTGAATTAAATTTGTTCAAGTCAGAAATGAGAACTTCAGCCTCACTTATACAGAGAAGCAACAGCCTTCCACATATTTAAGGCAAACTGATTGACTATCACTGAACTCTTGTTAAAGTCTTTACCATAACATAGCATTCAGGAGCAATAAGGATTTCAGTCAAGCCTACAAATATTGATTGGTTTGGGATAATTTTGAGTCCCAGAACCATCATCCCCTAGAACTGTGAACTGGGACAAATTATTTAAAATGTCTTAGATTCTACTTTCTTAGAGTGTTGTTAGCCAGGGTTCTTCAGAGAGACAGAAACAATAAAATGATGAATAGGTAGATAGGTAGATATATAGATAGATAATAGATAGATGAAATGTAATAGGAGAAATTGGCTGTTGTAAGTATGTAAAATGAAAAGTTTTACAACAGAATGTCTGCAAGTTGGAAACCCAGGATGCTGGTAGAATGTCTTAGTCCAAACCTGTAAGGATTAGAACCAGGGGATCTGACAATGTAATTTTCAATCTGAGGGTAAAGGCCTGAGAATTTAAGTGTCTATTGTTATAAATCCTGGAGTCAAAAGGCTGGAGAGCCTGGGCTTATATGTTGAAGGAAAGGAAAGCAAAAATGAGTCCCATCTTCAGGAAAGAGAAAGAAAATCCTTTTATGACCCTTCTGTTCTAGCCATTCCTGTAGCCCACAGGATCCATTTCTGGTACCTTCCTAGTCCACTGACTCAGAGGTAATATACCTCTGAAACACCTTCATGGACACAGCCAAAAATAATGCTTCCCAGTTCTCTGAGTATTTAATTCAGTCAAGTTGTCACCTAAAATCAAACACCTCAGAGGGTAAAGTTGCTTAATAAAGTTCTAATGCATTTATTTCTCATGATTACAATAAAATATCAATATAAAGTGGTATGTAAACATGAATTATTAATATTACTGCTAGCTTGGAATAAACTATGGGATTTCTTTGAAATGAAAACCCCAATTTAGCATATAGAAGCCTTGCAAAGTAACCTTGCTCTTATTCACTCTGATGTGCTATTCTTTTTTTTTTACACTTTTCTATTTAACTAAAAATTATAATGAAGACCTACAATTCTGACTTCATGTCTATTAATGACTTATAGTCTTCAAATGTAAACCATTTTTTAAATAAAATATGTCCTTTGTGGGATGGGGCTGTAGCTCATTGGTAGAGTGCCCTCACACATGTGAGGCACTGGGTTCAATCATCTGCACCACATAAAAATAAATAAAGATAAAAATATGTCCTTTGTACTACGGGATAGAACATTGGTCTGTCTCAGAAAGAACACATTAAGAGTATACATCAATAAACCTCTGGTATTTACAGGTTAGTGGTAAGAACACTCAGAGTGACTGCAGGTCATTCTAATAGGCAAAACAATAAAAATGATAGTGGTGCCTGCAAACTTGACAACCACATATGTCAGGAACAGAGTCAACAAAACAAAATATCATGCTCTATTTGCCTAAATTCTGTTGTTTCTTATTCACTATTGTTTTCTAGTATTTTATGCTAATAGAAGTGATTTCATGCCTTCCTTTTAAATAACTTTTATGATTTTTTATTCTAAGAAAAAAATGATGCATTTACTCTGAGAAATTCCTAATACATAGTTTCTGGATCAATTTAAAATAAGATTTTGACTCTTTTCCAATTTTGTTTTTATCCTTCAAACTTGGCTTCATCACTTCAATGAAAAAGGTGTTTCCTTTATTATTTCGTATAATTACAGCCATTTGGAACAATATAATGAATTTCACATACATATTGAGTACCCTATACATATATAAAAGAAGTAGAAGAAAGGTAAAGGAAGGATTTGGTGCATGAGTAGGTACTAAGCAACATATACCTGCTGGAATATAATTACAGTTTCAGTTTATTTATAAATTCTGAGTATGTTCACTGACCTCATTACACTAGTGCTAAATTAACTGGTAGTTGAGATGCTTGTGTTCTGCAGTATCATATGATCATTAGTTGTGATGAGATGAAAAAAATTCTTGAGGCAATTTTCAAATTAGACATAATTTCAGTAAGTCATTAATGAGATAATTATGAAGACTATAGCTATTGATTCTATTCATTAATTCTAAAAAAGAAAAGTTAACACAATATATATTTTTTAATCCAAGGTAAAGCTTGGTCTATTTTTATTTATAAGGATTCAGACCTAAAATAACATAATAAAATAATGTCAAACAAAAAATAAGATTTGAATTAAAATTTAAATTGGATAGCTTACTTTGAATAGAGGTATCAGTTTATAAGAAAGCAGAAGATATTTGTGATGATCATCTGCAAAGTCATTTTAAAATAGTTGTTTACATTTTTCAACTTTGGAATATTTTATGGGATACTTGAAATAAACTTTCAACACCCTATATTTTACATTTGTTAATAGTTGTGTTATTTTTCTTAAGACTGATTTGATGAAAATTGCTACTTACTAGTAATAAGGAATTTTCAACTTGCATTTAGCTATATGGGGCCTAAAATGAAGAGGTGTGTTAATTCAGGTGGAATAACCTGATTATGATAGGGTTCAATGTAGAAAAACAAACACTTTCAGTTGCTCTGCATAGTGTTGCTTATATATAGAATTTGAAAGGTTTCCTTTTTTTTACCCTGTCCAAATAGCTCTTTGTTTAAATATAATAAAGTCACATCAGAAAAATTTACTTTTCTGTTTGCAAAAATCAAATTAATTCTAAGACTGTTATTCTCTGCAATTTAGATAAATTGTTTAGAACAATATATGTATCTGATCACTTTTGCTCAAATGAATACTTAAACAGCAAAAATATTAAATGACTTTTATCTTGGTTACATCAGTCAATAAATTTAAGCTCTGAAAAACGTTTACCATAAATCCTACAGCACAAATGGAAAGTTAGTATCTCTTTCTAAGCCACAAGAAAGACAGACTCATACACCTATGATGTTTTATCACAGGTGATCCTTGAAAATATTTTCTACAAAGAGAGGAAATGTTCAAGATAATTTCACACAACAATTTTCAAATAATTTTTTCAAATGTTGATATAAGTAGATTAATTCCAAATTTATTTGTAGTCGAAAACAATTTGACAGGGCCTCTGCTGTGGCTCAGTGGTGGAGTGCTTAACCTTGCAGGTGTGAGGCCCTGGGTTCGACCCTCAGCACCACATAAAAAGAAACAAAGATATTGTGTCCATCCACAAATAAAAAAATATATATATTTTTTTTAAATTTGGCATTGCTCTAGTATTTCAAATAATATAAAATAGTAACTTTGTGGTTATTTATCAGTCCATCAAGGTGAGTTATGGGCTGAAGGTTTCTTTCTTTCTCCACTATTGTAAGTGGCTCAGTGAAGTCAAACTGTAACAAAATATGAAAGTAACAGCAAATGCTAGTGATCTCCACTGATGAAAAAAAAATCAACAAACAGAAAACCTGAGGCACTAGGCACAAAAATGTATGCTAATACAAAGATACTTCATGTTTGGATATGGAAAATCATGTTATGGGGAAACTAATTGTTGTGCCAGAAAAGACAACTAATGCCTATAATATTGAGAAGTATTTTTTCAGGTCTCAGAATATCACTGCATCTGGCAAGAAATGTCAGCCTCACCTATCATCTCTAGTTTGAAATAACTTACCCATTATCCATATATTTTTATTTTACGCTACAGAGGTTTATAGAATGATCCTTCGCTCTGGTAAACAATCAAATAGAGCTGATTACATGAAGGTTCTAATGATGGATAAAGCAATTGTTTCATCTGAATTTCTCAAAAGCCTTAATTTTCTTATGGTGTCATATGAAACATAATATGTAAAGGATGTAGGAAATGCCTAGAGAAGTTGTGAAATATAGTAAAATGAATGATGTAAAATGCTACATTTAAGAACCAGCTGTCTCTGTAACTTACAAGCTATATTCATGTTTCTCACTTATCTCATAATCCTGCCACTATCACATATTTTGTCTTTAATATTTCCTTGCTTATAATTTGAAATTTTGAATTTAATATAATTCAGAATTACAGGAGCTTTCAGAAGTGGTTACATACAGTTTTCATGGATGCTTAGCTCATATTTCCTCATTTTGTTTTATTTGTTTCTGCATTTGTATTTCATATATGTGTATATTACTCTGAATCATTTGCAAGTAAGTTAAAGACATTATGCATATACTCTAACCTTAAAAATTCAGTGTGAGTTTCTTAAAAACAGGAACAATCTCTTTACATCCACTAGTCATGAACTGAATTTGAAATCTGTTTTTATATTTAGCTGTTTAATTTGTTTTTCCCAGGATAGTTCCTTAGAACATGTACAGTAGTTTGGGAGGGGGAGGTACAGGTCAATTATTTTATAGGTCACTTCTTAATTTAAGTTTCTAGTCATTTCCTCTGGATTAGGTATAAGTAGCACACTCTTGGGGGAAATATCACAAAAGTATGTGGCCTTCTCACACCATTCTATCCAGGGGTATATAATAAGTTTATTCTGTTATGAATTTTAGTATTCATATTTACAGTTATGTCTACTTGGGTTTCTGAATGCATATTTACATATATCCTCTTTTTGTCAAAAAATAACTTGTAGGAAGGCCCTTTGACAGTCAAATACCCTTCTCACTATAAAGTCACATCATCAGTGGATGATTTTACAACACCTTCAACCTTCAAATGTTTAGTATTTGGTGGTTTACTACAAGAAAGAACATTATCCTTCCTATTAATTTTTCCTTTATTCATTCATAAATGTATTATTATTGAATGATAATTAGTCAATATCACTATTTATTTTGATAATTGATTCTCCTATAATTGTCCAGGGGAGCTGCCACGAACTACTGCCTGTGCTCTGCTGCCATGTTAACCTTCATTCTTTCACTGTTTACCTTCATTCTTTCACTGTTTTACTTTCTGGAACAAGATGTTTAGCCTCATTTTCTACTTTTTGTGACTCAAATCTGGAATCAGTATTTCTTCTAAGGACTTCTGGCTACTTTCAGTGCAGGTTGTTATCTAGAAATGGAAATCTGAATCTTACGTATATTCAATGTTACTGATGTGACATTGCTTCTAGGCTCTCCTGGAAGGCAAATCTGAGAGTTTTCTCCCTCTTTCTGAATTCTTTCGACCACACAAAAACCTCTTGTTCTTACTGATTTACCCATTTCCAATCCAAGATGACAGAATATATTTTTTTCTGCTTTCCTCATTGTATCTTTAGAAAAATTTTCCCTAATACCAAGAAACTAGGAACCCTTTTTCTCAATCTATTCTTTTCTCTAGCTAGACTAGGGCACAAACCAGGTAATTTCATAATTTACAAGTCATATATCTCTATATATCATATATATATATATATAATTTGTTTGTGAAAAACAAATATATAAGCTATTTTCAATATTTGCTTACAGATATTTTTAGATCTCTTTTCCAATAAGTGAAATTAAAAACATAGGGCTCACAATGAATTTTGACAAATGCATACATCTCATTCAAATCACTCCAGAAATTTTGTCATAACTTTGCCCAATCAATTTCTCAATGGAGGGAACAACTTTGTGTTTGGTTTTCCCAAAAAAGGTTGAGTTTGACTGTTTTAGAGTTCCATATAGATATAAACACACAATATTCACTCTTTTGTCTGATTTCTTTTCATTGTGAGATTCATCCAAATTGTTACCTGCATTAATAATTTAGAATTTTATTTTATTGCTGAGGATGAATAGACCATGATTATTGTATCACATGTACTATTGATATATTGATGGGTTTCGGGGCATTGTCCAGTTTGAAGCTCTTATAAACAAATCTGCCATTTGCATTCTGATGCTAGTCTCTATGTGGACATCCCTTTTCATTTGACAGTGATAATCTTCATGAATAAAACTGCTGCATAAGTGGGTTTTAACCTTGTAAGAAATTGATATACATTTGAAAAAAGCCATTTTATCCTATCAGCAATATTTGAGCTTGCTGGTCCTTGTATACCATCAACAATACTTACAATAGTCAACCTTTTTTAATTTTAAGTTTTCTACCAGAAGAAAAGTATTCTCATAAAATTTAAATTACATTCTTAAATGATGGTAAAAATGCTGCATACTTGTTGTGTGCTTATTCTCCTTTATCTTCCATTTAAAAGTCAAAATGTCAAATTTTTAAAATTTGCCCACTTTGCAATTTTTACATTATTAAGTTGTAGAATATTTAAATATGCATTCTAAAAATGTTTTATATATTGTAAACATATGCCTACAATCAAGCAAATATAATCTCTCTGATATTTTTATTTCTAATCTGCACATTAAATAAAAATCTTTTGTAAATTTTATTTTAATTATAATGTGTTCTTAAATTATATTACAAATTTTTTGAAGTTCACCTTCTCAAATGCTTATTACTAGTATTTAGATATGCAACATAATTCTTATATATAGTTTGTTTCCAGCTGCTTTGCTAAATTTATTTATTAGTTGAAATTAATTCATAGATTTTAAAATTTCATTTTATATACCATGTTGCTTCATTCTGTTTTTTATATCTTGATGACTTTTTTGTTTGTTTTGTATATTGCAATGACTGGGGTCTGTAGCACAGTGTTCACAAAAATATCAAGAAATGTCTAACTTTGTCTTGTTTCTGATCTTCTGATGACAGCATTCAATATTTCACCATTAGGCATCATTGTCATGCTTTTGTGTGGAGTGGTACATGATCAGCTTCAGGAAGTTTCCTTTTATTCTTAATTTATTGTGTTTTTTTTAATCCTCAATGGATGTTTAATGTTACCGAGTATTCTTTTTATTGTTGTTCTGAATTTATGGATAAAACACTTTTCTTCTCCATTATCCTATTAGTTTTTTGGATGAATTACAATAGATCAGCATTAATCAAACCAAGAGAGATATTGGTTTAAAATTCAATTTTCTTATAACACGATTATCAACTTATGAAATAACAATTTTTGACTTCTTCTCATAGTTCATGAGCATCTTCTTATCACTTTTTATGTTTAAAGAAAAGTAACCTTGTGCTAAAAAAAAAACGAGCCCAGTCTGTAGTGGCCACAGCATGATTCAGTAGGAACCTGTAAGGGCTTGTATTGTTTTTTTGATAAAAAAAACAAACATTTTTTTCTGAGGAAGTTACTCAAATAAATGACAAGGAGAATATTCCTCTAAGATTAAAAATTCAAAATTCATACAATGTATTCCATACATTGGGTATAGAATTTGTATCTTTCAATCTGAGACCCTATTCAAAGCACACAACTTAGAACCCTTTGGAAATTGTGATATATGATTAAAGATAATCATGAATAGTGACGTGGAAATTAACACTGTGTGAAAATTTTAATATTCACTGTGACTGATTTTCAACACCATATAGATAATAGGAACTTCCAAGTACTGAAATAATGGAATTCTTATTCAGGGGGAACTGAAAAGAGTAGTTTGTTTTAGATGGTGTGTATGTTCAGTTATAATATACTCTACCAATTTCAATATAAATAGCATGTATTGTTGAATCATAAACAGATAAAATAATGTTGAAAGGTAGGCAAAGTCCTACGGGAACTTCATATAGAAATTAACTTCTGTGTATGTTTTGTTGTAGAAATTTTTCTTTAGTTTTACTAAATGTCAAGAGCTTATCTATCATGGTTATATACTAGTATAAAACAATTACGAGAAGAGTTAATAGTGCAATTTGGTTTTTAGTACTATTCATATATATGCATATCATTGATACGTGATTAACATAGAACTCCGTAAACTTAACTGTCCTAAAAGGCAAGAGAAGCTGTTGACTGAAACCAGTAATTTCCTACCTCTCAAGGGTTCTCATTTGTAATAAAAACTATTTGATCTTTGAAAGTTTGGCAATGTGCTGTTAGGTGGGAAGAAAATGTGATGTATAAAAAAATGTATTGCAACAAGCAACTCTCACATCAATAACTATTCATCTCTTACATTCGTCTATCTCCAACTCTGAATTAGCATGAGGCCATGATGAGGTATAGAAGGAGACAGATCAGTCAGGGAATGTTTTCAGCTGTATTAGTGCAAAGTTCAGAATTCTAAAATCTATCTAGCACAAAATGCTCCCTAGAATTTAACAACCAAGTCTGGGCTGCGTGAGGACATGAAGCAAACTTCCCAAAAGAATATGAACTGCCAAACAAACTCAGAAAACACATCTATTGTGTGATATACTTGGGAACTTATCACACATGGAAGAGTTTGTGTTTAATACTTCTATTCTGCCACACTAAGAAAGCCATGGTCCTTTTGAGAAGTAGTTTATTAAGGGGTATATTAACAACCTCCTTAAGACACTGCTGTTTTACTTCCACTGATGGCCTTGGGCTCACCTTTTAGAAGTTGCCTGATTGAAACATTTTTTTTTAATTTCCTGCAGTAGAAATAACATAGACATATATTTTTCACACAAAGGTGCTTTGTTTGCTTCTCTTCCCCCACTGACCCTGGAATATACATTAGACATGTCATAGTATTTTCAAAAGAATCTTATATTCACAAATATTATATTTTATATAAAGTGTATGACCTTAAAGTTTTGAAAAATCATTAGTACTTCTATTTGCAAAATGTAAGCTGGGTAGGACCATGTTGATTTCATGTGGCCATCTTCCAACTCCAGCTCTTTATTTGCCATGTGTTCTCTAAGAGAAGCCACATATACAGAACGTAGGACTATAAGCAAAGGCAAATTCGTTTTTTGTGTTTACATTTGCTTTGTTATAATCTGACATTTCCAGTACAGACCAATAGAAATAATGAATTTTCTGCACAATAGAAAGAACAATTATGTGACATGAGGAATTTTAGTTGCTTCTCTCACCTATAAAATCATGACAGGTACTAGGAAACACACTGTGTATGTTTGTGTGTGTGTGTGTATGATAGATAAAAAGATAAATATTAGAGATGATAAAAGCTGTTTTTGAGTAAAAGAGATTAAAGTGCAAATGACATCTCTATAATAATAAAGTCCTATATTCCCTGACAGTAAATATGAATTGACACAAGAAAGAACATGTAAACTTGCACATTTATATTATTTTTATAAAATAGAAAATTTTAAAAAAATTATCTTAAATAATAATTTACTTGTGAACATTTCTTTGTTGTTGCTCTGATAAATGTATAGTTTTATTGCAGTGCTAAGATTGTTAAAAGACTAAGCTTATTGAACATCAAGAATAAAAAATGCACATACATTTCTCTATTTTCTCCTAAAAAATAACTTGCATTATAGTAAACAGATACTTGGGAGGTCAAACAACTTGTCTTAGTTCTACCAGAGCCATGGAAAAATTCAAATGAGTTCCCCCAACAAAGCTCACTTCCGATAACTTGCATTTAACTACTCAAGTTTCTATAATTAATTGCTTCCTAGTTATGGGAGACTTAGATGAATCTGACTACATTTTACTGAATTTTAAAAGCAGTCATTCCTTTTCATATCCCTATGTCTGTATAAAGTGTCCCTGTACATGCCACGTTTCTTCTACATAACTACTCTTGGCTTAACCTGCTTCATTGATAAGGGGCAGGTTTATCAAGGAATTAATATATTTTAAATTTGTTGGGAAATTTTATGGATAAATATATGTTTATACTTAAAATATGTGTATATCTATGCACAAAGTTATTGTATAGTTATCACTTTTAATATTATAAATGCTATTTTTAAAAAATCTTCTCTTAAATCTATACCAATGCTGGAGGAAGTATTGACTGTATAGATTGTTTATGTAGATGCAATGTGTCCAGATCCAATTTGGCTTCTACTTAAGCAACTCTTACTTCATGTATCATCCTTAGAACTGAGCTCCTATATGTGAATTCACTGTCTCCTCTAATTCCTTAGACTTTTATGTTTTTTGCTCCCTTCTTCCTTGCATACTTGGGATGTATGTGCAATGTGCTCAAATCCACAGGCTTAGTGTATGATGAAAGGCCACTTTCTCATAGGAAGAAATAAAAATGTGCAAAGTAGACCCAGATCATAGAACCCAAAATAACTTAAGTCAATTAAAGAATCGGGATATGATCCCTATACAATGAATAGAAAAGGATGTAACTGATATAGAGAAGTTAAGGCAGATGTGAAAGAATAAACAGGTCTCTATCTAGAACTGAAATTCAGGCAGCTGGGGTGGGTGATTTATCTGTTTCTTGCTGTGAATGATGTAGTCCTGTCAAAGGACACATAGATATGGTGACAGAATACACAATCTTTAATAATGACAACTGTCATATAATTAGAGGGGTGTGTGTGTGTGTGTGTGTGTGTGTGTGTGTGTGTGTCACAGGTAAATAAATAGCTAACTGGATAGTTACATATGCACATACTTGCTTCCCTCATTTTACTATTCCTGTTTAAAAGACCACCAACATGTGTCTTGATTACCTTTGGATCTTACTACTAGAATAGTATAAGGCATGAAAAAAGCATGTTGAATGAATGAACTAGCATACAATGAGTGAGTGGGTTTCAATTCTAAAAGTAGATATTTTTTTTGAAAAATAAATGACAGACTCTATCATCAAATTCTATATCAACCTCAAAATACTGTGATCTTAAAAGTTCCCCTACAGATCATTCATCTTCTTAAATATTTTCACTGGCATTGACTACTATTAATAACCTTGAAGAATGTACATCACATCACATAGGCCTTAAAATTAGTCATCCAGAAAGCAGGTTAGAAATAGTTTAACATGTACTATGGTGCAAAATTTAATAATATTTCTCCTTTACATCCATTATTCTAAGATACATAAATTGCTCTTAATCATTTTGTATAAATTTTAATCATTAGTTTTGTGCTATGACAATACAGGGTGAATACAATAATTATTTCTATCTTTTTTGAGGATTTATATTGTATAAGCTGTTATTCTGGTTTATTTGACAAACAAATGTCATTTAATTGAAGTACTACAGCGATTTTCTTAAATTTCATATGTTTTTGAATATCATGTGTTTTCTTCTTCCATATTGATTTGTGGAATTTGGTGGTTTGTTATATTGAAAAGATTTGATTATTTTCAAATTCTTATTTTTTTGTATATCTACTTTATCAGTGGCTTTTACACTTTCATGTGTTTACTTCATAGCAGTTTTTTTTTTTCTTTTGATTCTAGATATGGGACTGTGTAAAACCATTCCTCATTGTACCACTACAGCCATGTGCCAAACAAGTATTGTTCCAAATTACTTAGGCGAGTGGTTTATAAAGCTGCTAACTACCTCTAGAATAACTATAAAATTGATATTCATTCTGTTTGAGATAAAGTTCCAATGTTGATATGGTGGTGGTGGTAGTACTAGCAGTGGGTATAGTGATTAAGATAATGATGATGATAAAATTACAGGTAATAGGTTTGAAGCATTGACTATGGCAAGGAAATAAACTATTTTATTTTTATCCAGCAGATGGGGTATTCTTATAACTTCCATTTTATATGCTAGGAGATTGACTTTCAGAATTTAGATAACTTGCCTAATGTCTTACTGTAATTACTTTTTCTTGAAGGAGATTTTTAAAAATTCACTGTTGTACCTTAAGTACCTAGCATAGTAGTAGGCTCACAATAAAATTTATGGATTAAATGAATACAAAACATGGAACTGTTGGTATTCAATCATGTTTGGTTGTTTAAATTGGTTTGGTTTTGCTCTGCTACGACATAATTTCTCCCATATCTTTTAAGATAACACTAAACTGAATATTGATTGGTGTTTAGTGGGAAGGAATTTTCAACAAATGGTATGGAAATCACCCCATGGGTAAAAAGAAAGGCACAGGAGTCTTTTTATCTCTCTTTTGAATGATTCTGTCAGACCTCTTCTGTTGTAGAAAGCACTCAAGATATCTTTTTTTATGGTGACTTTCTAAATTCATCTAATTTCCAAAATGAGTTCCTAAATTTGCAACATATAGGTGAAACATGATTACTTTTTGTTGGTTTACATAACAAGTACATACCTATTACTTATTTAAGCTGTCAGTTTCATTCATCAGAGAGGTTAGAAAGTTCCTTACGAGAACATACAAGATTTCAATTCTGATCATGATTTCTTAGGATTAGGTTTTAACATTGTGTCTTTAAAAGTATTGAAATCAATTGATAGGTTATTAGAGTATCCTTGTGAAGTAGAGCCTGAAAAATGTAAGTTGAGCCCAATTCATTTATATTTCCAAGGTTAATCCAGTGCAATACACTAAAATTTTGCTATGTACTCACACTCAGGGCAATTCCCTAACATTGGATTGCACCACTCCCATTGCCTATTACTTTCTAATCTTTTAAAAGAGTATTTTATTATTATCCAACTTTGTAAACTAACAACCCTCCCTAGGTTTTTCTTTTCTGGTGCCAAAACAACAAAGCTCCAATTCAAAATGAAATATCAGAACTACATGACTTTCTGCGGCACTGGATCTCAGTTTCACAAGGCAGTGGGAAAAAAAGCACAGTGGGATGGAGTTTTGCATACACTGATCCTTATGGTTTCAGAGGTGGTGGTCAGCAGGGCTGTAGCATTAAAAATTCAAGTTTCCGTAATGATGGTCCACAAGGAAGAGGGATGAAAGGTTACTTTGAATTTCTTTGAAGGCGCTAGATGGTGGAATAGCCTTTGATACCAGGAATCAGCCCCAGTCTACTAAAATCAAGGGCATCTGTCCTCCAAAACAGGGGAGAGCAAAAAATAGATATTGATGACTAGGTCAAGCAGGGAAGGAAAAGGAGAAAATAGTTATTGCTCAGGTGTTTAGAGAGCTATGGGAAAGAGTGAATAAAAGTAGACAACATTTCCTTTGGAAAAACATGAAACAGTGGGTATTCTTTACTTGTCAAATGCAAAAGGTTTGAAAAAAATTGTTAAATGTGCCTTCTGGCTAGTTTGCTGGCAAATACAAGCTGTTCTCCCCAGATATCCACAGTTATGTGTTTCTTTTGCTAAACTCACTAAAATATTTGCCACTTAACAATTTCCTTATTCAAATTGGCTGGAGGGAGATTCATTAAGGAGAGTAAGGCAACATAGAACAGAAAAATCAAATTATATAACATTCATATGTCCTAGCATATATAAATAAATTATATATATGCTAGGACATATATAATTTATTTATATAAGTAAACAAATAAATTAGTTGGGAATGACTAATTTGGCTTTCAAAAATTGTTAGCCATAAACAGAGATTTCCAGTGAAAGATAAAAATATAATAAAGGACTATATTATAGGTTCTCTGAGAACACATATTATTAATATCATCTATGAGAAAAGAATATTTTTATACTACAACAATAGGAGCTAACACAGTACAAAATATATGGCAGTCTCTTTTATATTAGTAGCACATTTAATCTTCATCCTCACTCAATGTGCTAGATATTCCTTAACCATTTTATTGATGAGGTACTGAAACACATAACACTAGTAACTTTTCCCCAAACACATTTGAAAAAAGGAAAACTGTGATAATAATTCAGGATATGCTGATAAAAAAATGCATGCTTTCATGCAAGGTGCTCTACTCAACTGTGACCAATAGCTTCTATAGCATTTAGTCTCACAAAAAAAAAAAAGAAAAAAAACATTTGCCTTAAAAAAAAGAACCTAATTAATTCTCTTACTGCTTTTGTACTCCAATTTTAATGGCCCATGAATACAGATATCTAAAATATCAAATATTCATGCATATAAATAAGAAGTGTTTAGGGCTCTGTTTCAAGACCCAATTATTCATAATAATACTAGTACATAAGAAATATATGTGCCCTATTTAAGCACCTAGAAACCATACTAACTTTTGAAATACATATTCAAGTATATTTTCAAAATTACAACTGTGTTTCAGTACTGTTTTCAACAGCAAATATCTAACTTCGCATGGCAACTTCTTATAGAATATTGCTTCTATATGGAACATAGTCTTAAAAGAGTGTCACTGCAATGTGACACATGTACAATGATGCCTATAATGTATCAATTATGCATAGTATGCATGCAACAAAAAATTCTATGCATGTTCTTGTTAACTGAAATAGAAAGTCAAATAACTTTGACTGATTTGAAGTCTGTAGTATCAAAGATGTACAAAGATGACATGTATTTATTTTTAAAAGCTGGGAAAATTAATTATCTAATACAACATCCACATGGGGTGGGGAGCTGCCCAGAATGGAAGTTGGATTTTGGGCAGGGAGTGGGAAACATCTGTGCAAGAGAGGAACGGCAGCAGAGGCAGAAGATGAATTAGGTACAGGGGAGTAAGCAAATGAAAGAAATACAGTGAAAAATAAAAGCCACCTTCTCACAAATGCAGATGGAATTTACAAATAAACAAAGGAAGAAAAACAGAATCTTATGATCTTGAATTGAGTATATCAAATTGAAAACTTAACTTTGGATAGGTATTTGGGTAGACATATGGGTAGATGATAGAAAAACATAGACTAGGTTAAGTGTGTATATGTGTGTGTGTGTGTGTGTGTGTGTGTTTGTGTGTGTTTATGTATATTTCTATACACATTCCTTAAGAATATCCACTTTGATTTATTCACACTAAAGTCAGTATGATAACAGCTAGAATGCAGCTTTTAATTTCTAAATATAATTTTTTTTTGCTGAAAGAAATTAAGTCGTCTTGTAGAAAAGACTGATTCTAGTGTTGAATCATAGAGAGTCCAAAATGAATCTTGAACATCTTATCCTTGAAAATAAAATAGTCAAAAATTATGGAGTCATATAAAGAGAATATAGGAGCTAAATTGAAAGATCATGTCCACTGCCCAAATGTCATGAATAATTTGAACATTGAAACAAAGCATGATATTAACAGATTTTAAAATGTGTAATCAAATAGAAAATCACAGGTATCATAATCATATCATAGGTCAATGCATATTATACAATATTTATGCAGCATGCAAGTGTCCTACCCTTGAATACATACTAATTTAATGGGAAAATGTTAATCACATGGCAGAGAAGCCTGGCAAACACTACCTTAATCAAGGGATCAAAAATAATTCCATCAATAATTGGCAAAGCAATATCATAAGTCACCTGATCATGTGCCATAAAAACAACACAATGTTACCTCTTTGATAGCCTTTCCAATAATGCAGAACCCGAATCAAGTTGTTTGACTCTGGAAACATTTCATGATCCCAAATGGAAGGGCAATGTCATCTTCAGAAAGTATCAAGGTCAACTATGAATTCACTACAAGAAAGTGTAGGAGGAACACTGTAAGACACTGGTGTAGACAAAGATTTTTTTTCTAAAGATATGACTCTGAAACCATAGGCAAAAACATATAGACAAAGAGAATTATATCAAAAAAGGTTCTGAACAGTAAAGGACACAGTCAACAGAGTTAAGAAACTAACTGCAAAGTATAAAAACATATTTGTAAACTATTCATTCAAGGATGAATTAATATCCAGAATATATAAGGAATCCAACTGAACAGCAAGAAACCAAATCTAATTGTTAAAGTAGGCTAAAATATGCATAGATTTTTTTTAAAAAAAAGACATACAAATGGTTAACAAATATATGAAAAATGATTGATATGACTAATCACCAGGAAAATGCAAATCAAAACCCAATGAACTTCCAATCCCAGTTAGAAAGTCTATCATCAAAAAGACAAAAACTTGTAAATAAGAACTCTTTCTTGAAAATAAATTACTCTTTTAGTTTGAGACAGGATCTTGCTAAGTTGCTGAGGGTCTCATTAAATTGTTGAAGTTGGCTTTGAACTTGTGATCCTCTGACTTAGGCCTTCTGAACTGCTGCAAGCATTTGCCACATTGCCTAGGAAGAAACTCTTATATATTGTTGCTGGGAATATAAATTATTATAGTCAATGTGGAAAACAGTTTGGTGATTCCTCCCCCCAAAACAAAACAAAACAAAAATCTAAAGACAGGGCTACCATACAATCCAATACACAAGTGGGTATACATCAAAAGATGAAATTATTATATCAAAGAAATCCCAGCACTCCTATGTTTGCTATAGAACAATTAAGGATAAACAGGCTATGGAATCAACCAAGATGTCCATCAAGAGAAGACTGGATAATGAAAACATGGAAATGCACAATGGAACATTATTCAGCCATTAAAAAAAATGAGATCCTGTCCCTTGAAGGAGCAAGGATGGAACTATAGGTCATTATATATTAACTGAACTATATATAAGCTTAACTATATTAAGCCAGAAATCCAAAGACAACAGTCACACTCTCTACTATCTCTATCCACTATCACTATCACACTATCCACTATCACTACCACCCCATAAAAATGTTCAGGTATTACCCCTGAATAAAAATAAGAAAATAAAGTGTTAAAAGGGAAAAAAAAAACTGAAGAGTACTCTAGCCTATGAGAGATTAGAGGCAGAACTGTGTATGATTCTGAACTACATTATTTTCTTATTAAAAAAAATAATGTGATCGTTGACAAAAATTTAATAATGTCTAAAAATTAGATGATAGTGGTGTATTAAATGTTAATTTCCTAATTTTGAAGGTTCTATTGTACAATCAAAGAGAAATGTATTTATTTGAAGCTATCATGTTCTTTTTTTAAAAAATTTGATGTTTTTAGATACACATGACAGTAAGGTGTACTTTGACATATTATTCATACATGGGGTGTAACCCACAACAATTTTGGCCCCATTCTTATGGTTGAACATCATGTGGAGTTACAGTGGCCATGTATTCATATATGAGCATAAAGAAGTTACATCTGATTCTTTCTACTGTTTTCCTTACTTCCATACCCCTTCCCTTGCCTTGTTTACCCTTTGTCTAATCCAAAGTATTTCTATAATTCCTCTCCCCTCCTCCCATTTTACAAATTAGCATTCACATATCAGAGAGAACATTAGACCTTTGATTTTTTTAGGACTAGTTTATTTTACTTAACAGGCTATTCTCCAGTTCCATCCATTTACTGGCAAATGCCATAATTTCATTCTTCTTTACAGCAGAGTAATATTCCATTGTGTATATATATTATTTTCTTTATCCATTCATCTGTTGTAGAGCATCTAGGTTAATTCCATAGCTTGACTATGCTCAACTGAGCTTCTATAAACATTGATGTGGCTGCATCACTGTAGTATGTTCATTTTAAGTCCTTTGGATATAAACTGAGTTTTCTAAGGAATCTCTATAGTGATTTCCAGAGTGGTTGCACTAATTTACAGTCCTACCAGCAATGTGAGTGGACCTTTTTCCCCCAACACTCACCAATATTATTGTTACTTCTTTTCTTGATAATTGCCATTCTGACTGAAGTGAGATGAAATCTCAGTGTAGTTTTAATTTGCATTTCTCTAATTGCTAAAGATGTTGAACCTTCATTCATATTTTTTGACCATTTATAATTCTTCTTCTATGAAGTGTCTGTTCAGTTCTTCTGCTCATTCATTGATTTGTTTATTTGTCTTTTTATGCTAAGTTTTTTTAGTTCTTTGTATATCTTGGAGATTAATGCTTTATTTGAAGTGCAGGTGATAAAGATATTCCCCATTTTGTAGGCTCTCTGTTCCTGTACTTGACTGTTCTTAACTAAGGGTTGATATAGTTATCAAGTTTGTACTTTACTGTTAAAATGTCCAAAGGGGGAAAAACAGTATTTTACCTAACTTCTCTGCAATTTTGAGTTAAAATTATATTTATAATGCATACATTTTATTTCATTTTCTAGAAATTATCTTAGTAGGAACCTATACTAACCAAGATCCTATAAATGTACAAATGGTAACATTTATAGGACGTTTGCAAGTGGGTTAATTCATTTCAGTTACCAAATGCCTTTCAGGAAGGTTTTGGTGGTCTTATATCTCTAGAACTGCTCAACTTTCTAGATACAGTTTTGTCATACACCATTCCTGATCAATATGTTGCTAAGTCACTTAACATGAAACATGACTTTCTTATTTCCTGACCTGACCTAACCTGGTGAGAGACTGTTATTGGAAAAAGCCACTCTATTTTATTTTGCTTAAAATGCTTACCAAACATGAATGTAAATACTTTCAATTGGGTTCTCAGTTAAAATGTTATTCTTGTGTGGTAAGAGTATTGAAGGATTAAGTGAAGAAGATTTCAGCAGGTGTTTTGTTATAAATATTCCAAATATGTGTATATAATTATTAGAATGTAAGACAAACAATTATTATTTGGAAAAAGAAGATAGCAGTTAGCTGTTGCTTCCTTGTTTTGATTTTTTTGATTCTTAGGAGGAAGAGGAGGTTTTTTCAAATTTATTACAGTACAAGATTAGTCTTTTGGTATTTCAGTGTTGTCCTTTATACATTAAATACATTCTAAATGGTATTTAATCAAAAGCATGGCATACTATATTAAAAAGTGAAAATTTTCTCAAAATAACTATAATGAACGTATGTACTCCCTTACCTGATATCCGTAAGTTTTCTATGTGTTTCTCTCCATATTTCTAAATAATATATTTATTCTCTTTTTCTTGATCCATAGTCTCATTTCCTCCTTGACTGAAGAGGATATATCACACTTCTCATCCCACTGATAAAATTTTCCCTTCTAATTTAATAACACTATTTTCAGTTCCTCCATTAATTACCATTATAAATATTAATAATATGACTTCACTTTTATTTATTATCCTAGAAGCCCTAGATATTACGGCCTGTTCACCATCCTTTGTAAAAGGAGAATATTTGCTTTCCTATACAAATAATTTCTATTTGTTCTCTAAATGTACTAAAGGCACTTTTGTTTTGTCTGTTGTGCAAGGCAGAAACTCAAGTGCTTACAAAGACATCATTGGAAACATAAACAAGAGAACCAAGACAGAAATAAGAAATATTAAGTATCATAAATGAAGCTAAATTGTTTGGTTGAATGTTATTATTTGATACATTTAATATTATACATCTAAAATATCTAATTTTATTACATTATTTAAGCAAATAATAAAATTATAATGTGTTTAATATTGTATAATGGATTTCCATCTGAAATTGGTAATAGACTCTTAAAGAGAGTATGTACATGTTTTTCCAATCTATTACTCCTTTAATTTGTTTCCAGATACCTGCTCCGTTTCTTCTTTGCCAAAAAATGTCAATGTCATTCTTATATTTTGTTTTTTATTATGCACGAAGAAGTTAGCTTTGGATCATTCAACATGGAAAAATATTTAATTATGTTCAGTTTTATAGTACAATACAGCTGTTCACCAGTGTAAGTGCTTCCAAAGATGAATATAAACTTTTCACAATGATTTTTTATATTTATAGTAACATGTCCCAAGGTATTTATAGAGTTCTAATGTGCCAATATTATCATATTTAATTTTCAATAATATATTTTATTATAGTTCAAAACCATCCACTTGAAGCTCTTCATTCACACCATCAATATTCATTGAATGAAGTGAATTGAACAATGTTAGTTCAATTTCATAAAGTAGCAAATCAGAGAACATTTTAAAAAATTCTTTAATTTCACAATTTATACGGATGTAATTCAGACTATTACTTTCATTTAGCAAAATGTCTATCTGCATAGGGAATTGGCTCAGATTATTCCTTGCCAAATGAGTTTCCCAAAGAAACCATTTCACTAAGAATGAGAAAATTGAATTATATATATATATATATATGATCCATAGCTGGAGGCGATTACCAAGAAATGTTCAAACTATTTAAGTAGGTTTTGTGTGATACAAATAAATAAATAAATAAATATAAAAATAAGAAAGCTAAAGTTTGATTCCTCCTTTTTATTAAACTAAAGTTTATATCCTATGGAGATGCCAGGGAAAACTTTATTTCTTTCAATAGTTCAAAAATTATTATAACAACATTTTATTTTTAATGAACTGTTGTGCATATAGCATACTTAGTAAGCTGTTATTTCTATGATTTCTTAAAGTTCTGGTACACCTAGTTAATTATTACATTAAAAAAAATTCAATTCACTTTTTAAATTTCTAGCATAGAATAATTATTTGGGAACTGTATTGAGTGTATTTATAGCCTGGATCCTTGAAAACATGATGCAGCACTGTTATTTAAGTTTTTACCTAAAATTATATTACTAGTTATCACAGCTGAAATTATATCTCCATATAGCTGCAGTGTCTGGTAAGCTTGCCAGGAGCTACATGTGGATATTGAAATTAAAATTAAATTAAATTAAGTTAAATTAAATTAGATCGAACTAAAAATAATATTCATTTTCTCTATTACACTAGCCATATTTCAAATGCTTAATAGTTATAAATTGTAGCCACCTTTTGTTGTTTTGTTGTTATTGTTGTTGTTAAAAACCCAGGGACACTTAATCACTGAGTCATATTCCCAGTCAATTTTTTATTTTGAGATATAGTATCACTAAGTTGCTCTGAACCTCACGTAGTTGCTCAGGCTAGCCTCAAACTTGCAATCCTCTGCCCCCAGCCTCCTGAGTACCTGGGATTATAGGTGTCTGCTGACACTCCTGGCAATATAAGCTACTTATTAAACAACAGAGATATAACATATTTATATTTTTCCATAAAGTTGCATGATATGGTGCTGATGCTCAGCAGAGAAAATATTTTCTGTGTAGGCTCACATTTTAGGCTTCTTGTGCTCTGTGTTTTCTGTTGTAGATGCTTCCTTTTGCCAATATAATGGGAAAGCAGGCATGGGCAACACAATAATGAATATGTGTGACTGTGTTCCCACAAAACCATAAGTACAAAAGCAGGTGGCATACCCCATGCATCCAATGATAGGCTTTTTGCTTACCTTGACCTATATTAGCATTTTTATTGATCAGATTATAAGAAGATTTAAACATTTATTATAAGAAGCTTTAAACATTTTCCCACATATGTACAATATGTCACATCACAATAGTGAGTATGTTAAGCCCCAAATCTTATCAGTTTCTGACCACAAAAAAATTGTTAATAAATATTATAGCCAGGTATTGTTTGCTATATCTTTACAGTCATCAACTGCAATAGAAAATGCCTTGTTACTTTTATCTATTCCACAGAATTTCAGCATGAAGATTTTATTCATCACTAAAAATCAAAATTTAGAGAATTTATATTTGAATTCCCATTAAAAATGTGCATGTGCATTTAAAATAATTGTTTTTTGCTGTACTCTATAGATACACTTTTACATACTCATCATCTATTAAAAAAATTCCATCACTAGACACTTGAAATTTCTTTCAGCAGCTCTAACTTTATGGTTGTAATTTTATTTCTCTATGAAGGCTTTTAATTTTGATTACGTTTCCATTTCAGTACATGAGTTTTATTTTTTTCCAAGGTGACTCAATCTGCAGTCATTCAATGCATATATGCTTTTAAAAATTAAGAATGCAAAAGCTATCTCTTTTCTAGCAACTAATATGATGTTATTCCATTTCTCTGGAAATATTACTGCAACAGTCATTTCTTTTGCAAATAGTAGCCTTGCATAATTTGGAGCTGCCAAAAGATCTGTCCTTCTCCTGATGGCTAAAATTATGAGTGATTTTATTTGGAAAAAAGGGTTTTTGTTCTCAAGATGAGATCATCTTAGATTTAGTACTGGACCTAAATCAATGGTAGGTACATTTATCAGACAAAAGCAAAATCTGAGACTGATGCACAGAGAGTAGACTTATTGAAGATGGGAGGCAGAGAGATTGAAATAAAGTAGCCCAGTATAAGAAGCTCCTAGAGCTATCAGAACCCTTAGGAGGCAAGGGTGAATTCTTCCCTAGAGCCATTAGAGGGAGCTTGATCCTGCTGACACCTTGATTCGAAATTTTGGGGTGTCTACAGTTATGAAAGAAGTGGCTATGGTTTTTAGCCAAGTTTGTATTAATTTGTATGGCAACTAATACAATTAGATATGAAAGTAATTCATTTTAACTGCTTCATTGAAAATATAAATCCATAATATTAATGGAATTCTATTTTATTTTTTACAAAGTACAAATAGTGTGGGGACTTTAAAGAAATGAGGAAAGTAATTTTCATGAATTTATATCTTCTGCTTTTCCTTCTTCTGGGAGTGTTTGGAAACAATATGTTTTATATGAAATATTCCAATAAATAATTTATATGTAGGGAGGGGGTTATAGGAGATTTAATGTGGAGGCTCTCTACCACTGACTGAGTCACACTTCTATACCTTTTAATATTTTGAGACTAGCTCTGGCTAACTGGATGAGGCTGTCCTCAAATTTAACCTCCTGCTGCCTCAGTCTCCTCTAGAGTCCTTAGATTTCATGCATTCATTGCTGTAATCGTTAAAATTTTTAAATGCATGAATGACAACAGTCAATATCTCTCAGTGTATATCTCTGTTAGATTCTCTAAGTGAATCTTTCTTCCACTTAGGCAACTAAGTTTTAGTTGGGAAGCCAAAAGTTGAAAACGAAAAGGTGTGGCTTTTATTCAAAAATCAATTAGTAATCTGTGAAGAATTTAGTTTTTCATGATATTTTGTTTTCAATAATTTCCTGCGCCCCCACCCCCGAATTGAGAATTTGCCCAGAGACAAGCAAATCTATTGGCTTGCTCTTTATTTCCTTGTACTTTTACCAAGGTAAGTGCAGCCTGTTACTGTTATCCTTACCAATTGTTTTTTGGGGCCTATTAAAAAGGATTCTTGAATTATTCTTTAGGTTATATTTATGTTTTTAGTAACTTTGTCTTCCCTTTTATAGGATTTTTTTGTGGGGGAATATTGAAGATTGAATTCAGGGGCACTCAACCGCTGAGCCATATCCATATCCCTATTGTGTATTTTATTTAGAGACAGGGTCTCACTGAATTGCTTAGTACCTCGCTTTTGCTGAGGCTGACTTTGAACTTGAGATCCTCTTACCTCACCCTCCTGAGCCACTGGGATTACAGGCATGCTCCACCATGCCCAGTTTATCTTCTTTTTTTTTTTTTTTTATTTTATCCCGTATACAGATTGCTGTATCACATCAGTTACCCTTCCATTGATTGACATATTGCCTTTCTAGTGTCTGATGTATTCTGCTGTCTGTCCTATTGTCTACTATCCCCCCTCCCCTCCCCTCCCCTCCCCTCCCCTTTTCTCTCTCTACCCCTTCTACTGTAAATCACTTCTTCCATTTGAATTATCTTGTCTTACCCCTCCTTTCCTCTTATATGTCATTTTGTATAACCCTGAGGATCGCCTTCCATTTCCATGCAATTTCCCTTCTCACTCCCTTTCCCTCCCACCTCTCAACCCTGTTAATGAAAATCTTCGTCTCAAGCTCTTCGTCCCTACCCTGTCCTTGTTTCCTCCCCTTATATCAGAGGAGTCATTTGGTATTTGTTTTTTAAAGATTGACTAGCTTCACTTAGCATAATCTGCTCTAATGCCATCCATTTCCCTCCAAATTCTATGATTTTGTCATTTTTAAATGCAGAGTAATACTCCATTGTGTATAAATGCCACATTTTTTAATCCATTCATCTATTGAAGGGCATCTAGGCTGATTCCACAATCTTGCTATCGTGAATTGTGCTGCTATGAACATCGATGTAGCAGTGTCCCTGTAGCATGCTCTTATTAGGTCTTTAGGGAATAGACCGAGAAGGGGAATAGCTGGGTCAAATGGTGGTTCCATTCCCAGCTTTCCAAGAAATCTCCATACTGCTTTCCAAATTGGCTGCACCAATTTGCAGTCCCACCAGCAATGAACAAGAGTGCCCTTTTCCCCACATCCTCTCCAGCACTTATTGTTGTTTGACTTCCTAATGGCTGCCAATCTTACTGGAGTGAGATGGTATCTTAGGGTAGTTTTGATTTGCATTTCTCTGACTGCTAGCGATGGTGAGCATTTTTTCATGTACTTATTGATTGATTGTATGTCCTCTTCTGAGAAGTGTCTGTTCAGGTCCTTTGCCCATTTATTGATTGGGTTACTTGTTGTCTTATTGTCTAATTTTTTGAGTTCTTTGTATATTCTGGTTATTAGGGCTCTATCTGAAGTGTGTGTATCTTCTTAATTTATCAGAATATATTCGAAATTTGCTAGGGAAGATTCTGCTGCAGTGAGAGCCTCCAGCACACATCACAGCTCATTAGGTAAATTGTAGTGGCCTGGTCTTTATTCTTTTATTGATGGAATTGTTATTATTTTAATAATGAAGATATATTAGCTCTGTATTGGGGGGAATATTTCTTTATCTTTGCATTTCTGTAATGTCAAAATGATATATGTTGATGTAGAGTTTTCCTTCATACCTGCTGAGTAAAACTTTAAATCCAGTTCTTAATCTTTTTTTATTTTAAAAAAAATTTTATTTGTTATTTATAACAATAGGATGCATTATAATTCATATTACACATATAGAGCACAATTTTTCATATCTCTAGTTGTACACAAAGTAGAGTCACATCCTTCATGTCTTCATACATGTACTTAGGGTAATGATGACCACAGCATTCCACTCTCTTTCCTCTCCCTATAACCCTTCTCTTCCCTTCCCTCCCCTTTTCCCCTTTGCCCTATTTAGAGTTTATTTAATCCTCCCATACCTGCCCCCACAGCATATTATGGATCAGCATCCTTAAATCAGATAAATCATTCAGCATTTGGTTTTTTGAGATTGGCTAATTTCACTTAACATTATATTCTCCAGCTCCATCTATTTATCTTCAAATGTCATGATTTCATTCTGTTTTAATGCTGAATAATATTCCATTGTGTATATGTACCTCATTTTCTTTATCGTTCATCTACTGGAGGGTATTTGGATTGGTTCCAGAGTTTAGCTATTGTGAATTGTGGTGCTATAAACATTGATGTGGCTGTGTCCCTGTAGTATGCTGTTTTTAAGTCATTTGGGTACAGACTGGGAAAGCTGAGTCAAATGGTGGTTCCATTCCCCATTTTCCAGTGAGTATGTGGGAAAAAAGGCACACTCATACATTGCTGGTGGGACTGAAATTGGTGCAGCTATTTCTTAACCTTTTTTATGTTTATTTTGTAAGTTAATTTTTGTAATCTGTTACATATTTTTAAAGTATGAATTAGTCTTCTGTGTTTATATTGTCCTCCCAGATTTTGTCTTCTTTTTATGATTTCTCAACTTTTATGTATCTTCCTTTTCTTTTGTTTCAAATGTTCTATTGATTTTTATCTTCTTCAAAGGCCTGTTCATAATACTTGAAAATTTCCTTTATATGGCTTTCAATTTTTGTGTTACTTTTGTAGGATCCTATTAAGAGGTTTTCTCATGTGTTGTTAGGTTTGTTTTGTTCCTTGAATTTTTATTTTGATTTGTTTTCTTTAGGGTCACATTTTGTATCTCTTTTCCTTCCTATCTTTCCTCATTCCTTCCTTCTGCATTTTTAATCTGGGTTTCCATGTTCTTATTCTGGACTTATTAAGATATATGATGAGCATTGCATGTTCATTCATATTTAGAAATTAGGTATTCATAAAGCTGGTTGAGAGCCTAAATTATGTGTTTGGACTTTTCAACAGGAAGATGGCATCGTCTAGTGTGAAAGGTAGAGAACCATCAATTAAGAATTGTGATATCCAGATGCCTAGATGGGACTTTTTCCTAGCATACTAGCTGCTCAAGGTTTTCTAATTAATTCTTTCTCTTCCTCTCTCTTTTTTTTTTCTTTCTTTCTTTCTTTTTTTTTTTTTTAGTTTTGAGAACATAATTCTTAACAACTCAGCCTTTTTAGGGTAATAAATAATTGGATGAGTAGTACTTTTGTGAGAATAAAAAAGGAGTGTCAGTGAATTTTCTTTTATTTATTTTTTCCATTTCACACTCCTGCTCCTGTATACTTGCAGTTTCTAAGATCTGAGGTGATATGATATTTTCTAATCTGCCTAAGTCCCTTGGACCTATAATTTAGGCTGAATCTTTCTTTGCCTTCATTAGTCACTAATTATCAACCATAGTTGAAATCTGTTTTTTGTTGATATAAGTACTTCCCAATTCTTTCAGTCCTTGTATTTTTTTTATTTATAGAGTGTTCATAGAAGGAAAAAAATAAAAACATTTTAAAATAGAGACTACTGATGTTTTCTAACTTCTTTCTTAGACATATTTTAGTAAAATAAGAAAACATCTTAATAATGTCACTCAGGAACCTGGACTTACCAATAAAGTCATCACAATGTCATAATTTTGTATCTAAAAATTAAAAACTAAATGTACTACAATATCTCAACTTACTTAACCATATTTGAAAAGCAAAACAGAGCATGGATTTTAAATTCCACCAAAGAACCTAAACAAAGATGTTTGGAAATAAACATCTTAATATTCAAAATCCAATTAATTATATTTATCTTGTTAGAATATTATAAAACTGAATTGACACAATGTAAATGGTAACTTTTATGCTATCATAAAATTCAGTGCTAAATGAAGTTATGATTTCATATTCTTTCAATTGTACAATATCTGGATTGAAAATTTATGAAACTGAACTTATTTGTCAGGTCCATTTCAGAGGTTAATTCTTCACTGGGGATAGTAATTCATTGGAAATCTTGAGATCCTATTCATTCCAGAAAATTTTGTAATATATTGTAGCAGAGATCTTCCCTGTGAAACAAGGCCCACATAGTGAAGCTATGAGAAGAGAAAAGGCAAATTGTTTTAAAGAGAGGCATGGAACATCTAGACTTTAAAGACCTTTTTCTTTATATTCATATATGTTGAGAAGTGAGAGAAGTATGCATAACAAATGCCTTAGAAATGTAAAAAAAAAAACCAAAAACTTTTATTCACATTATTCCAAGTAGTTGCTTTTATATTAAAGCTTTTAGAACAGTGGGCAACAGAACCATTTATAGCAACATGAATAAACTTTAATTCATCCAGAACATTTGATTAACTACCATTTCAGTTTCATCCAACATGCTGGATAATCAAGTTATACAATACTTTGATATAAGCAATATGTAAGATTTTGCCATGGAATTCTTTTCAAAGCCCTAATTTAGCCTTTTTAAATATTTATAACCATCCTCACATACCAATGAAAATCAAGGTATATTCAAAAAAGAAAGAATAAAAATGTGAGGTTAGAATGAGGGAACAAAGTTCTTTGAATAATATTGACTGCTACAAGGTAGAGGTTTAAAGTTAAAGTGTATAATCATTTACCACAACACAGGTCTTTAAATTCAGACCAGGTCTGGACCATTTTTTTAAATGCAATTAATTACATCTCTCTGAGTTTGAGTTCTACTATGGAAAAATAATGCTAGACAGGGCTTCTCTCAAGGTTTGTTAAATCTTTCATGAATAAAATTTACCTGGGTTAGAAGCTATCTAATTAATGTTGAAATCATTATTGCTATGAGACAATTAGTTAAAGAGATTTTTATAAGAAGTATTTTCACTGTTTCTTTGAACAACCATATTTTATGACCCCTGATTTATGACCAATATGGAGTTAGGGACTAGAAAGTTCCACTGTGAATGGAAAAAAGCATGGGCTGGCCTAAGTGCAGCTGACATTATAATTACCTGCAGGCAATCAAGAAAAAAGTTACGAATAATTTGCAGCTTTAGATGTGCCTAGAAATCTGTTATTATCTAGAAAAAATAATAAGAAATCTATTTTTGAATGGAGTTTTCATTAACCAATGTTCAGGAAAAATATATTTATTCTGGGATTTGTAGAATGAAGAGTCCTTTCAGTCTCATGAAAAGTAGAGAGGAAAACTATGGTATTTGGAAAAGCAAATTTCATTTCATAGGCTGAAAAAGAAACCAAAATTTTCTCTCTCCTAACAGTTGCTGAAAAATAGTGTAACTGCAATAAGAGAACCAGAAGATAAGATCACACAATCCAGATTCAGAAAGATCTTGCAAACCTCTAAATAATTTGTATTATTTTTCAAGTAAGAAACTTTTTAAACATGGAGACCACCTAAAGTAATATAATCTGTTTTATGTTTCTTTTTTTTTAAAAAGAGAGAGTGAGAGAGGAGAGAGAGAGAGAGAGAGAATTTTTTTAATATTTATTTTTTAGTTCTTGGCGAACACAACATCTTTGTTGGTACGTGGTGCTAAGGATCGAACCCGGGCCACACGCATGCCAGGCGAGCATGCTACCGCTTGAGCCACATCCCCAGCCCTCTTTCTTTCTTTCTTTCTTTCTTTCTTTCTTTCTTTCTTTCTTTCTTTCTTTCTTTCTTTCTTTCTTTCTTTCTTCCTTCTTTCCTTCCTTCCTTCCTTCCTTCCTTCCTTCCTTCCTTCCTCCTTCCTTCCTTCCTTCCTTCCTTCCTTCCTTCCTTCCTTCCTTTCCTCCTCCTCCTCCTCCTCTTTCTTCTTCTTATTAGTTGCTGATTGAGGAAAGTCAGAATAGTAAAAAGAAATAGTGTAAAATTATTAAGGTGTTTCAATATTAACGGAAAATAGTGTGCATTAGCAAAATGACAAGATGAAGAAGAGTGAACTCATTTTAAATGCTTTTAATGTAGAAATAGAGAGGGTTTAATATTTAAGCTTAATATCATATCACACATGTTGTACCTCTGATAACAGATCAAGTGGATCAGAGAGGATATGTGAAATCATAGAGAATTCCACTGGTTCTGGTTTTTGACACTGGATGAGTGGTAACATCATTTACTCTGAGGATGAATTCTGGATGTAGAACAAGCTAAAAAGTAGGAAACAAAACTTTTCTGTCATGGTCATGATGAATTTGAGACATTTAGAAAGCATAATTTCAAGTAGGCAAAGGAACACATGAGTTTGGAAAATGAAGAAAAGTTGTAGCATGGAAATATGAATTTAAAATCACTAGTAAGTGATTAGCTTTTAAAATAAAATAGAAATAAAATTGATAAGGCAGAGAGAATACTTAAAGAAATTGCATCAGTCAGTCCATTCAAACTAGGATACACTTAGTTTATAGCTCTCAAAATCAAATCATTTCACCTCTGATATTCCTGCATTAACACAGAAACTTTGGGGAGGGAGACATCATATTCAGACCATAAGAATGTCTTACTAATTTCATAATAATATCATTAATTCTGTACTTTTGTCAACCTAATCATAAAAAAAATATGCACCAAGTCAGTGTTGGTGATGGATTCATTCATTCTGTCTCTTCCATATAACATGAATATGTATCCATATCATTGATCTAGGGCCTTCCTGTTCCTCCTAATAGGGTGATAAAGTATATTTATCTACCATAGCCTTTGAGCTGAGCCATATGATATTTTGTTGCTAACCAGCAGTATGTGGAAAAGAGAGGGAATAGTGCCTGTTTAAGCAGATGCTCTGGGAAGCCTCATAGGTTTGTTTGTTTGTTTGTTTGTTTTTTATCATCCTCTTGAACTCTGTCACTCAACAGCCTGAAGCAAACTTGTACACAGTGAAGATGTTGGAGTTAATCACAGTTTAATCAGTTGAACAAAGCAGAGGCATAACCATAACTAATCTGTAGAACCATGAATTCTGTCTGTGAGTCACTGAGATTTGGAGAAATTGTTAGAGCAGGAAAAGTTGATGAATACAACAGTAGGTTTTCAGTTAGATCCACAGAACAAGTGAGTACAAGAACCTGGATTTGACTCATAGTAGTCTGATTCCAAATATATTGCATATAAAGACAGTATTATTTTGTCTCTGGTTCAGTAAAAATGAAATTTACAAGTCATTGAGTCAAACAATTTTCCAACTCTACTGGTTTAGCATGTATGTGTGTATCGATATATATATAGAACCTATAGTGCACCAAGCACAGTGTAACAGCAAAAAAAAAAAAAGTGGAAGTGAATGAATTATTATCCCTGCCCTCAAAAAGTCAAACCAAGAGCATAGTGCTGAATTACCCTTTTTGAGTATATTAACTCATAAATCTAGAACTATATTAATAATTTGAAAGTACTAACCCACCTTCCTTGGAGTTAATTCCTAGGAGAAAAATGAAAGCTAATTAGAAACTGGTTTATTGCTGGATTTTTTTCACTTTTAAATAAATATGATGGTAGACTTTGTGTTCTAAATAATGATATGTGTTTTATTCATTGCTCATTGGTGTCATGAAAATACTGAGCTTTATAAATTTTATTTAGTTAATACATTCATTTTATTTATTGGATAAGGAATGTGAGGCTTAAAACTGTCGAGTAATGTCAAATCTCATGAATCAGTAGCATAACTTCAAATTCCAAAGAATGGATTTTCTCACTCCTCTGTATTCCTCCTTTCTTGCAGTAGAGTAGCAAGGAGCATCAATTCATTCTTAACCACATAGAGATGTCCTCAAAGGCCCCATCAAAAGTCACTAAGAAAAAGAAATTCACTTAAAGAGGAAAATCTGTTATTTTGGTAATTTTTTTTAATGAAAAACTAGAACACCTGCCCCTTTGCATTGACTAAGACAATCCTAAAATCCAAAGAATAATATCATGATAATATAACCAGATTTTGACAGTTGAAATATTTCAGGGGAGTAAAGATCTGATAATATGGCTGAGGATTTGTGTATTGCTTGATAAATACTGAGGATTTATTACTAGCAATAATTAGAAATAGAATGCATGTAAGCCTTCCTTAGAAAGATAGAAATCAACAGAATGGACAATTTCAAGCCAAACAAATAAAATAGACACATGTTTACAAAAATGCATATAAAAACACATGTAGACATGTCTTGAAAATACAGTCTAGTGAAGGTGAAAGGTTGGGAAAAATCATATCACTCATATGGACCGCGGAAACAAGCAGGAGTGTCCATACTCATATCTAATAAAATAGATTTCAAGCCAAAGCTAACCAAAAGGGATATAGAAGGACACTTCATACTGCTCAAGGGAACCATACACCAACAAGACATAACAATCATAAATATATATGCCCCAAATAATGGTGCAGCTGTGTTCAGCAAGCAAACTCTTCTCAAGTTCAAGAGTCTAATAGACCAACATACAATAATCATGGGAGACTTCAACACACCTCTCTCACCACTGGACAGATCTTCCAAACAAAAGTTAAATAAGGAAACTATAGAACTCAATAACACAATTAACAACCTAGACTTAATTGACATATATAGACTATACCACCCAACATCAAGTAGCTACACTTTTTTCTCAGCAGCACATGGAACCTTCTCAAAAATAGACCATATACTATGTCACAGGGCAAGTCTTAGACAATACAAAGGGGTAGAGATAATACCATGCATCTTATCTGATCATAATGGAATGAAACTGAAAATCAATGATAAAAGAAGAAAGGAAAAAGCAAGCATCACCTGGAGAATGAACAATAGGTTGCTGAGTGATCAATGGGTTTTAGAAGACATCAAGGAGGAAATTAAAAAATTCCTAGAGTTAAATGAAAACACAGACACAACATATCGGAATCTATGGGACACATTGAAAGCAGTTCTAAGAGGAAAATTCATTGCTTGGAGTTCATTCCTCAAAAAAAGAAAAAACCAACAAATAAATGATCTCATACTTCATCTCAAAATCCTAGAAAAAGAAGAGCAAAACAACAGCAAAAGAAGTAGAAGGCAAGAAATAATTAAAATCAGAGCTGAAATTAATGAAATTGAAACAAAAGAAACAATTGAAAAAATTGACAAAACTAAAAGCTGGTTCTTTGAAAAAATAAATAAAATTGACAGACCCTTAGCCATGCTAACGAAGAGAAGAAGAGAGAGAACCCAAATTACTAGCATACGGGATGAAAAAGGCAATATCACAACAGACACTTCAGAAATACAGAAGATAATCAGAAATCACTTTGAATCCTTATACTCCAATAAAATAGAAGATAGTGAAGGCATAGATAAATTCCTTGAGTCCTATGATCTGCCCAGATTGAGCCAGGAGGATATAGACAACCTAAACAGACCAATAACAATAGAGGAAATAGAAGAAACCATCAAAAGACTACCAACTAAGAAAAGCCCAGGACCGGATGGGTATACAGCAGAGTTTTACAAAACCTTTAAAGAGGAACTAACACCAATACTTTTCAAGCTATTTCAGGAAATAGAAAAAGAGGGAGAACTTCCAAATTCATTCTACGAGGCCAACATCACCCTGATTCCGAAACCAGACAAAGACACATCAAAGAAGGAAAACTACAGACCAATACCTCTAATGAACCTTGACGCAAAAATCCTCAATAAAATTCTGGCGAATCGGATTCAAATACATATCAAAAAAATTATACATCATGATCAAGTAGGATTCATCCCTGGGATGCAAGGCTGGTTTAATATACGGAAATCAATAAATGTTATTCACCACATCAATAGACTTAAAAATAAGAACCATATGATCATCTCAATAGATGCAGAAAAAGCATTTGACAAAGTACAGCATCCCTTTATGTTCAAAACGCTAGAAAAATTAGGGATAACAGGATCATACCTCAACATTGTAAAAGCAATCTATGATAAGCCACATGCCAGCATCATTCTGAATGGAGAAAAATTGAAGGCATTCCCTCTAAGATCTGGTACAAGACAGGGATGCCCTCTCTCACCACTTCTGTTCAACATAGTCCTCGAAACACTGGCCAGAGCAATTAGACAGTCAAAAGAAATTAAAGGCATAAAAATAGGAAAAGAAGAACTTAAATTATCACTATTTGCAGATGATATGATTCTATACCTAGCAGACCCAAAAGGGTCTACAAAGAAGCTATTAGAGCTAATAAATGAATTCAGCAAAGTGGCAGGATATAAGATCAACACGCATAAATCAAAGGCATTCCTGTATATCAGTGACAAATCCTCTGAAACGTAAATGAGGACAACTACTCCATTCACAATATCCCCCCAAAAAATAAAATACTTGGGAATCAACCTAACAAAAGAGGTGAAAGATTTATACAATGAAAATTACAGAACCCTAAAGAAAGACATAGAAGAAGACCTTAGAAGATGGAAAAACATACCCTGCTCATGGATAGGCAGAACTAACATCATCAAAATGGCCATATTACCAAAAGTTCTCTATAAGTTCAATGCAATGCCAATCAAAATCCCAACAGCATATCTTGTAGAAATAGATAAAAGAATCATGAAATTCATATGGAATAATAAAAGACCCAGAATAGCAAAAACAATACTAAGCAGGAAGTGTGAATCAGGCGGTATAGTGATACCAGACTTCAAACTATACTACAGAGCAATAGTAACAAAAACAGCATGGTACTGGTACCAAAACAGGCGGGTGGACCAATGGTACAGAATAGAGGACACAGTAACCAATCCACAAAACTACAACTATCTTATTTTTGATAAAGGGGCTAAAAGCATGCAATGGAGGAAGGATAGCATCTTCAACAAATGGTGCTGGGAAAACTGGAAATCCATTTGCACCAAAATGAATCTGAATCCCTATCTCTCGCCGTGCACAAAAGTTAACTCAAAATGGATCAAGGAGCTTGATATTAAATCAGAGACACGGCATCTGATAGAAGAAAAAGTTGGTTATGATCTACAAGCTGTGGGATCGGGCTCCAAATTCCTCAATAGGACACCCATAGCGCTAGAGTTAACAAATAGAATCAACAAATGGGACTTACTCAAACTAAAAAGTTTTTTCTCAGCAAAAGAAACAATAAGAGAGATAAATAGGGAGCCTACATCCTGGGAACAAATCTTTACTCCACACACTTCTGATAGAGCCCTAATAACCAGAATATACAAAGAACTCAAAAAATTAGACAATAAGATAACAAATAACCCAATCAATAAATGGGCCAAGGACCTGAACAGACACTTCTCAGAGGAGGACATACAATCAATCAACAAGTACATGAAAAAATGCTCACCATCGCTAGCAGTCAGAGAAATGCAAATCAAAACTACCCTAAGATACCATCTCACTCCAGTAAGACTGGCAGCCATTAGGAAGTCAAACAACAATAAGTGCTGGAGAGGATGCGGGGAAAAGGGCACTCTTGTTCATTGCTGGTGGGACTGCAAATTGGTGCAGCCAATTTGGAAAGCAGTATGGAGATTTCTCGGAAAGCTGGGAATGGAACCACCATTTGACCCAGCTATTCCCCTTCTCGGTCTATTCCCTAAAGCCCTAACAAGAGCATGCTACAGGGACACTGCTACATCGATGTTCATAGCAGCTCAATTCACGATAGCAAGACTGTGGAACCAGCCTAGATGCCCTTCAATAGATGAATGGATAAAAAAAATGTGGCATTTATACACTATGGAGTATTACTCTGCATTAAAAAATGACAAAATCATAGAATTTGGAGGGAAATGGATGGCATTAGAGCAGATTATGCTAAGTGAAGCTAGTCAATCTTTAAAAAACAAATACCAAATGACTCCTTTGATATAAGGGGTGTAAACAAGGACAGGGTAGGGACGAAGAGCTTGAGAAGAATATTTACAGTAAACAGGGATGAGAGGTGGGAGGGAAAGGGAGTGAGAAGGGAAATTGCATGGAAATGGAAGGCGATCCTCAGGGTTATACAAAATGTCATATAAGAGGTAAGGAGGGGTAAGTCAAGAGAATACAAATGGAAGACATGATTTACAGTAGAAGGGGTAGAGAGAGAAAAGGGGAGGGGAGGGGACGGGAGGGGAGGGGGGATAGTAGACAATAGGACAGACAGCAGAATACATCAGACACTAGAAAGGCAATATGTCAATCAATGGAAGGGTAACTGATGTGATACAGCAATTTGTATACGGGGTAAAAGCGGGAGTTCATAATCCACTTGAATCAAACCGTGTAATATGATGTATTAAGAACTATGTAATGTTATGAACGACCAATAAAAAAAAAAAAAGAAAATACAGTCTAGGAGTACAAATGTTGCCTTTTCCCAAAAGCAAATATCAATAATTGTGACAGACAAGATGAATTGTTTAAGATGACTAAGAAACTTGGGATAAATTTTGTCTAAAGCAGAATGACATTCTTTAAAATAAATGATAATTATGGGATGGTTTGTGTGTCTACCAATTTTTCCCATAATTTTCAAGCTTTAATGAAAATTATAATGGACACCAGATATCTGGTAAACCACAAAATCTAAATATTTTTGAAAAGCTGAAATATACTTTATGTTTTCTTTATCCAAACCCAATGGTCTTTGTTACATGTAATTTACAACATTTTATTTATTTATTTATTTTTATGTTTATTTATTTTTTGATACTGTGGAGTGAACCCAGGGGTTCTTACCCACTAGGGCACCTCCCCAGCCCTTTTTATTTTTTATTTTGAGACAGGTTCTTGATACATTTCTGAGCCTGGTTTTGAACTCTTGATCCTCCTAATTCAGCCTCCCAAGCTGCTGGAATTACAGGTATGTGCCACTATGCCTGGCTACAGTATCTTTAAATACTTTCTTTTTTGAAAGTGTCCAAAATTTTCAAAACAGTATTCTATCATTTTCTGAGATAATGTACACACATATTTTTCTTTGCTACTTGTTTGACCTTGTGGATAGGGACTTTGATGTTTTCTAAAGAAAAGAACGACATTGAAAATTGTGGGACTATGTACAAAGAATGTGTTACTAAAATATATGTTTTGAGCTTTAATTTGTCCTGAACTGGTTTACATGGAATTGGTACTGTTTTCAAATTAAAAATAAAAGTATTAGGTACAAAGAGAACAAAAACTGTTTCTCAAGTATGAATTGGTAAAATTGTATACATAAAAACAGTCTGTATAAGTATGAAAATTTGTTTTAATATTTTAAATAATTTTTCTAGTATAGAAGCTATCTATGCCTACTGAAATATATTTCCAACTCTAGAAACAAAAAGGCTAGCACTTAAGTCTGAATCAAGCATTAGATGTGTACAGTGTCATGTTCCTTAAAAATTGGATCAATGTACATTCTTCTTGGTGAAATACTTAATGTGAAATGTAGAATGTTGATGATACACCTTTATGGGATGAAATTTAGGAGTTCGATATGAAATCTTTCAGTACAGAAAATGCTATGTCAAATAAGAATAAAGAGAACTTTATAACAAAGTATAATTACTCTGGGATTTCACTGGCACTTCAAATAAATGGTTGCCTTTTCTTTGAGGCTTATGATGTTATTATTCAATGCTGTGGAGGGCTTTTTCTTTGGTGACCTCGGTTTAAAACAAATGAATAACATTTGTGTTCTTCATAAATTTTATTCTCTACCTTTTTTTCTCTTTTCTTAAGGAGACATATTCACCCTTAAAAATTTCTCTTCAGGTTTTCTAACTTTTCCACAATGGGCTGGGATTTGAGTATATCTCATATGCATAATAGTCTCATTCTGGTTAAATTGTAGGTTAAGTAAGTGTCCTGGTGACAGCTAAAGCAGCACTAATTCTTTGAATCATTCTGAAGTCAATAACTAATACATGTGAGTTCAGTGGAATAAAGGATTTTATGATTTGTTTGTCTGTGAGACCTGGTCCTATGGGGGATACCTTACTGTGACTCACACTGTTTAGAAAACAATTATTTGTAAAGATATTTATGAATAAGTACTTGGAGTAGTTCTTTGAATTCTTGAAAAAACTGTTCAATCTCTGCATTTTACATGCAAAATCTGAGTAGGACTACGTTTGGACTTTATACGAAATTTTTAATCTTTCCTGACTTTCTTTATCTGGTTTTGTTCTTGTACCTATTATTTTTATCCTTTGTATTTCTTTTTTGAATCTATTAGTCCAAAGAAGCCTCTTTACAGGGATTCTCTCTCTCTTTTTTTTAAATCCTCTTTCTAATACTGTGTATCCTCAATTATATGTAGTAGTAGAAATACCTTTTCTTAATTTCTTAACTAATTCAGAGTGTTCATTTTATAGGAAGCATATTAGTAATATATAATGTTTTCTGTATATTTCATTCTGTTTATTCTACGTTTGGATATGGTGGAGTATGTTGCATTTAATAAATATTTTCACTCATGGAAAATGAAAATCAACATCTATTGCATGTTAAATACCCAACAATTTCTGTAAATAAAATGATAAATAAGAATAACAAGTCATGCCTTCACTGAGTTCAATATGGGTGAGGAAAATATACTATAAACAAACATAAGTTCTATAAAGAAACATTTTAGGGACAAACTTCTCTACATATTTGTGTAATATATTTTCTACATTTTGACTAAGTCTTCTTTAAGATCTTTAAATGACAACATTTATAATTTTCTTTCTCATAGGATGATAAGAAAGATAATTTACTCCTTCTTTTGATATGCATGTTCGATATTTATTTATTTCTAATTTAGAAATATGCCCTTTAGTTTGCAACATATTATAAAAGCTAAAATAGCTTTTTGAGGTCTTATATGCCATGAAAAATAATAATCTATATTAAACATTTCCACATAATTTCTGTAAAGGGTCAGATAGCAAATATTTTAGGCTTTGTGGTCCATATGGTCTCTGCTGCAACTACTAAATTCTACCCTAGTGGCAAAAATGCAGCCATAGACAATACTTAAAGTAATGAATGTGGCTGTGTTCCAATAAAATTTTATTTATAAAAACAGGCAACAGGCCAGATTTTTCCCTAGGGTCATATTTTGCTAACCATTGATATATATTAATTACATCTCTATGGTAATATATTTTATAAAACATGTACATTACTTGCATAGTCAACAAAACTTACAAAGCTCTTTAACTAGATTTTTTTCCTAACCATTCTGCTGAGTTTCCAGGCTTGTTTATGTTTCTTCCTTGCAGCTTACAAAAAAGAATGTAGACTCAGTCTGAATCTAAAGACCAGCACTACAACTTAATCTGTAGGACCCCAGGTGTTTGCTTAAGTCGAAATTTTCTATCTATCCTGTGATGATAAAAAAGTACATAACAAATAATGCTTTTTGAAATAGAATTCACATAAGTATTTAAAAGTGCTAAATTCAGATCTTAGGAAATAATAGGCATTTTATTAATATAAATTATTATTTTGTAGAGTTATTAGCTTTTCTAGCTTCCTTAGGGAGTAACATATATCATTTGTCATTCACAAAAATATAAAGATATCAGAGAAACATTCTTAAAATGGAAGGTGAATTGATGCCACTGTGTGTGTGTGTGTGTGTGTGTGCCTGTATTTTTTTGTACTGGGGATTTAACCCAAGGGTGCTTTAAACACTGAGATGCATCCCAGGCCTTTTTATATTTTGAAGACAGGAACTTGCTAAGTTGCTTAGGGTGGTATTGAACTTAAGAGCCTCCTGACACACTTTCCCGAGTCACTGAAATTACAGGTGTGCACCACTGCACCTGACTGGTGCCAGTATCTATCTACCTATTTATTTATTTATTCTCTTATAGCAGTGATTTTAAAATTAAAGAATGTTTGGTAAGAAAAATTTCCAAGATATCCAGTTCAAACTTACATTATATCCAAAACCAAATAAAATATTAGTGCATTCTTTTCCATAAAAATTTCTTTTAAAAAATATGTCTCTCCAATTCCTTTTAAAATCTTGTTTTCAGAAAAAGAAAATATCAAAGGTTATATTATGGAAATACCATTTCACAATAACCAGTGATTGCTTGAAATTAAAATCCCTGGTAACCATAAAATGCGAAGAGGGAGAATGAAATGTGTATGTATTTGAATGAGTGAAGAGTTTGGATTATTTTATATTCATAGAGATGTGAGGAAGATTTACAGTCTCTTTATCCTTTTAATTTTATTTTACTTCAGTGACATTAATATCAGTGGAGTAGTGAACACAATCATTGAGATACCATTGACATTCATGCTGTTGGATATGCTGGAAAGAATTTCTGTTAAGGCCGTGTGTGTACAAATATTGGTGCTTTTCCTTGTGATGAACATAATATAAAACCCTGAAGAAGTGTTCTGCTAGAAAATGAACCTGCCAGCAGCAGATCAATACAGGGATGGTTATCAGTGCTGAGGTATTCACTAATGGCTATTCTAGGTCCTAGGGCAGTTAAAGAGGAGCAAATTGCATCTCAATAAGGGTTACAGGTCTGTAATGACAGTGAAATACAGAGCATAATGTAGAGAGTTTCAAAGTCATTTTTATCATGGAATTCAATCACTAAAATTTTATAGCATTGATGGGTTCTCAGAGTCTAACAAATCTTGTTTAATGTCCATTGTGTCACCATATAACAAGGTAAAAATTGATTATCATAATTTAATTGTTTTAAAATTTGATTTGGCAATAGGGTCTCTGCAATGCCCAAGTCTGTTGAACTTCTTTACTTGCAGGCCATATTAATGCTATTCAGTATAAAACTGGCGAATAAATTCCCATAAATCTCAATATGTTCTCTCCATCTATCCAATGATATTATTAGAGGTGTATAAAACAGAAACTCTAGATGCAAGATTACAGAAATATCAGTTAAATACTGCTTTCATGTGATATAAATCAGTTTCATACTAACCAAGTGCAGAGTTCTTAGGGTACTTTATTACCACCAGAGAGAAAGATCCCTGTGATCTTGATGTTTTGCCTGGTCTAACACAAGGTTCTGAATCTAAGGTCCAAAGTGGTTGCTCAAATTTGAGGAATCTTGACTACTTTCCAACAATCAGACAGGAAATGTTCTTGAAGAAAGTTTTGCTTTTTTTGTGCGTGTTTTTGAATGTCACACATAACACTTGTATTTCAATCCCATTGTTGAAAAATTAATCACAAATTTATGGAAGGAACAAGGAAAACAGGGGAAGACTATCCAAAATGTGTCAATGTAAACATTAGGGTTCCTAACACTAAAAAGGAAAGAGTAAACAAATGTAGGGAACAATCAGCATTCTCCTCCATACTTATCAAAATGTATATATTGATGCTCATTAAGAAACTGTCAATCACATTATTACATAAAAAATATGATATCATGTAGTTGGCACTGAACCCCCCTAAAATGTCTGATTCAATAACTGGAGAATATTCGACCACAGAAATATCAAAGAACCAAAGTTTAGGAAATCAATAACCAAAATATATACTTTGTTAACTTTTCTAGATGTTCTTTACAGGTCTAAAAAATTTGAGGATATTAGAATCATCAAGTAGATTGCAATAATCTCTTTAATGATAGATTATAGAATATATGTTATGTGAAGAAAACAATGACTAAGGAAATTGAGTAAGTTGTGGAAACAAATTAGATCTGCAAAGACATGATCTCCTTCAAGTAGTATTAAAGTACAGTTGGTACAGTATCTAATAAAAATTGTGGCTGATATTAATTTTTTATCACCATTTTTGTTATAATTTTTATATTAGTTTTATATTGTTTCTCTAACAAACTGACACAGACTTATAGATAAAGACAAAGCAAATTTATTTTGATGCTATTTTAGATGAAGACTGTTATAGATCTCAGCAGCATAAAGTTAGGTGTTTATAGGGCTGTACTTTTTGTTTGTTTGGCGGGTAGTAGGGAGAACCTATTTTATTTCCCATTTTTTCCAGGCTCTGGAGGCATCTCCATTCCTTGGGTTATAGCCCCTTCCTGCATTTTCAAGGTCAACATTAGCAAGATATATCTTTCTCAGGTCCTTTCACTCTGATCTGCTCTTCTGCTTCTCTAGTACTTTTAAGGATCCTCATGTTTTCATTGGCTCTCAGGAAAATCAAGAATAACCAACCACATTTAAATAAGCTAATTAGTCATGTTAATCTATCTCCAAACCTAATTCCATGTATCCATGCTAGGAAACATATTTACTTACGAATTCCAGGGATTAGAGTGTGGATATATTTAGAAACCATTATTCTGTTTACCTTAGTTATTATTTCATAAAATATTCCTCTATTTTTACACTTAAACATTTTAAAGTAGTACTGAACTTAAAAGAGACTAATTAAGTATGGGTGAAGCTAGATTAGTCAAGCTAGGGGTAGAAATAAAACAACTCTGATTGTGTGATGGATAGAAAAAACAAGCCTGGTTATGAAATGAAATGACAAGAATATTATCCTGAAAAACTAGTGCCTGGGGAAAGGGTTAGGTCCCCTCTGCATCATCAGGAAACCTAATTAACCATAGGCCTAATTAATCTATCTTTTGGATTATAAGTAACTACCCCTAGGAATCTAACTACTAACCATTGAAATGTAAACACCCCTGTGGAGGCCTAGGGCTCAAATCTAGAGATTTATCAAGGCCTGTGAGAAGAGCCAGTTTTTCCCCTTATTGCACTATGCTTCTCTAAACATGCTTCCTGCTAGAAACCCTCCTTAGGCCTTCTATCATGGAGACTAGAAATATTACAGTACCAGATAGCCTATAGATGCTGTAAGAATCTGGAATCTGATCTCTGGGCTCGCCACTGTAAAAATAAAGTTTTGAGTTCTCCCACTCTCCAAGTGCTCTTTGCTGCTTCTTAACCAGTCTGATTCCCCACAACAATTTCATCAGTTATTCTTCCTTGTCCAGTAATTTAGAATACATGGGTCTGGCAAAGTTGTATTGAATAAAAGAGAATTTTGGCACGTCCTTGAGACTTTTCAAAGTTAGACCAGAATGCAAATGAATGATCAATTTAAAAGAAAAATGGAAAAAAATAATTTCAATATATTTGCCCTTGCTACATGGGGAGATCCAACTGCCAAAAATTCACTTAGGATTATAGTATTTTGTGAGGATTCTGGAGAAAAACAAAAGGCATAGAGAGAAGAAGGAAAAGGAATAAAGAAGGGTGGAAAAAAAGAAAGCTGGAGTGATTTACTTAAGGAATTGGCTCATGTGATTGTGGATGCTGGAAAGTCTGAAATCTGCAGTACTCGCAGCAAGCGAGAAATTCCAAAGGAGTTGATACTGCAGTCATGAGTCCAAAAAGAGTCTGAAGGCAGAATTCCTTCATCTTCAAGAGACTTCAGTCTTTTCTTCAACTGAGAAGAAGCCTACCAACATAGTGAAAGATTGTCTGCTTTACTTAGAGTTTACAGATTGAAATGTTAATCACATCTAAAAAAAATATCTCCAAAGAACACCTAGCCTGTTACTTGATCCTACACTGGGTACCCTAGCTTACCTAAGTAAAATTAACCAACAGGAATGGATAATGGAGGACTAAACAACGAAAAGAAACAGATGTGTCCGCCAATCATCATCACTAGACTGATGGAGGCAACAGGAGTAAATCCAAATGGATATAGAATATTGAAAGTATGAAATCTCAGTTTTTCAAGAAATTTTTGTTTCATAAATGAATAGCAGCTAAGCAGATGAATAGTTCTTGATAAAAATTAGTTCACTCATTTGGTCATATAATAAAAAAGTGCTTTCCACATGTTAGATGTGTTCTTTAGGTTATGGAGAAAAATCAGCAATGGGACAGAATGTCTGCTTGCAAGATGCTTACCTTTTATTGGTGGATGAGACAATTCACCTCTTCCTTTATCCATCCTAGAGCAAGCCTCCAGGACTCAAACTTATTCAAATTCACCTCAGCAACTCTATTCAGTCACACTCCAGGGTATTACTTTAAAAGGATCTAAATCTCCACACTTTAATGACAGCTCATGCAATTAACATCTCCTAAAGGGAATCTAAATGCAAACAGCTTATGCTAAGCAATATCCCTAAAGGAGACTTTAAGCACCTATCCCCTAAGGAAGAACTTATGCAAACAAGTATCAGTTGAAGTAGTTTACCCTTAATAAACATTTATTCAAACTCATGTCCTTAAGCAAATTTTGAAGTCTAGTTGCCATTCTTTGTTCTATATACACACAGACACATGCACCCACACACAAACATATATGCCCACAAGCCTACAAGCACCCATACATGTTTATTCATGCTGGCACCTGGCCACACACACCACCACAAAGGCATTTCTCATGATTTGTTTCAAAGAGTTCATTTGACTTAATCAGATAGCTTGGCTTAATTCATTGGACAAACTAGATAAAAGTTTTATGTCACTAAAATTGTTTTATGAGATTTGTCTTAGTCTACTTTTTCTATAACTGAATTCTTGAGACTAGGTGATTTCTAAAGGAAAGGAATTCAGGTCAGGATTCTTTAGGCTGAGAACATCAACATGTAATGGCCACATTTATTGAGGGTCTCGGACTTCTTCAGAGAATGCTGAGAGTTAGAAGGACAAGTGGACATGTACACAAGAGAAAAAATCCTTGAGAGGCAATACTGGAGTATAACAACTTGCTCTCACAGTAACTAATCTAGTTCCATGAGAATGACAACTCACTCACTCTTGTGAATACTGATCCAATCCTACAATAAAGGTATTAATCCCTATAATGATTAAATCATCTCTTAAGGGGCCTACCCCCTAACCCAGCCACAATGACAATCAAACTCAGTATGAATTTAGAGGTGACAAACAGTGTTCTGACCATAATAGGATTTATCATACAAATAGGACTTTGATAATTTAATATGATTTTTCAGGTAGAACTTGAAACTGAAATCAGTGGTTGCTATTTATTCCTTAAATTATTTTTTTTCAAAATGGAAATGAAAATAAAAACTTAAAATACATAAAAATACAAAGGTAATAATTAGTAAGAGGTAGAACTTACAAATATAAAAACATGATGACAATTTGATATCTGAGTATAAAATTGGAATAAATCCTGAGTTCCATTTTTTGTCATATTTGAATAGCATTACAATAAATAAAAGTTGGTCCTTATAAAGATATTAGCTTTAATAGCTTGGTATTGAGGTCTGAAGGAAGAGATGAGTCTAGACAGATAGCAAAATGGATCCCTGGACAACTTACTTAGCATCAAAGCACAAACAGCAGCTGCAGTTTTCTTTTGAGAAATTTGCAAAAGGGTTATTTTTAGGTAAAGACATAATGACTTGGAGTCCATAGAAAATCGAAATCTATGTGATCTGGAGTCCACAATGTCTTCAAAGAAGGAAAAAAATGCCTGATCAATATTTCAATTAGACAAAATCTTGTATAAATGCCTCATAAACAATGAGTGCCTTACCTAGAATTGGGCTGGGGGCTGACTTCCTTAAACCTATGGATTGATACAAATCCTAGACAATAGCCATCCACTGGCAAGGCGACCCTCTCAGGTCTCCTCCCAGCCTGGGGAACTGTGCTTCACTTTGCTTTAATAAATTCTTATACCTTGCTTTCACCACAGCTGTCTGTAAATCTCATTCTTTGAAATTGAAAGACAAAGAATCCATCCAACTCCATGCTCTGGATTACATGATTGAAAATGTTAAAAGCCAGATATTAACTATAGTACAATTGAGTGTTACAGTTTTTCATAATGCTGATGAAAATCATCCACATTTTACAGGGCAATATGTGAATTTGAAGAATAACAATCTACAAAATAGATGATAACTTCAAATACCAATGATAATGGAGATAGGAACTTCTGACCTATTACTGATAGAAAGAAACTGGGCCAAGGGATACAAATATCAGGAAAAGTTTTAAATGGAAGTAGTTACTTCTTAGAGAAAGGCAATGGAGATAGCACTAACAGAGTAAGAGTGAATGTGAATGGGTTATTTCCTGAACAAGGGAAGGGACAAATATTTATCAAGTTTGATTGGATAGACTGGTGTCTGGTTGATCATGATCTCAGTTCTCCTTTTGCCAGGTGGCTTCTAAGGGGACAATCTCCATTTGTTTCACAGGATGTTTATCAAACCTGAGATCTTGGTGCAATTCAGTTCCCATGAAAGTGTTTGCTTTTTCTTAATCAGGCATTTCTTGATCATGGGGTGATCTGCCTACAAGGCTCTGCTATTCCTTAAAGGTAGAGCACAATAATTGAAGACTTCTGGGTACCACTCTAGGGGTCTGGAACAGGATGTGGTAAAACCTGGCAGTTTGCAATCTGTGGAAAATATCTCAGTTACTCTGAATATTATTATCTTTGAATGAGATAGATTATCAGATTTAGAGGAACACCCCTTAAATGCCTATGTGTAGAGTTGAACAAGAATATGACCCAAAGTTAAAGGCCAACAAGACAAGAAACTGCATTAAGGCAGAGATGCCAAGACTTTACCCTTCTTTTAGTTACCCCTTGGTCATTAGTAAGCCCAAGTGAAACATCAATGTTTTGTAGCAAAGGCAGTCTTTCTTAAGACCCTGATGTAACTGAGTGCTTGGGCTTATCCAGTGTTTATGGTACTGTTAATGTGTAATAGGTCATAGTTGAGGCCTCAGCAATGCATCTGCCCTTTGTTCCTGTGGCCATTCCTGACTGTGTCACCTAGACAGACAAATGTAGGAGTTTTCATGATTCTTTTAATTTTAATGAAAATTAATCTTTTTTATTTTTATTTTAGTCAATAACATACCAAAATTCAAAGATATGAAGACACATAACTTGATTGCAGCAGAAACCAAGATTATTCTCCAAAGTCTCTGGGTTTCATGCATTGCATTTCACCAATATACTCTTACATGTTATCTCTAAAAAATAGGACTTGAACTAAACTGAATCTCAGGATCCTTCATAGAGATCTTGAGCAGATAAAAATAAAATTGCTGTGAGTTGGTCATTTTTGAAAACATTTTGGAGGATGATATGAATATTATCATCATCTTTTCTAGATTCTTTCTACTTCCTGAGTTCTAGTTCTGTTTATACCTCCAAGATGGAGACTTGTATTTTATTCTACTAACCTTTGAGACAGAACTTCTTATCAAAGATGCTGTTCCACGCATTCCTTATACCTATTTTTCCTACAACTTTCATAGAACAACACCTAAAATAATTGACATTGATGAGAAATTAATAGAAGGTCAGGATATTACTTCAACTGAATTATATTGTGATCTGGTTTTGCTTTTCAGTAATATTTTACAAGAGAAGGCAATAATTTAATTTTTGTGATTAAGTCATGATAATTTGAGGAGAGGCACAGTAAAAGTTAAATATCCCTTAAATTATTAGAAATGCAAGTATCTGCATTTGCTACACTGAAAGTCAATTTTAACCAGATATGACTGCTGCAAGAGAAAGAATAGCCTAATAATAATAAATTCCTACAATTTTTAACATTCTTTCAAAACTAGAGTGGTAGCAAGTCCTTGAGTTATAGTTTATCTAAACTTTAGGCTTTATTGAGTTTTTCTGCATCTTTCCCTGTGCTATTTTAACATCATCTTTTATACATTTGGTTTCTTGTACCTTGTGTTTGTGTAAGTACATAGGTGTGCAGGTACATATTCATGTGAATAAGTATATGTGTGTACACACACATACACACACACACACACACATCTAGATGTGCACACATACCTGTGTCTGCCTATGATATGTTATGTAGGTACACACACAAACACACACACATATATACTTTTCAATTATAAAGAATTTCATTTCTTAGAAGCTTATAATGAAAAACATACAGCAGAGTTAGAGCATGTAATAAAATCAGACTTTTCTAGGTATCCTTTATCAATGGTTATTTCTAGTTCTTGTAGAATTGTTTTAGTTTATCTACTATTAAAATTTTGTTTAGTTCTTCAAAAGCAATATGCCTTATGAAATCCATGTTAATATGAAGATTTCCATAAATATATTACAAATTGATGTAATCTGACATTCTCATTTAGGTAATCTGACCAGCTGTTTGAAGCATAATTTTATCACTAAACTTATGTTGATAGCTAGTTATGAAATTGTAAGTAATAAAATTCTGCTCAATATTATCTACTCAACAATTTCATGTAGTATGTAATTGAATTCATCTAATTCCTTTGTAGGTGTCTACCATTTATTTTAACAATGTTCTGTTGACTTATATTAACATATACTAGTAATTCCAGATTTTCATTTAGTACAGTGAATTGTTTAATATTCTTATTTATTTAATAAAATAGTATTTCCTTTCTTCTTACAATTCCTAACCTAATTTGACAACCTGTGGATAGTCCACCTGTGTGGGCACTTCAATCAGATGAATTTAGTAGCTCTTTCCTTGATTTTAAATCATAGACAAATCAAGTGTGTTTGATATGATGTGGTCAAGTTTTATAAAGTACCTAGGAAGTCACATATTTCTCTTGATCTTAAAATATTGACATAATGTGATATAATGAAACACTAATTGATTTAAAAAAAGAAGAACTGAAAGTCCAGCTACTACCAATGTATTTGTTAAAGAACTCTTAAAAGGAGAATGATATGCCTCTTTTTTTTAAAACCTGTATTTCACATGAGCACAACAGATCTATAATTCACAAATGCCACAATTTTAAGTTAGTTATATACAGGGATATTCTGTGATTGAAATATCACAGAAAGGTCTCAGCATTTTAAAAAATTATTTTTTTTCCTTCTAGACTTTAACTCTGTTTCAATTCATCTCCAATTATATTTTTCTGGAGTTATTTACTTATTGATTTGGAATGAGTGTTTTGTTGGCAGACGAACTCTCTGAGGAAAGAGATATCATGCATTGTTTCAGAATTTAGCACAGTATTTTCTTTTGTATTACTAATGGGATATAACATTGGATCAGAACATGAACTCCTAATAAAATTAAAACAGCAAGACAGTAGCTCCAGTTTTCAAACCCAATCCATATAAACCATTCCATTACATTAATTTATTGTTTTTAAAAATATCGTATGACAACCTACCAACTCTTTCTACACCTTGATGTTTTATAGACCTTCTCTACCTTGAAAACATTTTTTTTGCAACTTTTTCTTTGTTACCAGTTCTATACTTTCAACAAATACCACATGTACTTTATAATACCTGATTTATTAGAAGTCTTTCCCATCATTTCTACTTATTTCATTTTGCTATTTAAATTATTCTATGGAAAACCTAACTTTTTAATCTGCTGATTGCAATGTTTCATATTGTGCCTTTAAGTATTTAGCTGACAAAGCAGATGGAGGAATACTGGACATCTAGGAGGACAGATGTATTCAGTAGAATGTTCAGAATGACCACAGCCACTAATTAGATCTCCTGTGGGGAATGTTGTGCCCTTGAAATATTTTTGTATCCTTGTTGCTCTAAAAGTCTTTAAAATAGAACTGTGACCCTGATTGTTAGAGCTAACTTTGAATATTTATTTTCTACTTTTTAGTAGCTCCAACTTTTTAGAGTGAATTTTATAGAATTGGGAGATGAATAGATAGGTTAGGTTGAGCTGGGTTTACTATTATCCCTAGGGTGGGACTTTTAAGGTATATGTAATGTATCTTCATTGAATCAACTTATGTTCTTATTCTGTTAGAAGAAAAAAGCATTAACCTTTTTGAAAGCAGAATGCAGCATTTTGTAACATTGATTGCTAAGGCTTGCAGGATTTAAAAATGTGTTTACTTTATATGCAAGATTTGTTTTGCTCCCTTATGATTTCTTGGATCTTAAAGTAAATTGAATCTCAACAATCTGTTTCTGTTTTATTGCTACACCAAGTCTAAATTTTTTCTGTATTTCTTTGTGTGGTCAGGTAAGGAGAACAGAGTGAAGGAGTAGGGAAGTGCCAGAGTGGAAAACATGATCCCTGACTGTTCCTTGTTTCAAATAGGAGAAAAATGATCTGGCTGATACATGTTTGATCATTTCTTCCTTAGTTTGTCCAAAAAAAAGAAAAAGACTATTTCTTTCTTTGTTTTAGAATAAGGGAATGGAGCAAAACCAGGTATTTTCTAATATTGGGACTTTGTGCTCATGGAAGGAAGTATCAGGATTAGGAAACTGATTCTTTCCCTAAAAATAGCTTCAAGACCTCCAAGAGGCAAGTCAAAGTAGACATTTAGATAGTGAGGTCTAGAACTGAAAGTATGAGCTAGATATAAGTAAAGAGCAGCAATGAAGATAAAATCACTGAGGAGGAGAACATAAAAGAGCATTTATACACAATGGAATATTACTCAGCACTAAAAAATAACAAGATCATGGCATTTGCAGGGAAATGGATGGCATTAGAGCAGATTATGCTAAGTGAAGTTAGCCAATCCCGCCAAAACAAATGCCGAATGTCTTCTCTGATATAAGGTAGGTGACTCAAAATGAGGTAGGGAGGAAGAGCATGAGAAGAAAATTACCTTTAGATAGGGAAGTGAGGTGGGAGGGAAAAGGAGGGAGAATGGGAAGACGGAAGGAGACCCCCTTCATTATACAGAATACAGGTATAAAGATGTGAGGGGAAAAAAAGAAAAAGAAGTAGGTCACATTAGATTGGGTAGATAGAAGTGATGGGAGGGGAGGGAAGAGGAAGAGGGGAATTGAAGGACAGCAGAATAAAACAGACATTATTATTGCTTTGGTTATATACTTGACTGTATGACCAATGTAATTCTGCAACCTGTACACTCAAAAAAATGAGAAATTATATCCCATCTGATTGAAATGTATGATATGTCAAGATCATTGTTTTGTCATGTGTCACTAATTAAAACATATAAAAAATTTGAATTAAGAAAAGATGATTAGTTAACATTTGTATTTATAAAAATACAAATGTTGTGAATGGTTATACTATTACAAGGGATGTTTAATGACAATTTGAAATATTATTAAATATTGAATTAATACACTACTACTAAATTAAATTAAGTGAGAATCAAAAGATGACAGAAAGCTCCAGGTATTAGCAGATTCTTGATCCAGGAACAAAAGAACACTACATTTTAATATTGTCCCTTGAAGAGTAAAGAATCCAACTTGTCTCCTGCCCTCTCTTTTTGATGCTGTTATTAGTGAAACTGATGTTTTTTTTGTGTGTGTCTTCCCTAAACTCTTGAATTTCCTAGCAGGTTATGTCATAAAATTAGAAAGATGACATAATGGCCCACTAAGTTTAAATCAGCAATTATGTCCAATTACACACCAATTACAGAATGTCCAATTACAGACCAATCTAGTAATTTTGAGAAAAGGTTAACTGTGCTTTCATCTCATCTCTGTAAGAGGTTGGATGAACTTGTTAGGCCTCTTTCTTAAGTATTAAACAAATATAAACTGATATAAAGAATTTAACATGGTGCCTGGAAGGTATTAAATGAATAAACAATGATATTTGTTATCCTTATAATTTTAGTTGTTCCTAATAATATATGTGTGTCTACAGAACCTTTTTGTAAAACCTTACATTGTATTGTAAAAGGAATAGTTAACAAGAATGGTATAGGCCTCCCAAAGTAACAAAACCAAAGACATATCAAAGAAAGAACACTTCTTTTTTTTTTTTTTATGCATGGCGAGAGGAAGGGATTCAGTTTCATTTTGTTGCATATTGATTTCCAGTTTTCCCAACACCATTTGTTGAAGATGCTATCCTTCCTCCATTGCATGCTTTTAGCTCCTTTATAAAATATAAGATAGTTGTAGCTTTGTGGATTAGTCTCTGTGTCCTCTATTCTGTACCATTGGTCCACCTGCCTGTTTTGGTACCAGTACCATGCTGTTTTTGTTACTATTGCTCTGTAATATAGTTTGAAATCTGGTATCGCTATACCACCTGATTCACACTTCCTGCTTAGAATTGTTTTTGCTATTTTGTGTCTTTTATTTTTCCATATGAATTTCATGATTGCTTTATCTATTTCTACAAGAAATGCCTTTGGGATTTTGATTGGCATTCCATTAAACCTATAGAGAACTTTTGGTAATATCGCCATTTTGATAATGTTAGTTCTGCCTATCCATAAACAGTGTATATTTTTCCATCTTCTAAGATCCTCTTCTATTTCTCTCTTTAGAGTTCTGTAGTTTTCATTGTATAAGTATTTCACCTCTTTTGTGAGGTTGATTCCCAAGTATTTTATTTTTTTTGAGGATATTGTGAATGGAGTGCTTTTCCTCATTTCCATTTCAGAAGTTTTGTCGCTGATATACAGAAATGCCTTTGATTTATGTGTGTTGATTTTATATCCTGCCACTTTGCTGAATTCATTTATTAGTTCTAGTAGTTTTTTTGTAGAACCTTTTGGGTCTTCTAGGTATAGAATCATGTCATCCACAAATAGTGATAATTTAAGTTCTTCTTTTCCTATTTTTATGGCTTTAATTTCTTTCGTCTGTCTAATTGCTCTGGCCAGTGTTTCGAGAACTATATTGAATAGAAGTGGTCATGGGGGCATCCCTGTCTTGTGCCAGATTTTAGAGGGAATGCCTTCAATTTTTCTCCATTCAGAATGATGCTAGCCTGAGGCTTAGCATAGAGAGCTTTTACAATGTCGAGGTAAGTTCCTGTTATCCCTAGTTTTTCGAGAGTTTTGAACATAAAGGGATGCTGTACTTTGTCAAATGCTTTTTTTGCATCTATCAAGATGATCATTTGGTAGGAAAGAACACTTCTGATGAACATAGATGCAAAAATTCTCAATAAAATTCTGGCAAGTTTCATACAAAAACATATTTAAAAGATAATGCACCATGGTCAAGTAGGGTTCATCCCAGGGATGCAAGACTGGTTCACAATATGCAAATCAATAAATGTAATTCATCACATCCATAGAATTAAAAATAAGAATCATATGATCATCTCAATAGATGCAGAAACAGCATTTGACAAAGTACAGCAACTTTCATGTTCAAAAAAAAAAACTGAGGCAGGTAGGAACAAACCTCAATATCCTAAAAGCTATATATGCTAAACCCAAATCCAACAAAATTTTAAATGGAGAAAAATTGAAAGCATTTCCTCTAAACTGGAACAGAAAAGGATTTTCTCTTTCATCACTTCTATTCAACATCGTCCTTGAAATTCTCGCCAGAACAATTAGACAAAAGAAAGAAATTAAAGGGTTAGGAATAGGGAAAGAAGAACTCAAACTGTCACTATTTACTGATGACATGATTCTATATTTGGAAGATCAAAAAAATTCCACCAGAAAACTTTCTAGGACTCATAAATGAATTCAGCAAAGGAACAGGATAGAAATTCAACACCCATAAATCAAACACATTCCTCTACTTTAGAAAAACTACCACATTCACAGAAGCCTAAAAAAAAAAAAAAAAAAAAAAAAAAAAAAAAAAAAAAAAAAAAAAAACCTTGAGATTCTATCAAAAAAAGTGAAAATCCACTACAATGAAAATTACAGAACACTAAAGAAAGAGATTTAAGAAGACATTAGAAGATGGAAAGACCTCCCCTTCTCCTACATAGGCAGAATTAATATTGTCAAAATGGCCATACTACCAAAAGTGTTATACAGATTTAATAAAATTCCTATTAAAATCCAATGACATTCTTCATAGAACTATAAAAAGCAATCATGAAATTCATTTGGGAAAATTAGAGACCCAGAATAGCTAAAGCAATTCTTAGCAAGAAGAGTGAAAGAGGAGACATCACAATGTCAGACCTTAAATTGTAATACAGAGCCATACTAACAAAATAGGCAGGGTACTGGCCCTAAAACAGACATGAAGACCAAAGGTAAAGAATGGAAGACACAGAGACAAATCCACAAAAATAAAGTTATCTCAAACTAAACAAAGGACAAAAAATATTCACTGGAGAAAAGATAGCTTATTCAACAAATGGTGCTGGGAAAATTGGAAAGCCATATGTAAGAAAATGAAATTAAAACCCTATCTCTCACCCTGCATGAAACTCAACGCAGAGTGGATCAAATAGTTAAGCACTAAAACAGAGACCATGCACCTAATAAAAGAAAAATTGGGCCCAAATCTTCACCATGTTGGCCTTGTATCTGACTTCCTTAACAAGACTCCCAAAGTGCAAGAAATAAAATCAAGAATCAATACATGGGATGGATTCAAAGTAAAAAGCTTGTTCTCAGAATAGGAAACAGTAAATAACATGAAAAGAAAGCATACAGAATGGGAGAAAATCTTCACCATATGCACCTCAGATAAAGCATTAATCTCCAGCATAGATAAAGACCTCAAGAAATTCAACACCAACAAAATATATAGCCCAATCAATAAATGAGCTAAGTAACTGAACAGACACTTCCAGAAGAGGAAATACAATCCATCAACAAATATATGAAAAAAAATGATCAACACCTCTAGCAATTAGAGAAATGCAAATCAGAACTAAGATTTCATCTTATCCCAGTCAGAATGGCAATTATCAAGAATACAAGCAATAATAAATGTTGGTGAGAATGTGGGGGATAAGATACACTCATATATTCCTGGTAGGAATGCAGATTGCTGCAACCATTATGTAAAGCTATAAGGAGATTTCTCAGAAAACTTGGAACGAAACCACCAGTTGACCCAGCTATCCCACTCTTATGTTTATAACCAAAGGTCTTAAAATCAGCATATTACAGCAATGACACAACCACATCAATGATTATAATAGCTCACTCACAATAGCTCCACTATGGAACCAACCTAGATGCCCTTCAACAGATGAATGGATAAAGAAAATGTGATATATATATATAAATGATGGAACATTACTCAGCCTTAAAGAAGAATGCAATTATTGCATTGCTGGTAAGTGGATGGAGGAGCTGAACAATGTTAGGGTCTGTAAACAAGTCAGTATGGCGCCTGGCATTTTGCCAGAGGGAGTGGTTTGTGAAGTAACGCCAGGGAGCTGTTAAGTGTGGAGATTCCTTATTGGTTGACTGCTATATCTAGTTTATGTTAATTAAGATAAGATAAGCTGTATGGAATGTATATATACCCCTCTGGTCCTACAATAAACGGCTTCCACTCCTGCTATATCAATGTACACAAGTTGTTCGTCACCCCCCCACCCCCCCACCCCCGGTTATTTTGCTGCAGCTGGACTTTGGCAGGACAATATCATGCTAAATGAAATAAGCCAATCCCCAAAAACCAAAGCTGTAATATTTTCTCTGATATACAGATGCTAATTCACAATAAGTTGGCAGGGAGGCTAGGGAAGAATAGAATTACTTTAAATTAGGTAGAGGGGAGTGGGTATGGGGATAGGAAGGATAGTAGAATAAATTAGGCTTTATTACTCTGTGTACATATAAAACTATACATCTGGAGAGATTCTACATCATGTACAATGAGAAGAATGAGAAATAATACTCCATCTATAGATGATGTATCGAAGTATATTCTACTGTCATATATAACCAATTAGAAAAATTTATAAAAGAAGATGCTTATAGGCCTCCTGAAGTCTATTAAAATCTGAAGTCAACTTCAACTTCTCATCTGTGTTCTTTGATATCAGTTGCTCCATGTGATTTATTTCCTTCTCTAACAAACTCAAATACAGCAAAATCAAACTCAACTCATAAGCAAGTTAGACATTATTTCAGTTTTTCTTTCCTTTATATTGTTTTAAAAGTTAAAAGATATGAAAGGAAAACTAAAAAAAGTAACTGAAGATAGAATTAACACAAAACAAAACCAGAACTTGATGAGATGATGTTAATGTTTTAGTTTGGTGCTTAGAGTTATTAGTATTTTCTTGAAGTTTTGGTGATATAGTCCAAACTCCTTAGTCCAGCATGTAATTTCTGTCCTAATCTGGTTCTAATTTATCTGTTTTTTTTAATTCCCATATACTGCCCAGTACACATATCTTCATACTCATTCTGAATCATTGAATTTATCTAAACTTAAAAAAACTTATACCTTATTTGTACATTTGTTTCATATCCCATTATATTTCAACTTTATATATTTTTATTTAATAAGATAAAAGTTATAAAGCAGTTATAAGCAGAAAAATTATAACTTCAATTCAATTCCATTTAATTTGAACATTTTAATGGCTTTTTTGATGATATAAACATATTCTAAGAAATTTTTTAAAAATGCAATATTTTTCCTGGGGTTCTTGTTGTTAGGTCTAAGCAAATTTTATTTCTGTAAAGATTGTTTCAGTTTTTTTAGTACATGAGTATGCAAAGGAGAATATCATAAAGAGAAATTGAAAGTCATGACATTATTCAATGTTTGAGTCTCAAAATACAGTCTCTTTCACATACAATATTTTATGAATAGCATATACATGGATATATAACCAATGTGATCCTGCAATCTCTACATGTGGAAAAATGAGAATTCATATCCTATTTGAATCAAATGTATGATATGTCAAGATCACTGTATTGTCTTGAGTAACTAATAAAAAAATTTAAAAAAAAATTAAGAAAAATAACTTTTTTCTTCTACCCTAGTTTGGACTTCCATGAATTTAATGTTAATATTTAATCTGTTTTTGTTGCTGTTATTCATGTAAGATTAAAAAAAAAAACTTACTTTGATCACATAATTCATTAAGTACAGAAAAAATGACTATTTTAAAAATTAACTTTTCTTATACTCTTTAACTTCTTTGCAAAATTTGTATTTTATATAGATGATCTTTTAATATTAGTGAATAAATCATAAGCCATGATATTTTGAGAAACTGATATAACACACTAAACATATCAGTGATAATAATCATATATTATAATAAGGTTTATACCAGTTTGTCCAGGAAAATATTTTATACATGTTTTACCAAATAGCTCTGTTAATGTTTTGGAGTATTTCAAAACTATTATAGTAGTTACACTTGTTACATATAAATGACAGTGTGACAAAACTTAGTTTTTATATCAACTTCAATAAAATGTACACATGCAGAAAATGTTGAGAGTATTAATAAGTAAAATTTTAATTATATAAAAGTTAGCATATATTTGCCCCCTACTGTAGCTATCATGATAAAAACTGAAGTCATTTCATTAGAAATGGTATCGAATTTAATGATGCAAAATCTATTTACTTTTTATTGCATATATGTCTAATGCCTAAAATTTTTTATCAAATAATATTTTATTGCATTCCTTGCTGTTAAATTTGCATGATCTATTTAAAGGGTATTTGCTGATGTAATTATTTGAATATACCCTGTTACAGGAGTTCCAGAGCAACTTGTTAACTACTCAAACATTCTGTTTCCCCACAAATAAAATATTAATTTTGGATTAGGTTTATTTGAGATGTATTCTTTTGTACCCACAATAGCTATGGAGAATAGATACTATTCCTCATTCAATATTAGACCATATTTTATTATTTAACTCTATTATTAACTCTTCTGTATGTTAACAAGAAGATTTTAAATAAATTAGAAACCTTTCTAATAAGTGATCATGTATACATTTCCAGGTAAAACATTCTATTTTATTAGAAAATTAAATATTTTTTCTCATTTGAATTTTATCTTATTTATACAAATTATATATATGTAGGTATGCATGTATATAATATATATGAATATTCTGTAAGTAATAGTAGATTTGAACTTGTAGATGTAACTGAATTAATTTTGTTGTATAAGAAAAAAACATCCTTATAATCTAATATCATGAAAATGATATCAGAATCTGGAGATCATGACAGTTTGTAATGTCCCTTAGTAGATATCAATGAGTTTACTGTGTGCTCTTTAAAACATATTATGAAAAACTAAAATGAAATGACTTAAAATTCAGTGTTAATCACCAAATGCATTTAACAAAATTAACACATTATGTAAAAATATATTGAACTTTACAGCTTTCTTTTTTCCTCATGTTCTGAATAATTATTACTCTAACATGCTCTATAATGAGGTAGCACCCTCAGGACCTGACCATGCCTTCAGATATGCAGATATATGTTGCTAGAAAATGGAATAATTGCTTCTGTTTCTGACTTTGTAAATCAAAACAGTTTCTTAATTAAAATATTACAATCAACTGAAAACTGAAATTTCTTATATCATGACAGAATAATAAATAACTTTAGTAGGCTGTGTGAAGCTATTGAAACAACAACAACAAAAAAGAGAGAGACAGAGAGAAAAGAAAAATGTGCTAGTTTAGGGCAATTCAATTTTTATTTGACATTGACCAAACTAACTTTTCTGGAATGTTGTCTTGTCATAATGGGTTGAGAGTAACACCTGGTTACTAATTAAGGTCTGTATGTTCTAAATAAGCCTGGACATGCCAAACTGAATTGTCAACACAGATGTTAGATAAATTTAGTTGCAATGTCAGGTAAACATATTAGGTTTAAATAAGTGCAAGGAAAATTTTATAAATATATCAAAATTAAATTAAGGTGGTAAACTTGATCAATAAGAACATATTTCTATAAGTTTGTTTTTTGGTTATTTTCCGGTGGTGATTTACTTTGAATTTTGAATTATATCTAGCTCACCAAACTAAATTGGTGTCTGTTTTCACTCACATAGGAAGTATTCGTTTGTGAAAGGCTCATCGATAATGCTGAGTGTATAGGCAGCCAGACTCAAGTCAGGAATTTAAGCTCTCCATCAGGGAAAGGATCAAAACTCAAAAATCAAAGTTAAATTGCTATTAAATAAGCGTTTATTTTTGCACCATTATAAAGTAAAAAAAAAAAAAGTCAAACTATCTTTAATTCAGGTTATGTGCTTAATAAATGAAAAGTATATATATATATATATATATATATATATATATATATATATATATATATATATAGTGTCAGGTGTTTTCACAAATCAATTACAATTTTCAATAGCTATGCAGAATAGATACTATTCCTGATTCAATATGAGATCATATTTTATTATTAGTATACATTGCAACTTTTTTTCTGACCTTACACACACAGGTAAATGATTTATAAAGCCCTGGAGCATAACTGGAATTTATATTACAAATCCAATGAATAGCTCACTCCTATTTTATTATATAAAATTCTGTTAATATTTTGGTAAGGATCCAATATTCCCAGCACAATACTGATACCAATAATAGACATCACAAAAATTTTAAAATATTCATATTTATACTGTCTGCTATATGTTATTTAAAGATCACTTAGAAAAGTAATAGAAGCATATAATATATTGTTATTTTTAAAATATTTTTCACTCCATCAGCTATTATTTTTATTTATCTATTTTATGTGGTGCTAAGGATCTAACCCAGTGCCTCAAACATGCTAGGTGTGCGTTCTACCACTGAGTCACAACCGCAGCCCCAATACATTGTTATTAACTATAGACCTGTTGCTGTGCATTAGCTTTCTAAAATTTATTAATCTTATGACTGAAAATTTACATCCTTTGTCTGACATCTCCTTACTTTCCCACCTTCATCCCCTGTTAAAAACTGTCCTACTCTCTGAGTTCAAAGTTTTTACATTTCACTTATATGTGAGCTCATGCAGTGTTTTTGTTAAATAAACATGGCTGTCAGTGAAGGGAAGGACTGATCAATCCTTGTATTTGTACTGAGTTAATTATATAAGGGTTATCTTGTTAATTTGGGATTGACTTTGTACATGCAATCAACCTGTGTCTATTAGTCACAAAAAATTAATTCTCCACCGAACCTACTTTCATCATGTTTTTAAATTATACATTAAAAATTCAAGGACATTGTTAGGCTCTTACTTTTGAAACAATTGAGAAATTTCCATTCTTCAAATAAGTGGCTGTCCTGTCCACATTCACCTACTATGCTCTGCTGTTGCTTCCAGAAGTGAGGGAGAAAACTGCAGGTCTCGAAAATCCTGGTGCAAAGAGGGCTAATGCTTCTTTTTCATCTATTTGTTATATTAAATGTAGAGAATCTTATGTTTCTCTTTTCTAAGTTTTCCAGTTTCTCTGCTACCATAGTGATATGAGAAAACATGTCATCCACATGACTCTCAAATGATTTATCTTATTTTCAAACTAAAGCTTTTACTTACTGCTGATATGAAGACTCAGCTTCATTTTTAAAACAAAATAGGTTTTCAGGTCAAACAGATTTTAGTATATAATTCTGCAATACCATTTACAGAGTGGATAACTTATGGCAAACAATGACCTCTCAGTTTCAGATTCTTCTTTTTAAAATATGGAATTATGGTATTTATTTTTAAACATAACCATGAATATTTATTGAATATTATTACAGATTCTTAGAAATATTGTTACCACCAAACACATGCCCAATTCAAGTCTATAAATTTAATATCACTTTTATTCCTATTCTTAAGTAATATAATTTTTCCTCTTGTCTTTTCTGCCCTCTCCTAAACAAGTGTGCGTACATCTGATAGCTACCAAACAGGCAAGCGAACCGCATAGCAAAGCAACCAACCAGCCTTAAAAAAGAAATCCCTCTAAATGAGATGCTTATAAAAGCCACAGGTTAAATTCCAATAGGGAGGTACCTAATTGCTAGCACAGTTATTATTTTCAGAAAGAGGTGACTGATAAGAAGCAATAAGGAAGTGCTAATAACAATGAAAAATAAACCTCAATATTTAAAATGGGCTAAGTAATATGAAGAATTTTAGAAAACACAAAGATTTGAGATCATCAACATAAAGACAGACCTAAGGGAAAGCTTCTGAGGCTATAAACCACAATATACAGCAACATACAATTTGGGGGGATAAAAAAAGTTGACAGGAAAGTTTCAGAGAGCTTATTACCTGATTGAAACAGATGGCACATGTTTGACAAACTTTATGATAGAAAGTATGGAGGCTCTTTAAGCCAGAGGAATTTTTATCTTCACGCAGTACTGAAATATTGTAAATTCTAGGTTAGGTAATATGGCACAAAGTTAGTAATATTAAATTCTTACAGTGCAAAAATTGAAGCCAGGGACCAGTGTGGAAGCAATGGAAATGGACATTAAGGGAAATGGATGGCAAATAGGGTGAACAAATTTGATTTAGGCAACAAAGAAAAGTGATTGTTTATCATGTTATGATGTGGGAACATGAAAGCAGTGATTCACAGAAACTAAAGCAATAGAAGATAAGCTAGTTTGAGGGAGTAAGGTGGTAAGTTTGGTTCAGATTGGTGAAATCATTGGATGAGTTTCAAGGAGAAATGTTCATTAACTACATTTTGGCAAATAGTGTTTAAAGTAATTCACATATTAAGTTCCCTAAGTAACTTATCATGCAAAATAATAAGCACTGGAAAGCAATACATTCAACTGCTATTTTTATTTCTCATTTTGCCTTGATTAAATGTCATTTTTAAATTGAAATGGTTAACCACATGAACAGTCTAGGTAGGGAATTACCACTTTAAATTTATTGGGTTCAAATTTAGAAATGATTGAAAGTGAATAAGCCATGAGTAGGTATTATTATTTCACTTTATTATTATTTTGGTCCCTTTCAGAGACCATTACTATGATATTGATTCTGTGTGTACAGTTATATATGCATTCTTAATATATGTATGCTTTATATATATTTAATATACAATATACCTTCAATATTGCTTGCACTTACTCTAAGTATATTTATTTAGATGATGATGTTTTACAATAAAATTTACTATTTATTTTTTAGTTCAAATATTTTATTTTCCTTTTATGGATATTATGAAGTTGTGTGTGTGCTATGGTTAAATATACAAAATAAGTAATGGGATTTACATTCTTTAAAACTCTCATAGGCCAAAACTAATCAATTTACAGTTGTAAGTGATAGAAATTCAGGAAAGGAAAGTAGAGGATTTTATCATCAATGTGCCTTGGAGTGAACAAATATAGTTTAGTAAGGTTTTATATTTTTACACTCTAGCAAGACCCAAAATAACTTAAAAAGTTTTACCTGGGTGAACATTGGAAGAAAATCCACTTAGTATTGGAAAAAATTATAACTAAAATTTGAAAGAAAGCTTTAATATTTTGAAATTAAAATTGATTACCTAATCAAGTCAGCCTGTATAGCTAATAGCAATTGAATTTACTTTCTAGGAAAAACAATCAGAATGAAAAAAGAAAAAAACACAGGAATTTAAAATATACAAACTATTTATAAGTTATATGAAAGAAGTTTAGGAGTCAGCATTCCAGATCTTGTTTATTCACTGATTGGTTACAGGGTAAAATATCTTACATTCTGTATGCCCCATCATCCTAAGCCTAGACTTCCAACCCAATAGAATCCACAGGTGAGACCCATTCTGCCTGTGTTGAACACACACAGAATTTGGCAAAGCATGGGGTGCCAGTTAAAAAGAAAGCACAGAGTACAGACAGAGATAGTAGCCAAAGGGAAAACTGAAGGACAGGTGAACACAGGCATCAACTGGGAAACTTGGATCATGGAGATCTATGTTATAAAACAATTTATTTCCGATATTATTAATGTTCTTTGCTCATCTCTTCATTTGCACTTAATATATTATGTTGGATGTGGTAGGTGTTCAAGATTAGTATTTGCTGCATGATATTCATAAATAGAAGGAAATTGTCCTAACTTAATTTGGTAAATTATGTTAAAGTACATCTTCATCTTCAATGTTATATGAAGTACTTGGTCTTTTTGTCCATCAAAGCATAGAATTACAAATAGTGATAAATGCACAATTCACACATATTGTTTTATGTTAAATCAATAAATGTGCTTTGAGTATATGATCTAGTTTGGCAGAATGTTTATTTTTTGGAGACTCATTTTATATTATATATATATATATATATACATACATACATACACAAAAAAGAGTTCTCATAATGGCTTGCATATAATTTTAGTTTTTTGATCTGTGGTACTCAATGATAAAGTAATTTTTAGCTATTTCCCCAGTTACAAAATTTTCTCAGTTGTTCAGTTAACCTTTTATAAAAAACATTAATTTTGAAAGCCGTATTGTGATAAGTTCAAACACAATACTAAAAACAAAAAGAGAAGTTCACAATAAGTTTGTCTAAAATAGTTGTCAGTAGTGCTTCTTCTTCTTCTTCTTTTTTTTTTTTTTTGGACCAATATATTTCATGACACTTTTTTTTCATGCCTAAAACTTTCAAATTTCCATCAGTTTTAATTTTTTTCTAGATTTCTAATATTTATTTTTTAATTAAAATAATATGACTTGGGCTAGTTCAATATTTTAAGAAAAACATGAAGAACTCTTATGTTGATAACAACAAAACAAAAGCATTTTTTCTGATTTTTCAATGTCTGGCATGACTACAGGAGGAATTTACGATTTAGTGACCTCCATAGACCCTTCTTTTACCAGACAGTAGGGCCATTAGATGAAAGTTTCCCAAGTTGGAGAGTAGAGGTAGAGAGTTTTTGTGGAATAAAGCAGAAATTGCTTGGAAATAAATTTGAGTAACTGTGTTCAGTTGTATTAAAGATTAAATATTTATCCTCATCAAGAGTTTAAGAACCATATTGTTGGATGCCTCAAACTGAATGAAAATAGCAGATTAGATTTTTAAATTTATGGCTAGTGAGCTAATTAACACTGAGCTAGTTAATTACCCATCATTCTGTGAAAACCATGAAGTTGTTCCCAGACGGAAACTAAAAAGTCACACTTTATACACATGAGTCAAGTAGAGCTTGAGAAAATAGCATCACTTGTGTGATAACATTATTTATAGGCTTAACTGAGTTCATTTAAACATAATCGTGTGCTGCATATTTATGTCTTGGCCAACCATTATCTGCATATAGGATGGTGATCTCATAATATTGTAATGAAGTTTTCTATTCTCCATTATGTCATAGCTATCATGACATCAAATGCATCATCATGTGGTTGTAGTGAAGCTGTTATCAAACCTACAGAAGCTTCTCATAAAAATGTAGAGCATAAACAATGATGTATACCACACGACACTTAAGAATGATGAAAATGACCACGTTCCTGGTTTCTGTGTTTAATATGCTATAATTTTTGCCATTATTATACAGGATGCTCCTATTTTAAATAATGTGTACTGTAAAACATTATGTTATGTTACACCAGCAGTGGCATTACATATCTTACATTTACATCTCAATTGTATCACTTGGTCAAGTTTAGGGTTTGGCCTGCATTATCTGGGTTTGTGTAAGCACACTCGGGCTTATTGATGTTCACACAAAAAACCTGCCTGAAGATCTATTTCTCAAAACCTGTGCTTAAGCAAAGCATGACGATCGTATTAAGGGGAATCTTGTTGTTTTACATGTTTTAAAAGGAAAGAGTTTCTTAATGTCACTTTGATATTGAATATATAAATATACTCAAGATTTCTTATTTGTATTCAGTTGATGCTGAGGCATTTCATACTGTCTTTGCTTTTACGTTTTCCCACACATGTTTGATGAAATTATTGATTCAACTGAATTGATGACTAATTCATATAGTCATCAGCAAATATCAGTGTCTCTTATCCTTATGCTTCTCTATATCTGAATAACATGGTATGTCATGATTAATGTTGTTTTCTATATACTTTTAACGGTAAATTTCCTTTCTAAAATATCAAGATATGAAATATACTCATTTTTGAAAATTCATTACAAATAAAAAAAATCATCTGTGATTCATGGGTTTTTAGTCAGTTTCATAATCTCTCTAGCAAGTCCCCTGGCTTTTCCCCTTCTTACACTCCTGAGGGTGTAGTAAGGATGATGACCTGTTCAAGGCTCTGACCTCTACAGATATTACTTTTGAATGGCCCACATCTGCATGCATATTGTACTATCAATGTGTATAGCAATGCTGGGAAGATAATAATAAGCAAAGGGGAAAAATAACAGCAGGAAAAGCTTCCTTAATGTGCTGTTTTACTATCACATGGAAATAAATTTGCCCTCACAGAGTTTAGCTTGAAATTTTAATGTCCTCTGTTCAAATTCAAAGTCAGCAGCACTGAATTTTTCTTTTACATTCCTGGGACCTGTTGTGAAGGTTAAAGAGCTACCATTATTAGGAAATGGAGTTGAATGTTTATTAATGCTGGAATTTGAAACACACACACACACACACACACACACACACACACACTCATACCATAGTACACAGCAGGTCTTAAGCAAACTCCATAAAATCACAGTTCTCATTTATACTCCTACATAGATCATGGAAAAATTAGAAAAAGGTATTTGGAGTCTTCTCAGCAAGTCATCAGGTAGGAAAACAAATATTTTTTAAAAAAAACAGCTTTACCAATACCTTTTCAGGCATATATTATGAATATATTTCTCTCATTGCACTGTGAAAATTTTGAACATGTTACAGCATTTGAACACATGCGTGTGCTCATACAATAAACACACACACATGCACACACACACAAAAAGCCCAAGTAATTCCTGTAGAAGTCTGCTCACTCTTCTGAAGAACCTGGAATGTTTATAGACCAGACATTTGTCTACCTTATCCTTACTGGTCTGTCATTCATGTTGTGACTGATGGCTTATTGAGACAAAGCACATGCCTCCTATGGGAGACAAAGCACATGAGGTTTCTTTCTTCCAACTTTCAATTGGATCATATTTGACAAATAAGCAGCAATGTAATGGAATTTACTGATTACACTAATGACAGAGATTATGCTGAGTTCCAATCGCTTCTACTAGGTCATTCACTGGCAAAGTTGTGAGATAGTTAAAATTATCCATCAATCCACTCTTAATAGTGGATTTTTTTTATTCAACATATGCACAAAGCACTGATATGCTGTTGATGAATGAGAATGATGGTAATGATAATGGCTACTTGATTTCTGTCCTGCCTGCTATTCACCTATCTTAAGTGCCAAGGATGCAATAAATGATAGGTATTGTTAAAGCTTCTTGTAAGAAAAATGAAGCCTTCTCACTGGGAAAACACTTTCTCTCTGCAGTTCACCTCAAGTGTAAATCTGTTGCCTTTAGTCCTTATTACTGTTCTGGGAGGTGGAGAAAAGGGAGTATATCTTTAATTATGTATACATACAAGTGGACAGACTTCATAAGAAATTATTTTACTGCCCACATTTCCCACAAGAATATAAAATTGACCATATACCATCCAAATTTTCTGGTAAAAAGACCAGAAGATTGGTTCACACTCTGTCTTCTGAAACTTTTTGCTGACTATAATTTCAGTGTCTTTTTTTTAGCTACAGGAATTTGTAGAAAGAAATGAATAAAAAATGAAGTCCCTGTACAGCTTTAAACCTTGAGTATGCATTATTTTTATACTTAATTTAACCTTACTTTCTTGTACATTTTCTAAAGATTGTGACCCCATTTGTGCAAAGTGGAGACTAATGCTGGCAAATATATCAAGGAAATTATGATAATTAATGTTGATATGTTACAGGAAAAATGTTTCAATCAAATAATTTAATTTTGTCAGTTTTATTATTGATATGTCCTGACATAATTTGTGATCAATTACTATTTAATCAGATATACTACCTACATAACTATGAAATTTTACCATCATTATGATAGAATTCATTTTACTATTTATATAGTAGCCAGGAATCACTCAGCGAAATAAAAAAAATGTGATTAATTTAAAAAATATGTATTATTTCATACATCTATCCTTAACCTTACATAATTGTCATTTATATAATTGTTACAGAATGTTGACTTAAAATTCAATGTATTCTGAAATATTGGTGCTGTGATTGTACTTTTAAAAAGCACAGTGCATAATTTGTCATTCATCTAAGTTTCTACTCATGAGTTCTGCAATTATAGTTTCTGGGTGTTTTTTGAACCAAGACAAGTTGCTAATGCTGGAGATTGAATTTTTTGAAGATGACCACATGGATATAGATCCAATCCCATATGTTCTCCTTGAATTTTGATATTGATCTGCTTCTATCAAAAGGTGAAGTCATGCTTCTCACTCTACTTGAAAACTGATGGAGCATAATAACTAACTGACACCATATTGCAGGAAGCATAACTTCTGGTGGTTCTTGTCAGAACTCAAGATAATAGCTCTGATGGGTGTTTCAACCAACAACAGCAATCAATCTCCAAATTTCTAAGCACACTGATATTCAGACAATTTTATTCTTGAATCTTAAAGTCTCCTAAATGAGGTACTCCACATTGTGAAACAGACAAAAAAAAAAAGTAATATTCACTCTGTTACTCCTAAATCCGTGTTCCACAGAAATTGTGAAATTATTACTATTTAATTGACTAAGATCAAAGTTAATGCTATTGAAAGATAATTAAAAGATTATTTATTACTAAACAGTTAAAAATTTAGTTCTTACACACACATGAACACATCACATACACATGCATTTTCAAATACTGAAATTTGAGTTAATGTCTTGAAGATCAAGGTAAAATGATACTGAAGAGATCAGTCAAAAATCTGATGACCCTTGACGACACCATAAGTGTTATTACATATTGGTGAAAATTTTAAGACAATTCACCTATGGGAAGAATATAAACGAGATGGTTATCCTGATTTCCAGGTAAAGCACCATACATGTTGTTTTGCATATTCTAAATGCATTTAGTAAGATATGAAAACACAGATAAAATCTAAAGAATGAATGAAAAAAAATCAAGAAGCTATGGTTTTCTTTAGGTTAAAATTTGTGGGTTTTTTTCTAGCTTTTAGCCTCTCCAGATAGTGAATGGTGTTAAAATTATTAAATTACTTCTAAGTTAATCTTATACCAAGGGAATTATTGGAAAATATAAACTAAAAATCAAACTTGGGGTGTGATTATAAAAGTCCTTGTTAAGATTTATGAAAGTTACAAGTCAATATCTTAACAAAAATTTCTGTAAGAATCTTATTAATGTTATCCTACAATGGTTCTCTCTGTATAAAAGGAGCATATCATTGTGAGTTCCATAGAAAACCCACAATGTTTTTAAGAGAATTATATAGAAACACAACTAGATATGAATAAAAAAGGTGTCAATAATATAAAACAAAGAATTTTTTGGACTTCAAATAACCAACTGAAACAGGCAGGAAAAATACTGAAGCTGCAAGTGTTCGCTATTTTGAAGAAGAAATGATGACTCAGAAGGTATCCAAGAAACCAGAGTGTACATCAAACAGCTGTGGAAAATCATTCCCAGGAAATAAAACTGAATCCTAATCAAGTAATCAGCAAGCATCATGTGCTTAGTTGAGTTTCATAATTTTGGTGGACCAGTGTCTCCTGCGTTCTTTCAAATTTCTCCCTCATTGAATAGCGGTGTCTGTAGCTATTATACCATGTCTGCATAACAATTGTGTATTGGATATGGGGAGCATATTCACTTTTTTTTAATTTTACAAATCTTCAAAATGCTAGGAATTGTATGTAAGCAGCTGTACTCTGGGAACTCCAACAAAGGAGATCCATTTGCACCTGAGTTTTATCTACATGGTGACATTCTAGACAATCAGCTAATACTCTAGTGAGAAGAAGCATTAGGGCTTATGCAAGAAAAGGAATTGGAATTATTCGAGTTTTGTGTACCTAAATTCAAAATATGGTAACATAATGCATTTTGGCCTACAAAATCACACTATCATCTGATATTGAAAAGTCTATGTCAGGAGGTAAGATCTTTATACTCCTCTCACTGAACTTGAGCAGACCTGTACAGTGGCCACGTAGAAAGCAGTACAAGTGACACTGTTTGACAAAGCTTGAAAAGAAAAAGAAAATATTACTTTTACTGTACTCTTTCTCTTACTTAGGACATATGTACTTAAAGCCTGGTGAACTAATTATCAGGAAGCCCATTCCACGTTCAAAGGTCCTGTATAATAACTACTAGCCAAATGCTCCCCTAAATTTCCACCTGGAGCCAACACCAGCTGTCTCATACAGTGAGTGAGCCTTTATGTGCTACAAGTCATCCGATTCTGAATCCTCCACATAAGACCCTACACACTAAGTGTCTATTCTGCCTGCTTGGATTGTTGACCCATAAAAATGGTAAGATATAACAAAATAATATTTTCTTTTTCAAGTCAATAATTATTTTAAAGAACATTATGTGATTCATTCAATGAAGCATTGTGAGCCACTGTATGTTTACTATTTTAATTTAGAGTTCTGTGTATACTGGTCTCAAGAGATTTTTGGTAGATAGTCTTAAGGCAAAATGTATGAATGACTTTCAAAAATTTAAATTAGTGATGAAATTTATTTTATAAGTAATAATTCGTTTTTTAACAAAAGGTACTGAAATATTTTAAGTACATTGAAATATGCTGTAACATATCATGTAATTTTTTTCCTTAATAAAAAGCTTTACATTTTCTTTCAGGGTAATGCTTTAGGTGCATTATAAAGTGTTTTTTTTAACTTAAAGTTTGTATTTTTTAATTTTATATATTGTTTTAATTTAAGGCTAGAATAGCAGTTGATCTGAGAAAGATAAAGAGAAGGAACCTTTCAGAAAGATACAGAAACAGATGTAAAAAACAACAATAAAAACCCCCCAAACTGTTCACCCTAAATATTCTTGGTTGATATAAGATACAATTTCTTACAAATTTATGTTTTATAATATAATACATATCAATGTCCCATTATAGAAGGACCAATGATAAGGCCTTTAAAATAAAAATGTAAGGATATTGATTACCCCAAAATATTGGCAACGATTTCTAGTATAATACTAGTGTCTTGACACGAACAAAAAGAAGATACAGTAATTTTTTAACCAAATTAGTTTATTATAATCTTAAATAGCAATATCCTATGGTTTTTTTTAAAAAAACTCAACATGTTTTCCTCAAAAATAGTATATAATAAATTCAAAACAAAACATCTTCTTTTCAGCAAATACTTCTACTGACTAACTGGATAACATGAAGGAATAGAAAGTAGAGATCTTTTAATATGTTGTATGTTACTATAAATAATCTGTTAATTCATCTACCTTTATATTTTAATTATCTACTTGAGTGCTGTGTATTGCGATGTAAATCATTAATTAACTTAGTAATTATGCTCCTGATTATCAAATTTCTAATTTTTTTCCTTAGTTTTTATGGACCTTTTATTTTTATGTGGTGCTAAGAATTGAACTCAGTGCCTCATGAATGCTAGGCAAGTGCTCCACAACTGAGCCACAACCCCAGTCCCTTATTACCAAATTTTATGGTAGCCAAATGGGAAAATATTGAATCACTACATAAAAGTGTATATGAACATGTACACATATGTCAGGGTATGTGTATATGCTTGTTTCTGTTGGGGAGGTGTGGGATAAGTGTGTGCACATGTGTCATTCAATGTGTCAACTGGGTATTTCACACTCCTCCTACTTTTTTTCTTCCGCAAATTACATTGAGAATTTACACACTTAGATCCCTTATTTTTTTAACTTAGTTTATAACTTTTTAAATAGTGAGAATTTTGTGATAATTCAAAAGTCAATTATTTCCCCTACCTAAGGCCTAACAATTTTAACCTAGCAATACAATACCTTAATTCCTTCTTTATTATAATGCCTACTTACCCACAAATTTCAGTTAATAATTAACTAGAAAGAATCATGATTTTATACTGGAGAGTCATAGGGTTTTTGAGTCTGGTACCCTTGGTCAAACATCCACTTCAATTTATTATTAGTTAGATATTAGCAAAATCATGTGAAATTTTTAAACTTTAGTTTCTTCCATTGCCTACCAAAAATATAGTCACAAAATAATAATTAACTGTGAATTTTAGAGAATTGAGTGGATGCATGTAGAACACACGTCTCATACTTTGCTTGCAATCAATTTGGACTACAGAACAATTAGGGGAACACCATAGGCCACTTGGTTCAAGTAAGAGGTATGGTTGGGGAAGCCTGGTATGCATTAGCTGATGACTGTTCAATATCAATCCTAAAAATCAAAAGTTTTAATCCACAGAGAAATATGCCAAAATCTCGAATTAAGCATAGCAGCAGTACAGCTATTTACTAATTGTATAGTCACTGATATTTGATGAATGAGGATGAAATTCTAGGTGATTATGACTATTCTGAGGGAGAGGCTGCCATTATAGGAATGATAAAATAATTCACACATTACCTTGATAAGTACAATAGCTACTCCTGGGTTACTTTTGTAATCCCAATGAGGTCCAGAAAAGTTTTTTTCTATTTATGGACTTCCCCTCAAAATGTCCTTTACTTGGGTTTATTTATTTACTTATTTTTTAATAGAACTGAGGTCAAACCCCAGAGGAACTGCGATGCATCTTCCTTTTAGCTACTTTTACTCAAGCAAGAGGTTGCTTACCTTATAGTCTTCAGAATGCTCAGCCTCATCCTTAAGAATAAAGACACTGCTGCCATGAAGAAGATTTGTATTTTCAAATTTACATGACTGGTTTCACAAGGCATTTGGAGTTTCAGACTCATTCACAAGAAAGGGAAAATTGGTACAATTCCTCACAGGGGATTTCTAAATAGATAACCGGGCTGTTCTGACCTTGAGCAACTAAAGTTACCATAAGCAATTGGGACATTTTGCTTCTACTTATCATTTCAGGGTCGCCATCTGCTATTGTAAGGGTGAGGTGTTCTGGGAATTCAAGCCACAAAATTTAGAGGGGCTATTGGGCAATCCAGGGATGAGAGTGAATGTCTGCCTCCTGGGAATCATTCTTGTGTGCCACTTTGCCTGCGGCTGAGAGCTGTAATAGGAGTTGAATAAGAGAGATAATTGGAATGGGAAAAGGGGAAGGAGAAATTGAGTAAAATAAATTACACAAAGTGTTTTATTCTGAAAGTCAAAGTTATATCCTGTGTGTACTCTCACACCTTGCCCTACGCACTCTTCCTTATCACAATGATATCACATTCCACAGACTCACACAGAGATATTGTGCTCTGGGCATCAGGGACTTTCTGGATACCATTGCTTAACAGACACAAAATTAGATGACAAGGCTTTTAAAAATATTGTCATTTTATCACAATAAAAATTTGTGTAACAAGAACATTGGTGAAAGGCATATTAAATCATTTACTATATTCCAAACACAGTTATTTAGATGTTTACTATATTTCACATTCAAAGGAAATTCTAGAGATTTATTTTTAACAATGAAGCATAGTAGATTTACTTAAGAATGAGATTTTAAGGTAAAGACTAAAATAAATGTCTATGTGTATCTATCTATATAGTATTATGACTCTGAAATATTATAAATAGTCTTGGTATATTAAAACTTTCACAGTTTGGGGGGACTGGCTTATTTTGCTTGGCATGATATTTTCCAGGTCCATACATTTATTGGAAAATGCCATAATTTTATTCTTCTTTAAGGATGAGTAATAGTCCATTGTGTATATGTACCACATTTTCTTTATCCATTCATCTGCTGAAGGGAACATAGACTGGTTCCAAAGTTTAGCTATTATGAATTGACCTGCTATAAACATTAATGTGGCTGTGTCACTGTAGTATTCTAATTTAAGTCCTTTATAAGCCAAGAGGTGGAATAACTGTGTCAAAGTATAGTTCGATTCCAAGTTTTCTGAGGAATCTCCATTCTACTTTTCATAATGGTTGCACCAATTTGCAGTCCCACCAACAATGTGTGAGTGTACCTTTTTACCCAACATTTATTGTTGCTAGTATTCTTGATAATTGTCATTCTGACTGAAGTGAGATAAAATCTTAGAGTAGTTTTGTTTGCATTTCTCTAATTGCTAGAGATGTTGAATATTTTTTTTATATATTTGTTGATGTTCTGTATTTCTTCTTCTGGAAATGGTTGTTCAGTTACTTAGCCCATTTATTGAATGGGCTACTTTTTTGGTGTTAAGTTTTTTGAATTATTTATAAATTCTGGAGATTAATGCTCTATCTGAGGTGCATGTGGTAAAGATTTTCTCCCATTCTGTAGGGCTTGCTCTTCATGTTATCGATTGTTTCTTTTGCTGAAAAAAAAAAAAAAAAGCTTTTTAGTTTGAATCCATCCCATTATTGATTCCTGATTTTACTACTTGTGCTTTAGTAGTCTTGTTAACGAAGTCAGTTCCTAGCCCTTCATCTTGTAGATTTGGTCCTATTTTTTTCTCCAATTAGGTACAGGGTCTCTGGTTTACTGTCTAGGTTCTTGATCCATTTTGAGTTGCTTTTTCTGCTAGGTAAGAGATAGGGGTTTAATTTCATTTTGCTACATATGTATTTCCAGTTTTTCCAGCATCATTTGTTGAAAAGGCTATTGTTTCTCCAATGTATGTTTATGGTGCCTTTATCTAGTATAATATAACTATATTTCTGAGGGTTTGTCTCTTGGACTTCTATTCTGCACCATTGATCTTCATGTCTGTTTGGATGCCAATACCATGCCGGTCAACTTCTTTTTTAATATTATGATAAATAAATTACTAATGTAATTAAATAAGGGAAAGCAATGGAGCAGTAGTTTGAATTTTCTCTTAAATAATACATAAACTTATATTTGAAAAATTCAAAAGGCATAATATATAAAATTACTAAAATAAGCAGAAAGAATCTATCAGGTTATAAAATTAACATTAACAAACTTGTGTCATAAATATACAGAATAGCAAGTTACAAAATCTAAAGATAGCTAGGTGCATTGGACCATTCCTGTAATCCCAGTGGCTCAGGAGGCTGAGGTAGGAGGATCGCAAGTTCAAATCAGCCCCAGAAATGTAGCAAGGCCCTCAGCAACACAGTGAGATCCTGTCTCAAAATAAAATATGAAAAAGGACTAGGGATGTGGCTCATGGTTAAGCACCCCTGGATTCAATCCCTGGTACAAAAAAAAAAAATCTAAAGATAAGTAAGCCTTCATTTAGAGAAGCAATATAAAAAAAAAAGAAAAGAAGTACCAAAAAATATAAAATTCAGATAAATATATGAAACGTTTTAAGAAATACACCAAACCAATTTTACAAAAACCTCAACTTACTTGGAATATATATGTCATTACAATTAAGCAAATGGAAACAGATCTGATATTATGGGATAGAATTACAACCCATCATAAAGGTGATTATCTTATATAAATTAATTTATAAAATAAATAAAATATATATAAATATATTATCAGAAAAAGTTCTGGAAATCAAACTAAGTGGCTCAAAATCAACTAACCAAGGCATATTAATGATTATTAAAATTTAAAAATAGATTTGAACATGATGAAAGTATTTAAAAATTTAAAAAATCTTAAGGGGAAATCAATATTAAATAGTTAATAGAGGGAAATGATTTCAACTTATATCAGAGCTTAAGTATTCATATTCTCAATGTGAAAAGCAGTTCTGAAATTAAAAAACATTGCAACTACTCAACAACACATTGCTTTATTTATAAAGAGAGATGTTTAAGTGTCCTGAGAAATACATAAATTTTTCATAAAGAAATGCAAATTAAAAATATATGTTTAGGGACTGGGGCTGGGGCTCAGGTGTAGAGCGCTTTCCTGGCATGCATGAAGCACTGGGTTCAATTCTTAGCACCACATAACAATAAATAAAGGTCCATCAACAAGTTAAAAAAAATATATATATATATATGCATTAACGTTCTTATGTATGATATTTGAAAAGATATACAACACATTTCACAAACTTAGAGCTGGAAAATCAACAGTGTCATAGATTACTGATGTGAACACCAAATATACAACCTATGTGAAAGAAAATTTGAAAAGATATTTCACAGTGACTCCACATGCAGAATTCCACAGTGAGTATACTAAAAGTCCACACAAATCTATTCATTGTATCATGATTTATATATAGACAATGCGATTCAGTGGTTACTAAGATCACAAGGGACTATCACAAGCCAACCTAAGAAACTGTCTTGCCAGAAAATCAAACCTAAATCTGATTAGTAACTTCTCTAATTATCAAAATTCAGGAAATACAGGATACATGAGCACATATTGAATGACAAATTGAAATGAAATTATGAAAGCTCAGACTGTTAGTAAGTCTGTGGTACAAATAATCCAGTTTCCTAAAATAAGAAACATGGAGAAAAAACCTATAAACTGTAGGTACATAGAAAGAGATTGAAACACATGGGGGCATATTTAAATTCTAAATTACATAAAATATATTTTAAGTATTTGATAAATTATAGGAACTTGAACTCTGATGACTTTGGACTCAGTAATTATTATTCATCTTTTGATAGAAAAACATCATTATAGTGTGCTGTAAATATTCCTGTATATTTTTGCTAAAACTACATGGTGTGTAGAATTTCCTTTAAAATAATAAGGTGAAAGGCGGATGTAAAGATAAAATTGCCCATAAGTTTGTCATCAAGCTGAGTGAGTTGCACATTCAGGATCACTGATAAATTTTCTCAACTTCTTTAAGCTTTGAAGACCACATAATAAAGTGTTAAAATATACACTATGAGCAAATTTGAGTTTTTACAATTTTTGATGTACTCATTATTATTCCAAATATATAGCTATTCTAATTATAAGATTTTTAGAAGTTATATAGTATACAGAAGCTCAGTAAACTCCTACAAGAATTTATGGAGAAAACCAAACTAAGGCCCATCATATTAAAATGGCTAAAAGTAATTAGTAAAGGGAAAAAATTGGGCACAGTTACATGATATTCTGCTTCAAACTCATTTATATAGCTACTATCAAAAATAATGAAACAAACCAGAAAATAGTGAGTGTTGATGAGAATGTGGCAAAACTATAACTCTGGTACACTGTTGGTAGGAATGAGAAATGATATCATTATGAAAAATAATATAAACTTTCATTAAAATATTAAAAATGGAATAACCATTTGACCCAGTAATTTCCATATAGGTATATAATCCAAGGTATATACTGAAAGTAGAGTCTCAAAGGGATTTTTTTTAATAAATTTTTTCATGGCAATAATAAAAGTGTAAGCAACCTATCTGCTCATTAACAAATGAATTGAAAAACAAAAAAGTGGTACATATATACAGCAGATTAATATTCAGTTTAAAAGGAAATAAAATTAACCTATGTACTTCAACAGGGATGAGCTTTAAAGAAATTACGATAAATAAAATACATCATTTGGGGCTGGGGATGTGGCTCAAGCGGTAGCGCGCTCGCCTGGCATGCGTGCGGCCCAGGTTCGATCCTCAGCACCACATACCAACAAAGATGTTGTGTCTGTCGAGAACTAAAAAATAAATATTAAAAATTCTCTCTCTCTCTCTCTCTCTCTCTCTCACTCTCTCTTTAAAAACAAAAATAAAATACATCATTCACAAAAGGACAAATACTGTGTGACTCTGTTTTGAGATACTTAAAATAGTCAAAGTGTAAATAGAGAAAATAAAAATGGTGTTTCCAGGGTTGTAAGAGTGGGGAAAATGGGAAGCTATTGTTTGATGGGTAGAGTTTCAGCTTTGTCAGAGGATTTACAGAATGGATAGCGGTGATGGCTACACAACATTAAGAATGCATTTCCTGCCACTGAACTGAACACTTAAAATTGCTTAAGTTGGTGAATTTTAAGCTCATGTGTTTTTGCCCCCTCCCACACACAATAATTGAAAAATAAAAGATTATTGAATCTTTAGGCAAAAGATACAGCAATTCATTAGAGAGGCCCAATATCATTTATCTGTGAAGACTCCTGGCCCATTGGCTCAAGTTTCTAAGCCTTGGGTGAGGATAAATGGGACAGTTTTGCATGCTATTTTGACATCTTTTGACTACAGTGGTAGTTCACAAGAAAAACCCAGTTTAGGATGAAGTTTGAACTCTCACAGACAAGCCTCTTGTGGAACCCCGAGATGACAGGTAACATAGCTGCTTGATCTGGGGCTAAGGACACTTTATTTTCTGAAATGTGTTTAAAAAACACATTTGTAAGATTTCCCTGTCCAGTCTAAGGCCCTTTTTGGTGATATTCCACATGGGGGGAAAAAAAAACAAACTAGAAACAAATTGATTTTCACTAAATAGTTTTGTCCCTATATGGGAGGTTTATTTTAGATTAGTCTAAGGCTTCTCAGTGGACCAAATGACCAGGATCTTAGCTAAATCCCTGGTCAGATATATTTGCATTCTCTCATGTCTTTTTATAATATCACCAACTACAGAAGGGCGAAGCTAGCAGAGGTATCCACAGACATTATCAATACACATTTACTAGTGGGAAATAATGGGGACTGGTGAGCATAATGATGGAAGTTTATATGACGCTGAAGGGACCCATCTAAAGTTAGACTAGGACAAGGATTTGGTGATGGCAACCTCAGAACCCAAACCAAAGAACATTATGTATTTTTCCTTCATTTTGAGTCAAGGATGTGGGAATCACAGTCATCTATGCCCTAGTATCCAAAATGCTCAAGAAGTACATTTTTCAAAATCTTGCCATCATGCCCTGATATTAGCATAAGGTCTTCTGTACCTCTAGGGGATATCAGCTTTTTCACTAGTTGTGATTATTTCTAAAGGCAGAGGATAGAATTTCCAGAGTCAGGTGGAAGGGGCTGTCATACAGCTGTTCCCTTCTGTCCAGAACTCCCAGGAGCTGTGATGGGTCCACTGGTTGGAGAGGAGCCCAGGGAATCCCTGGAGAGAGGTGGCCACAGAAAGCAGTCGTGGGTTTTGCTGCTTGTGTTCTGTTATCCTGGCAGCAGCTTTTGTGGGTACAGTCAGTAGGAGAGCTAATGGTAACATGCCTCAACCTGTGCCACTCTCCCTAGCTAGCTTTAGCAGGATTACATTTAGGCAGATTTAATTATGCCTCCAGGGACTCTAGGAGTATATTTGAACCAGAAGGACTCCATAACCACAACCCCTTTCTTTTTCTTCTGAATAATCAACAACTTCTTGCACTGCAAGGCATTTATCTAGGCCAGAAACCTCCTCAGTTACTCAGTTACTCTTGCAAACTCCTTGGCCTTCTCTAGCCCCTCATTGGAGAGCCACAAACAGTGTCTAGGGAATTGCTTTCTTCACTTTTTTTCTGAGCTCCACAGTGGGATCTTTAATCCAATTGAAATTGTGTTAGGGGGAGTGCAAGCTCAGCAGGGGAGTGGAGTGTTAGAATCAGGGAGACAAAAGTCTCCCTGGAAAAGGAAATCCTTCAAGGAACAATCTGCTGTCCTAGCTAAAAATGACTCAGAGCTTGTGCAAGTACTTCCTTAGACACCTTGGCATGAATAACTAAATAGTTGTTCCAAGACCCCTGTCCCATCATATTCAGAGACTTCTGCAAAGGACCTGTTGCCTCCCTTCTAGAATGCTTTGGGGGGACTCTACTTGTACCTCCCAAAGATATCCTGCAGGATCTCAAGCTTTTTGCTCTTCTGGAATGACATTCTGCTTAATGGGGTAGGCTGTTTCTATCTATTTTGTCAGAAGCTCAGCTGAGCTGGAAGACAGAGCTGAGATTCTAGGTGTTGGAGAAAATGATTAACGTAACAAACCAAAAAAAAAAATGAAAGAGTCAAGTCTTTAATTGCTTACAGGATGGTTTAAGCTAGAAACTTAACGCTGATCAAAAGCATTGACTACACCTGTGTTATATTTCCCCACAAGGAGACCTGCACTGGTCATGGGTTATAAAGACCACCACATACATGGGGGTTGAGGACATCTTGCTGATCAAGGAGACTGAAATCAAAGGATCAGACACTTTTATGGACTCTGGGGTTGGAGGAGTATAAGAAAGTGCTGGAAGTTGGGAAGTACCAAGTACTGAGATAGTTCTATTTTTTCTTCTATCCCTAACACCTGTAAGACTGTTTCAGCCAATGTATGGGAAAAGGACCATGGCCCAAGCCAGATGCTCACACACAGGGATGAAGGTGTGGGTCTGGCAATGCAAATATGCAAAGAGCATGACTTACCTGAAGGTACTGAGTTCTTACCTGCAACTTCTTTCAGGAATTAACATACACTGACTGTGGACCAAGGTGGCAGTGGAAAGGGCAAATTTCCCTTGTGCAGTCTGCAGATAATACTTGCCATTGCCTGGGATCAGATCCCATATAGTATTTTACCCACAGAGCTAAACTCCTTGAAATGAATTCAAAACAGACATTATTCATGTTATTTTCCATTTGTAAACCTCAAATCCAGAACTTCTAAGTAAATACGCTTTAAAAATGAATCCTAATTGATTTTGTAATTTGAATTCTCACTTGACACTGAAGTTCCTGTGAATGTTATCTATGTTAGTTTTCATCTGTAAGACTATTATGAGCAATCCACTGTTTAGTTAATTCAGATTTATACATAGAGCATATAGAATCTGGAATGACTAATTATTCACTGTCTAAAGATAAACACTGGCTTATCCATTAAAAGGAGAACATTACTATCCATTAAGTTTCTAGGACCAAATTTATAATTACAAAAATTTTCAGAAAGAGATTAAAAATGACAGGGAGTCAGAAATAAATGCCCCACTAAGATGATTTTGTCTGGAAGAGGTAAATATTGAAATTTTTGTGTCATTCTTGTTTTATATTTGATAAGTTGTTGATGTTATCAAATGTTTGCTTACATAGAAGTATTAATGGTTGATATTGCATTTTGTGCTAAGTATTATGTAACCTGAGAAATAAGCAAAACTCAATTTCATATGTAATGTCTTTCCCTTCACCTGTTCTCTTTGAGCATTCTAAGGTAAGTTAATAACGCTCCACAAAGAACTGTGATTTGCTTCAAACAACTTGGTCTAAAAATGGAGCTGCATCAAGATCTCAGTTTTAATGCCTATTATTCTACCCAAATCACTTTTATGCAGCCTTCCAACCAAGATAAAACTGAAAGAAGCTACCTCTCCTCCCTAGAGAGGCTTTTTTTTATTATTGATTTATGTCATTCATTGCAGAAAAGCTCTAATCCTAATTTTATTGTCTTTGAAAAATTTGATGTTGTTTAATTTTTCTTTGTTTCAGGGATTTTTTTTAAAAGCAAAATTAATAGAGGTGTTCAGGAGGGAAAATACAAATCTAATGAAAATAAAATCTTAATCATTAAGTTAGTGAATAAATTTAAAGTGTGTGATTTTTTTTTCCTAGGAGTTGGACTTTTTATTAAAATAGTAGAGGTTCAAATAAAAGCTTTCCTTATTTAAAGGTGCTGTTGATTCCCATGGTCAAAATATGAGTTCAAAATATATTGGTAAAATATCACAAAATTGTTATCAAATTTTACAGAAATGTTTTTCAGGGTAAATATGTTAAAAATCAGAGATTACCGGGTAGAATTTTTCAACAGATGTTGAACCTTTCTTTTCATTTTTACCAAATAACTTTCTGAAGTTGTATATTTTTACTTGATATCTATTTTTTTTCACAAATCAGGTTATATTTTATAATTAGTTACTAGGAATTAAGAACATCAATTATTTGTTTTTATTTCTATCTCAGAACTTTCTTAGAGGTATTCCCACATATGCTCATTTCTAAGAAAATTGCTTAGCATTTAGTTACCCAGTAACAGATAACAGAGTAGTTTCAAGTTAATAAATGTGGAAGTTTATTAGTTAATAATAGTGAGGATTGTTTAACATTATCTCCTTGCTACTTATTTGTTACCTTTTTACAACTATTGATCATTTAACATAATACATATCTCCTTCATCCTAAATGTGAATGGCTTTCTACCAATTTGACTTTCTTTAAGTGAAAATTGCCATTATACCAATATATAATTTAAGAGAAAGCCTGCTTAGTTTTAGCAAATTTCCTAAATCCTAATCAGGGTGTTTGACTTTGGAATTAAGGAAGGTGATAAGACTTTGGAATTAAGGAAGCCACGAATGAGAAAAGAGAATGAAGTTGTGTTGGGGTGGAACAGGGTGACAAAAGGTTTTGTGCTTTTGTGCCTTTCCTATTTTCTAAATATTCTGAAAATGTAAAAAAATAAGAAATTTAGATCACAGCAGCTCCCTACAGCAAAAAATAAGGGTTCCTTCCAATGAGATCTGTTTCCTGCTGCCTTGCCTATTCATATGACTTCATTCTTCATGGAGTGAATAAATGTCTCACAGTTACTGGAGGCATATAGGTCCCAACTTGTTTTCATAATCTGTCAATGTTTCGTCCTGTGGCCACAAACATACCTTTAAACATTCCAGCCCATTTCTATATTTGTAAAATAGGAACTATAATCCCTAACCATAGAAGTTACTATGAAAATTCCAAGCTAAGAGTAACCAATTTAATATTCATGCCTTTTTTTAAAAAAATTACAAATGTATCCTGAATTTATCTATTTCAGAACCACTTTGAAAATACAAGTGGAATTCAGGACAATGTAGGGTGGCTTGAAAACTAAGGAGTTCAGAAACCTAGTGGAATTAACCCCCAACTGCAGTAGAGGGAGACATAAGAAGGCATTTAGTGGCCCTGTTCATTTAGCCTCATGATACTGACCTTTAATACTTAAGGTACCCAATGTCACAGTAAAATGGCTCTCAGATCATTTGATTTGAAGCCTTTCCTTCACCTAGCAAGATGAGGACTAATAATTTTTATGGCAGTACTCCCATCATTTATGGATACATAGGAATGGACAGAAATGACCACAGGACCTCAAATTCTCATCTTGCAAGTGATGCCTAATGTAGGATACAATGTGATTTAGAAGATACAATTTAATCTGATTATAGACTTCTTTCTTATAAATCTATTTGCCATATCTGCATATTAGTACTGTTGAGGCTGTCAATTGGGAGGTGTGAAACTTCATGTTCCTCTTTGCTAATAATTTATAATAAAGAATAAGAATCTGTGTGCTGTGTTATTTCTTGGGTTGTAATGACTTCACTACTTTCATGAGTCATCAAGACTAGCCAGATTTTGCCCATTACCTGGATATGGTTTCTAGCTCCAGATCTTTCCAGCTAACATTCAATAACATAGATCAAGGTGGAGGATAACACTAAATGACCCTGAGACTTTGGAGCATGTAGGTCTGTCTTCTATCTTATCAAATTTGTCTCTTTCTGGCAGTTTATAGTTAAATAATATAAGCTAATTTGCTTGAGTCTTTTTTAAAAGCTGATTCTCTGGTTTTTAAGATTGGATATTCAAGGGCAAGACTGGCTATGGAATATACTGAGAAATTTAGATCATTTGAGAAAGAAACTCATCTCAACTGATCTGTGCTGAGTTTTCATGTTTGCCTTATTTATTTTGAGTTCAAAATGTTGATCCTTCCTATTATGTCAAAGGGAAGGAATGAGGGAGAGCCGGCTCACCCTTAGGATTGAAGTAGAAGGTGGTGTGTCACAGACCTGGTATTCTGTGAATTCCATCTTAATTTCCTCATTTAAACTTTATCTTCTGTAACATTAAATATGGTCTTTATCTAATCCTGTGGATTACACACTAGGATACATACCAAATGCAAAGTAAAGTTTGCCTTTTTAAAAAATATTGAAGTTAACTTAAAATAATCTTCATTTTATTAAAATGTATCAATAAAACAGGAAATATAACCGAATGGTTTAAGCCAAGAAGATAATTCATAAATGAATGAAATATTGGGAACTTCAATTATTCATGAAAAAAAATTAAATAAATTTCATTTTTCCAAAAGTTTTAATTAAATTTTCATATAATTTCCAGAAATCTCAATAATTGGTAGGTAGTGCCTATAATCATAAAAAGAAATGTTATGGCTCAAACCAGGTAGCCGTGACCAGACTTACCTCATCTTAGGTTTGAAACTCGTGTTCTTTTGTGCTAGCCAAGCCCACTGACATAGAAAGTTAACACCTCCATACCCATCCACTTGCACCTTGACCACAATATCCTTCTATGAAAACTAATGCAAGATTGTTTTCCTGAGAATATAAGTTCTGCTTTACTGAGAAATAGAACATAAGTTCTGCTTTTCTGAGAATGTACTTTCTGCTTGCCCATTACCTCAGAAAATATCCTATATGAATCTGTAACCAACTTGTGGTTTTAGATGCCTGCGAGTTTAGGCTTTAAAAGCCTCAACTATTCCCACAAACGGGGTCAAGCTTTGTGGAGCTGCTTCGTCTCTGCAACCTTCTTTGCCAGCAATAAAGCCTTTTATCTTCACTTCTGAAAGATTCGAGAATTACTTGGGAATTTGGGAATAGTACCTTAACAGAAAGAAAAATAATTCATAGTTTTTCATGTGTTACAATTACGTTACAATTATGTAGAAAATGTTTGTACTCATACCAAATTTAACTCCACTATCTTTAGATTAAAGATGCTTTCCAATATTAGGATGTAATATAACACCACATTTCTCTGAGGACCTGAATAAATGAAAGAGAATGAGTACAAATCATTCTCAACCTTTTTTGGGGATTGGGACTGAGGAGGGGATGTACCGGGGATTGAACCCAGGGCCTCATAAATGCTAAGTACATTCCCTGTCATTTAACTATACCCAAACCCAATTATCTACTGTTTAAATGTTAAATAATCTTAAAATTAAGACCTTAGAAATCCTTCCAGTACATGATGATATACCTAAGTTGTTTTAAGAAACATATAGATGTACCTATGTACAAAGATACATATGAAATTCTTATAAGTAAAATACTCATAAGCAAAGTATCTATAAATGAAACACACAATATATTCTAAATAAATTTTTTAATCGTTCACGTTGATCCCCTATTGTTAATGACTATTAACCTTAATCCCATTGGACAAGTAGTTAATGATCCATAAAACAATTAAGCATAATCAGGTATGGCTCTATTTATGTGTTCCGTGATGAATCATTTTGTAATGTGTTGAAGATAAGAATATCTTTTTTTCTATGTAAGTAATCACTTAAATTGGTTTACCGTTTCAAATATTCATGTATACTGAGTTATATTTACAGTCATAAATGCTGTCCTTTTAGAAGGACACATCTGTATATTAAGCAAAGACATCATGGTCACAGGAATATTTGTGTATATGTGTGTGTATATGTGTTCTCTCACAGTCAGTAAGTCAAATTCTGCCATATGGCGATCAACTCCATTTAGTCAAATTATATGGATATAACTAAACATTAGCCATCATGATTATAATCAGATGGAATAATCTCCATAATTGCATTTAGTGTGGCCTTGCACCTGTTTTCTATTCCAGTGATTTTCTTCATCCTTAAGTCTGCTGTTATCAGAATTTTCCTAACAAGTAAACCATTTATCAAATATTTTCAAGATTTAACATTTTTTTCCAGGTATGATAATGGATCAGAAGAAATCTGAGTCAGGGTTTTTATTGTGAGGAAACTTCACATATAAGAGGTACTATTCAATCACTGCAAATTTAATCTACAAAGTACTTTTGGACAGACAACACAATTTAACTAACAGAAAAATCACTTAAAAATACCATAATCGGTTATTTACAATTTTAAAACTTTTTCCCATATTTGAAACCATATCTGTTTCCTGTGAAAGAACTTTCAGCAAAATTGAGAGAAATTTATTTGAACATTCATTCATGATGTTATGGGCTAACTTGAAAATTAGGCTAGACTTACTCCATTTTGTTCAGACAGCTCACCCTGTGTGAAATTGCCCCCTTATGTGCGCCCACACAAATAGAAGTTAACACCTCCACCGTCACCCACTTGCACCCTGACCACAATATTCTTGAACTATGTTATTCTGAGAATGTACTGTAATTTCTGAGAATATTATTATATGATCTTTCTTTTTTGTAGTTTGGTAACTTTCTATTTGCATGAAATCTACCTTGTGATTATAATTGGCTCTCTTCCCCATCTTTGTGGTTTTGTCTTTAAAAACTGAGTCCTACCCTCAACTGTGATTAAGCATTGCAGAAAAGTTTGCTCTCTGTGCTTTTGACCCCAACCAGAAATAAATGCTTTGTCTTTTGCTTCAAAAAGACCCAGAATTTTATTTGGGAATTTTAAAACAGAACCTTAACAATGACTCCTATGAGCTGAATGTGTCCCTCCCAAACATCATATATTGGATATCCAATGCTCTGGTATTAAGAGGGATGGTATGGAAGTGATTAAGCCATAAGGGTTCCATCCTGATAAATGTTGTTAGGGCTCTTAGAAAAAGAGGCCCCTTTTCAGTCCCTTACCCACTTCTGTCTTGTGAGGATCCAGCAAGATGCTAGGTATGAAACAGAGAGAAAGTCCTTATCAGATGCTAAATCTGCTGATCTCTCTTACTGTGTCCTCCACTGGGCAAGTGAACCTTTCTCTGATGAGGTGGTGTGTTGAGAGCCACAGCCAAAGGGGCCCCAGCAAACTTCCAGCTGCCAGCAAACTTCCAGCTGCCGGCTGATGAGTGGCTCACAGTGGCCCCAGCAACATCTAGCTGATTGGCCCTGCCCTTCAGACTGCCAGCTGATGATTGGCTCACAGCGGCCCCAGCAACATCTAGCTGATTGGCTCCTCTGCGGTGACGCGACCCAGCCAATTGGCCTCAAGAGCAGGAGGATTGTGGGAGGTGGAGTGGTTTGTGTGGGGAGAGGCTTGTGGAAGCCAGTGGTGGCAGTTGGGCTCTGAGGGTTTTTCCTGAGGAGCTGTTTTGTTTGGCGTTTGTAGTTTTAAAAATAAAGTTTGTTTCTTTTGACAAGTGGCTCCTGAATTGTGCCCAGCCAGACTGCAGCATTTGGTGGCTCGCACAGGAAGCGACTGAGGGTAAGTAAACTGCTCACCCCTGAGGGCAGGGCGAGAGGATGGGTAGCCATTTTAAGTTTACTCTTTTGTTTTGCTTCATTTTTGTTTTAACTTACCTGTCCCTGGAGATGAGTGAGACGGAAGAAAAACCGCTCACATCTGAGGAAAAACTATTTGCATCTGAGGAACAGATAGGGAGAAAGGAAGGATGGACATTTCAGTCCCTGGAGATGAGTGAGACGGAAGAAAAACCGCTCACATTTGAGGAAAAACTATTTACGTCTGAGGAACAGATAGGGAGAAAGGACGGATACACATGTCAGGAGGATAGAAAGGCTATAATGAAATTTTGTTGTTCCATTTTTATTGGATTCTGTCTCGGTTTTGTTTGCTGTTATCTTGCTGGGTTGTATTATAGAAATACGGGATCAGCAATTAGTAAAAAACAAACCGAAAGAGTGTTAAGTAAATTGTTAGAGCAAGGAAGCTTCCCAGTAAAATCAAGAGCAGTCAGGGCATACGTTGATATAATACAAAAATATAGCCCATGGCTTTTTAAGGAGGAGTTGTTAGATATATCACAATGGAACCATCATGGTGAGGATTTAAAAAGAATAGAAAAGAAAAGCCCAGGGACTCTGCCAGTTGGCACATTGCCAATGTGGACGCTCGTATCTGGTTTGCTTAGTCGAAAGCCTTCAGTTCAGACAAAGGTAGAGGAAGGAAGTTTAGAGCAGCAAAAGCCATCAGGGGAAAAGTTACAACAGGAGACTGTTAATAACATCTTTCCATTAGAGAGTGAAAGTGTCCAACCAACAGCACCACCTCTACAGGAGACTGCTACTAACAGCATTCTATCACCAGAGGGCATAAGTGTCCAATCAACAGCACCACCTCCATATGCTAGGAGGCTCCCAACCCCTGCAGTTGATAGTTGGGATTCTGAGACAGGATCTCAAGTATGCCCTGTATTTGAGGTAGGAGGGCAGCGAATTCACCAGGGTTTATTTTACAAAACAGTGAAGGAGCTAAAGGAGGCTGTAACAACCTATGGTTCTCAAGCACCCTTCACTGTAAGCTTGAAGCTCCATTACCAACTTAAACATGACACCAGCAGATTGGGCTAATATGTGTAAAGCTGTGCTAACTGGAGGACAATACCTGTTATGGAAGGTTGCTAATGAGGAATTTTGCAAGGAGACGGCTAGGGGAAATGCAGCAGCTGGTTATCCTCAGAGAAATCTAGATATGTTGTTAGGAAAGGGACCTTATGAGGATCAGCAGCAACAACTTGCATATGATCCTGGTGTATACGCACAAATTGCTGTAGATGCACTTAAGGCATGGAAGACTTTACAAGGACATGGAGGTTTACAAGGTCAATTATCTAAGATAATACAAGGAGCTAATGAACCTTATGCTGAATTTGTAGATAGGCTTATTCAAACAGCTACCAGAGTTTTTGGGAATACAGAACAAGCAATGCCATTAATAAAACAACTGGCTTATGACCAAGCGAATCGTTGGTGCAGAGATATCATTAGACCATGGAAACAGGAAGATTTAAACAAATATATTAAATTGTGTAGAGACATTAATGAACAAGAGCAAGTCATGGCAGCTGCAGTAAAACAGACTTTAGATGCCAGAGACATTAATGAACAAGGGCAAATTGTGGCAGCTGCAGTAAAACAGGCTTTAGATGCCAGGCCAAGAACATGCTACAATTGTCAACAAGCAGGACATTTTAAAAGGAATTGCCCCATAGGAGGAGGGTTTAACAATACTAGGTATCAAAGGAATAGAATACCGGGTATTTGCCCACGATGCCGTAGAGGGAGACATTGGGCTAATGAATGCCGTTCTCAAACCACCATAGAGGGTACTCCATTATCAAAAAACGAACAAGGACAAGGTTTTTATCCACAATATCATGGACAAAGGCATCGGGCTCTGTTGCCAAAAAACGGACAGGGGGCCCCAATGCTCCGGGGCCCCAAACCACAAATATACGGAGCTCTGGAGGAACCCAGCAACCCCAGCAACCCCATCAGGGCAGTGCCCAGGGCATCAGATCCCTCGTCAGACAGACTAGAGGGAGCGCAGGGTTGGACATCTGCGCCTCCGCCAGAGCAGTACTAACTCCAGAGATGGGAGTTCAAATCATTCCCACAGGGGTGAAAGGACCTCTTCCCAAAGGAACAGTAGGCTTATTATTGGGACGCAGCTCTTCCACTCTAAAAGGACTTTTGATAAGTCCTGGGGTAATTGATCCCGATTATGAAGGTGAAATAAAAATTATAGCCAGTTCTCCAAAGGGTATATCAGTAATTTCACCAGGAGATAGAATAGCACAATTACTAATAATACCAAGCCTACATGATAAATTTTCCAGTCATGCTGTAGAAAGAGATTCCAAGGGATTAGGCTCCACAGGTGTAGATTGGGCTATGCTTTCTTTAAATTTAGATTCTCGCCCCATGCTAAAACTAAATATTCAAGGACATGAATTTAATGGGCTACTGGATACAGGTGCAGACCTTAGCATCATCTCTCATCAAGAATGGCCAAAACATTGGCCATTACAGCAAGCCACTCAAACGCTTCGAGGCTTACGAGTGGCAACTAATCCCGATAGAAGTGCAATGGTATTAGATTGGAAGGATCCTGAAGGATGTGAAGGAACTATACATCCATATGTATTGGATCATCTTCCTGTAAATTTATGGGGACGAGATGTCTTAGATCAATTAGGTTTGACATTAACAAATAACATCAATCAAAATGCACCCACTATTAGGGCTAGACAAGGTTTTAGGAAAGGAAAAAGATTAGAAAAACAAGAACAAGGTATAGCAGCACCAATACAAATAGATCAAGGAATAGACAGACATGGGTTGGATTTCACAAAGGGCCACTGAGACAATAAAAATTACATGGAAATCAGAAAGACCAGTATGGGTTCCTCAGTGGCCCTTGACTAAAGAAAAGATACAAGTAGCCCATGATCTGGTCAAACAACAATTAGCGGAAGGACATATACAACCTTCTGTATCTCCCCATAATACTCCCATTTTTGTCATCAAAAAGAAATCTGGTAAATGGAGATTATTGCAAGATTTAAGAGCCATTAATAATGAAATGGTCATTATGGGACCTGCTCAATCGGGGATTCCTCAATTGTCTGCTTTGCCAAAAACTTGGTATGTTTTAGTTATAGATATTAAAGATTGTTTTTTTTTCAATTCCAATTCATCCTGAGGATAGTCCACATTTTGCATTTACTATCCCTGCACTAAATCATGAAGGTCCTTATCAGAGATATGAATGGAAAGTACTCACTCAAGGGATGGCTAACAGCCCAACTATGTGTCAAATTTATGTTAACAGAGTAATCCAGCCACTTAGAAATCAAAATCCTGAGCTACAAATATTTCACTATATGGATGATATATTATTAGCACACAAAGCTAAAAACACATTGCTAGAATGTTATGCCACACTTACAAACTTATTAAAAAATTATAATCTAGAGATAGCAATAGATAAAGTACAATTAAATTTTCCAATTAATTATTTGGGAGTTCTATTATCCTCAACCATGGTCCGTCCACCAAAAATTCAAATACGAGTAGATCAACTCAAATCACTTAACGACTTTCAAAAGTTATTAGGAGACATAAATTGGATAAGGCCTTATCTAGGTATTCCAACAGGAGAATTGGGACCTTTATTTGATATCCTAAAAGGTCCATCAGATCCAAATTCACCCCGAATGTTAACGCCTGAAGCAAGAAAGGCGTTAAAAATTTTTGAAACATATATGGAAAATATGCATTTGGATAGAATTGATATAAGTTTGCCTTTATTATTTATTGTACTACCAACAAAAAATATTCCTACAGGAGTATTTTGGCAAGAAGGTCCATTATTATGGATACATTTATCTTATTCTCCTAACACTATTCTTACTAGGTATCCTGAAGCTGTAGGACAATTAATACTCAAAGGAATAAAAGCAGCAAAGGCAGTGTTTGGAATTTCTCCTAATAAAATTATTACTCCATATACTATGAATCAAATTGATGAATTAGCTAATGAATTAAATACTTGGGCAATAATCATGTGCAAATCTAATGTTTCATTTGATAACCACTTACCATCTAATCCTTTATTGTCTTTTTGGTCATTGCATCCTGTAATTTTTCCAAAAATGACAAGAAAAACACCTATCATGGATGCTCCAAATATATTCACTGATGGGTCAAATAATGGTACAGCAGCAATAGTTACACCTGATCGAACTTTTACATTTTTAGTACCCAAACAATCAGCTCAAAAGGTAGAGCTTAATGCAGTATTACAAACTTTTGTAATATTTAAAGATTCTGTATTTAATTTATTTTCTGATAGTCAATATATAGTTAATGCTATAGTATCCCTTGAAGATGCTGGTAGGATTTCCCCTTCTTCTACTGTTTTCTCTTTGTTTTCCACTATACAAAGTTTAATCTGGGGCAGAAAAGATCCATTCTTTATAGGACATATCAGGGCACATACAGGATTGCCTGGAGCCCTTAGTTTAGGCAATGATTTAGCAGATAAAACTACACATGACATACATATTTTCTCTATACTAGAAGAAGCTATAAATTTTCATAAAAGGTTCCATGTCAATGCTAATACTTTACAAAAGCGTTTTAAAATAACTAAGGAGCAAGCTAGACAAATAATAAAACAATGTCAAAATTGTGTGACCTTTTTACCACAAGTTAATCTTGGAGTCAATCCTAGAGGATTGATACCTAACCATATTTGGCAGATGGACGTCACACACTTGCCAGAATTTGGAAAATTAAAATATTTGCATGTTACAGTTGATACTTCTTCTGGATTTTTGATGGGATCCCTTCATGCCGGAGAAAAAACTAAAGATGTTATATCTCATTGCTTACAAAATTTTGCCACTGTGGGCATTCCAAAACAGTTAAAAACAGATAATGCCCCTGGTTATACGTCTACTTCTTTTAAACAATTTTGTTCATCATTTGGCATTACTCATATAACAGGAATCCCATACAATCCACAGGGACAAGGCATAGTTGAAAGAGCTCATCAAACTATTAAAATGTACTTATTAAAGGAAAAAGACGGAATTGGGAATGGGTATATATTCCCCAAAGATAAACTTAAAATAACCCTTTTTACTCTAAACTTTTTAAATTTGGATTCATCAGGACTTAGTGCTGCAGAAAGGCATGTGTGTCCAAAAAATGTACATAAGCCCAAGGTACTTTGGAAAGATATTCTAACAGGACAATGGAAAGGTCCTGACCCAGTAATTGTCTGGAGTCGGGGGTCTGTTTGTGTGTTTCCACAGGAAGAACAGCAGCCGACTTGGATTCCAGAGAGATTAACCAAGGTCCTGACCCAGTGATTGTCTGGAGTCGGGGGCCTGTTTATATGTTTCCACAGGAAGAACAGCATCCGATTTGGATTCCGGAGAGATTAACTAAAATCCTGACCCAGTGATTGTCTGGAGTCGGGGGTCTGTTTGTGTGTTTCCACAGGGAGAACAGCAGCCAATTTGGATTCCAGAGAGATTAACTAAAGCGAATTCTACAGACCAAAAAGAAGATGATTTGGCTCATATCAATAACAGCTGATATCCAAAACTCCAATTTGGCTATCCTTACATCTGCAACAGAACCAGGATGCTTTTTTCAATATCTGTTTTATTATTGCCCTTTCCCATATCATGAAGTTCTATTTTGTTTTTTGAGCTCATACAGACCTAGGTTAATGTTTTGCTGATCAGTTCTATTTGTTTTCCTTTTTGACTATTGAGTTTTTAAACATTGCAATGGAGATTTCACCTGTAAAAAGTTATAAGGCCTTTACTATTATGTTATGTGTTGTATGTATTATATGTGTGCACACTTGTGTTTTGTGTTATATGTTTGAATGTACGTATGTCCATATATCATATATGATGAGCGCTCATAAAAAAAAAAAAATGGATCCAAAATTTTTTTTTATTATTCACGCGATTTAAATGGTTTAATTTAAATTGGGTAAATAACTGTTAAGAATTATTAACAAAAAAGGAGGTTATCAGATCTGTTTGTTTACTTTCACCTATCCTTTTCATTATATTTAATAATTCTTTTCAAGATAATGTAAATTGTTAAGAAAATTGTTTTCTTTTAGTGCCTTCTAGAATGTTATACAATTATTAATATTAGCCATTATTGCCAAAATTCCTATCTTCATCCCAGTGCCGGTGAAGATAATGTAAATTGTTAAGAAAATTGTTTTCTTTTAGTGCCTTCTGGAATGTTACACAATGTTTTAAAATTGTTTTCTTTTAGTGCCTTCTGGAATGTTACACAATGTTTTCTTTAGCCATTATTGCCAGAATTTCTATCTTCATCCCAGTGCCAGTGAAGACAATGTAAATTGTTAAGAAAATTGTTTTCTTTTAGTACCTTCTAGAATGTTACACAATGTTTTCTTTAGCCATTATCTTCATCCCTGTGCCGGTGAAGACAAAGATAAAACTAATCTACAGTTTCTGCAATAGCCATCACTGAACCGCTTACAGAACTTGCCTAAACTATGTGTCACTTGTATGCATTGTAAACTCACTTGTATGCATTGTGAACTATCTGTTGGTGCAGCGACTTGTGGTAGTGTTGGAGTATTTTTGCTGATGATGTCATTGGTGGTACAATTTTTCCAACAAGAGCTGTCGATTGGCTTGGTATATCTTCCTCCCTTCTGCTTGTCATGATCGTTCAGCTATTTGGGGGCCAACAGAGGTGAGGCAAAGAACCTCACCCCCCCGCTGGTACCTCTCCACAGGTGTGGCTGTATACCGGACCGGTAGTCAATGACTGGTAAGATCCAATTACAATGGTACCAACCTAAGACAGGAGGCTGACGCCCTGAGGTCAGCTCATCCGAAGACGGGTAAGGACCATATGTAGTATTGGACAACCTAAGGCAGGCACGGTCCCTAAGCCACATGCTTGTTGTTTAAACAGAGAGGGGGAGATGTTGAGAGCCACAGCCAAAGGGGCCCCAGCAAACTTCCAGCTACCAGCAAACTTCCAGCTGCTGGCTGATGAGTGGCTCACAGTGGCCCCAGCAACATCTAGCTGATTGGCCCTGCCCTTCAGACTGCCAGCTGATGATTGGCTCACAGCGGCCCCAGCAACATCTAGCTGATTGGCTCCTCTGTGGTGACGCGACCCAGCCAATTGGCCTCAAGAGCAGGAGGATTGTGGGAGGTGGAGTGGTTTGTGTGGGGAGAGGCTTGTGGAAGCCAGTGGTGGCAGTTGGGCTCTGAGGGTTTTTCCTGAGGAGCTGTTTTGTTTGGCGTTTGTAGTTTTAAAAATAAAGTTTGTTTCTTTTGACAAGTGGCTCCTGAATTGTGCCCAGCCAGACTGCTGCAGTGGTGGATCTGCTTGGGAAAATTACAAAGTGAATGAAATAATTAAGAAATAAAGACAAAAGACTCAATTACAGGGGAATAGCACCAATGGTTAGGCAGCTTTCATGGAGACTGGTTCTAACAAAGGATGAGGCTTTCTTTGCCTGCTTTATTTTATAGGCAAAAAGCATCAAAGGGATTTATTGTGAGAAAAACTTCTTCAAAGTAAACAGAAGCAAGGTAGAACTGGAGCAGACTAATCCCGGCCTATCTCCTTCTCTACCTCAAGACTATTGAGCCCACCCCATATTTCATCCAGCCCAGGGCAGTAGGTGGTTGAATTCAAAGCTGTCAAACCCATGCATTCCACACTGTGCATGGAATCTGCCCCATTAACAGCAGTCACCTGCAAATGGGCATTTTCTTCAGCACTGTTACACCAAAAGATTCCCAGAAGTGGCATTTCTCTGTCCAAGGCTATGGAAATTCAAACCAATGATTTATTTGCAGCTCCCAACAGGTCCTTTGTCTTGAAATTCCTGAATTTCCAGAACAGGGAGCTGTGGAGAGCTGTGACCTGGATCCATAGCTGTGGCTGGACTTTGCCCTGGGAACTTTATATGCAAAAGTGCTGGATGAGATTGACCAGGAGCTATGGTAAAGCCCTGCCTGAGGAAGTTATGTGCAAAGGTACAGAACAGTATATTGAGTCCAGACACCAGCTGTGGGAATACAGAATTCTGAGCATAACCAGATAGCTGTAATATCTTGCAAGAGCTGTAACCTTAAAACCTGTGGGCTTTGCAGAAACTATGGACAATGTGTTTTCTGGATATAGCAGGATAATAAGATGTTCCTAGCATTGCAACAGAATAGCTACAAAAATGTTTCTAATTCTGTAACTTTTTAGTGCAAAACATTGTATAGATACTTGCTGATTGTGAGGCCCTATATAATAATTGTGCTGAGATAGTTCTTGGTCACTGATCCTACATCAGAGGTCAGTGTCCCACCTGACCCCAACTTTATCTCTATAGGTGTTTCTGTGTCTTTCTTAATCCCCCTGTTGTCCCTAGACAGTTTCTTGGGTTTGACTATACAGGTCATGGCAATAAGCAGCATCTTTCTGTTTTTTTATAAATTACCCAAAGTGTTATATTATAGCAACCAAAATGGGCTAGGATAATGGCTTTTGAGTCTTAGTACCATGATATCAAAGAAAAAATGGGCCACATGGAGGTGAACAGAAAAGGTAGATATTATCCAGGATCATTGCAATAAGTTTTGATCACTTTATCATCAAACTCTGATTAGCCACACCTTGCCCTTGAACTCATTAATGACTTGAGTATATCAGTGACATCATATCCTGATAACTTTCCTGTCACACTTGATGGTGAGGGATGATCTGTGCATAATAATGTCTCTGGGGTTTTGGCACCTAGGAATTATTAATTTATTTATTCTATCTTGGCACCAAGGATTTTGATCTCTAATTTCTTATTTACTGATGTGTACAATTACAATATGTATTTTTCTTCAGAAATAATGTCATTAAATATAATCATTAATTCAGATATCCTGAATGCTATCATACCTCTTCTTCTTCATCCCTATTGTGCTTATTGAAAGTGCTCCAGTTTTTCTTTTATTACAGTTAAAAACACTAACTTCTTCCTAAATCTTTGTTTGATCACCCTTTAGCAAATTCTGCCTGATTTTTTTAAAATGACTCTGGTGAATAATTTCACTTTTTGTATCTCTTAAGTTGCATGTTTTAGCTATCAGCTTATGGTATTTTGTCATGGTAGATCAAGTAGTTTGATACTTTGTGTTTAAAAAAATTACCATGCTAATTTTTGTGAAAATTTAAGGTTTACTTAATCTTTTGCATTTTTCATCAGTTTATTTAGGTTATTGAAGAACTGTGAGAAATTTGTATTATATTTGTTTCAGATTATTTTACTGATCCACAAATCGTATCAATAACACATGGGTTTTATATATTTAAATAATATTCACTTTTTAAAGCAACTGATTCTAACTCACAAGATTTTCTCTTGTGAAGAGTAGGGTTGTGGAAAAGCAGCTCTGGTTTTGTGACATTGAAAATGTGAAGAAAATCTCAGGGAAGCTGGAAAAAGAGATTTGGTTTTCCATTCAATGTTCTAGTACTTAGGTGACGAAATACTGATAATGGAAACAACCAGAACAAACACAAATCTGAAAACCTTAAGAAATCATTTGAGGATTGGGATTCACCAGGGATGACTGTGAATTTGCCTATTGGCATGCTGAGCATTGGTTACATTACAACTGGAGACGAAGCAGCTTATCTGGTCAATATTAGTGTTATACCAACTCTTCAGTAATTTCTTAACCCACTTGGATTAGTGAAACCATAGTCTTCTCTGAGAAGTTACATCTTGTCATCCTCCCTTCCTTGAGCAGAGTTCATTTCTACTAACTTTTTTCTGTTTTATCTGTACATGTGTATACAAGAGACGTCCTCACTCCCCAATGTTTAAAATTATCTACAAGTGAGCTAAGTTCATCTTCTCTGTTGCATTCCTTCTTTGCATTCTTTCAATATTAACTATTTTTTTTCTTTTGAAAATACTTTTCCAAATAGAATAAACTGAAAACATTAACAAACCATATGATTTTTTTTCCACGTATCAACTAAGGGGTTCTAAATTCCTTAAATTACTGGCATATGGGGCAAGACTATTCCTATGCATGAGGCTCCTGTAATTGTTAGCTGCAAATCACAGTTTTCAGTATTATATTTTGTTAAAAACAAAAATGTCTCCAGAAATTGCCAGTTATATTCTGGAGAATAAACTTATTCTTCATTGAGAGTGACAGTATTAAGTTCTTGTTTTTAATATAAATTAGTAATTATCAAAATTATTAATTTACAATGTAGGTCTATTTAGATCCAGGTACATTTAATTTAATAAGCACAATATAAATAGGCAAAATAGTCAGTTTTTTTCCCTTATTATGCACAAGTAAAATAATATGTATTCATGATAGACTGATGAAGTCTAAGCACAAAAACCTTAATTGTCTCCAAAGGTCAGATCCCATTTTTGCCAAATGTTAGTGTCTATTTTAAACACTGAATTTTGTGATGATAGTTCACATCATTTGAAGTCATATTCCATCTGTAGTAAGGCCACATCTAAATGTCAAGATAAACATTCTCAATTTATCACATATTTAGATAATTCTGGACATAGAAATAGCCAATTGGCTTGCAAAAAAAAAAAATACGTAAGTTTCTTGCCAAACCTATTTGATCATTTGAATAGCAGAAATCACTGGACTGAGTTTTGATAATATATTATTTTTCAGTTGCTCCAGACCAACCTTGTGGGAATTCAGTTGATTGAGTGAGAGCCATTACAATTGTTAAAAAAGAAAAAAAAAATCTGAACACATCATACAACATTTTATTGAGTCTCAGAATAAATGGATTTGGGAACTGGAAGGAATTTTAGCCATAATTTAGTCCAAAAAATTTCAGTTTTTTATCATAGATATTTACTCAGAATTGACTTACATATAGCCAGAGATAATTTTAAAATAGGAGGTTTAAGTGTGGCAAGTTTCACTGAATTATATGTATTATTGATACTCCTCATAGATTACACATCCAGGGATCTTTTTATTTATCTTTAATGTAAAGTATCCTCAATATTCAACCAATGTGTTATTTGTCAAAATCAACTGCTCTGTCAACCTTGAGTTATTTCTCTATGGTAGAAACATGAGAATAATAATGTTGAATAAGTGCCTTACAGCTTTTATCACAAAAATACACCATAATCCCTTTAATGAAACATTTGAAAAAGCCAGTATATAAAACAGAAATTTGTATAACCATGAATCTTTTCTGTGAAATAAACCTAAACAAGAAAAATAAATATCTCCTCTTAAAGCATGTTGAAGTCAGCTGTAGTATTGTTAAAGTTTTTTTTTTTTTTAAAGTCCATAGATGCATTTTGAGAGTCTTCAAGAATTGTTATGTCTGGTATTAAGCATATAAGTTTTATCCTTCACTAAATGCATCCATCTACTTATCAAGTACTGATTTTTTAAATAGTTTTTGTCAAGAGCACTTACTAACAAAGAAAGTAGTCTAATAATTATTTCTCTTACTTGCAGACATGTTTGACAAACTAAATGGGGTTAAAACATTTTATTAATATCTTTGAAATTACTGTGATGGATTTGCCTAAGTGTGACTTTGGAGAAGTGTATGGTTGTGTGTCTGGGCAGAATTTTTTTTTAAGAATGAAGGAAAATTGTTTTATTTCTGATCCTTAATACTTTCATCTCTTATTATGTTGCTGTATTGGACTGTCTACAGTTTCAGTTATCATACCTTAGAAGTGCATTGGTTTCAAAGAGAAAGTTGTCAAATTCTCAATGTTCTCCATATACTTTATCAGATAATGTAAATTATCTTGTGTTGCTTGGATCTCTTCCACTCAATGATAGGGACGGATTTGAATATAAAGCTTTTCTGTTGTGGATCATACATATTTTCTTCTTTATTCTGCTAATGTTATGAACTATATAACACATTTTGCAATGATAGATTATTCTTTTGTTAGTGGTACAAGCTTCTATTTATCATATGTTGTCTTTTGATACATTTTAAAATTTGATTTCTTTATATATTGCAAAGGATTTTTGCATCCACATTCATGAAAGATTTTGATAAAGAAATTTTCTTTATGAGTTTCAAAATAAGCTAGTCCATTTCTGGTATGAAGTTTATGTTGGCTTCATAAAATAAGCTATTTGCAAAGCTGTACCATGTACAAGTTTACCATTATTTCTTTCCTAAAAACATAGAAGAAATTAGTGAGAAAAACATTTAGTCCTGGAATTTTCTATTTTTAAATAATGGGTTTATTTGTGTAAGATACACAGAATTCAGGTTTCTATTCACTTTCAATAAAATTTAGGGTTTATGAGGAATTTGTGTATATAGCAAACTTATTGGCAAAATAATTTAGAAATAATCTTATGTTTTTCTTGCATGAGATCTTTGGTAAAGATGACATGTTCATTCTCTTTTTGATTAGATTTTATAAGAGTATATCAGTTTGATTATTAGCATTGTCCTTTTCTGTCTCTATTGTATTTTTGTTTTCCTATGCACTGATTTCTTCTTTTATCTTCACTTACTCTTTTTGATCAATTTTCATTTTATAGCATTTTGAGATAGAAATATTGAATATCATTGAATATGTTTATCCAAAAATCATAATAATTAAAAATATTAGTGATATTATTAGTGAAATTTTCCAGTTAATTAAAGAAAGATTAATTATGACAACTAGCATAGCCACTACTTTTGATAAATTTTACCAAAATATACTTTACCAAAATACAAAATTTTCTTTATATTTCACTTGAGTAAACATATAAAACAAAAGCATTTTCTCATTCTATATGAGAAACCTTAGATATGACTAACCCAAGTGTCCATTGATTCTATACTCCTAATCCAAGGTATAAATTTCATGCAATACTGGCAAAACTACATGGAAAATATCAAACATCTGGCTTTGAGTTTGATAAATCAAGGCTTGCATTACAAAAGTGTGAGTCATGGCTCAATTTAGAAAAAAAAAAGCAAAAGTTTTTTTTAAAGGAATTATAGCTCTGTGCATAATTCTTTATTGACTAGCTGATGAGATAGTGTGAAAATGCCATGAAAGCTCTGGGTGAAAATAACTAAGTATCTTTAAATAGAAAGAAAACATCATGCCAGTAGACGCTTCCTTTTCCTTGAAGTTTAAACATTTTTCTTTTTTTTTTTTTTAAAAAAAAAACATTTTTCTATTGGAAGACAAAATAAGGAAAGAAAGATAAATTGAACAGTATAGCTCTCTTAAAGAAGCCAAGTACATTTCTTAATTCTTACTTTTAGTGTCTTTTTAAATGATATGCAAAATACAAATTATAATTAGACTATGGATTGAGAATAATTCCTCTGTTATTTTAGGAAAATTAAAATTCTCATAAAATGATAGTTTATGAAATTATATAGGACAGTAAATTATGAAATTAATTAAAATGATGAGAGACATACTAAGTAGCACATATCATCTATTAAGTAGAACTTCTCTACATTAGGTATTTTAAAAATGCATTTCCTATGATTCTAAACTTTTCATGTGAGAGACTCATATTAATTTAGAGTAAAACATATAGTGAATGATGTTTGAGGAAGCATTTGATTGGGGGCAATATTATGTCTTTGAATGAAATGAGCAGATGTTGTAAAAAAAAAAAATTGGCAAAGCAACCAGCTTCTGTTCCTGATGTTTGTTTCCCAGTAAGGTTTTCTTCATCTGTTTACTGGTTCCATCATATCATACAGTTCTAACCTGACTTAATGCTTCATGTTACATCATTGAACATAGTCATTAAAATATAGGTAATAGGCACTGGATCACCTATTGATTAATTAACATTAATTTGAACACAAGCACATTCTGTCTTATGTTTTAATAATGATCCCCAAATTATAGCTTGAGATTGTTGTTAACTTAAAAGGTGTCACTTCTACCCTATCAATTCTCCAGGTTATGTGTCATGAGTAACATAACAATGAGTAGAAGCACGTATTCTAGAGTCTTAAGCCACTTTGCTTTTTACCTAATTTATAGCCTTGGCCAAGTTCCTCACACACTAGGAAAATTTTAGAGATTTATGTTTTTGGTTTTCTGTAAAGATGAACATAATTATGGAATCTGATTGAACAGCTATAAAGAAAAGATAACATAGTAATTGACGATTTTCCTAAGAACACTCAACCATTGTTAAATTTTCCTTGTGGTGTGCCTAAAATAACATATATTCAATAAAACATATACCATGTAATATCTAATAACTGTACATTTTAATGGTGTTTTTATGTTAAAAAAAAAAAGATTATTGTATGAGACTTACTGAGTTTGAATCCTGGCCTTTTTCAGTTTCTAGCTGGAGTTTTTGGGCAAGTTAGATAATTTCTAGAATTAATATGATAATTAAATGACATTTATATAGTCTTTAAAACAATGCTTTACATATATTGCAAAGCACAATATGTGTTAACCCATAATACTACTGTTATTTTAAAATCAGAATTTTAATAGTATTTTAATAGTATTGAAAATAGTTTTACCATATACTTGGACTTAAATTCAGTGCTTAAACCTGGGAGGACAGTTAGCTAGACTTTAAATCTCCATCCATTGTTCTAAATGAGAGAGATGGGGGAAAAACTACTAAATGTCATCATCCTATAGTCTGCTGTATCAATTTTATTGCCTCACTTTGATCAGAGATTTAAGGCCATTGAAAAGTGAGACATAACCAAAATCAATCATGGGGTAGAGGATACTAAAGTAAATTAAAGTTTGTGAATATTTGCTTATAAACATAAATCAAAGAATTTTTCTTTTTACAGAGTCAGTTTCTCTCCCTTGATTTCAATATGCCTTCTTGAGAGAGAGGAAAAAAATGAAAAAATTTAGTTGCAACAATTGAAACTGAAGGAAAATTTACCCCAATGCTTAAGTTGCTATTATAGGTATGGGTTTTTATCCAATCTATTTACATTTATATGTAAATTATATAAAGAAGTGTTGACAATATTTCCTCCAAGCAAAATAAATATATTAGTTTTTACAGTATAGTCAAATTTTACTTACTGTATTATTACAATTCCTCAGAACGGAATAAATATCACTTAAAGCACCCTTACAGTCTTAAAAAATGACTTTATAAAGTTTTTTTTTAATGTAGACTTTTCTGAGCACTTATTTAAATCTCACATAAAATCATCATTGTAATTATAATTATAGTAATGACATTTCTTAAATTGAATAAAAATGACAATCTTAAATTCAATATTTAAGGAAATTATAATGTATTGGTTGTGGTTTTACCTTTTAATTTACTTCTTTATTATATAAATCAGAATTCACTCTGTAAATTCCACTTTCATGTATTTAATTTTATAGTTGTAACAAAGAAATAGTATGTGTGTATATGCATATACTGCCCAGTAATTTAAAAACTTCTATTATAAAACTTCTCATTTGTAGGGATTTATAATGCTTTCAACTTGTTTTATTAACCTACAGGATAACCTTAAGATATGTTTCAATGCAAGTATTTAAATCTTAACTTTAACAATTAAAATTTGGGAAAATCTTTTCAAATTAGATATATTCTAGAACATAATCTACATGTCACTTTGTTCCATGAGGTACATCTATGCAGAACTAATACATTTTGGTCTGTAAGAATGAGCTAATTCATATTTTGTAAGATATTTTCAATTTTATATCTATTCACGGTTACATTATCTGAAGTTGAAAGGGAAACTGCTTTATGGAAAACTAACTTCTTTATGCAAACAAAGGATTTATTTGTAGTAATATGGATTTTTGACAACTTCTGATAAGCTTTATGTACTCCTGAAAAGTGATGACTTTTTTTTTTTTTTTTTTTTTTTTTGGTGCTGAGGGTTGAACCAGGGCCTATACACATGAGGCAAACACTCTACCAACTGAGCTATATCGCCAGCCCTGATGTCTTATTTTAAACCAAAAAATTTTACATGATACTTTGATTAGTTTGTTTATATCACTGTGATATCTAATATATTTTATTATATTTATTTTTCACAAAATAATTTTAAAGATAATTTTAAAATTTTTACATTTTAGGACATACTACTTTCAAAGCTTTGTTTAATCCAGCCAAATTTCATTCATTTTCCAAGAGAAAAATTATAAAACAGGAGTCTGAAAGTAATAGTAATTAATAATTTAAATTTTACTATGATTTTAAAACTGGTCTGCCACTTTTCTGATTTTTGAATACTTGGAAATCTAGCCAATTGAGCAGTTCCATCCATCTATCATCTAACTCATTTATCTATCAAGACACAGGTAAATGTCTAAAAAATTAGAGTCTCCAAAGAGCTTTATTATATCTTAGTATTGATAAAGTTCTTAATAATATACTTTGTCAAAGCATTTAATTTTTATGAAACATTAGAAGACTTTTATTACTACCTATGTGTATCCATTAACATATATATTTTTCTGATTGTAAAATAATGTATCATTGTATATGTACTTTAATTTCTTAAGTCTTATAAGATATTCAGTTTAGTTATTTTTTTATTTCTTTATTTTATGCTATTTAGGAATAGAGGTCAACATCAGTACATATTCATGTGGGTACTTGGGGGAAATAACAAAGCAATAAGATAATGTTTGAAGAAAAATTAATAGTCTGTATTTTACATTCATCTGAAAGTTATTAAAGATTAGTATAAAAATTAAAAGGTGCCACATAGATCATGTGAATTTAAAGAGATATGTATTCTTTTTTCTCTCTTTATTCCAAGATAAATTCCAGATGAAAATATTTTCAGAAGCACAATTTCAACTATTATAAAAAGAATATCATATGCATTTACAATGAACAAAATCATTTGAAAACTGAGATATCAAGTGATGATGATCAAACTTTATTGAATTTTAATTTCATAAATGATTCAGATTGAATGTGTTTATCATCACATTGAATATATTTTAATTCTGTATTAATAAATTTAAGGAATAGATTTCTTTCTCATGTGGGTACTTGGGGAAATAACAAAGCAATAAGATAGTGTTTGAAGAAAAATTAATTTAAGAAATTAAATTATCCAATATAATAAATTTCACACTAAGCAATACAACACAGTACTTAACATAGTATGCAGTTATTGTGAATTAATTTCTACTCTGGTTATTTTAATAATTTATCTTGTTTAGCAAAATAACAGCAACATGCCAGAGAACTGCTAAAACATTTGCCATTGATTGATATTTTTGCACATTTGTTTTTTACCTAAAACATCTACCTGTAATAAATATTTCTACTAGATTTTGTATACACATGGGAATTTCATAATAATTTGGTCCATAAACAGTAACTTTGAAACCTGAGAAAACATTTGTTTGTTTCCCAAGATACATTCCTTTTCTATCTGTTCTTTGAATGGGTCCTATATAAATTGCTGCAGAAGAAACCCATGGTCATAAGAGGTTACCACTTTCAGAAATATGATTCTGTGAATTAGCATTCAATAGTATCTTAAGTTTGTATACTTTATAAAGCAATGTAAAAAATTAGAAAACTAAGTAAACTGGCATTAAATTTTTAAAAAGGACAGATCTTGGAAAGTATTATAAAATCAAGTTTTTTTAATGTCTTAAAAACTATTTCAACCTGATGAATCCATCTTAACCCCTGTGTATCAGGTTGGTTTTTATTATCAATTAAATATTGATATTTGAATGAATAGTTTGAGAAAGTAGGTTTCACATACAAGCAGAAAAGGTAGGAATAAGATGGCAGCATATGTTCAAATCCTTGTTTCTCTCTTAGAGATCATACATGGTAAGAGGAAAGTAAATGAAAAATTCCCCAATCTACCTCTTTTGCAAATAAAACTGAGGTATTTGAAAACTTAAAATTATTTGAAAGCACAGTTAACATTACTGATAGCAGCAGAACCAGTGCTATAAAGGGAGTAGAGATAAAGGACTAAAGAGCCCCTAGCCTTCTTAGAATTATGAAGTCAGCACCAAGCATGTTTTTACATTAGTAAATGCAGAACTCCTACCTAAACCTGAATGGCTCTGAGCAGAGCAGAACTTCAACAGGATACTACAGCTGGTTGAATTGGAAAAATAAGGTAAGGGGAATATTGAGTTTGAAGATATCAAAAAATAAAGTAGTGATTTTGGAAATTTTAGGTAGAAATATTCAGTAAATGAATAGGGAATTCAGCAGGGAATAGAATATTCTTGAAGTAAATACATTTCTTAAATGTGTTCAGGAATGAGTGTGCTCATACAAAGAAGCCAGAATTTAATGAGACAATTATATATAGGAACATACGAAATCCTTAAATTGATGAAGATGGTCAGTGATCCTAACTTTCATGAGAAACTCATGCTAATAGAGGATAAAAACCCTGAATATATACTTAATTGTTCAATATTGTTTAATATATTATTCAGTTATTAAATATGAGTTAATATTGAGCATACAATTGTTCAGGATTTTGATATGGTCTTATTTTTTTTCTCTCTGTGGTATATTTACCACCTAGATAGAAAATACTATGTAGGAATACTGTTATTTGTGTGTGTGTGTGTGTGTGTTTGTGTGTGTGTGTGTGTTAGCATAATTTAAATATGTTGAATTTTGTTTTTTTACTTACTAGCATGATATTTCCATAAAACTGAAAGCTAGGATTACTGCCCACCTTAATCAATTTCTAATCTCTTTAATTTCACTCATTCTATCATTGCTGTTCATCATCTGAATACATTGAATTATTCTGAAAAACTTTGCTTTAGTATATATCATATTAAAAATATCTCTATATACTCCCTTCTTTTAATAGATGTTAGTTTTTAAATGTGGGAAGAATACGACTAATTTTTGTGTCTTCATTGCTGAATACATTGCTTCACAAATAGTTGTTATTCAAGAAATATATGTTGCAATAAATTAAGAACTTAAGCCTATTTTCTGCAGATATGTAAAATAAGAGGTTAGCTTTCTGGTTTATAAAAGTAAAATCAAAGTTTGATTTTTGGCCCTCCTTTAACTTAGTATTTAAATCAATATGCATTTCAAAAAGAAATAAATTATGCTTCTCTTTTCTTAGATTCTCAAGATTCCAACATTATGTGTATATATATATATATATATATATATAAATTTTATGAAATATGGTCTTACTTTAACCTCCCCTTGGCTCTCTCCACCTCTCTTGCCTTATTATTATTTTTAAATTATAAAGCATTTGCTTCCTGTTTCCTTATGATTGCTGAGGTACAATTTTCCTTTTTGTAATGTATGTGTATTTTTCTTATATGTCTTTTCCTCCTATTGTCTGCTTCATGTCTCCTATTGTTTGGATATAATGTCCTTGAATTCTGATTTTTATTCTTTCCTAGTTACTTTTTTTTAAAGATTTATTACAAACACTGTGGGTGGAAAAAAATCCCTATTACAAGATTCAGAAAATAAAAGAAGCAACACGTAGGCAACTATTAATAATGGAAGATATTTTTTTTAGCTGATGGGAACTACTAAAATGTGGATAGTTCTATTTACTTATACCAGTTACATAAGATATAAAAATGTAAGGGAGAACAAAGTGTTCAACTTTAGAAAAGTTATTTAAAGTAACTGCAATAACCAAGTCGTAGTGTTCATTTGGGGATATTCTGTAGACCTCCAATGGTAGGGAGATTAATTAGGTCTAACAAAGTAAATATGGGGTCATCAAAGTATACAGTAGTTTCATACTCTATTTCCTCTTAAATCTCAGTGTAGTTTTATAAATTAGGAACCAGCACTTTCATTTGGTCAGTAAGAACCAGTCTTTATGAGATGGCATATAGATAAAGTCATGCTGCTAATAAATGTACCAAGTTTTCAAGATTTTTAATTTTTATCGCATTTTCCCTCAGCAAATGCATTATTTCCTAAAATTACTGTGTGAATAATTAATTGTGAGAAAGAAATTATGGCCTTATTTTATTTAAATAGATTTACTTTTAAAGAGTCACCATTCTAGTGCATCTCCACCCTGTTATTAATTGTGTGCTATTATTTTATTACATATGGAATTAATAATGGATCATGAGAGTATTGTAACTGTAAAATTGAATAAAATGTTTAATTATCTTTGAGGAAAAATATTGTAATGCATACTGACCATATGTGTAATGGGTGTAAATATATACCCATTTCCTTCACATGAAGACTTAAAAATAGTCAAGCATCTTGAAAACAAAGTAAAATAAAACTCCCGAGATATATATGAGCTGTGTTTTTCTTAGGGTCTATGCACTTGGTTGCACTGTCCTTTACCTGTGCTTACATATTAATTTCCGGTCTATGGTGAATTGCGAAAATTTAGTATCTGATATACATGTAAACCTTATAGACAAAGAAATGTTAAATTGGGATATATTGAGGTTATAGGGAGAAACTTCTTCTGAGGACAACCTCTGAGGACAAATTAGCAAAAATGAAATTAAGGATTTTTTAATTATTAAAGAAGTAAAAAGTGAAAGTAAAAAAAAAAAAACAAAAAAAACAATGTACAATAATAATTCAGCTTGGAAACTAAAGAGTAAAACAAACTTGACATTGAGAATGACCTATATTGTGTTTAAACTTCACTTCCTAGGACAGTGAACTTTGTGCCAAAGAAGCAGACCTTAAACACAGAATGATCTTATCTTTCACATTATAATTTTTTTTACTAATATTATCATTGATTTGACATGCTCTTGGTGACAATACCTAATTTATTTTGAAACTCAAATGACATTAATGGGGAATATAAGACTTTGATGTTTACCAAAATGGATCATAGGTTAAAATAAAGTTGAGATGTGCTCATTTGAACATACATTGGAACTTTAATTATAGCATGATTATAAAAACTTCAATGCACTAATATCTTTCTCAGCTACTTTATTCAGATGCACATTTAACTATGCAATTGATTTGATCAGTGATGACCTTGAATGGACATCAATGAGAAAAAGGTGAGGGAAACTGAGATCCTATCTTAAAACTCATCGTCTCTTTGTTTTATCTCATCTACTTCTCTTTCCAGAAAGAGAAATTGAGTTTTATATCTTTTTTCAAATTAATGATAAAAACACAAAATTAATATTGTAGGTCATTTTTCAAAGTTACTGAATTTTATGAGAATTCTGAAATAGTGCTTGACTGATAAAGTAAGATTTCATCACATTTGTGGAAGTTTGCATTATAAACTAAATAGAACACATGTATTTATATTTTTAAATCTAAGAATCATGCCTCAAAAATCAAAACAATGAGCTGTGTTCATGTTGGAAAGAATGGGCCAAAATGAGACACAAACATGACTCAGTTTTAACAGCTTTCGTTTATTTATTCTTCTCAACAAGGCAAGTGGCAACTGTGAGTAATCAACAGGGAAAGCAGGGTAGTAATTTCTCTCTTCCTTCACTCCAGCGGATGCATCGAGCACTTATGTGTTCCATCATTTTCCCAAAGTCTCCCAACTTACATAAAGTTGTAGCTGCCTATGTTTTATGTGTGACAGTTTCCAAAATAACTTAATGCATAAGAGGAGATTCAGAGGATTGATCAATCGCTGGGAGCATCACATTTTCTCACAAGCATGTCAATCACGGGGGGAATAGCATATGCTTATCATTACAAGGTAAATATGCCAATAACTTTAAACAACTTTGGAAAAAACATGCTTTTTAACCATTTCAAAATGTGCTTTTAAAATATTTTTAAAAACAAGTTCATATACAAACTAATGTGTGGTTGACACTTTGTTTGCCACTATCACACACAGTGAACCCATTAGTCTCTTGCAGGATGGAGAACACAGAGTTATAGCATAGGAAACAATAAGGATACATTTTTTTTTTTTTATCGATTCCTTTTCTTAATCTCTCAATAACCTTTATAAAAATGAATGTCATTTGTAAATTAGAGATGACTGGAATGTGGTCTTCAAAAGATAGCAAGTTGAGAAAGTACAAGGAAACATGGGAACACATAATCCTCCAAATTGTTTAGGGTTTTATGGTACTTACCATAATGAGAACTTTTGGTTTTCTGCCTTTTTTCTTCTCACATGTTAACACCACTGCAGGGCTGACTGATTCTCGGAAAGGCTCCTGTCTTCCACACAGCAATTCATTTGTCTAGGCTGCAATTGATCTTCTTGGAAATACCATCTTCTAACCAAGGTCTTCTCTAGTTTCACTGTGCAGGGAGAAAGAGGAGACTGGAAGGTCTTTCACACAAACTTAATTGATGTGGCCCTGAACTGACACACATAACTTCTACTGATGCCCTTGGGCAGAAATAATCACAGATTCTTGCCTGAAGGTAAAGGGACTGAGAAATTCAGTGTGCCATAAGACTGGAAGGGGAGAAATAGTGGGTATTGATGAATTACTAGTGTCTATCACATCAGAATGATGTTGGTAATCATGGATTCCTGGTAGTAATTCCAAGGCTTTAGAACAAAAATATAGTCCCATAAAATTATTATATATTATATATTATAGTACAAGAGAAAGTCTTTTAAAATTTTCCTTGGGCATGGTAAGAAAAAAAATGCAATATTGGTATTTACATACTGATCTCATCCAAATTGGATATTTTAAAGCATATTGAATATATTAGAGCATATCGATGAGCATATCAAATAATTTACCCACACTATGGTTAAGTTGCACGCTTCAGTGTATTTTAAATCATTCTTTAAAAATGCATGATTAGAACCATGATTACTAGAATCTATATTTAAAAAGTCATGATTATGTAGACTTCTCTAGTTATAATCCAAAGTAATATAACACCTATGATTAATGATGACTATTTTTGGTTGATTTTCATGAAAATTGAGAAATATTAGCAATAGATAAAATATATTATATTATACATTAAAATTATACTTTGTACCTGATTATACATCAGGGATACTTCCACAGATGTTTTAATATTTGGTTGACTTTTCCAAATGATATCAGTTGTGTGTAACTTTCTGTATATCATCCCAGAATTTAAATTTAATTAATTATTTTGATGGAATTGAAATTTTCAGAAAATACAGTAATAAATCAATCTTTTCATGTTCCTTGTCTTATTTTCCTTTGAGGTGTATTTTTGTTACTGAAATAACATCAATAGGATATTTGTGTTCTATGTATTTGTGTAAATATATAATGAAATTAATTTCAGCCTAAATATCACAAATTTTACAATGAGAATAAACTGCAGATAATAAAATGACCTCTATCCAAATTCTAGAAACTTTCTTCAATAGTCACAACCAAAATGGTTTTATTTGTTCTGGCTCATCATATACTCAGATGACCTTTGTGAAAGGTTAAAGTTTATTGTTTAGATCTTTTTAATAAACAGTTAATTATTTGACTGTTTATGTATGTCAAATATATGCTATGTATAATAATACAGTGGGTGATTTGTATCTATTTTTATCCCACAATGCTTTTATCCTATCAGTCATATTTAGTTTATTCTAATTAGTTTTTCAATTATGCAACCTTTAATATGAACTAAGATCAAGATAGGTAGAGGTTACAAGATATGAATAAATATGAGTTTGAGTATTGATATTACCTTGTTAACAAAAGTGTTCTAAAACTAAGCTTAATGACAAAGAGGAATGACATGATTTCTACTGCTCATTCAGATAACACTGAAGCTACTATTTAATTCTTTTATTTATAAATTGAACTAAGTGTAACAAATCTCTGAAATTTCACATCTAAAATATTATGGCAAAATAAATCATGGGACAGTTTTTCAAGTTTTGCTCATACTTTCAATTGAGAATACACTATTAACCTATATATTTAATTCATTACTTACCATCATTTTGTCAAAAAACTATTTATTTAGTTTGAAATGGTACACCTCAAATTTGACATAAGGAAACAAAAAAAAATCTGTTCTGGAGAAATTTCAATTTAAAATGAAGTTATTTTTTCTTAACTCCACTTAGCAACACCATCATAAAATATCATCATGTGATTTGCCTTTCTTGTCTTCTTTAATATACAAGTTTGAAGCATTTATTTTGGCAAGATACAATCACAACAAAACTTACAGAGTATAGCAGAGCATTCAAAGAAAAATTTATTTGTGCTTCTTCAATAAGGAAAGGCCAGAACTAAGTTCAAAAGTTCTACTGAAAGTTAGGGTAGCAAAGTTTTTAAAAATTGGAATGGTAGTATGATAGACCATCTCTGTTTACTAATTTGGAGTTCAATTAAAGATTGCAGTTACTGTCTCTTGATGACGTATGCTAACATTAATAATAAAAAACTGTATATTAACTTTTATTTCCAGAAATATTTTGGTTATTTTGTTATGTTATCTTTTTCGTCATTGTGACCCAAACACCTGAGAAGAACAATGTGGAGAAGGGAAGGTTTATTTTGGCTCACAGTTTCAGAGTTTTCAATTTATGGTTATCCAACTCTATGACCCTAGGCCTGAAGTGAATCAGCACATCATAGAGGAAGGATGTGATGAAGGAAAGCTACTCAGCTTATGGTAATGGAGAAGTCAAGAAGCAGAAAGAAGGACAGAGAGAAAGAAAGAGAAAGAGAGAAATGACCAGGGACAGATAGAATTCCCAAGGCTAGGTCCCAGTTGTATGTTTTCTTCAGTCTTGCCCTACCTGCTTACAGTTACCACCAAGTAGTTCATTCAAATTTTTAATCTATTAAATGAATTAATCCACTGAAGAGGTTGGCAGGTCTCATGAAGCATTAATTTCACTTTGGAACATGGCTGAATTGTCTAATACTGTGAACTTTTGTGGGGACTTTACAGATCCAAATTATAATATCCATATAGCTTTAATTTATATTTTTTTAACACATCCCAAACATAAAATCAATAATAACTTGAAATTGCTGGTGAACTTAAGTTCAGTAATGCAGGTATTAAAAAAAAGCATGACTCATATGCTGAGTCACATTACTCTTGAGTGTTGACCTTTCTTAATGGAAAACTTTCAAAAATGTTTGTGCTTGGCGTTATCTTTAGTACATGGTCAAACTGTGCATTGTATATGTTCAAAGAGATCTCCTCAGTGTGTATCAGACATTTCACATACATACAACTATACTTATTTTCTCCTAAGCACAAGTGCAATGCAAGAGGCAAAAGTATATGGAATTTACATTTGGATTTAATCTATAAAAAATGTCTATTTTTCTTGTTTATTCTTAACCAGAAATGAATCATATCAAAGTTTATAATTGCTGATTGTTCATAGCCTTATTCAGCCAATGTGGAGTGGAGATGAGATATTGATAAAAAGACAACTTACAAAAGAATTCTCAAAATTAATTGTAAAGGAGGTAAACATAACAGTAAAGACAAACACTTTAATAAAGACATAAAGTGCATGAGAATTGTTTTAAACATATGGGCAAATATAAAACATGTAAGGAAAACAATCTAAATATAACAATAGAATAGGAAAATGTAAATCAAATAAATTAACAAATAAAATAGCTGGTAGTTAAATTTCATTTCTTAAATTTTAGTAATATGATAAATAAAAGATAATAACAAAATCATAAAAAGTATAAAAAATGAAAATAACTAATGGAAGAAATATGTCAGATATGTTTTAACTGGAAAAGCTAAGCCACAAACAAAACTAATCCAGATAGACTGCAAAGAAAAATAAATTTGAGATAAATAGCAGTATTATGTAGAGTATATATTGATTACTACATGGTAATTATTTTTAAAAGAGATGTGTAGCACCAATTTCAATCACTCTCTCTCTTCCTTTCCCTATAACTATTCATAAAATAATAAATAATTAAAATATCAAATAAAAAATAATAAGAATTGATGGTTTGAATCACACAATGTGATTCAAACAAAATGTGATTTAATAGTCATTCATACAATGGTCATTCATAGAATACTATATGCAATTTTTTAAAAATGTAACTCTTTAGATCACATCTAGAATACTTGTGAATTAAGTAAATATTCTTAAAAAGGATATGTTATCTTTAATTATATCTGAAATACTTATGAAAAAAGAAATCATCTTAGCTCAAACACTAAGGCCTTTCAAAATTTCAAATACCAATTTATACAGCCGAACTGTTCTGAGCACAAAAACATAAAACATAATTCCTAGAAAATAATTCAAACTCTCCTGAAATGTAGAAATTTTAATAAATAATGATCTTGACAAAAGGAGGCTACAATGAAAATAAAAACTCATTGGAATTAACAACAATAAAACCGTATATAAATTTTAGAAACAGTCTATGTACTGTAGAAATGTGGATGTAAATACAAACAAGAGAAAAACCTAACTTTTAAACATACTGCAGAGTCCAGCTAGAAGAGTAAAGAAAGATTAAATAAATAGTAAAATAATAATAATAATAATTGGGAGAAATTGTCGAAGGAAATCACAAACCCATGATAAAAAGATGAAAGAATTACTTATTCTTTAAAAAATAAATATTTGGAATTTTAATGGAGAAAGAAAAGGAATGAAATGACACCAAGTGACAGTAGTATAGTAGTATTCACTTATTGGATAAAATAAAAGTAATAGTTATACTAAGAAAGTCATATATTCAATTATGTTGAAAATTTCAATATTTAAATAAAATATTTTATATAATATAAAACTTAAAAAACTCAAAAAGAAGTAAAATTCATATTTTCCTTGAATATTAATAAAACTAAAATAGTAAAAACTATGCTCATTAACCCATATCTTATAAAATCAAATCAAATGTATCATCAGATCTAAATAAATTTTAAGAAAAAAAGTAATTGAGATGTATACATTGTTAAGACTTGATGAAATTTCCCTTTTATCATAATGAAATATCCATCTTTACTTATGATATACTTTGACTGGAAGCCAGTTTTATGTGATATTAATAAAATTTTTGGCTTAAATTTTTAACTATGCATTTTCCTCATATTTACTTTCAACCCTTCAAATCATTATATTTAAAGGATACTTCTCTCAGGCAGCAAACTCTGATATAAAAATGGATTTTTAAAATAGGATGATTATGCACATAAATCTGAAGCTCAGTGGAGAATTTCAAACTAAAAAAAATCAATCTGGGACTCATATTTTCACAAATGATAAGTAAAAGCAACATAGAATAACTGAAAGAGAAGAAATAAAATAAAATAAAAGGTCAGGAACTGAGGACTCGGGGAAATTAAAGTGGGAGTGTTTTCGTGTAACTCTTGAGAATAAAGAGAGAAAATGACTGGCAATGTGGAGTGGTACTCCTTTGTTGCACAGGTCAGAAACATTACTTCCCATTTAAACAACATGAAATTAACTAATGACCATGTGATCAGCAGGTGCAGTGAAATGAACAGTGGAAACAGTGATTAGAAAGAAATAAAGTATGGCCAATATGTGTAAAAGTCACAAAATAAGTTGGCGCATTAAAAAAAAAAATGGAGGAAAAGACAAGTAGGATCTAAAAAACAGTAAACATCTCCAGGTTATGGCTTCAATTTCCTTGCCCATTTCTTATTTCTTAGTACTCTCTTGGCGACACTAAACTTCTCTACTTGCTTTGTGGCTTCCCTCGATCTGAATATTTCTAGATAAACACATACAGCTATATTGACTTGGCTAACTTTTAATTCTTAATCACTAGGCCCAAATGGACACTTAATGTCACTGGAAATTGCTGATAGTCTCCTATTCCATTTACTCACCCATGTTTCAAATAGAAATATATATATTATCTTTGCCAACTGATTTTTTTGTGGTGCTATTCATTCTCCCATGCTGCCTCTCATTCTGTGTGTGAGAGCTCTAGCTGCTTTGGGCTTTCCTGAAAAACAGCTCTATTCATCACCTCACCACTCTCTGACTCTGCACTGCAGCCTGGAAATTCAAGGCAGTCAACAGGAGCAGGAGTATGGCTTATCTCATTTGTTCCCCTTCTTTAAGGAAGTATTGTCTTCCATTCCCTCTTGTCCAGTGTCTTGCACTTCATTGTTTTATGTATTTTCTCTGTTTTCCAATTACTTCAAGTGGGAAATAAATCTAGTTTCTGTTTTTCCATCTTGTTTCAAAATGAAAGTGAAGGGAGCATGAATTTCTTGGCAAAGAATATTAATGCCTCTAAAACCCATGTGGATATGATGACTAATCTATTATTTAGAAGTAGAGAATAACCCCCTGTACTACATGGTACTCTGTACTACCTAATGAAGTAAAAAAAAAAAAAAAAAAAGAATGCCTGTTACCTAGTCCTACTTCAAACACTCTGGAATCCCAGGAAGATTTTTGGTTAATAGAGATCAATAAAAGTGGACAGGATCATTACCAGCACCACACAGCAATGCAGAAATTGACTTTCACTTATGAAAACTATGCTCTACTGTATTTTTAAAGAGTTTCCCAAATCAAAGAAAAAATTTTCTCTGCACCATTGTTTATAAATTATTATTTCTCATCATTATATTTAGTATAAGGTTTTGTTTATTAATTTAATTTTATATTTTTTTACTGGAGATTCAATATAAGGTAGCTTTACCATTGAGCTACATCCCAGACCTTCTGATTTATTTTTTATTTTATTTTATTTTAATTTTGAGATGGGGTATTGTTAAGTGGAATTACTGGGCTGAGCCACTATGCCCAGCCTAAAGTTTTCAAATGGATAAAATGTTGGAGCTGTATCAGAAAACTGAATGCATGAAGTTGAATTCAGCCATTAGTCAACTTCAGCGTTCCCTTCTACTTTTTTTTTTACTTTCTTTCCCACTTATTTTTATTTCTTTCCTGAATTTCTTCATAATACTAATAGAGAAAAGTTTTATCTAGTAAAACAGAGCATGGTCAATTAGAATTTAATTTCAACAGTTGTGGAAAGAAAAGAAGCCTGCATTGTAGAATATTAAATTGACAAAATCTCCAGAAAACTCTGTTCTGGGCTCACCTAGGTTACATAGTAATTAGTACTCTAGAATGACCATATGTGTAGAATTAATTTGTTTCAGTGTATGAAATCAAACTCAGTATAATGTCTGGTGGATCCTAGTCTAACATGTGTAAAGAGTCACATGGTAGAAATAAGGAAAACCTACATCACAATGATATGGTCAAGATAAATACCATTTACTAACTAATATCTATTAAATTCTATTAAACATACATATTACTTGGAATATATTAATGTTATTATATACCATCATGTTCTTTTGTTGTTGTTATTTTTGTTTACTACAATGGAATATGAAAAATGTTCATAGCAAAAAGTTATCTTTTATATAGCAATTTTCAAAGGTTTGGGAACTATTCAAAATTTTCCCTTTTAAAAAAAATATTTTGTATTGGGATTCAAACACAGGATCTCATCCCTGGTAGGCTAAAATGTTCCTTTTAAAATATATATACTATTTAGCCAAACTATACCCCATATGAATATCTTTGAGGCTTAAAAAATGAATGCTACAATGTATGTAAGATCCCACAGAAATTTTCTTCTCTTGGACACACTATTATGAACTTTTTCCATAGGTACTCCAAATTAATTTTTTTTTATTGACATCTCATCACTAACTATTGTATTTAGCTAATTTTAATATATTTTAAAATTAAATAATTTGTATGAAAATGTTTTTAAAAAAGAAAAAGTAACCAGAATGTTTAAGTACCCACACCAAAAATGAATTTTAAATAGTATCTCCAAATGTGCTCATGGATATTTGAATGCATACATATGAACCATAAATAAATGATAAGAATATCAGTTGTATAAGAATCATAAACCTAGTTTCTTGGTTGTATTATAATAGAAAAATACCGTATATAAAATAATTTTAATATAATGTACTTTAAAATGACAATTCTTTGTGTGTATGTATATCAACAGATTTAAAATTTTATCATTTTTTAATTTTTAAAAAGGTAAAATTATATATATATTGCATATTAGTAAAATATGAACAAAGTGAATATGCTTTTTTAAATATAACAGTCAATTCACAAGCATATATTTTAGCAACCACTATTTTTTCATATTAAAATAGGATTCAAGTCCATTGAGCCAACGTGTGTTGAGATATGGATGAATGTGTGATTGAATGTTGAGAAAGAGCCACATCCTGTAATGTAGCTCTGTCAGGCTGTGATAGGCTGATGGCAGGACAGGAGAAGTGAGGCAAAAGTGCTGTTTCTCTCATTAACTATAAATTGTTCACCTCATCCTCTATGTCAAGCAATAGTATCATCAAAAATAAGTATGACATAATGACATTTCAGACAGATCAAAGAATTCATTGTTAATAAATTTGAATGCCTTCAAGAGGTGTTCAAAAATAATTCTTGGAATGAAGCAAAACTATCCAGAGAGAAAACCATGGGAATCAGAAAAATCAGAGAGGGTGTTATATGAGTAAATATAAAGGTCTTTATAAGATTGAGATGTCACAGCTCTATAAAGGAGTATTGATTTATGAGATAAAATAATAATGCATTGTAGTTTCTATTTCAATCAATATATGAAAGTAAAATACTGGAAAACAGAGGCCAATGAACGTTAGAGATAACTGAAAGTGTATCTATAAAGTTCTTATATTATATGTAAGGTGGTAGAACATTTCTGAAGGTAGCACCACATATTGTGGTGCTGGGGATTTAACTCATGGGCAGCATTTGCCAATCACTCACTAAGCCCTAGGTTCAATCTTTGGTCCTGGGTGAGGGGAGCGAATGGGGAAGATGCATACTGTGATATTGAGAAACAATAAACAAAAATACAGATTTAGGCATAACTAAGTGAAAAGAGAAAAATGGATAAACAAATGATTACTTCATCAAAAAGAAGAAAGGGCATGAAAAGAGAGAAAGAAAGAGCATATGAGAATATTAAACTAAAAGTAACGTAAAGTTAAGCCCATGTGTTTCTATAAAGACATTAAATGCAATTCTGTTCTACACACCAATTGAAAAGCATATAAGTTAAAACTAGCTATATGATCTTGAATAGAAACCACTTTGTACATACAGGCAAACACAATGAGTGCAAATATGACAACAAAATGTATACAATGTAAAAGTGAATGATTTGAAAATTGTTTCTAATATTTATGTGATGCAAAATCAAACACCATTAAAAGAGATAAAGGCCATATCATCAAAAACAAACACCATTAAAAGAGATAAAGGCCATATTATGATATGAAAATGCTCCATATATTATAATCTTAAATGTGCAACCAATAACAAGACTTTCAAAGTTTAGACTCAGTATATTTCAGTTGTCTATATTACCAGTAAGAAAAGTACATAAAGATGAAAAAAATCTCATATTTCTCTCATTCACTAAAATTCAAATTTATTATCCACTCTGTTCTGGACTTAATGCCACCTAATCTTTTAGAGAAATAGATACTCAACTCTATAAAAATACATTATTCCCAATAGTGTACATGTAACATTTTCATTCCAGTTAATGGTATTTTTACAATTTTTCCAAGAAAACTTAATTTGAGGTATGTTTGGGAATCTATTAAATCCATTTTGAACATTTTACTATAAGAAAAAAAATTAAATAATATCTATTATCAAATGTTAATGAAGTCTTCATCATTAGACTCAGAAAACGTAATTAATTTATACCAAAGTCATCAGCCTCTTCTAGCTTTTACTTTATTCATTTTCATAATTTTTAAGATCTAATCAAAGGAAAAAAGTGTATTGTTATATATTTTCTACTTTCTTATCAATTTTTATATGTAATCTCTACCATATTTCCCATACTTGAGTATCATAATCTGATAATTTTGTTAATAGTCTGAGCTTCACCCCCCCACATTCAGATTTATCTGGTTTCTGATGGAATTTAAAACTGGTGTTTTTAAGAGTTTTCCTTGGAATTTGGTGCAAGTTAGCAAAAGCCATATTTTGAGAAATACTCTTCTAGTCTGTCTTTTCTAGACTAGAAATACTATATTACTCTACCATTTCCCATATTGCATATTCTCCAGAATTAATATCACTCTTCACCTTTCATTATCACCTCAATGTCTAGAGGCTCTGTATCTTTAAATAATAATTGCCTTTACTTTTCACTGGAAGAAGTTTTTATCCTATGTCTCAAATGTGACCCTTGTAGTAGTTCAGAAGAGAATTCTATAACCCTGAGGACATATAAGAGGAAAGGAGGGGTAAGACAAGATAATACAAATCGAAGAAATGATTTACAGTAGAAGGGGTAGAGAGAGAAAAGGGGAGGGGAGGGGAGGGGAGGGGAGGGGGGATAGTAGAGAATAGGACAGACAGCAGAATACATCAGACACTAGAAAGGCAATTTGTCAATCAATGGAAGGGTAACTGATGTGATTCAGCAATCTGTATATGGGGTATAATTGGGAGTTCATAACCCACTTGAATCAAATTGTGAAATATGATGTATTAAGAACTATGTAATGTTTTGAACGACCAACAATAAAAAAAATATCTGATAGCATCTCATTAGGAACAATATAATCAGAAGATAATGGAATAAAAAAAAAGAAGAGAATTCTAGAAAGTTCTAGAAAGGAAAAATATGATCAGATAACCATATCAATATACAGATTGTATAAAGATAATCATTACAGTTAGGCCATGCTTTAGAGTATTTGAATGCTATGTTAGAAGTAGCGAGAGATACTGAATTATGTGTAAGGAATCTATGAGAGATGTGTATATAGAGGATGAAAAGGAGAAGAAAGAGAGATCTCTTGCCTTTGTAGATGAGACTTCTTGAGGAAACACTGGGGTTAAAAATAGTATAGTTTATTTTCGTGATAATTTTATAGATGTTTATCCTAACTAAAAACTGTTGTGACTTGCTATCCTCATTAGTTATCTTGCTTTTGTGAACATCAGGGTCAAATTTTTCTATATGAGTAAAAGAGTCAGGACGGGGCACAAAGTATTCAATCATTCAAGTGTTTAATGGACTATGAATCTTAACTCTACTGTAGACTAGCTCAGAGGATCTGAATTTTAAAGTTGTATACTGTTCCTTAAACAAAATTCTAAATATTCATTTATTCTAGCTTATTTATAACCAATTAAGAAAACTTGGTTATATTAGACAGATTATTACCTTGAGTTTGTAACAGTACCATCAATATTTACTCTACACTCTCTTTTCACATTTACAAGAATGGAACTCTATAAAAAATTGATTTAGCAGGCCAGGAAAGCAATGTGGTATTATTTATTATCCACTCTGCTCTGGACTTAATGCCACCTAATCTTAAAGTGTTTTAAAACAGTTTTGCTAATGGTGGAAACATCAACTACACTCAAGGAAACACCCAGGATTGCGGCAGATGCAGTCCTTTTAATTCAAGGAGAATGGTCTCTATACCTTAATTATTTTGTAAGAAAAATTCATTAATTTTGATTAACTAATTCCATTTTGTCTTATATTATTTTTTCTTTCAATGTGTTTCTGTTAGTGTCCACATTCTTCTATCCTATAGGAAGATAGCCAGACACTTGCCTTTGCTTGAGCACTATTCATGAAATTTTGAAGTTTTTCCAAGAAGTCATATCATAAAATAGATATATGCAAAAAGGGAAATGCTATTTTAAATTGACTGATAAAATAATTATTGAAGTACATTCAATCAAAATGAAACTTTAAAGAGTATATTTGAATGCATTAAGAAACAAATGAGTAGGTAAGTTCAAGAAGGTAAAACAAAATTTTAGAAGTGATAATTTCAGAAGACCTACTATATACCACATGGGGACTATAGCATATATTAATGTATTGCACGCTTGAAAATTGTGTATAAAGTAGTTTTTAAATATCCTCATCTCTCATCTCTCTCTCTCTCTCACACACACACAGAAACACACACACACACACACACAAACACACGACAATTATGCGCTATGTTCCCACCAAAACTTAAATGTGAAACTTGGTGTTGAAAGGTACAGCTGCCTTTAAGAAGATAAACTGTGTAAGAAAGATTAATGCTTTTCTAGTGGTGGTGAGGTTTCTTCTGTTGGGAATGGCTTGTTTACCATAAAAATTGATTGTTATAAATAAGCCAGGCTCCCTTAATGAATGATTATTTTGTCTATATGCTTCACTGATGATATGTCCCAGCACCAGGCAATTAACAGAAGCTGAGCAGCTATTGGGCAATGCTCTTGGACAGCCCTGCCTCTAGAAATGTAAGCCAAAATAAACCTCTTTCCTTTTAAATTACTCAGCCTCGGGTATTCAGATACAGCAACATAAAATGGACAAAGACAGTATGTGATGTATTATATCTATTAATTTACTTAATTTAGCCATTGCACTATATATATATATATATATATATATATATATATAAACATATTGTACAGAATAAATACATACAGTTTTTATTTGTCAACTAAAATAATTTAAATAAATAAAAAAGTAACAAATGAGCAGTTAGTGAAGAAAAAATAAAATCATCATGAGGCAATAACAAAGTCTAACATTCAGCAGATGCATTTTATTGTTTTATAGATGCACCACTGGTTAGTAAAGAAAGAAAATGAATACTGGTATTAAAATGTAGGTTAATAACTGACATAAAAATATTGATATTTCTTTCAATGTTCCTCAAGGTGATTCTTGCTCATTCTGAGACTTACAATTATTTTACAAAGCTTTCAGAATTATTTATTAAAAGTAATTTTAATGCTGAAAAGTAATTTTCCCAGCAAAACAAATATTAAAATGATCAAATACAGTGATGACTTTTCCATTTTACCATTTTATTATTTGAGAAGTAAAACTATATTTACCTATTATGTGCTGTTTACAGAGAAATGGTAATAAATGGAAGCCTGAATCATTTCAGTTATCACAAACTTTTAAACATAAAACATAGAAATTATGAAGTGACACAGGGGACTTGTTAAAAATGCAGCATTCTGCTATTATATATAGTAGGCCCCGTATGCAGTTCATTTGTATTTCTGATGCTACAATTTTATAAGTAAATAGTAGCTCCCAAATGAAATATGACATGTTATGTCTACTTTCATACAAATCATATATTTTCACACATAAAATCATGAAATGGATTAAAACAAAATGGGTCTTTGCATGCAATTACTATAACCAAGTACAATGTTTAAAGGAATTGTATAATGATGTATTTAATAATATGCTGCTAAAATTATTTTCATATTTATAGTGGCCTTTTATTGGTACTGTTACATACAAATATGATTAAATAGCCTTTAAGTGGTTCAGGAAATTATACATTTCTGTGAAAAGGGTCAAAACTGGTCAGGAAAGCTATAGATATGACAATTATATTATGGTAACAAAACATTACCTGGGTATTTTCTGTGTAAATAGTTATGTTTTCCATTGTTGAGGATTTACTGTCAATTCATACAATGTTTTCCCTACCATTAGAAAGACAGAGATTATGAGAAATAGAACCATTGCACTTACTAGCATGTTCACTGATGAGATTGGAAACAGACTTCTCTTTGGAAGTACAGATGCAGAAGAGATGAACAAAATTGTTACATGGACTCTGTAATAAAAAATCATTTGTACCAGTTCTCATATTAATTATTCTACCTAACACATAAGGACATATTTTTTTTCAGTAACATGTCTCTGTAAATGTTCACATCACAAAAATACAACTTTGAACAATATTTTGTGTTTTTATACTTCATGTTAAATCAGAGTACCATTGTTCTGCTGTTTTGACCCTTCCGAGATTCCTCAGAAATAATGGAGAGGTTTGAGAACCAGTTAGGTTTTCAGTAAAAGGGTTTAATGAATGTTGCAAGAGGGTAATTTGCATGGAAATGCCTTTTTTTTTTGAAGTCTGGAAAATATAAAGAGAAAAGCAAGCAGCTTGTCTTAGTCCTGAGGACAATGTTTATAATGAGCTGAAAAATAGAAATTTTACTGTGGAATGGAATATCATAATCTTTTTCAATTTCTATGGGAGATTTTCAAGCAGATACATGTATAATAAAAGATACTTGAGATTCTTCTATTAAACTGAGAATTGGTGGGAAATATTTCATATGTTAATGGTATATGTAACCATTACTAATGACACAAATCTTTTGGTATCATCATATTAAAAAACAATACATTTACTATTAATTGAGACTATTTTCCTCTCATATTCTTACTCTCCATCTATATGTAAATGCACACATGCATGTAAGTATGTATTTTTGCACTGACAGATATGTAGGTAGATGACACAATGCTTCAGTTTAGGAAGAACATGTTTTGGGAAGTATTAGGAAGGCTAATTCATACAAATGAGATGTCTGGGAGAAATGTGAAATATTTCAAGTATTTCCAAAAATTGAAATATTATACAAGCACCTATTTCAAAAATATTATTAAATATTTGCTAGAAACAATAAATTTGTGATGTTCCTTGAATTTTCCAAATTTTAAACTTATGCTTTATTGTTTATCAATTTTTTTAGCCATGATGTATTTTTTGTATATTTTTAGGTTTGTATATTTTTTATTTATAAATGACAGCAGAATGCATTACAATTCTTATTTCATATATAGAGCACATTTTTTCATATCTCTAGTTGTTTACATAGTATATTCACACCAATTCATGTCTTCATACCTGTACTTTGGATAATAATGATCATCACATTCCACCATCATTAATTACCTCATGCCCCCTCCGTTCCCCTCCAACCCCTCTGCCCGATCTAGAATTCATCTATTCCTCCCACGCTCCCTATCCCAGTATGAATCAGCCTCCTTATATCAAAGAAAACATTCAGCTTTTGGGTTTTTTTTGTTTTTTTTTTTTTTGGGGGGGGGAATTTAGCCATGATGTATTTAATAGGTAAACCAAAGTATATTAATCTGTGCTATATATTAAAAGGTATCAATTGACATGATGGTATTCTTTCAATAAACTTTAGCTACTGCACACAAAACATACACACACACATGCACATTTTTGTATACAAACATGAAAAATCATGAATCTTTTTAGCTAAAGATTAAAAGTAAAAATAGAAGAATTGGTCATAAAACCCTTTGTTTTTAAGGTACTTGCCTGTTTATAACATCTGTTCTGAAATTTTACTATTGAAAATCTTCACATGATTTTACAGGCTAAAAAAAAAAGAAAAGAAAATCAGACTATTTGATATTTTTGTCATCTAGTTAGCAGAGGAACATTTGGAAGGATTAGTCCCCTTAGTATGTTGACACTCAGCCTACACTGCTTTTGATGTGACCTGGATGATGTTTTGCCAGCTGTTTGTTTTGTCTGTTAGGGGCATGAATTGAAACAAACTGACCAAGTTGTAGTCCAAACAAAGGACCAAAAAAAAAAAAAAAAAGAAAAAGAACTCAGACTGGCAGGAGGGATCATCTGGAGCATGTATAAAGAGCAGTCTTTCTCAGTTATTTTCAGACTCTGTTACTGAAGCCTATAGTCTAAGAATTCTTTGATCCACAGTACTTATCAGTTAACACCAGTGGTTAAAATCCAGTTTTACATGACTTATCATTTTCATGTATATTTTAAAGAAAATCCAGAGAGAAAACTCCATGGATATTTTGCTCTGCCAATAGAAAAGCCACCAGTAATAAGACAGTTAATGACTTAAGAATTTTATATCCTACTATGTTCTGCTATAAGAGTAAATTAAAAACAATGAAATGGTGAGCCCTTTGAATCACATGGTGCAAAGGATTAATTATTGTCTTCATTTCTTGGGCTTCTTTACCTCTCTCCCATAACCATGACCATGTGAAACTGCAAATACAAAGTCATCCCTGTTGGATCCTTTCTCTTATGAGCTCTAGGAGCCTTACATTCTCATCTGAATTTAGCTGTAATTATAATTGTGACTTGCCATCAATATCTTAAGCTTAAAACTTAGTTTGGACATGTGAAGAAAAAAAAATAGACAAGCTGATGCTCGAGGATCCTTTGTGGAACATTTTAGGGCAATATTTTATTCATTTCTATTTGCTTTCAAAGAATGTGTCTCTGCATAACTTTTTACAAGTAAACTTCTAAGATTTTAAAATTGAAATGAAGTTGTCTGCAGTTCTCCATATCCCACACTCATGAAAAGGATACAGATTAAATTCCAAATTGTTAGCTTTTTAGAATGGCAATGGACTAAACTTCAGGCAGACCTTTTTCTGACTTATGGACCCTTAACCTCTTTCTTAGAGCATTTACTTTAGAAAAGTTACATCATATTTACATATGTCTCTTTGAAATGTACGTAAATCTTTTCTCATCATCTTTCTAGATTTTCAATCCAAGAAATGTGTTTCTCACATACCTGGAAACCATGACTTTGAAGGGTAGCAATCTGGAGATAACACCAATATCTCTCAGTCAATATGGGGACCCCTTGGCAAATACAGATGGATGAATCACAGAGAACATTTACAAAATCAGCAATTACTCAATGCATTTGACACATCTCCTTGATTAACCAACTTCCTCCCTAAATCCTCCACTATTTTTCACTAGCTCGCCCTAAGGCTTACTCTCCCACCCTTCACTTTTGTTTCAACTGAATTGAATTTAATTTCACCTACTGCACTAGCTTCCATGTGAGATGGAAAGTAGAAGTTTCTGTATTTAATATTTTGAGTTAAATTTTGTTAACAGATGTAACTTTCTTCTGACATTAGGAATGTCTGAGGATTTAGCTCTTAGTTGAACCTTCCTGCAACATTCACTCAAGGATTGTTTAATTGTATTAAATCTAAAATAAATGAGGATTCTGCTGTAGTTAAGCACCAATCCAATGAATTTTGCCTGGTTAGAGATAATGCTTATTAAGGAACAGTAATAATACATAATCTGTAAGTGATGAGTTTCATATGTAGCTCTGTCTGAGAATGGGAGTTTTATTGCATACCATTTAGGGAGCACATGACTAGCAGACTAAAAAACTGAAGGAATCCTAGTGCTATGTGCTGCCACCCAAAGTACACTCTTGTGCCTAGTCTCTCATGTGGTTTCCAGTACAGTGTGATGCAGATTTTGGGAGACAAATCTGGGTGGCACAAGGGTTCTACCATGCCTTGCATGCATGTGGTATGACTGGGTGTCCTGTATCCTTGCTCATTAGTAAAACACTGTTTTGGCAGGACCTTTTAATCTCAGGAGTTTGTGAATTCAAATCCAGAGACCCTGCTGTTAAGGCAGTGTGAACATTGCTGGATAGGAACTTTCATCTAGTCCTCTCATTTATGGTATGATAACGCACTGTCACCCTCCATCTTGAACTTTGTGACATTATTTCAATGTTCCTTTCTTTTTCCTTCTTAAGAAAACAAAGCCATAGCTTCATTCAGGGTTGCTGTGAAATAGCCACAGGTTCCATGGAGCAGCAGAAGAGAGAAGCTGGCTCAACCTCTTCTTAAATGCTAACAGTTTTTTTTTTTTTTTTTTTTTCTGTTTAGTTGCATATTCACTCCACTTTTAGGAGCCAGCAACATGATCAATTCCTGAAACTGTGCGGAGAATTTGCTATACAAATTTAGTTTTTTTTCTTTGCTTTTTATTCTGCTGGTTCAGCATTTGGCTTGCTAAAAAGTCTTCTGTATTTGTCCACTAGCTTTCTAGTTTCCAAGATTCTGTTCTTGATATATTTTTACTTTTCTCACATTTTTTTTGAGTTTCAAATTATGTTGGAAGAAAACCTTTACTATTTTGAGTCATTAATCCTCATGCATTTATTTGTTCTGTAAGACTCAATGATAGGCTAGTTAAACCTATGGACTTTTTTTTTTTTTTTTTTTTTTTTTTTGGTAGGGCTACAGATTGAACCCAGGGCATTGTACATGCAAAGCAGGCACTCTATAAACTGAGCCATATCCACAGCTCAAACTATGGACTTTTTAAAATAATGTTTTTACTTATGAACTAAAACAGAGGATTAAGACAGAAAGCCACTGCATTAAACAGTTATAAAAGTACTTAAAATAGTATTTTATATAAGAATAAATGTGTGTCTCCACTCATGCATTGAATAAAAACATTGACTGGCAGATCTAATATCATAATTTCAATGTTGTGATCAATATAACATGAATTTACGTATATATATGTGTGTGTATATATATCCACATATAGAATAAAATGTTATATGAATCTACATATGAATTTTCATACAATATAAGCCAATATTTCTAATATGAGTAGAGTTTCTTTCCTGTGTATATAATTGAAGGAAAGATAATTTTGATTTAGAGCTTCTACGAAAACATATACATAAATGTGAGTTAAAATCTCTTCGAGGTCAGGTTCCCTGGTTATAAGCTTCCAATTAAGGGTGATCACAGATATAGGAATGAAATTGTGTTTCAGTGTTCCACCTTAAACTGGAAATATCCTAATTCTTCTTAAATCCGTGAAAATAAAAAAAAACATTTTCCCACAATATTTGTTGAATATACTCTCAAAACACTGAAAATAATTTGTAGTCACTGCATGAAATGTTTCCCCAGTATTATAAAGAAAAAAAGCTGCAGAATATAAATATATTTAATGGGTAATATGAATTATTTTGAATGTGTTCATGTAGGCAGAAGGCTACCAGAATAAAGATGCAGTGCTGATATTTAAACTGAATTGAAATATATTCTTGTTATTAAAAAAGGTCATGCTCCAGTTATTGAGGTAAGTGGGATGAGAAAAGATAACATGTTTTGAGGTTGTCATTACTCACATTGTGGAACTTCTAATGTAATACATTAGAAGACATGGAGCATGATTTGCTGGTGGATGGGATTTTCCAAATGTGTGGGAAGAGAGGCCTCTCTGAAAATTCTCTTACATTTATTTATTTTTTCTTTCAAACAGAATCATCCTGAACATATATGCTACAGTACTGTATTTATCATTGTCTGTCCCACATTTATATCATTCAAAAGAATATGCATATGTGTTTTAACAAAATATATTTTATTTATACATTTTAATTAAATATATACAGCTAAATATGTTTAATTAAAATAAATGTTTGAAATAATTTATTAAAACCTATAGGAATTTATTAAGAAGAATAAAAATACATAAGGACTTTGATACAGTCAAAATTATTCTTCCTCTATGCCACGTTTATCTAAACCTAGAAAATAATAGAAGAAATGAATGGATAAATTTCAGGCTAGGGTGAGGAAGTCAACTTGGTTTAGCAACATAAAACAGGAAAATGCTCAGTAGGGCCACTTACACCTCTAAGTACTTGGTCAGTGTTCTTGCAGACAACAGCCCAGAAAGCAAAGGCCATCTGGATAAGGTCATTTATCTTCTGGACCAAATGGGAGTTTTCCTAGCAATAGGTAAGTGTGACACAACTGGCCTTACGAAATATATAAAGCTAGGTAAAATGCTTTTCTTGTCTGCTAGTTCTCAAACCACCTTACCTGACTAAAAAAGAAGGCAGTAGCCAGCTGACAGTGGCAAGACTGCTACTCCATAATATTTGGTCCTTGCTTCCATGGATCTGAAGATCCATACACAATCCAGGGCATCCAGGATGGGCAAGAAGCATTGCTGGAGAGGATAACAACACAACAAGCTCCCACCAAGAAAGTGCTTCTCATCCCTTTATAATGACAGGGACTGGATGTGAAAATAAGTGTGGGAGATTGTACCACAGCAAATACCTAGCATGGGAGGTCTCTTTAATACTGAAATTTCTCTCCTCCATCTAGTTTCATATTGCTGCTATAACACAGAGCCATGCATTTAGTGGCTTAAACCATGCAAAATTTTTCTGGAAGTCAGATTTTTTAAGGTGTTGCCTGAACTTCTGTGTTAGTTGACTTTTTTTTTTTTTAATGGCTGTGACCAAATATCTGACAAGAACAATTTAGAAGAAGAAAAATATATTTTAACTTAACATTTAAGGTTTTCAGTTCCTGGTTGGTTGACTAAATTGTTCTGGGCCCAAGTGAGGCAGAACAACATGGCAGAAGGGTGTGATTCAAGAACAGTGTTCCACGTGTGGTGGAAAAGAAGCAGGGAGTTAGTTAGAGTGAGAGAGAAAGAGGAAGGGACCACAGAATAGAGGAACACTTCCAGAATATACTCCCAATGACCTACCTCCTGTAGCCATGACCCACCTGCCTACAGTTACCACCCATTTAACACATTCAAAATAGGATGGACTAATTAGGTTATATGTCTCGTAATCTAATAAATCGAACTCTGAATAGTCCTGTATTGACATGGGATATTTTAGGGGACATCTCATCTCCAAATCATAACAATTACTTTCCTTTGGAGGGTTGTAGAAGAGAAACCTTCACTTAACTTTTCAAGCTTCTTTAGGCTTCCTGAATTTTGTTTACTGTGTTCTCTTCCTTCAACTTCAAATTCCAAACTCTTTCTGTTAGCACATATCCTTTCCTGACATTTCATTGTCTTATAAAGTACCTATATTTATGGTAAATCCACCCAAATAATCCAGGATAATTCATTCATCTCATAATCCTTAACTTATCACATCAACTAAGTCCCTTTTGCTGAGTAATATATTTATAGATTCCTGGGATTAATTCTTGGACACTTTTGGGAGTTTATTGAGCATAGCCAGTTTTACTCTCAATTCTGAACCACAATATTTATGTCCATTTCACATGTAATAAAACATTAACCACATCTAAATATCACCAAAAGTCTTGACTCCAATCCCCAAATCTTAACAGAAAGTTCATCATCCAGAAAATCCTAAATATCATCATCTAATTCAGGTGTAGTGGAAAGTCTGACTGCAGCCCTTTCTCAGGCATGATTTTTCCATATCTATGAACCCACAGAATAGAAGAAACAAGTGAAATGTTCTTAAGATATAACAAAAACTACAAGAACAAAATAATAGTTGAAGGCATTTTCATTCACAAAATATAAAATGTCCATGTCTTTCAAAATATAGGTATCATTTTGCATTCCTATCAGTAATGAAAAACAGTTGCTCTTGCTCTAATTTCTTGCAAGATTTTGCCATTTCCAGGTCTTTTAATTATATTCATTCTAATAGGTATATAGTCACATCTTGTGGTTATAATGTACAGTCCCATAACAACACATGATATAGAGCATCTTTTTATATACTTCTTGACCATCTGCAGGTCTTTTTCTGAGAAGTACCTGGTCAAATGTTTTACATATTTTTAAATTGATTTGATTATTTTTAATTTATTGCTGAGTTAGAACACTATATTGCATTAATTTGTATTATTATTTATATATACAAGATGACTTATTTTCAGAAACCTCGTAATAGGTATTTGCAATTCTATATTTGAAATACTTTTGTGTATGGCAGGCTTCAAGATCAAACACACACACACACACACACACACAAATTAAGAAAACAAATTTTTCCTCCAAGGCTGTGACCATTCAGATTTAAAAAAAAAATCTTACATAATTATTTTTCACACATTATGACTTTGATTTTCTATCTAAAATCATATCACCAAAAAAATACTATAAATCTTCTAGAAGAAGACATAACTAGAAGGAGATACAACATTTTGTTAGTGAAATACTTGCTATATTTTTCATCTTTAATGTCTCCCAAAGAAGCTCATGCATCACACAATGTAGCTAAATGTTCTGGATTCTGAGAATCGTGGATTAATCCATTTGACAGATTAATGATTGGAATGGACTACAAAATGGTAACTATAGGCAGATGGGGCATGACTGGTGGAAGGAGGTCACCTGGGACCTGCGCTTGGGAACTATAATTTGTCTCTGAATCCTCTCTCTCTCTCTCTCTCTCTCTCTCTCTCTCTATCTGTGTGTGTGTGTGTGTGTGTGTGTGTGTGTGTGTGCTTCTTGCTTCCAATAAGCTATGCCCTTCCACCATGATGTTCTACCTCATCTAAGGCCTATATCATTAGAAGCAGCCAGCCATGGAATAAGACTACCAAAACTGTGAGCCCAAAATAAACTCTTCATGCTATGAAGTTTTCCTGTCAGGTATTTTGATCACATTGATGGAAAGCTGACTAACACAATGATAATTTGCAATTAATTCTCATGAAAGGTATAAGCTATATCATTTCTCTCTGGGTTGATTTTTTTTGACATATGATGTCTAATTTTCTGTCTGATTTGTTGGAAAAACTGTCATTTTTCCATCCAAGTATCTGCCTATTTTTTTTGGCCAAAGATCAGTTTACTATATTTGTGTAATTCTACTTGTGAACTTGGTATTTTGCTCCATTAAGCTGTGTGTCTATTCTTTCATTAATACCATGAAAGCTTAGTAATAGTAAGTTTATATAGCTAACCTAGTAGTCAGGTAATTTCAGTCCTTCAGTGTTACTTTCTTCTTGCTTTTCCATACAAACCTTTGAATCAGTGTGTTAGTATCCACAAAAAGTTTGTTTAGATTTTCATAGGAATTATCTTAAATCTATAAAGTAATTTTGGAATAACATTCATCCTATGACTATTGAATTCTTATTCTTCTATCTATAAACACAGAATAAATGACTAGTTTTATTTATTTAGATTTTCTTTGCTTTATTTCATCAGAATTAATACTGTATTCACATATAGATCTTGCAAATATTCTGTGAGAGATATACTTATGCAGTTTTTGATACCATTATAATTTACTGTGCTAATGCTAATTAAAATGTTTTGGAGTAACTATTTTGATTTCAGACAAAAAGACTTCAGAACAAAGAAAATTAGTAGGGATGTAGAGACACATTACAGATGTAGCAGAGTTAAGTCTCCAAAAAGATGCAATTACTTACCTTGAATTTTTTTGTAGTCTGGCTTTCCAATTATAAACTATCATAGATTTTATTCTAGAGTAATAACATGGTATATGAAGGATTACCAAAAGATTGCTGTATTGAGAATTTAATCTAATTTAAATTATTATTTTTATCATGTTATTAATTAAATCACCAGTATGTGTTAGTATATGATATTGTGTGGTTCAAAGCTAATTTTAATAGATCTTCAGAACAATAAATAGAAGATCTTGGATAGAATTTTTAAATTGGCTTGTAACTTAACACGTTGTCCATTGAATAAGTAAAATTTATATAAAATGAGTTGATTTTAAATGTTGTACATATAAGTTAGACATGGTAATTTTAAAGTAATATGTTGTACAGTAACTAAGTCAATTATGTTTAAACAAGCTTTAAGGAGTTTAAACAAGATTTTAGTCATGGCTTTTATTACAGTAGATATTACAAATAAAATGTAATGCTTAAAGATATGGCAATTAGAGATACAAGATGACTTATTTTCAGAAATATGATAATATATATTTGCAACTCTATATTTGCAATACTTTTGTGTGTGGCAGGCTTCAAGATCAAACACACACACACACACACTCACACACACATACACACACATTAAGAAAACAAGATCCATGAGAATGACAAGCATACTATCATCATTTATATCAAGCCAAACATATTATTTCCCCAAAATTCCAACTGAAATTCTTCACAACTTAATTTGAAACATGGAAACTCAGAACTTTGAGTTAAATTTTTACTCTCATCTAGATTTGCAAATACATATATAATTCAAATTTCAGACTTCAAGAAGTCAAAATTAACCAGGCCCGGTGGCATGCTCCTGTAATCCCATTGGGTCTGGAGGCAGAGCTAGGAGGATGGAGAATTCAAAGCCAGCCTCAGCAATTTAGTGAGGCACTAAGCAACTCAGCAAGACCCTATCTCTAAGAAAATACAAAATAGGGCTTGGGATGTGGCTCAGTGATCCAGTGCCCCTGAGATCAATCCCTGGTACATTCCACCCTCCAAAAAAAGAAGTCAAAATAGACAATGATGCTGCCATAATAAATTTAAAAATCCATGTGTAATCCTCTGTAATTTACAGTTAAAGTTCACATCTGTTATTGGAGGAATCCTTCAGATATGTGGACAAATGTTTTCTTTAACATTATTGTTTCTCTAATCAAAGTGAGGATAATCCTCAAAAATATTTTGAAGATTAAATTGCATGATATGTGTCAAATTTGTTAATTTAAATAGACCCACCTTAAAATAGATAGCAACTTTAAACAAAATTGAAAAGGAAGATAAAGAGAATTTAATAGTAATTTCAAAGATAGAAATTAGTGAAAAAAAGAGTAAAAAGAGAGCTGTGGGTTAGCAGTAATGTGACAGTAATAAACAATCTTCTTTCAGAACTAAAAAAAAACACTCTGGAAAATGCTGCATACTTTGAAGATTCTATGGCCATTTGGTGGTAGGTAGGAGCGAGTGGGCGGCTCTCCAGGTTTCTCTACACTGAAGTTGTAAAGGTGGTATATTTTTGGAATATGCAAGAAAATTCTCTTCTTAGCTGTACTGTTCATACTGTTAATCTTCTAAAGAAATCCAACTGTTACTTCTCTTACTGCCAACATACTTGATTATTATTGCATAGAGCAAAACAATGATAAGATCTTAACAAAACAGATGGCTCAGTATTGCCAAAAGAACTTATGTTTTTACCATGAAATTTTATGGTACAGAAAACAATTTTGTTGAAAATGTCCAAAATAAAACAGGAAACTATTATAATGCCTATATGCATTGTTGTGGCTAAAGTACTTTAACATCTTTTAGGACATTAATATCTTTTTATATTTCATAATATCTTTTCATATTTCATAAATATCTTACTTTTATGTTTAGGCAACTATAACAGATTAAATGGATCTTGTAGTTAGCTCTTAATAAAAATCATTTAAAGGATATATAAATCATTTCTAAAGGATGACATCATTAAGAATACTTGCTTAGTAATGGGTGTAGTCAACTTAATTGCATATATTTTCTTTACATGATTGCCTGCTGTATTTGAAAATCAACCTGTAAGCTGGCATTTCTATTCAATTAGTTTGGACTAGTTTGCAGGATTATTTGGGTTTATTGTCTCTATTTGTCATGCCAATTTCTGACATTTGATTAATAATTCAAAGAGAAATGATAATGTTACTCAAGATCATCTTTAGGCAAGATGTTAGCATTAGCAAGATTCAGATTGATAAGGCCTTGTTTTTCAGATTATCACCACCTAATGGGGGAGATTGATGTATTAGTTGAAAATGGAAATTTAATAACATGAGAATGAAGTCAAACATAAAATTTAGGAAGCTCAAAAACTGGGACTTGAAAGTCTAAATAATGGGAATAGAAAAGATTTTCACCTATGTACAGTGACAAATTAATATTTTAGAGAGAAAACTGTTATCAAAGCAGAGATAAGTGGAAAAGGAATTCCAGTCTGTGAGGCTTGCATAAGCAAAAGCACGAATACATTATAATGTGTGGCGAAGCCAGTCAGACACAAACATGCAGTACTTAAGGAGCAGAATGTTGGGAGATAAAATAGAAGAAGTATGTTGTGTTGAGTCACATTAGAACCTTGTTTGACATATAAACTGTTAAATGTTATTATCGGTGAGAGAGGTTAATGGTTGTTTATGGAAGAGTGAAATAAATTCCTTTTCTATAACATAAAACAAGATTTTAAGGGAGATATCATTGGAATCATAATGATTCCATGTTTGTCCATAGTGATATATGCCTGCTTCCATGATCAGTTAATGAAAGAATAATACCATATTAGGCATATGTATGATAAAGGGTTGTTGATAATCTTCATCTTAATTCTTCAAATTTTAAATTATTGCCATTATCTTTTTTTAAATGTAATTGAAAATGAAGCAAACATATTCAGACTTAAAATAAGAAATCTAAAATAAAAGTGTGGGTTATATATGCATCTTTTAATTCTTATTCATGTTATCATATTAGAAATTGCATTCAATTTGTGCTTTATTTTACTCCACACAGTTTTCTAAGATCAGTCATATTGCCAAGAGTCTTATTCAGGACCTATGTGTATGTCACATTTTGCCATCACAGGTGCCCAACTCATTGCTATGAATTTGCTTCAGAGTGAATGGCGGAGGTGTCATGATTTCCCTGGTCATAATTAAGGTCATGATGAAGACCAAGTATATATCCATATGGGAACTTGTGTAAAGTCTTGCTAAAGTAGATACCAAATGGAAGAACTGATTTTTTTAGGTAAGAAACATTGTAAAATTGTCTAAAAAGTATTGCCAGTTTGATCTCCAGATTGGCTGTACAAGCTTGATGAGGCCATAGCCAACTGTATATTTACAGACTTTGACATTATTTTACTTTTATGTTTAGGCAACTATAACAGATTAAATAGATCTTTTAGTTAGTTAGAATTATATTTCCCTTAATGCTACTGAGGCTAAGTGACAAAATTAATATTTGTGTTTGTGTGTGTGTTGTATGTATTTAATGTGTGTAGGCTTAGACACATATGTGCATTAGTCAATGTAAATTTTTTTATTAGTTGCTCAAAACATTACAATGATCATGACATATCATATATTTGATTCAAATAGGGTTTGAATTCTTATTTTTCCACGTGTACAGATTGCAGCATCACATTGGTTATACAGCCACGTTTATACATACAGCAATACTAGTGTCTGTAGTATTCTGCTTCCCTTCCTATCCCCCCTCCCCTCAGCTCCCCTCCCATCACATCTCTCTACCCCATCTATTGTAATACATTTCTCTCTCTCTTTTCCCCCCTCACACCATCTTATATGTAATTTTGTAAAACAATGAGCATCTCCTACATATTCCATGCAATTCCCCTTCTCTCCCATTCCCTCTCACCTCTTGTCCCTGTTTAATGATAATCTTCTTCTCATGCTCTTCCTCCCAGCTCTGTTTTGAGTCACCCCCCTTATATCAAAGAAGACATTCAGCATTTGTTTTTAGGGATTGGCTAACTTCACTTAGCATAATCTGCTCTAATGAAATCCATTTCCCTGCAAATGCCATGATTTTGTAATTTTTTAGTGCTGAGTAATATTCCATTGTGTATAAATGCCACATGTTTTTTATCCATTCATCTATTTTTAAAAAGTCAACCAGATTTTGTTTTGGCATTATTTTTCTGTACTTCTCTTAGTAATGTGTAAAATTACATATGATGCTATGTGGATTTCAGGTTACATATATATCTTTTCTATAATCTATGTTGTTTGTTTGTTAACTCCATCTATATTATTTTATGTTGAGCAGTTATGGTAGCTTTGAATGAATTCAAACCCATAGAATTTTAACTTATGGTTTGGGCTTTAAGTTCTTTTCTACTATGATTCTCCTTAAGATGACAGAAAAAGTTTTCTATTACATTTTAACTTTGTCTTTCCTATTTAGATATCATATTCACCTGAAGGACATGTTTTTACATGGCATAAAAACATTTATTTAATTCTATATAGTAGACCAGTTTTAAAGCAATAAAGTGACCTCTGACTTGTAATGTTTCATTGATCTCATATTTGGTTGTCGTAAGTGACTATATTGTTTGCTGAACACTTAACTGTATTCTTTTTTTAATTTTTTTTTTCAGATTTATTTTCATTTATTTAAAACAAATTGTTTGTTCTTTTAGTTATACATGACAATAGAATGTATTTTGACATCTTATACTTACATGGAGTATAACATCCCATTCTTTTTTATTAGTTGCTCAAGACAATACATTGATCTTGACATATCATACTTTTGATTCAAATGGGGTATGAATTCTCATTTTTCCACATGTACAGATTGCAGGATCACATTGGTTATACAGCCACAGCCACGTATATACATACAGCAATACTAGTGTCTGTGTATTTTGCTGTCCTCCCCATCCCCTCTACCCTGTATTCTAATATTCATTTATCTATTCCTTTCCTAGTATCACCTGTTTGTCAATGTGCTTATTCATGTATATCTATTATGTATGCATGGGTGTATATGTGTGTGTTCATTTATTTTCATTACTATTGGTTTTTAATCTGTTTTATCATATATATGGCAAACTTTCTTTCCTCATTTTTAAAAATTATAAATTGACACAAACTGCAAACTTTTTTCTTGAATCCTAAGTGTGAATTTCTTTAACTAAAATTAATGGACTGAAAATTGTAATTGTATTTCTAGATTACTCAGAAGAGTTGCATCTTTAATATGTTTATTCATTATAAAAATGAGAATACTAGATGTATATATGTATACTACATTTACTTTTTAACCACATTTTAAACCTATCTTCAAAAAGATAAATTTACCTTTAAAAAGACACTCATATTTGAACAATTACATATTCAGAAGATTACCTTTAAGTGAAAGGGATAACACATTGAAATTTTCTATTTCTGTCTCCCCATATCAATAAAAGTAAGTTCAAGTCATAAATTATGTTATTGAAATACTCTATATCATGACATAATTTGTGTATGTTGTGGTGTGGAAATAAAGTATTTCCTGAACAGTTCATGTATTGATAAAATGATCCCTAATGTAGCAATGTTTAGAGGTGAAAATATTAGATTATGAGAGTTATATACTCACCAACAGAGAAATTCATTAGATGGATTAGTAATGTGAATGAAGTACTGATGATAACCGTAGCAGGTAGAGCATGAATGGAGAAGGTGGGTCACTGAAGACATGGAATTGCACTATATCTTGTTCCTTGCTCCTTCTTGTCTCTCTAATTCCTGAAATCCATGAGCTGAACAGGTTTCCTCTATCACACCCTTCTGCTACAATGTTTCTGCCTTGGAGCCAGCCAATCATGCACTGAACCTCTCTGGAAACTTAGCCCCCAAATAGAAATTTCCTTTTCTAAACTGTTCTTTCCAACTATTTTTAACATACTGATGAAAAACTAACTAAAACATAATTTGATATCCAGAGGTGGAACTGTTGCTGTAATATATCTGACCATGGGATTCAGAAGTCTTTGGAACTGGTCTGAAGGAGCAGTTTGGGAATTTTAGAGATGAAAGCTGGGGAATCCTTGTATACTGTAAGCAGGGTTAATGTTTAATTCTGGTGGGAACTCAGAACACCAGAATGAGGACAATTATGTAGACAGTAAAGACTGTGCTCCTGAGGTTTCAGAGCATGAATGACAACTCTATTAGGAATTGGATTTGAGGCCATTCATGTTATATTGAAGCAAAGAAAATGTTAATGTTTATGTTTTCATTTTCCTGAGAATTTGTGTAAGGCTGAAATTAAAATTTAAAATTCTGAATTTAAAATTCTCCATCAATTGATCTGGTGAAGAAAAGGTAAAGGTGGTGTGGAATTCAGGAGATTTCATGGTAGCTTTTTTTTTTTTCCTTTTTTCTATTGGTTGTTCAAAACATTACAAAGCTCTTGACATATCATATTTCATACATTTGATAGCTTTTAATTAAGCCTATTGTGAGAACTGAGAGTAGAAAACACAGAGGAAAACTTTGAAATACTTGCAGTTTCAGCAAAAAAAAAAAAAAAGTATAAAATCTGGGCCCAAGAAATTCTGATTGTTAAAGATATTAGAGTCGCCAAGAAGAAACTAAGTATTTTGCAAAGGTACAATAGGAAAGACCCATGAAGCTATCTCAGGAATCATCAAGACCTCATCCATCCCCATGGCAAGCTCAAGGGTATAAAAGTGAGAGCTGGGGTAGTGGCTGAGAGTAGAGCATTCACCTACTATGCACAAGGCACTGGGTTAGATCCTCAGCACCACATAAAAATAAATAAATAAATAAATAAAATTAAGGTATTGTGTCCAACTGCAACTAGGGGTAGGGGGAGAAATTAAAAGAAAAAAAAAACAAAGGTGAAAGTTCCTTCTTGGGCTCATGGGGGACATTCTGCTCACACAGAGATGCCTAGGAAGCTGATTCTATACGATTTATTTTACTGTATTCAGCTACATTGATGCTCAGGTGACACTGCAGCAATGGTTTAAGGGAATCCAACTACTGGTAGAGCTGACAACAGACATTAGCCTGAGGTGCTAGTTCTGCAGGAATACAGAATTTTGGAGTTAGAAGATAACTGAGGATTCCAATAAGATTTTAAAGGGAGGCCTGGGAGGACAGACAATGTGAAGCAGTATGTGAATCCCTGTGGGCAGCTGTTTAGAGGGAAATGCATAAATTTGTGAAAATGAAGCCTGAGTGGCAATGGAAATCCTAGGAACTAGTAGCTTCCAGGAATGTGGAACGTCTTCCAAGAAAAGCTGTAAGCAGTGAGCAGAGTCAGGCTGAGAGAGAGGCCGTATGGGCTGAAGCCAGTGAGGTCAAAGAAATTGAGCTGCCCAATTCCTTTGGAGCTGTCATCTCAATACCATGTGCCACAGATGCTGGACAAGAAGTTATAGGACTTAATATTTGCTTGGCTGGATTTCAGACATGCTTTGGTCCTATTTATTCTTTCTATGTTCCTATTCCTCCCTTTTGGAATGCAAAATTTACTTTGTGCCATTGTATATTGGATGTGTAAAATTGCTTTTGATTTTTAAAGTCAAGAGTATGGCTTAAGTCTCCTAGGAGACTTTGGACTTGGAATTTAGGGCAATGCTGAACTCTTGAAAATGGACTGAACACATTTTGAATTATTAGATGGGCATAAACTTTTGGGTGCCTGGGGCAAAATCTTATGGTTTGGATATAAAAAGCTCATATGTTGGATAAATAATCCCCAGTGTAACAATGTTAGGAAGTAAAAAGTTTGGATTATGACAGTTAAAACCTCTTTGGTGGATTAATCCATTTGATGAATTAGTCATCTGAATGGACTACTGAATGGGAATTGTAAGTGGATGGGGCATGGATGGAGGAAGTATGTCTTTACAACCATGGCCTTCTGTTTAGTCAGCTATTTCATCACTATGACCAAAAGACACAGAAAACCACAGAGGACAAAAAGTTTATTTGGGGTTAACAGTTTCAGAGGGCTTAATCCATACAAGATAAACTGCATAGCTGGGGATTCAAGATGAGGCAGAAAATCATGGTGTAAGGGCAGGCAGAGGAAAGCAACTCATGACACAGCAACAAAAAAGAAGAGAGTCCTCTGTTCACCAGGACCAAAATGTAACCACAAAGTTGTACCCCAAGTGATTTACTTCTTCTAGCCACACACTACCTGCCTCCAGTTACCACCCAATTAACCCACATCAGTGAATCAATCCAGTGATTAGGTTAAGGCTAATAAGGGTTAATAACTCAATCACATCACATTTGAAAATTCTTACATTGTCTCACATTTAAGTTTTTGGGGGCCCCCTGTAGTCTTTCATTTCTCTTCCATTTTAATATTCTTGTACAGGAATATTAAACTGAAATTTCAACACTGAAATGATTTTATTTTTTAATATAAAAAGTAGTTAGTTTTCCTCTTTAAATACCCCCAGGTCTGTTTAAGTTCTGTTTCAATGCTTAATGCCCAATCAAAAATATCTATGAGGCAGTCTAAGAAGATTCATTTAAAATTGAAAATATGTACAAATGTGGCTGGAGTACTGGTAAAGAAAAATGTAATAACTATCTGAAGTAATTATAGGAATCATTGGTTATCCCCAGAAAATAACAATATGGACTTTCTTAAATACCTATGCTTTCGAAGCTGCTGAAACACTCAAGGTTATCAATGTATTTATAATTAAGCTTTCTGAGTCAACAATAAACCAGAAGCCTGACAAAGGAGACTGGAAAATGTAGTTTGCTAACTTCTAACCCCAGAAATATACTAAAGGATATAAAAGGACAGTGTGGCAATAAGATAAAATAATTCACTATTTTTTTCAGGTATAGTATTCAAGAATATTTTCTTTCAAAAGATGATCTTTGTATGGTATTTACATTATGAAGATTTGAATGCTTAAGAGTTATTATTTTTTATTTCGTTGGGCATAAAACCATGGTATACAGGTCTTTTATCAATGTTTTGGAAATATTAATTCGTTTTCTCAGATTTTGAATATTGCTTAATAAATTTGAGATCATTAATTTTTTTTACTGCTTTGTAGATAGAGACTAAGAAAACTTTTCAAATATTTTTAATTATAATGTAATTTAAGTTGTCTATGTGCTTAAATCCCCTGTCCCCAGTACGTTTTGGTTGCTTGATGTTTGCTTTTAACTAGAGATCTTACATTTTTATTTTTGAAAATTTAAAGCTTTACACCTGCAAGTTCTTCTGTAATTCTACTTTATTGTCTCCCCTGACTCTATTAATTTATTTGATTTGGGCATGTTTACACTACATTGCCAACTTGCTAACTTATTTCCTTGTTATTTTATTTTTATTTTACTTTGTGGGGCGGAGTCTCACTGCATTGCCCAGGCTGATCTTGATCTTCTGGGCTCAAGGTATTCCCTCTTCTTAGTCTCCCAATTAGCAGGGACTATAGCTCTGTGCTGCTATGCTCCATGCACCAGCTTATTTTTAAAAATTAACCATCTTTCTTTAGCTCAGCAATTTATTCTTTAGGAGAATTCACTTCCCTACTGAACACAGATTGGTGATTTGTTGTTCCTGTTATAGATACTGTTACTAAACTATTTAAGTATTATATTTTGTATTTTCTTTTTTCCTTTAATTTGTATATTCCATCTTTACATTCCCTTTTTCCCCTGTAATATTGTTTATTATGTGTATTGAAATTATTGTTCTATACCATTTACTTCTCTCTCTATTTTTATCATGCTGGTATTCTATGCTTGCATTATTTTGTAACACTTAGACTCATGTTTTACTGATTCTCTTCATTGTTTTCCACTGGGGTCATCAGTTAATTTGATTCAATGCTATTTGTCAAAGGTGCAATATCCTAGTTTATAATCTGTGCATTCCTCGATTAGGAGGGAGAGAGAAAGAGCAAGACACATGTGTGTTTCTGTGTGTGTGTGTGTGTGTGTGTGTGTGTGTATGTGTGTGTGTGTGTGATTTAGGAATAGATATATTCAAAGTAAAGAATCACTAAATGTTAAAGTCAGCACCTCACTAGTTTTTACTTTTCAAAGCCCTAAATCCATCCCTCCAGCATTTGGAAATTCTCTCTACCACTACTCTAACAATTGTTAGCTTTCCCCCAAAAGTGATGGTCCTAAGCAAGGTTGGAAAGGGAGACATTACAAATGGATATGACTCCATCAGTTGGTGGCCTTTGTTTCAACTCCCACCAAGCTGCACAATGTTGTGGTGTCGCTATCTCTTAAAACATGTTTTATTGTAATAAAAAGAGTGTCTCTGGTTTAATTCCTAGGTCCTTGATCCACTTTGAGTTGAGTTTTATGAATGGAGAGAGATAGGAGTTTAATTTCATTTTGTTGCATATGGATTTCAAGTTTTCCCAGCACGATTTGTTGAAGAAGCTATCTGTTCACCAGTGTACATTTTGGGCACCTTTGTCTAATATGAGATAACTGTAATTATGTGGGTTAGTCTCTGAGTCTTCTATTCTGTACCATTGGCCTAAAAATCTATGTTAGTGCAAATATCATGCAGTTTGTGTTACTATTGCTCTGTAGTATAGTTTAAGGTCTAGTATAGTGATGCCATCTGCTTCACTCCTTTTGCTAAGGATTTCTTTAGCTAATCAGGGTCTCTTATTTTTCCAGATGAATTTCATGACTGCTTTTTCTATTTCTATGAGAAATGCCATTGGGGTTTTAATTGGAATTGCATTCAATCTATATAGTGCTTTTGGTAGTATGGTCATTTTGACAATATTAATTCTGCCTATCTAAGAACAAAGGAGATCTTTCCATCTTATAAGGTCTACTTTAATTTATTTCTTTAGTGTTCTGTAGTTTTCATTGTAGAGGTCTTTCACCTCTTTCATTAATTTATTCCCAAGTATTTTATTTTATTTTATTGAGGCTATTGTAAATGGGTATTTTTCCTCATTTCCCTTTCAGAGGATTTGTCTCTGATATATAGAAATGCCTTTGATTTATGGGTGTTGATTTTGTATTCTGCTACTTTGCTGAATTCATTTACTAGTTCTAGAAGTTTTCTGGTGGAATTTTTGGGTCTTCTAGGTATAGAATAATATTGGCAGTGAATAGTACTACTTTGAGTTCTTCTTTACCTATCCATATCCCTTTAATTTCTTTTGTCTGTCTAATTGCTCTGTCCCACATGGAAACAAAGTATACAATGTCTTTCTTTTATTTACTATTTTAAAGGACCCTTATTAGAATAGGATTATATTTTCACCACTTGAAATATCTTTGTTACAAATCCTTCAATCTACTGGTAAAAGTGAAATACATAAGGATAAAATAAAAAAAAATTAGCAAGAAAGCAAACTAAGAACAAAGGGAAAGTTTTAGTGAGATCCTAGTTAATGTCCAGTGATGTGAATAAATTCTTGAACTTTTTTTTTTAGCTTTTTAAAATGTCTATTTTGTTACTCCAAATCTCAAGATTCCTAAACAATCGATTTATTTAAATTATTGTGAAATCAACTTCAAACTGGATGACTTAATAGAATTTATCCAGGGAAAGTCTTTTGAAAACAGATCAAAAGCATTTTTTTCCTCAACATGAGAGAATTCTATATTTTTCTAGATACAAATTGCATTCTTGTTAATTCTAAATTGTTAAAGATAATTTTTATTTTGCTTTTCTCTGCACTTTTTCTTTAGGAAATCTTCATTAAGTATAAAGTAACTGGTGTTGTATATTTTAAAAAAATACATGCAAACACTTTAGCTTGCTAATGCTATGTGTGAGTAGATAAGAGAATAACTGCTGTGAGATAAACTTGAACAGTAATACAAAAACAAGAAGGAGAAGAAAGGGTCGACTACAAAAACTGATTCTTTTCTTCCTTTCCTAGAGGGAGATCACACATAAAGAAACTTTTCTTTCGCTCTAACTAGTGGGGTTCCTCAGTGTGATGGATGTCTCCAATTCCAGACAATATTATAGCTAGTAGCTCAGCACCGCTCTGCTCAGCAGTGAAGGCAATGCAATGTGTTTTCAACTGGCACTGTAGGAAAGCTGAGATTTTTCTTTTTATATATCATTTATAAATTGATGCTGTAACTCCATCAAACAGTAGTCTTTTAAAACTTAATGAGGATGAAAAATTGTGTGTATGTTCACATGTATGTGTCTGTGAGAGAGCGTAAGCATATGCTTAACAATTTATGTTTCTGGGAAGTTGACAGGAGCAATAATTCAAGCACTTGAATATATTATATTTTGATGCTGTATTTCTTATTTCTTTGCAAATATTTTTATTTTAAAGTCTAGACTTATGATGAAATATTCACAAAAATATTTTAAAATCTTTATTTTAAATTATGAAATGCTATTACATCACAAGTATTTGAAATTTCAAGTAATCTGGCTATTGTCTTGGATTGCCAGATTTAGCATATAGAAATGTACATCATTAGTTCTTTTTTTAATTTCAGATAAGCAATGAATAAGCTTGAGTTTATGCCTGTCCCAACAATTGCAACTTATACTTAACAAATATTTTTTGTATATTTCAAATTCAAATTTAGCTATTGAATGCTATATTTTATCTGGCACTACTAATATTATATAACCTGGATTTTATTTTCATAAAACATCATTTTGAGGAAAATATGAATTGGTTTAACATTCATGTATGAATGCTGAACAAATACTTAGGTAGATTCAATAGGTTCTTGAGAATGCCAAAGCTGATGTTTTTTTCCTGTCTTTTTATTTCAGTAGAGCCAAGCAGTGCACAATGTTCCTAAAGGTCAATTGGCAACTCTACCATCTGCTCTGGGTCCCTAGAATAATCTCTTGCTGAGGCGCCAATACACACGAGCACATGTTGTTTTCACAAAGACCCAAATCTTATATTGTATTCTTATTTGATCCCCATTGTGAATGCCAGTAGAAAAGTGTCAGTAATGGGGCTTGTATATGAATTCTGTGTGGTCATTATGCTGAGTGCTGCCAATCTCAGAAAGAAAGATTCTTCTGTATTAAAATAAGATGAGATGAAATATGGGAATCCATGTGAAATGGAAAAAAATAGGCAATGCATCCAGATTATTTTTTCCCACCTGTTTTCCCAAGCTCCAGGTTCTGAGTGTGTTAGCTGCTAAAGTCTCCCAGATGCAACCTTCTCAGGAGAATATACCTGGGAAGGCAGACATGCCTAGAAGGATTGTGTTTCCTATCCTCTTAAGTTATTCACTGTCAATTACTGAACTATAGTAGGGTGCAAACTATCAAAGTGGGACAACTTTATATTATAATTAATATGTTTAAGCTAATAATTTTAACTTCAGGACAAACAGTGAATTCATGTGGTCTTTTCTCCTTATCTGTTCTCACAGGTTTTGCCAAAGTTCACTATCTCTACAAATAACTTGCTCATAGTTCTTCACCTCAAATTTTGGATTTGATAGATCTCAAGCATTTACAGATCTCAAGCCACTATACTATTATTATTAAAAAATTCATTTATCTAGATAAAATGAAATGAGAGAGTCCAAAGGATTATCTGTTGAGTGTAAAATTATATCAGTAATAAATATACCTACAAGCTCTTCATGGCATAACATAAAAGAATAACCCAGAATATCTATCACTGTGATAAACCTGAAAACCTAAGAGAAGCTAAGAGTGAACAACTATTCATCTTTGCTGTCTAAGCCAACACCTTTTTCATAGTATCTTACTTAACAAACAACTCTAAACTTCCAAATACATTGGTTTCTATGTTGCCAGAATTCTTGGAAGTGAGATAACCATTGTAATAGCATACTTTGTTTTTCAATCCAAAGATAGGATAAGTTAGTGTCATAAGTTAAATATATTTCAGGAGATATATATGAAAAAAGGTACTATATCAAGAAAAAACCTTCAGTCCTTAACAGAAAATACAGCAAGGAACCAATTACAAAAGACAAAATCACACTATCACTAAGATAAGACACACTTTTTATTAATTCTTTTTAAAATATACATAATAGTAGAATATATTCTGATATTATACATACATGTAGTATAGCTTATTTTAATTAGGATCCCATTCTTGTGGTTGTATATGATGTGGAGTTTCACTGGTGATATATTAATATATGATATAGGAAAGTTATGTCCAATTCATTCTATTGTTTTTCCTGTTCCAATTCATCTCCCTTCTGTTCAGTAATACATGCCTTTTTAGTTATAGATAATTGAATTCTGAATTGTAATCTAGTGCACAGTGTAATATGATGTATATTTATCTATTTGGTGTTTCTTTAGTATCCAGTCTCAGGCAGAACTGGTGAACCTCTGGAAACTGGCAACCTAGCAAGGCCATTAACTAGAGCCATTGCAACTGAGCACAACATAATACCAATACCCTCTTCAGACAATTCCTGATTGGCAAACCCACTCTTAACAGCTAATCTCACAAACCTGGACTGCAGCTACACATGGAGTCTAGCAGGGTCAAAGAATCCAAAGCATCAGCCTTTTCAGATTCACAAGGAGAACTGGACTATCTTTTTTAAATTTTTTTATTTTTTTAATTAGTTATACATGACAATAGAATGCACTTATATACTTTGATATATCATACATAGATGGGATTATAATTTCTCATTTTTCTGAGTATACATATTATAGAATCACATTGGTCACAGTCACATACATACATAAAGTGATACCTGTTTCATTCTACTATCTTTCTTATCCCCACATCCCCTGCCTTCCCCTTGGACTGTCTTATGTAGTTGTTTGATTCAGCCCAGATACTTGTTAACCATCAGCATCCCTTCCCCTGACAAACACATTCCTATCAGAAGCAATATTCTACATTGTTTAGGGGAGTGATGCTGTACATTGTGTTGAGTGTGCATGTTTTTTTTTGTTGTTGTTGTTTTGTTTTTGTCCTGAAAAACTAAATAGCACTTAGGGGCTATAAACACCAACTCTTCCAGAGAGATTGTTCTAAGAAGCCTATGGTCATTTAGTGCCAACTAACATCTTTGGACACTTATCCAGCAGCTTTTATGAAGATCCAGTGCCTTTTGGTGAGCACCAAGTGTCTAGCCTATTTTAAAAGGTCAGTTTTCCACTTAGTGTTTCTTGGCATCAGCATTTTATATTAAAGTTTTGAGCCTTACATTATGTTAACTATGATATTTTTTGAATTATTTCATAAATATGAGAGGATCCTGATTTTCTTGAAGTTGTTCTTTGGGGAAAACATTGTATGTATTCAAACACATTTGTGTCAACAATTCTCACAATAGAAAATGTAAACTGCATATCCAAACATTACTCTATTGTCAAAGGGACACAAATTCTAAATCTTCTAGTTGGTTCAGACTACAATATCACCCTCCAAATAAGATTTATGACTCCATTTGGGACTTGCATTACTGGGCAGTCAGGAAACTTTCCTTAGAAAGGGGAACATGTATCTAAGTCACCACAGAGTTCTGACAGATTTTCTTCTAGAAAGGATGGGAAGATTGAGAGTAACCTTAAATCCCCTTAAGACTCTTTTGATGGGAACCAGTGAAGCAAGTTTAAGGTAATGTCATTTTCTGCTGCTTTATCAGTACTATCTAAGACAAATTTCACCTTCTAAGCTGCAATATATCAGCATTTTTAGTGACAGTGCAACAAATCGTCCCAAATAGAAAGTTGTTCAAATTGCTTTACCAAAACGAATTGTTTTTTTGTGGTAGTATAAGAGACAGATAGGCTGTAATCATTCATTGTGATTTAAATACGAGTTTAATAGAAAAAGAAAACATTAAGAAGTCACAGATTGCTGAAATTTTAGCACATATATTCAGCTATAGCTATATATCCTGTAGGTGAATGATCAGCCTGTTTAAATACTCAGTGTACCATATCCTTCATATTAGATTCAGAAAAACCTTGTACTCCATGTACTCTTTCTGATTTCCTCCTGAGTATGATTCATGTTAATTACTAGCTTTAATATAGTTTAGGAGGGAATGTATAAGACATTAAATCGAACGTAAGACACAGTACTTTTACCCTTTTCTACACTCATTTTCTTTTTTATCTATTTTTACACTTTTGTTCTTTTGTGTTTTTAACTGGCTATGACAATGGTTCGGAATGTTAAAAAGGCATATCCTGGTTCAATGTCAGATAATTATAACCTTCTCTGCTAGTGATCAACATAAAATCTTAATATTAACCATTTTCATATTTTCTTTTTGACTTTGCTGGAGGTAATAAGATATCAATGTAAAAGTCTTGTTTAATATTAATGAACAGAGTTATATGAATATGCAAAGCCCTTCATGCTCCTAGTGCAGAACAACAAATAATATTAAGAAATTCTTACCTGGTATTATCTTTTCTGCAGTTAAAGGGTATTTCAAAATACAGTATTCTCCTGTGCATGAAATATCTAATACAGCTCCAAAATCTTTTACAATGGCTAAATGCAGTTGAATAAGTAATATATAATGCATTAACCTTCACAGTGAATGTTTTTGATTTTGAGTTTTGTCAAATGGGCTTTTTCAAGTAGGGAATATCTCTGCTTTAAAAAAGCATTTTATTCATAGTCATTGAAATATATATTCTAGGTTCCTCTTTTGTTTAAACAGAAGAATGACCATCATAAAATGTTTTCGAATCCCTCTCCCTTTCTGTTTGTGTTCTGTAATTTTAAAAATAATGATGTAATGGAGTTTAAAGTATTCCCACCAAATGATTCAAGCACTATGTTTCTTATCAGTAATTATTTCTTCAAGGTAAGAGATCACTCCCCTATTTTGCCAATAAACCCAATCTTGACATTTTGTGAAATGTAGGTATCAGATAATAGGATTATATCACAACCTATAATGCAAAATTCAAATTAAAATATTAGATTAAATCATTCTCTTTTTCCCCAAACATACTCCAAAATACGTTTTTTGGTAACAAGCTCTTCCATCTCTCTCTTAAATCTTTTAAAACCTAGTCTTTCCAAATAATTGCTAACACTCTTTTTGTCCTTTGAATCTGCTTCTCCTGCAAATTTTCAGTAAAATCTGTACTGTTCCATATTCATAGTCAGGATACTGCTGGTATCAGTGAATACAATTCTTCTCCAGATAGGTAAAACAAAATGGAACTTAATTAGCTCATATCTTTGAAATCCTGAAATAGAGCTGTGTGCAGGCACATATAGACCTTGCTATTCAAAACTTGTCTTTTCTTCAAAATTTTTGCTGTCTGATTTCTCTGGTCTAGAGATTTCCTATAATGAAGAGAATTATTCCTTTTGTCAGGAAATACTATATATATATATGTATATATATATATATACATATATATATATATATACATACACACACAAATATATATATATATATATATATGTATTACATACACATTATGCTATATATAAACCTTATATTTGGGATAGTAAATTAGTTACAAACAATGACAATATAAAATGTTATTATAATTTTATATGAAGTAATTACTTAGATTTTATGAAAGAGCTCCATGCTTTGTTTCATACGCCTTGAAGAAAAATCAGTTTAACATATTTTGAGAAGAGTTTTTCTTTGTCATAAGGAAAATGATCCTTGATCCTTCTATTTCTTTTTCTCAGTATGAGTATTTACCAATTTTATGATTCTATATAATGATTATTTTATTAAATGCTCCCTTATATATATATAAGCACTAGAAGTGGTATGCTTGGTGCAGACTACATAATTGTGTTCTCTGAATGAACATATTATAATGTCTAAATTTTCTCTAAACACTTATATATGAGTGAAACAATCAATTTTGCTTCATTTTATTTTGAATTACTTTCTCCTTTCTTCATTTTCTTTATCCCCTCATTCTTTCCTTCCTATTTCTTTTTAGATGAACATCAGGAGAACACAATCCACCCTTTTTAAACCCAGATGTACTTGAAGATTCCAAGATAATAATGATAAAAATATAAAGGGATTAAAGAAAGTAATGCCTATGACTATTTCAGAGTTTATTTCAGATATTTTATCTGAAACAGTGTCTTTTCACTATTCTCTTTTATAACTGATACAGAAATAGACCAATATTTGGAATATACTCTATCATATATATCTTGAAATCATGGTCAGAGGCAGAACACAGGTCTCTGTACAACCATGCATCTTCACAGCAGCTTAAAATACACATTTCCTAGGTACTTTCCATTTCTAGAAAAACATTTCAGCAAATGTGTGCTAAATATTTATTATACATCAGATACTGTTTGCAAAGTCAAATATTCTTGAAAATTTTGAAGTATGTCCTTGGCAATAACACAGAGTGAACACAGGAAACATATGTATATATATTTACATATACCAAGGTCTATCAGAAAGGTATGGAGTAGATAGGATTATAGATGGAAATACAGAGAATGCCTTCATTGGAAACAAGATATTTGGAAAACTACAAAGATACATAGTAGTTTACCATAATGCTAAAGTAAATCATTATTTTTAAATTTTTCATAATAAAAGTAGTAAAATAAATTTCCAAGTTTCCAATTAGTAGCATATAATTTTTATAACATTCTATACTGATGTAATCTTAATCATGTTGAGATGTAATATCTGGAAATAAGTTATTCTCTAACAAGGTATTTCTGGGTAATAAAACTAAAATAAAAAGAGACTTGACATGGGTATAAAACAATCCTGTGTACATCAGTATTTAAAACTAAAAACATCTTTATTTTCTCGATTTCTGTCACAAAGAAGTAGCTTTAGCATACAAAGAAATACAAAATGACTTTCTGAATCAAGAGTTGAAAGTTGCATATATTTATGGCCTCTGGAGTGTTTTTCTTCCCAAACTCAGTTAATGGAAAATGTTTGGAAAAATATAGACATATTTGTAAACTAATAGACAGATGGGTAGAGAGATAAAATAACTTAAAAATAAATGGAATATATTTAATCTATTTGATTTATTATTTGTAGTCCTTTGCAATATATGATCATTAATAACATTAATGGATTGATTTTTGTCACATAACATGATCATGAAGTTTTTTTTAAAAATTGTATACTTATGGTAATAATAATGGAAGACTATTGATAGAACAATATTATTTCTTTGTAATAATTTTCCTCTTAGAATATACATACATATGTGTGTTTTCTGTGGTCATTCTGTGTGATCATCAAGGATAAACTTCAAAATTTTCAAGACTTTTTGGGCTTTTAAAACAGTATATAATGTATAATGAATTATTAGAATTGTACAGTAAAAGCATATTTAAAGGTAACATGAAAATATTGCTTTATGGTGTGTTTATATTATCAAGTTAATATGCACTAATCAAATCTCAACATCAGATGTCATTATGAAACAGAATCATTTTTATGCCACTCTCAAGAGAATTTAACCTAAAAATATTTTAATTACTCAAAAAATATTTTCTTCAAAGGCCTGCTATTCTACAAAGTGAAAAAATCCCACCAATAATATTCTATTAGCTTTATGCATTGCTTAAGGTTTGCATTCTTATTGTTTTCTGATTTAATAAAAATGAATTCATTCTTATTAAATTTACTACTTCCTCCAACTCTAAAAGAAAGTTTCAGCCAGCATTGTACATATTTAGACACTTTTTTGTTCTGGCCAGAAAATAATTACAGTGTGATTTTTCTCATTGGGAGTGGCTTTGGTGAACTGTTTTTCTTTTTTATGGTTTCAGCACTTTTCATATATTTTATTTTCCTAATAGTTGCTTTTATTACACAAATAATTAAAAAACACTTTTTAAAGATTAAAGTAGATGTTGGGTATAAAATTGCTAATGTACTATCATTCCAATCAGCTTTTACAAAGATGAGGTAGGACAGAATCATATGTGTAAGGTAATGATTTCTGCCCTTGGAAACATGTGTGTAACTATGGAAATGTTGAAGTATAGCTTTATAAACTTATGGTTGGATTTGGACAAACCTTTTTAAAAAATATGCAATCAATTTTTTTTTGAAGTACAGACAGGTTTGTGTCTGTGTGTGTACACAAGAATAAAGTTTCATTTCAAAACACATACACAATTGTGTGTATATATGTGTATATATATGTGTGTGTAATACTACTTATATTTGTTTTCTGTAACATTTATGTTAAGTATATTTATTACTTTATATTAAGGAGGACTATTAACTAGCACTTTATCACAATTAAGATATAGTCACTTTGTTAGCAATGTTAAAATGCACTGGCAGTGAATGATTAGAAAAATAATTACACTGCCTACCCTCAGTTTTTTGAATTTATGGCAATACCAACATAGGAAAAAAGACAATATTGAGTGACTCACTAAGAATTCAGTATGAGGTTCAATGTGAATAATATAATTATCTTCTTTGCTTTCCTCATTCACCATTTTTGTGTGTATGCTCATAGTAGGATGGAATTAAATTGTATTTATATACTTTTTGATACTCTTTTTTCATAGGCCATGAGCCTATCCTCAAATGTGATGAGCAGACATTTTTTTTTTTTTTACCTCCACTTGACATTTGTTGCAAGTCTTATTTGTACAAATCATTAAGCATTTCTTCGTGGTCATAAAATATCCATTATTAGAACAAAAAGTAATATAGTTTTCCCTCTAAATAGATTGATAGCCCATAGCTGACTATGCTGTAAATAAACTCAATTGCATTTTTAAGAAGTAAATAAGAATAATATTTTTCTAAGAAAATGGACCTTTTGGGATACTAATAGTTGACTTGACAAATTACATTTGTATATTTAAAAGTTGTCTCCAGAGTATGTGTATTTTCTGTAGAATTTTTTAATGTATAAATAAACATGAAATCATGGAATATTGAAGGATGCTTTAGGAAAAAGATCACATAAATGATGCGAATAACAAAGTACAAACTATGAATTGACTAAAATACAAAATATTTGAGGACTGAACTTCTCTCCTTGATTTGAAGATACATATGAACTTAGATTTTAAGGGTGCTACTCTTGGCCTTAGTGCATCCTGATAAACAGGAAAAACCTAGGAAGTTAAAACCATTCCAAGACCTAGCTTTTCTTCTCTTGCCTATCTTTGCATTAGACAAATGGGAATGAAGGGAATGGAAGGGGAAAGGGAGTAGGAAATATAGGAGAGATAATTGAAAGTTACTAACTTATGTGCATATGATTACAAAACCAATGTAATTCTACATCATGTACAACCAGAAGAATGAGAAGTTATACTCCATATATCTATAATATGTCAGAGTACATTCTACTATCATGTATAGCTAATTAGAATAAATAAAAAATAAAGTTCACAATTTTAAAAAAGCATAATTCAGAATGAAGTGATTACAAATGCTTTCTTATCTTAGTATGTAACATTTTGCTTTCCTAAATCTTATTACTGCAGATCACAGATATAATAAATGCAAATCTATTTTTTGGGGGGGTACCAGGGACAGAAGTCAGGGGCACTCCATCACTGCACCACATTCACAGTCCTATTTTGCATTTTATTTAGAGACAGGGTCTCACTGAGTTGCTTAGTGCCTAGACATTGTTGAGACTGGATTTGAACTTTCAATTCTCCTGTCTTAGCCTCCAGAGCGGCTGGGATTGCAGGTGTGCATCACCTCACTCAGCTATAACTAAAAATCTTGAATATGAGTAAATAATGAGAACTGAAAAAAAAAGTTAAAGTAAGATTTGATCCTCAGAAAAACTTGCATTCTATTACTTTGATATTTGATATAGTATTTATATTACTTTATCTTCAAATACTATATTTTACCTAAAATAATCTGCTATTTATTTATATAATTTTCTCTGATAAACAGGGATTTGTAATTTTATTATTAATGAGTTGAAATTTATTATTAATGAGTTGCAAAATAATATAGTTATACTAAAAATTTATATCAAAATTCAGATATATTTTGGGAGAATGATAGTTTTAAATTCATTTAATGATTCTCTAGAGGTATAAACAGAGTGTTACTAATTTTGGCTTTATACTATTAACCCATAAATTTTTAAATAAAATCTCAAATAAGTTAATCGTGGTTACTTACTTTAATAATAATTGTCAAGCCTCATTCATCATTAAACAAAAGTGGCAAGCCTTCTTTATGGATCCCCTCTCTTCTTTATCAACCAGAGGGCATTATGGCAATCTTACCCTACTGAGGCTCAGAGTGCTAAAGCAATGAATATTTAAAATGAAAATATAGCTTGTCAAATAGAATAAGCACCTGATGCCATTTCTGAGGAACAGGTGGATGTTTATTCAGGCATGTTTGATGTAGCAGCAGGAATTACTTCAATTAAATATCAATGTCATTGCCATTAGAGTAGAATGAAACAAGAGCAAAACACACACACACACACACACACACACACACACACACACACACACTTAAATACTCTTATAATACGTAAATGCATGCAATGACGACAGAAATCTAAAGTATCTCAACTGAGCCAGATTTGCAGAACTGGCTTAATTTGTCTGGACAACCAAAGGAAATAGAAAGTAACTTTTAAATAGATCAAAAGAGTCTGATCTATGAGCTTGCTATGAAATCTGTTATTTTGAAGGTGCCATTTGCCATTACTCTTTGCCATTTCTCTGGGTCAATGGAAAATAACATGCGGTCTTAAGGGACTTGGTGAATAAAAATCAATGGGAATGTCTTTACTGTACGGTATCTGGAATTAAAGAGTTAAAACAAATTTTAATGGGAAAATATACAAAATAAATATTTGGGTGTAATCACAAGTGCAGATACATAAAATTAGAAAGGAAAGAGAGAGAGAGATTAAAAAAAGAGAAAGAAGAAGAAGAAGAATATGATTGACCCATTTAAATTTATTTTTGAAATATTCCAAACCTGTAAATATATGTGTGTATGTACACACACACACACACACACGCACGTGCACACACACACACACACACACACACAATGATGGCAACTTAATGTAGGCGAAATTAAGCGATTTTAATAGAAAATAGCATTCAACACACAGTAAATCAACAACGGTTCACACTGAATGATGTAGATAATTAATCTAATTTTCCCTCTGCTTCATTTTGTGTTCTATTAGCTTTCTTATTCAAACTTTCAAGTCACAAATCTAATTTAAAACCTCTTAACTGGTCTAACACATAATGTGTTCTATCTGCGTTCAGTGTCTAGCAGTGAGCAGCAAAGCCGGAATACTAATTTGCTTCAGAGTATGCAAAACATTCAATAATCAAATAATAAAATACTGGATCCAGCATTTCTTAATGATATGACCAAATGAGTCCAGTGGTTTCAAATAGGTTACAAAATAGAAGAAAGAAAGTATAATAATGTAAGTGGGAAAAAATCATTCTAACAAGAAAAACATTGACTATCATAGATGTCTCTTTAATATGTGCCCTATTCAGAATATGCAACTTTTAAATTAGCAAGACACATTTCAATTAACAACTTTATTTAGTAATGTTTCAACTTCACTATTTCCTGCTTTCATCTTCTGTCTTTCTTTTTCTGGCTCACATGCGTGCATGCACACACACACACACACACACACACACATACACACTTACTATTTATATTTAATATTATGTAAAATTTTTTCACAAACTCTCCATTAAAGTCTATCTCAAGTTTTTTTTTTTTAGATAGGAGGGACTTTTTTATTTCATTTCTTGTCTTGTCATGTTCCCACCCCCTTTGGTAAAATAATGCTTATTTCCATGGAGTCATTCAACTTGCTTGAATTCGAAGTAAATTTTAAAAATCATAAAATGAAGAAAAAGGGTATGTCAGAAAAATTAACCATGTACTGAGTGATTAAACTATTTTGTGTAGAAATGTCATTTCTATTTTGTTTAAATGTAATGCAATTTACCAGACCATAAAGAACTCCTTAGATGAAATGGCTGTTTTCCAGGCAATGCTACTCTGCTGCTGATTGCAATATATTCTGACATCTATGAGAGTTTTATAATTCTTCTCTTCTGTTCTCAGAAGTGTCCCTACTTTGCTGAAGGCTTTCTCTCAGGAAAGGACACTAAAGTTTTGTGGACTGAAAGGACCATAAAGAGCTTGATGGGAAAACAGTATCATCATGTGATAGGATCTTGTTGCAAATTTGTTTTATGGTAAGAAGGAGAATGTTTCAAAACACCTTTACATCAGGATTTAGAGGAGATTCTGTTACATATATAACTGCTTCAAGTAAAATATATGGGAAAAATCATGACAAAATAAATATTGACTCACAATATATTTGATAGACTCTTCTGTGCTTGGCCATTTAAATAAAAGCAGTAATATAAAAAATAAGTTCTTATTTAAAAAATCATTGTTTTAAATACCTTAAAGGAAACATGAGAAATGAGTGAAGCTGGCCTACAGTATCTATAGGATTAGAATCACAGGAGGTGAGTTTGTAAGTTATCAAAAAGGAAAAAAAATATGCACTCATGCACATATATGTTGTGTATATATCCATCCAATAGAGATATAAGCTACCAAAACTATGAGCATATTGCAAATAAACAAATTGGAATTGAAAATTGAAAATTGGTACAATCTCTTTGGAAAGCAGTATGGAGATTATTCAGGAAACCTGGAAAGAAACCACCATTTGACCCAGTTATCCCACTCCTCTGTTTATACACAAAGGACTTAAAATCAGCATACTACAGTGACACAGCCACAGCAAAGTTTAAGAACATGAAACATTAGATTGATGTCTTTTGCATTCAAGGAGTGTGAATTAATCACACAAACAATTTTTAAAACTAAGAGACCCAAACCATTACTTTGAATCAGGATTTCTTTTTTGTAGAAAATAAACAGCATATATGAACTCAGTGTAAGAGAAAGAATTACCATAATTTGTTTAATGATCTACAAATTTCAAATTTTGTATCTATTATTACACCTCTATTACATAAAATACTATGTAAATGAATTTTCTTTTAGTTTAGTGATAGACATTTTTGTGGGCAAAGGAAATACATTGAATAGGAGCTAACAACTTACAGGGAAGTTATAAATATGTAAATATTATAACTGGATATGGTTCTTTATTTGCATTTATCAAATTATAGCTTTTTTCTTATTTATTTAAATTATATTTTTAAAAGAGCGAGAAACTAACCGTAGCCATATATACAGAATTGACTAGTTTTCAGATTTGGTGATGTGAAATCCTTTTAGAGCTATAAGATAGGAGTTGCACTATAAATTTTATAGAGTAAAAATTATTTTTGCTATTTCCATAAATCAGTCATGTGTATTATTTCTGGATCTGTTTTAATTTGCTATTTATTTTTCTTTTTGTTTTACTGGTTATGAGCCATATCCTCTTAATTTTTTAAATATACCAAGTTTTGATTAGATATTGGACACAAGTTTTACATACCATATGACCCTCTGCATGCATTTCTAAAAGAAGCAAAATTTATTTAATGTAATAAAAAACAGATTATAGGTATCTAGAGCTGCTAGTTGGGCAACTGGTAAAGGACAAAAGAAAAATTTGAGGTAATTGATTGATTCTTTTAGTTTTTCCTATATTTACAAATATTATTAATTGTAAAAATAATGGGATTTTATGTGATAATTCAATACATGTGTACGTGTATTATTAAGCTTTACTCCTGACCATCCAAACGCTCAGTTCCCCTTCTTCCCTCAAGTGAAATATGTCATATAATCTCAAAAGATTAGAAGAATAAGAAGTGATTTTGAATGTTATCAAAGAGTTGAAAAGATAGACAAAAAGTCAAAAGAGAAAAGATAGACTCTTCAATAAATAGTGCTGGGAAAAATGGAAATCCATATGTACTAGAATAAAATTTAGCCTCTTTCTCTCACCCTGCACAAAACTCAAAGTGGATCAGGACCTAGACATTAGACCGGACACCTGGGTCTACTAAAAGAATATGTAGGCCTAAATCTCCATCATGTTGTCTCAGGAACTGACTTCTTCAACATGACTCATAAAGTGCAAGAAGTAAAATCAAGAATCAATAAATGGGTTGGAATCAAACTAAAAATCTTCTTCACAGGAAATGAAACAATCAAGAATGTGAAAGAAGAGCCTACAGAATGGGAGAAAAAAAAATCTTTGTTCCTCAAATAGAGCATTAATCTCTAGGATATACAAAAAAAAAAAAAAAAACAAAAACAACAACAAAAAAAAAACTTCAAAAACAACACCAAAAAAACCCCAAATAACCCAATCAATAAATGGGCACAGGAACTGAACAGGTATTCCACCGAAACGGAAGTACAAATATTTGAGACCCATATATGAAAACATGTTCAACATCTCTAGCAATTAAAGAAATGTTAATTAAAATTACACTGTGATTTCTTCTCACTCTTGTCAGAATGGGAATTATCAACAATACAAGGAACAATAAATACTGGTGAGTCTTTGGGGAAAAGGTACTCCTATACATTACTAGTGGAACTGAAAATTGATACAACCACTTTGGAAAGCAGTATGGAGATTCCTTAGGAAACCTGGAATGAAACCACCATTTGACCCAGTTATCCCACTCCTCTATTTATTAAAAAAAAGGACTTCAAATCAGCATACAACAGTGACATAGCCACATCAATGTTTATAGCATCTGAATTCAGAATAACTAAACTATAGGAACAACTTAGGTGCCATTTGACAGATAAATGGATAAAGGAAATGTGGTATATCTGCACAATGTAATATTGGTCAGCCATAATGAAGAATGAAATATGTTATTTGCCAGTAAATGAATGGAATTACAGACACTCATGATAAGTGAAATAAGCCAATCCCCCAAAATAAAAGGCTGGTGGAGTGAGTATGTGGATATTAACATAGAATAAGTGAATGTCATGGAGAAGAAAGAAGTTAATTGGATTAGGAAAAAGAGAATGAAGGGAACAGATGAGGATGTAGATAGGAAACACAGTAGAATGAATAGGATATTCTTTTCTATTGTTCAGTGAAACTCCAAATATGTATAATATGTCAAAATACATTCCACTGTCATGTATGTAAAAAGTACAAAAATTCCACTTTATTATTTGATGGTCAGTGTAAACAAATTAAAAATGTTTTCAATTGAAAACATCAATATAAATGCATCTATATATTCTTATAAAATGAAGAAATCTTGGTTCAGTTACTCAGGGCTATATATTTGTTTTATCTTAGTTATTGTCATCAGTACCTTTGGAACATATCAATAATGAACTGTTCTTTAGTTCTTCACTTTAAAAATCTGTGTAGAGCTCAATAGTAAATGTTGATGTGGATATTGCTGTGTCACATTTAATAAGTTATTGTATACCATATTTTAAATGTTTTAGCAAACATTTTCTAAGTAATTTTCATGATACAGTATAACACAATATAAATTCTGAAGTTGAATGTATTGTGGTTTTTTACAAACATAAATGTTATTAAAAATTCAGAATGCATAAAAATGTTTCTATTTGTGTAATCACTACAGAAATAAATTATCAAACACATTGACACATGCAAATCCGTGATATTTACTTACAGACTAATAAAAAGAATATCAGTCATGTCAAATAAACTTTTAAGTCATAATTATTTAACAAACATTTAATTTTTGTATTAAGATAATTATGCAGCAAAATTGAAAAACATAAAATATGAATTGATAATTATTTATTAAAGGAAAATTAATTAATATCAGAAATCATTTTTAAGTGAGTAGACAAACCAATCAATTCTTGAATCAGAAATTATTTTCTGAGATCCAACATGGCGGCTGGTGAGGAAGCAGCGATTCCAACGTCTCCACTTTAAGGGGATAAGAAAGACCCACCTGAACAGCTGCAGCCTACCTACGGAGGAACTTCTAGCATAATTCCCTTTAGAGGAGAGCAGCCGTGATCTGGTAGGTATATTGGAAGTGACAGTTTGTCCCAGAGAAGTGGATCTTGGACGGCCACTCGGGCACAGAGGTCTAGTCCCTCAGCCATTAGCCACTCCGGCAAGGGGCTCCCCCGGGAGGCCTAGCTCTCGCTTTGCGAGCAGCCACCTCACCTGTCCGGTTCCTAACCACGCGGCCACAGCTACCCGGCTCCACAGGTGGCACCGCGGCGGGTGCAGAAGTCAAGTCCCGGAGCCAGCAATCGCTTTTGCAAGCGGCGGTCACCCTGAGCGGCTTGGGCCGCCCCGCCCGAACCCGCAGTCGGCCTCCGCCATCCGGGCTCCCCCAGAAGGCATAGCACTCGCTCTGGGAGCAGCCACTTCTCCCGCCCGGTCCCTAACCACGCGGCCGCAGCTACCTGGCTCCATAGGTAGCACCGCGGCGGGTGCAGAAGTCAAGTCCCGGAGCCAGCAATCGCTTTTGCAAGCGGCGGTCACCCTGAGCGGCTTGGGCCGCCCCGCCCGAACCCGCAGTCGGCCTCCGCCATCCGGGCTCCCCCGGGAGGCATAGCACTCGCTCTGGGAGCAGCCGCTTCTACCGCCCAGTCCCTAACCACGCGGCCGCAGCTACGCGGCTCCACAGGTAGCACCGCGGCGGGTGCAGAAGTCAAGTCCTGAGGAGGGAAGATGGCAGCGAAGGGAGTGCATCACCCCAGTGCGCCGCGTCACTGAGCGGGAGAAAGATGATGTGAATTGCCTGAAGGCTATCTTGTAGGTTATTTCCAGCGAAATTGAGGTGCTCCAGAATCTACTGGACAGATTTCCATCATGCAAAGTTCGACTGCGGGAGCTCCTTTTCTCCGCATGGAGGGTCGCATAGCCTGATAGGCACTCGCCTTGCGGCTGGAGTCTGTGGCGCACACTGGGGAGCGGCAAGGTGTCGGAGCGGGGGAGCAAGGATACCTGCGGCCCACTGGAAAGACAGGCCAGGGGGTAAATTTCAAAAACACAACAGTTGCACCAAGCAGAAAGAAACGCAAGCAGTATGAAAAGACAAGGAAAGAAAGGACTACAAGCAATGCAGGTCAACTCAACATTAGAAGAGGTAATAGCTGCAACAGATGGAATGTCAGATAAAGAGTTCAAGATATACATGCTTCAGATTATCTGGAGTCTCAAGGAAGACATGAGACAGCAAAACCTACAATGAAAGATCACATTGACAAACAAATCCAGGAAGTAAAAGATCAATTTCACAGGGAAATAGAGGTAATAAAAAACAAACAAATAGAAATCCTAGAAATGCAGGAAACAATAAACCAACTTAAAAACTCAATTGAGAATACTACCAGCAGAGTAGATCACTTAGAAGAGAGAACGTCAGACAATGAAGACAAAGTATTTCAACTGGAAAAGAACATAGACAACTCAGCAAGTCTGCTAAGAAACCATGAGCAGAACATCCAAGAAATATGGGACAATATCAAAAGACCAAATTTAAGAGTCATTGGGATACAAGAAGGCACAGAGCTCCATACCAAAGGAATAAACAGTCTATTCAGTGAAATAATACGAGAAAACTTCCCAGACTTGAAGAATGAGACAGAATCCCAAATCCTAGAAGCCTACAGGACACCGAATGTGCAAAATCATAAGAGATCCACACCTAGACACATTATAATGAAGATGTCCAACATACAGAATAAGGAGAGAATTTTAAGAGCTGCAAGAGAAAGAAAGCAGATTACATTTAGGGGTAAACCAATCAGGATAACAGCTGATCTCTCAACACAGACTCTGAAAGCTAGAAGATCCTGGAATAACATATTTCAAACACTGAAAGAAAATGGGTTCCAACCAAGAATCGTGTATCTGGCGAAATTAAGCTTCAGGATAGAAGATGAAATTAAAACCTTCCACGATAAACAAAAGTTAAAAGAATTCGCAGCTAGAAAACCATCTCTTCAAAAAATCCTTGGCAAAACATTTCAGGAAGAGGAAATGGAAAATAACATTGAAAACCAACAATGGGAGGTAGGACAGTAAAGGGGGGAAAGTAGTCAAAGAGGATAACAAATCAGGTTTAGTAACATCAATAAATAAATATGGCTAGAAGAACAAACCATATCTCAATAATAACCCTAAATGTTAATGGCTTAAACTCACCAATCAAGAGACACAGGCTAGCAGAATGGATCACAAAACAAGACCCAACAATATGCTGCCTACAGGAGATGCATCTGATAGGAAAAGATATTCATAGACTGAAGGTGAAAGGTTGGGAAAAATCATACCACTCATATGGACTGCGGAAACAAGCAGGAGTGGCCATATTCATATCTAATAAAATAGATTTCAAGCCAAAGTTAATCAAAAGGGATAAAGAAGGACACGTCATACTGCTCAAGGGAACCATACACCAACAAGACATAACAATCATAAATATATATGGCGCAGCTGTGTTCATCAAGCAAACTCTTCTCAAGTTTAAGAGTCTAATAGACCACCATACAATAATCATGGGAGACTTCAACACAACTCTCTCACCATTGGACAGATCTTCCAAACAAATTTAAATAAGGAAACTATAGAACTTAATAACACAATTAACAACCTAGACTTAATTGACATATATAGACTATACCACCCAACATCAAGTAGTTACACTTTTTTCTCAGCAGCACATGGAACCTTCTCAAAAATAGACCATATATTATGTCACAGGGCAACTCTTAGACAATATAAAGGGGTAGAGATAACACCATGCATCTTATCTGATCACAATGGAATGAAACTGAAATTCAATGATAAAAGTAGGAAGGAAAAATCAAGCATCACTTGGGGAATGAACAATAGGTTGCTGAATGATCAATGGGTTTTAGAAGACATCAAGGAGGAAATTAAAAACTTCCTAGAGTTAAATGAAAACACAGACACAACATATCGGAACCTATGGGACATATTGAAAGCAGTTCTAAGAGGAAAATTCATTGCTTGGAGTTCATTCCTCAAAAACAGAAAAAAACAACAAATAAATGATCTCATACTTCATCTCAAAATCCTAGAAAAAGAAGAGCAAAACAACAGCAAAAGAAGTAGAAGGCAAGAAATAATTAAAATCAGAGCTGAAATTAATGAAATTGAAACAAAAGAAACAATTGAAAAAATTGACAAAACTAAAAGTTGGTTCTTTGAAAAAATAAATAAAATTGACAGACCCTTAGCCATGCTAACGAAGAGAAGAAGAGAGAGAACCCAAATTACTAGCATACGGGATGAAAAAGGCAATATCACAACAGATTCTTCAGAAATACAGAAGATAATCAGAAATTATTTTGAATCCTTATACTCCAATAAAATAGAAGATAGTGAAGGCATAGATAAATTCCTTAAGTCTTATGATCTGCCCAGATTGAGTCAGGAGGATATAGACAACCTAAACAGACCAATAACAATAGAGGAAATAGAAGAAACCATCAAAAGATTACCAACTAAGAAAAGCCCAGGACCGGACGGGTATACAGCAGAGTTTTACAAAACCTTTAAAGAGGAACTAACACCAATACTTTTCAAGCTATTTCAGGAAATAGAAAAAGAGGGAGAACTTCCAAATTCATTCTACGAGGCCAACATCACCCTGATTCCGAAACCAAACAAAGACACTTCAAAGAAAGAAAACTACAGACCAATATCTCTAATGATCCTTGATGCAAAAATCCTCAATAAAATTCTGGCGAATCGGATTCAAACACATATCAAAAAAATTATACACCATGATCAAGTAGGATTCATCCCTGGTATGCAAGGTTGGTTCAATATACGGAAATCAATAAATGTTATCCACCACATCAATAGACTTAAAAATAAGAACCATATGATCATCTGGATAGATGCAGAAAAAGCATTCGACAAAGTACAGCATCCCTTTATGTTCAAAACTCTAGAAAAATTAGGGATAACTGGATCATACCTCAACATTGTAAAAGCAATCTATGATAAGCCACAGGCCAGCATCATTCTGAATGGAGAAAAATTGAAGGCATTCCCTCTAATATCTGGTACAAGACAGGGATGCCCTCTCTCACCACTTCTGTTCAACATAGTCCTCGAAACACTGGCCAGAGCAATTAGACAGACGAAAGAAATTAAAGGCATAAAAATAGGAAAAGAAGAACTTAAATTATCACTATTTGCAGATGATATGATTCTATACCTAGCAGACCCAAAAGGGTCTACAAAGAAGCTATTAGAGCTAATAAATGAATTCAGCAAAGTGGCAGGATATAAGATCAACACGCATAAATCAAAGGCATTCCTGTACATCAGCGACAAATCCTCTGAAACGGAAATGAGGACAACTACTCCATTCACAATATCCCCCCAAAAAATAAAATACTTGGGAATCAACCTAACAAAAGAGGTGAAAGATTTATACAATGAAAATTACAGAACTCTAAAGAAAGACATAGAAGAAGACCTTAGAAGATGGAAAAATATACCCTGCTCATGGATAGGCAGAATTAACATCATCAAAATGGCGATATTACCAAAAGTTCTCTATAAGTTCAATGCAATGCCAATCAAAATCCCAACAGCATATCTTGTAGAAATCGATAAAAGAATCATGAAATTCATATGGAATAATAAAAGACCCAGAATAGGAAAAACAATACTAAGTAGGAAGTGTGAATCAGGCGGTATAGCAATACCAGACTTCAAACTATACTACAGAGCAATAGTAACAAAAACAGCATGGTACTGGTACCAAAACAGGCGGGTGGACCAATGGTACAGAATAGAGGACACAGTAACCAATCCACAAAACTACAACTATCTTATATTTGATAAAGGGGCTAAAAGCATGCAATGGAGGAAGGATAGCATCTTCAACAAATGGTGCTGGGAAAACTGGAAATCCATTTGCATCAAAAAGAAGCTGAATCCCTATCTCTCGCCTTGCACAAAAGTTAACTCAAAATGGATCAAGGAGCTTGATATTAAATCAGAGACATGGCATCTGATAGAAGAAAAAGTTGGTTATGATCTACACGCTGTGGGATCGGGCTCCAAATTCCTCAATAGGACACCCATAGCACTAGAGTTAACAAATAGAATCAACAAATGGGACTTACTCAAACTAAAAAGTTTTTTCTCAGCAAAAGAAACAATAAGAGAGATAAACAGGGAGCCTACATCCTGGGAACAAATCTTTACTCCACACACTTCAGATAGAGCCCTAATAACCAGAATATACAAAGAACTCAAAAAATTAGACAATAAGATAACAAATAACCCATTCAATAAATGGGCCAAGGACCTGAACAGACACTTCTCAGAGGAGGACATACAATCAATCAACAAGTACATGAAAAAATGCTCACCATCGCTAGCAGTCAGAGAAATGCAAATCAAAACTACCCTAAGATACCATCTCACTCCTGTAAGACTGGCAGCCATTAGGAAGTCAGACAACAATAAGTGCTGGAGAGGATGCGGGGAAAAGGGCACTCTTGTTCATTGCTGGTGGGACTGCAAATTGGTTCAGCCAATTTGGAAAGCAGTATGGAGATTTCTTGGAAAGCTGGGAATGGAACCACCATTTGACCCAGCTATTCCCCTTCTCGGTCTATTCCCTAAAGCCCTAACAAGAGCATGCTACAGGGACACTGCTACATCGATGTTCATAGCAGCTCAATTCACGATAGCAAGACTGTGGAACCAGCCTAGATGCCCTTCAATAGATGAATGGATAAAAAAATGTGGCATTTATATACTATGGAGTATTATTCTGCATTAAAAAATGACAAAATCATAGAATTTGGAGGGAAATGGATGGCATTAGAGAAGATTATGCTAAGTGAAGCTAGTCAATCTTTAAAAAACAAATACCAAATGACTCCTTTGATATAAGGGGAGTAAACAAGGACAGGGTAGGGACGAAGAGCTTGAGAAGAATATTTACATTAAACAGGGATGAGAGGTGGGAGGGAAAGGGAGTGAGAAGGGAAATTGCATGGAAATGGAAGGCGATCCTCAGGGTTATACAAAATGTCATATAAGAGGAAAGGAGGGGTAAGACAAGATAATACAAATGGAAGAAATGATTTACAGTAGAAGGGGTAGAGAGAGAAAAGGGGAGGGGAGGGGAGGGGAGGGGGGATAGTAGAGAATAATACAGACAGCAGAATGCATCAGACACTAGAAAGGCAATATGTCAATCAATGGAAGGGTAACTGATGTGATACAGCAATCTGTATACGGGGTAAAAGCGGGAGTTCATAATCCACTTGAATCAAACTGTGTAATATGATGTATTAAGAACTATGTAATGTTATGAATGACCAATACAAAAAAATAAATAAAAAAATTTAAAAAAAAAGAAATTATTTTCTACATAAATATTTTTTACATATATTTAGCTTAGTGATAAACATATTTTGGGGGGGCAGGAATGCTTCCCTGTTTTTTATAGTCCCTCTTAGCTTCTGTCTTTGCTCTTCTTCACCTTTTCTGACTTCTCTTCTGTTTCACTCATTTTGAAGATTGATGCACTGGTTTCCTTAAATCACTGAGAATATGGAAATCATTTCATGCTAGTAATTAAATGAGTACATCCATTTTTTCAAACTAAAAAGAAGATAAAGTCATTCACGAAGGTTACATTTTATTATATGCGATGTATGTATCAATAAAGTGAGTCTAGAAATGAAAAAAATGTAGACAAATTTGACCTTCAGTCAACAAACTTGGGAAGGCCTGCAGCATACTAAAAGAGGCAAGGCCTTGAAGTCATATATTCACAGGGATCCAGACTTTCCTTATTTGACAGTTAATCTTATCTCTGAGTCTTTATTATCTCACCACCAAAATAAGCAATGATGGTTATACCTCAGATTGACTGTGAATAACAATTTCATGTAGAATATCTTTCATATACACTGTTCTTAGGAATGAGTCTCGTTATCCTTCTGTGATATACGTTTTGATTCTATATGATGATTGGCATGATGTTGATTTTCTACTGATGACATTGGGAATTTTTCTCAATCAAAATAATGTTTCTCCATTAAGTATAAATTATGCTTTAATTAGTATATTTTAATATTTACCCATGCTAAAACTATAGTACCAAAATGGCCCAACCTTTGAATGATTTATTTGCTGTTTTGTTTTCAAGTAGGTTGGATGAGTCTTAATTCCCAAGACATTACTTGATATCCAGCATTCTGTACATTGGTTCATGGCAGAGATTTTGTTGGCTAATGATAACTAGCTTCTACTTACTCATTCATTACTTTAAACACGTTCATGTTTATGTCTTAGAATTGTATATCAAGGTGTCTCTCAAAGAGTTATACCATTCAACACATGAATATTGATGGAAGCAGAAAATACAGGCAAATATGCATGAATTCACACATGTGAGAGAATATTCGGGAATCTCACAATAAAATATTAATTAAAGTTGGAAATTGCTGCAGTCTTTAACATTTGAACAAAGTTTAATAAGACATTTAAGTATTCCATATAAATTGCATAGATTTTCATTTTCTTAGGCTATCCCATTTTCCAATAAAAATCATCACTGTGACCCATCTTGCATCATTAACTGACATCTAAAATTCATCTGCTGGTTCGATAATAAATAGCCTAGGGGAAGGCTATATGAGAGTGCATAGCACATTAAATTAGCTTCTGAACACAGAGAACTGATAATTTTATACTTTCTTAGAGAACAAATTGTTTTAAAGAAATAAACAAGTATAAAGGTAGGTAATGAAAACTATATCTGGGAAAGAATGATACTATGGAATACATTTTAGTGATGTTTTTTTGAAATATTACCTTATCCCTGACTATGTTTTTCTAAATTATTTCTTAGTACACTTTTTCCAAAGATACAAAATAAAAGAACCAAAAATGTTAAACAAAATAAGTACATGTTAAATTAGTATCTTATGAATATGCAAAGGTAACTTACAAATAGGATCCTTTTTTATGTTATTACTTTTTTTTTAAAAGAGGGCTTTTAAATAACTGTTGGACTAGGAGCCATGTGAATAGAATTTTTTTGAAAGATGATAAAAAATATGCTATTTTCAGTTCATGTGTGTTAATCAGAGAGTGAACACATTTTGGAAGTAAGAAGCTAAAGATAGAAAATAAAATATTTCTATCACTAAACTCTTAAAATTACATAAGGACGTTATTCTTGAGATGCCTAACATCTTGTATGCATTATTTTATTTCCTTAAACTCTTATACTGTCCACAGCCTACTTGTGCTAGGGCATTTGGAAAGATTCCATGAGACCAAAATGTACCTAAAGACAGCACAATAATAGAGAAGGTTTACTAAAAAACGCTATGTAAAAGGCCTAGCCGTGACAGTCTGGACAGAGAACACCTCCATGCACCACAGTGCTTCACCAAGTTAAAACCTCTGTTCCTTACAATATTACTCCAGAAAATGGCTTTTCCATCCTTCATGATACTGGTTCAGTGGCAACCAACTGGATGGGAGGTGATTATCACATTCACAGTGCCCTTAATTCTGTACCAACTACCACAAGATATGGCTTTTATAAATTGGGCTACAGATGCAATGATGTCACTAGCTTAGCTTGCTTTGTCCTACTCTATGACCAGAATCCCAAGGAACTTAAAATGCATACAAAAAAAATAAAGCTTTCTACAGATAGTACAAACTTGCCCCAATTCCTGGCATACATAAGAGTAAGCCTTGTCCCCTGAGCTATTATTTATCTGGGCATTCTGGTCCAGACATACTCTCATTGTTCCCATAACATGGTGAGGTTCTTGTGAATGGAGTGGGGCATTTTAGGGAGAGAGTGTTTTACTTTACTCCTTTTTTTTTTTTTTCAAAAATCACACGCCTTAGTTAGTTACTAATATTTCATTGTATAGACAATTTGCAGAAGGTCTTGAAGGTGTAAGTGGTAGAGCTATAAATAAAATCCAGAAACATATCACCAGAGTTTATATTATTAAACCTAGGAATTATCATATAATATTAATAATTGAAAGGGATGAAAATAAAATAAATTGAATAATTTGGCTGAAATAATCCAACCTGATATTTCTGTATAAGGATTTGTGAAAAAAGAAATTTTTGATTTTATGTTTATAAAATGTTTATAATGTTATTCATCATATATAGAGTATAAGAACATAAGTATAGAATATAAGCAGAGGACAGCAAGTTAAATCAATTTTTTCTATGCCGTACAGTGTTTGTATAAAAATTTAGAAATCTTACTATCCATCAAAATTCTTTTGTATCTGTATTTGTATGCTTCTTGTTTGAAACACTGAAATTGATTGGAATGTAATGTTGATGGAGAACAGGAAAGAAAGACAGAATATTGATTGAAAAACTTCATAGTATATCCTCACATGATTTTACTGATTAATGATAAATTCTTTTGTAAGTCTTTAAATCAATCACATTGTCCAGTTATACATCATATCCCATGGCAATCTATTCTACATACTATAAAATATTCTCTAGGAAAATAGTGGATATCATTTCAAAATGGATTATCTACTTTTAATTAAAAGAAAAAGACGTTTAATTAATTTAGTTGGGAATGATGCAATATTCACTATTCTCTAATTTGGAAAAAAATAAAACTTTCAAATGAACTATTTGCTTAAAATTTATATTTGTTCATGTAGTAGAAATTTTGAATGCAAAATATGAAACAGGATCCAAAGAGGATATATTTATTTAAGAAAGTACTATATCAGAGTTTTTTGCTTTTTAACATTCTTGAAAGTAAATATATAAAATATCTTACTAGAGTTTGCATTAGTTTGAGAACATTTGGGCAATCATATATATATAACCAAGTAATACTTATTTACTTATTTTAAGAATTATTCATTGTTTATTATTATTATTAAGAAATTGGCTTGTACAAAAGAGGGCACTGGGTGGCTAAACAAGTCCCAAGTATACAGGGCAGGACTTGTGTAAGAGATGATTATTAGCAGTTGGCAACCACACAGGAATAAGAGAAATCTAATGTGTTCTAGGAAAACCCAAACCCTCTTATAAAGATTTTCAACTGATTTAGCAATGTTTGCCAAAAATAATCTCCCAAATGATTCAGTTGAACACTCCCAGGATAATGCCCTTACTCAAAGTTAACTAATTAAAGAATTTAATTACATCAAAATCATTCTCCTTTGATCATACAACCACATCACAGAAGTAAATTCTATCATATCATACCCATGTTCAAACAGAGGGAAGTAATAAAGAGCACATTCGAAGGGAACAGGAATCTAAAGTGTCATTTGAATATCCATCTACACAGGATGCCAAGATTGTTCAGTGTTAGAGAACTTATCATTGTAATCAACTCTACTTTTAACCCAAAGAAGGAAAAAAATCATAAAATTTGTTCTTTAATTTTTAAGAATTTGAAACTTTTTGTTTCCTTGATTGAACCCAGAGATATTTTACCACTGAAGACACATCTCCAGGCCTGTTTATTTTCATTTTGAGAAAAATTCTGAATAAGCCTTATTTCTGTCTTTTTCAAAAGATTATCAAAATAAATTATACTTCATAATATTAAAATAACAGTGCAGCAATATTGAATTACTATAGTGCTATTTTTTGTCTTAATAATGAATTACTATTTTGAATATCTACTTATAATGATATTAAAATATATATTTCCTTAAAATAATCAATGTGCTTATTATTTTATTCCTATTATATAAACAAGTATAGGAAATCTTAGATATTAAGTGATTCTCAAAAATAAATAAAATTCCCCAAATTAGATAATGTGAATAGATGACAGGTGGGCCTAGAGTTCTTCATCTTCATGCACTGGGACATCTGGGCTGAATCTAGAGTAGCAATAGTCAGTCTTGGCAGAATACTATAGCATGCCATAACATTACTTTTATTTACTATATATCCCATTATATAAAAAAGATTAAAATGAATTACATTATTGCTATGCATATAACATATGAAAAATTAAAATCAAAGACAAAACAATCAAAATCATTCTTCTAGTCAAGTGTTTATATTCATAATGTCACTGCTAGCAAAAATAACTATGGACATAAAAAAGAAAAACTTTTAAATGGCTTAGGACTAATATCCTGTTGTCTGGATCATGTCTGAATTGTCTCTCTTTGTATTCCCCCAAATTTAAAGCAAAAATCGAACTTCTTCCCACATAGTGAATATTGGTTACCAAGGCTCCCTTGCAGCTATAGCAATGAAATGAGACTTAGATAACTCAGAAATGTCTGAAGGGGAACTGGAGACTCCTGACAGACAGTCAGAAAGGAGGGATGCGAAGATGTAGCAACCACATATATTTTTCATAGTCAAGACTTGTATTTGCATTGTCTGGTGTCCTGTCTCAGTAGGGTCAATGGGGACACAGAATTATCACCTAAAAAAGAAAGCAGTCTTGCTTTTATGAAGAAATTTGTTGTAAGCTATAAAACTAGTGATTTGGCCATTAGTTTCCTTTTTTGTTTCCTTTTTTACTGAAGCCTGAGTTGTAAAGAGGAGAAAGATAGTAGACACAATTGGAAACAGAAGATATAATGCAATGAAGATTTCTCTCTTAGTACAGTAGAAGTTACAGAGTCAGCAAATATCAGTTTCTGCCTTTCTGATTGCCTAATGGTTTCTGCCTCTCACATATTACCTTTGAAGCCTAAAGGGGCAGAGCAATTAGAAACATCACATGCAATCTTTTGCCATATCATTTTTATTCTTCTTTTATAAAAAATGTTGTCTTTTCTTTTATGTGTATCAGAATGAATTTTCTAATGATGAAAGCCTGTTTTAATAATCAAATCTTTCAAGCCAGTGATGATTCAAATGCTGACTATTTGATCTTGTCAGTTTGCCAGAATGTTTTAAAAAATGAACAGCACATTTTCAGATCATTATAGAGGAGATTTTAGGTTGATGGCATGATATTTTATCTTCAAATGGAGAAAATGCCCAAGAGTAAGCAATTTTCAAAATGTATAGCCCAACAAAGATAGGAACATATGAAAGGATTGTTACACTGAAGTATGATGAATAGTTTCTAGCTTTTCTGATTAATGGACTGTTCAGAAAGATGTGCATCTGGGAGCACTGAGTTTAAAATTAAATTCAAGGAATTCCTGAGTTCTAATTTCATATCTTCAAACAGTAGGACTCTGTAATTTATGCAAACTCTGATGGATTTTTTAAAAGCTGCATTTAAGATGAGCAGTGTCAATTTCACAAAAGAATAATAGTGAAATTTCCATGCACTCATTACTTCATAGAAGCAACTGAAAAGGGAAAATGAAGTCATCTACTCATTTCCTATTCCAAAAATACAGCATTTTAAAATTTTGAGTTATTTTTGTCCATCCTAAGATCTTTCCATATATAAGAAGTATTTTAATGCCATATTGTAACATTGCCAAATTTTTTCAAAATTTTACATAAGTAATTATACTTTATGATTTATTAATTGAATGTGATATTACTTAAATATCACATTTCTAATAATAGAGATTCACTAGGACATGATTAAAACATGCTTATGATGCTAACTACTCTGGAGTCTCAGGTGGGAGAATTACCTGAGCCCAGGAGTTGAAAGACCAGCCTGAGCAACACAGCAAAACTGCATATCAAAAAGTAAAGACATAGAAATAAAGGTTCATATAATCTTGGTTCTATTTATATTCTGTATATATCAATTTAGACATAGCAATGTAAAACAAAAATAAAATTGTCAAGAATTTTTCTCTTACAATTAATGTATTAGAAATCCTATAAAGACGTAAAAATTTAGAAAGAATGAACATAAATACATGCAAAAATTTAAAGAGTTTGGAGGAGATGAAAATATTAAGTAATGTATTGATTTTATGGGGCAAAAGAAGGAATTAAACAATAGAAAGCAATAACATCAACAAAAAGTCTGTCATGATGCATTATAAATTCAAGATTCATTCCTTCAGAAAATATAAGACAACTTCTTGACTAAGTTTTGATTGAGGAAAATTGTCATACATTATTATTCTGAAAGAGTAATTATGAAATATGAATGAAATCTAAAATAATAAAGTAAATATTTTTATCTATTTTAGTTTATTATTTACTGAAAAGTAAGTCATAGACTATTCATTAAACTCAATAGATTTGTAAATAAGAAAAAATATAGTGGGAAATTATATAGTCTTTTATTGCCAAGCACAAATATTAAACCAATAAGATTTTAATACATATATACAAACATACGAAGATAAAATGATCATATTGTGCAATACATTTTTATGGAAAAAATCATTACACTTATTAGACAGTAGAAATGATTTAGTTAATAACAGAAAAACAATCACAGTAATAATTGTTTTAGAAAAAAGAAAACTATGTAGTTTTTGGAAAGTTGCTGAGTTTGTTTCAATACAGTTTTACATTCTCCAAAATTCTCCAAAATTCTTCACCTAAAAACAGGCGGACCTATAATAAAAACCCAATTTGAACACAGTGTTAATCATAAACAAAGTAGCTTTTTGTTGCTGTAATATAATACTTTTGATAATTAACTTATAATGAGAAAACATTTATTTTGGCTCACAGTTTTGGAAGGTCTACTTCATTGTCATCTGGAAGCAATGCCTTTGGGTCTATCTATGACGGAAACCACAACATGGTAGGGAATGCATGCCATGATGCAAAACCATTCACCACCTGGCAGGGAAGTAAAAAACAAGAGAATGGGTGCAATTTTATTATCCTTTCTAGTGGCATGCCCCAGTGACTGGAAGACCTGCTTGTAGGCCCTGCTTTTTAAAGTTTCTACCTCTTCCTAATATTACTGTGCTGGAATCAAAGTCTTTAACACACATACCTTGGTGGAGAGTTCAGATCAAAAATGTAGCAGCAGACATCTAAAGTGACTTCCCAAAAGAGTGTGATGGAAACAAATAGATAGAAATCATACATGTATGTTATCTAGAACTGCACAAAAAGCAGAGGAAAATAAAAGTGCTTCACAGACTAGAAAGGAGGGAATCATGAATGTTTTTTTCTCTTAGAGCTGCCTCTGAGAGCCAAGTGTGCAGAAGAGACACATGGTACTGAATCACTGTAGTGCCTATGATCTCTTGAACCCAAGATGCTAGAGCTCTACCAACACACAGGAACTGAAAGTAAGAAGAAAGTGTTGGGCAGAAACATGAATATGAGAGAAAGTATAGAAGCAATACCCTGCAATGGAGGCAGAAAATATGAAAAAACAAGCTGATTGATTATAGAATGTTATATGGGGAAAACAAGACAGAAAATAACACTACAAAATTCAAAAGGTGTTTTGAAAATTTTTCAAACTAAACTCAAGAAAATTAATTTCATATGGAAAATGAACAACAAAAATATTGAGATAAAATATTTTGTAAAAGCAATATGTAGGTACAGGCATGGTGGCAGGAGAGACTGAGGCAGGAGGATCATGAGTTCAAACCTAGCCTCAGCAACTTAATGAGGCACTCAGCAACTGGGGAATTTAAAAAGCTAAAACTAATTTTTTTTTCAAAATCCCTTGTCTCTGAGTGAAGTTATACCAATTAGAGATACTAGTACAAGATTTGGATAACAGAAATTAAATAGAGAATTTTCCTTGTTCATGGCAGCTGATTCACAAATCCCCAAAATGAAAGTGTTTCCAGCAGTTAGATAATACATTTCTCTGTGCAGTCTTGTGGATTGCAGGTGTAGGGCAGTTCTGGCAGTGGCTGCAGTGGGAGTAGTAACAGGGGAGGCCCCCTGACTTTAGATCAAAGCTCATAAATCAGATATTGAAAGCAAATATTCAGTGTCTACCTTCTTAATTCTGATCTAGCCCTTCAAAAGGTTTTATAGTCATTGTATTTAATCCCTATACCTTAAAACAGAGGATTTTTCCTTATATTAAACCTTTCTCTAGTAGTGGGGATGTTAGATAAAATGTTAATATACATTTAGTTTTTGAAGATCCTCCAAACTATCTTCCACAATAGTTGTACTAATTTACAACATCACCAATTTGTAAGAGTTTTCCTTTCTCCACATCCTCTCCAGTACTTACTTTTTTGGTTATGGTTTTTTGTTTTTGTTTTATTTTTGATAATAGGCATTCTAAATGGATTGAGGATGTAGTTGTATATAATTTCCCTTATGATTAGTGAGTGATATTGAGCAGTTTTTCAAATATTTGTTAGTAATTGCATTTTATTTTGGGAAATGTTCATAGTTTTAGCCCAAGTTTTAACTAAGTTATCATAATTATTGTATTTTCTATTAAATGTTTGAGTTCCTTAGGTATTCTGAATATTAATTCCTTGTCAGGTATATAATCTGCATTTTTTACTCATTCTGGGTTTTGAACAATGTTAAAAAGATACTGAACACCTGTGTTTATTGAAGCACTATTCAAAAAAGCCAGTGTTGGGACAGGTGACTGAATTATGGTCCTTGAGCTGTCTTGTGACACATGTGATGCATATTCTGGGAACTTTCAGAGTGAGGGTGCTGATAGATTGTCCAGTTGCTATGACATTGCCCTGTTCAAAAGGAGGATCTATTCCAGCCACAAAATTATTAGTTCTTGACCTAAATTTCAAATACCAGTTATCCAGGGATAGAGAATTATGGGAACAAGCTGAGAATTACAATTGGGCTGCTAGTATCCAAACTTGTTTCTGTTTGCTTTGGAGAAACTTTCTCACAATAAATCCTTTCATGTTGAAACCTATATAATAAAGGCTACCAATCAAGAAAAAGTCTAGTACTGGATGGATATACAGCTGAGTTCTACAAGACCTTTAAAGAAGAACTAATACCAATACTCGTAAATTTAATTCAGGAAATAGAAAAAAAGGAAGCACTTCCAAACTCATTGTATGAGGCCAATATCACCCTGATTACAAAACCAGGCAGAGACACATCAAATGAACAAAACTTCATACCAATATCTCTAATGAACATAACTGCAAAAATTCTCCATAAAATTCTGGCTAATCAAATACAAAAACTTATCAAAAATATAGTGTACCATGTTCAAGTGAGGATCACCCCAGGGATGCAAAGTTGGTTACACATATGGAAATCAATAACTGTAAATTTATCAAATCAAGAGACTTAAAGATAATAAGCATATGATCATCTCAATAGACGCAGAAAAAATATTCCACAAAATACAGCACCCCTTTATGTTTAAAAGACTAAAAGAAGCTAAAGATAACAGGAACCTATTTCAACATCCTAAAAGCTATCTATGTTAGCCCAAGGCCAACATCATTTTAAATAGAGAAAAATTGAAGGCATTCCCTCTAAATACTGGAAAAAGGCAAGGATGCCCTCTTTCACCACTTATATTTAACATAGTTCTTGAAACACGGGACAGAGCAATTAGACAGATGAAAGAAATTAAAGGGATACAAATAGGTAAAGAAAAACTCAAATTAGCACTATTTTCTGTTGATATGATTCTATACCTAAAGACCCAAAAATTTCATCAGAAACCATTTAGAACTAGTAAATGAATACAGCAAAATAGCAGGATATAAAATCAACACCCATAAATCAAAGGCATTTCTGTATATTGGTGACAAGTGCTCTGAAAGAGAAATGAGGAAAAACACTGCATTTACATAGCCTCAAAAAAAAAATACAATACTTGGGATTCAACCTAATGAAGGAGGTGAAAATGAAAACTACATAACACTAAAGAAAGAAATTAAATAAGACCTTAGAAGATGGAAAGATCTCCCTTGTTCTTGGATAGGCAGAATTAATATTGTCAAAATGACAATTCTACCAAAAGAAATATACAGATTTAATGTGCAATTCCAATCAAAATCCCAGTGGAATTCTTCATAGATATAGAAAAACCAGTCATGAAATTCATCTGGGAAAAATAGGAGACCCCTGTTAGCTAAAGCAATCCTCAGCAAGAAGAGTGAAGCAGGTGGCATCACTATACCAGACCTTAAACTATACAATAAAGCAATAGTAACACAAACAGCACGGTATTGGCACCAAAGTAGACTTGTAGACCAATGGTACAGAATAGAGGACACAGAGATTAACACACATAATTACAGTTATCTTATATTTGACAAAGTTAACAATAGCATACATTGGAGAAAAGATAGCTTTTTCAATAAATGATGATGGGAAAACTGGAAATCCATATACAACAAAATGAAATTAAACCCTTATATTTCACCATGCACGAGACTCAGCTCAAAGTGGATCAAAAACCTAGGAATTAAACCGGAGACACTGACTCTATGAGAAGAAAAAGTAGGCCCAAATTTCCATTATGTCAAATTAGGCCCCAAATTCTTTAATATGACATCTATAGTGTAAGGATTAATATCAAGTATCAATAAATGGGATAGATTCAAACTCAAAAGCTTCTTCTCAGAAAAAGAAATAATCAGTGAGGTAAAAAGGGAGTCTACATATTGGGAATAAAGTTTTACCACATGCACATCAGAGAGAGCACTAATCTGTAGGATATATAAAGAACTCAAAAATCTTAACACCAAAAAAATAAATAACCCAATCAATAAATGGATCAAGGAACTGAATTCTCAGAAGATAATATACAATCAATCAACAAATACATGAAAAATGTTCATCATCACTAGCAATTAGAGAAATGCAAATTGAAACTAAGATTTCATCTCACTTCAGTCAGAATAACAGCTATTATTAATACAAACAACAATAAGTGTTGGAGAGTATGTGGGGAAAAAGGCACACTCATACATTGCTGTTGGGTCTGCAAATTACTGCAGCCAATATGGAAAGCGGTGTGGAGATTCTTAGAAAACTTGGAATGAAATCACCATTTGATCTAGCTATCCCACTCCTTGAATATACCCAAAGGACTTAAAAGCAGAATACTACAGGGACACAGCCATATCAATGTTTACTCAGCACAATTCACAATAACTAAACTGTGGAACCAACCTACATGCCCTTCAGTAGATGAATGGATAAAAAAATGTAGTACATGTACAATGGCATATTACTCAGCAATAAAATAGAATAAAATCATGGCATTTGCAGGTAAATGGATGGAGTTGGAGAATATTATGCTAAGTGAAGTTAGCTAATCCCCAAAACACAAATGCCAGACTTTTTCTATGATTTAAGGATGAAGTTTCATAATGTGGTTGGAATGTGTGGCATGGGAGGATTAGATGAACTCTAGACAGGGCAAGGGGAAAGAGAGGAAGGGAGGGGATATGGGGATAGGAAACATGGTGGAATGAGATGGACACCATTACCCTAAGTACATGTATGAAGACATGAATGGTGTGGCTCTCTTTGTGTACAATCAGAGATATGAAAAATTGTGCTCTGTATGTGTAATATGAATTGTAAACCATTCTGTTGTCATATATTACAAATTACAATATAAAAAATAAGGATTAAAATAATTAAAAAAAAACTATATATTAAGCATGCTGGGCTGATTCAGGTCACTATCTCCCTACCAAGGTGTAATAGACCTCTGAGCCCCAGATTTTCTCTATTTGTGCATCTGTTTGTCTTTTATTCATTCCCTCATTTCCCCATAAGTTTTCCTGAATTAATGGCTATGCAGGTTGTGGCAAGCCAGGATATGTAATAAACCTAAATCTCTATCAACAAGAAACATGGATAAAGGGAATATGGTATATAAGGACAATGTAATTCTATTTAGCTCCAAGAAAAGCATAATATCCTATCATTTGCAGCACATGGTGGTTAAGTGAACTAAGTCAGGCATATAAAAACAAACATCACATGACCTCATTCAAAAAATGGAATTTTAAAAAAGTGTATGTCATTAAAATTTAGAGCAACATTTTTACCAGAGACATGGGCAGGGAAGTGGGACAGGAAGACTTTGGTCAAAGGATACAAATTTACCTTTAGATAGGAGAAATATATTCTGGTGTTCTATGGCACAACAGGGTAAATGTAATGAGCAACGATGACTTATGTATTTCAAAACAGAAAAGAGGATTTTAAACGTACTCACCATAAAAAACAATACAAGTATAAAGCGATGACTATGCTAAGTACAATGACTTGAATGCTACCAGATATCTCTCTCTCTCTCTCTCTCTCTCTCTCTCTCTATATATATATATATATATATATATATATATATATAATTAAAATACCACAAGGAAGCTCAAATATGTGCATATATTGTATATCAATAAAAAATTTAGCTGGGCACCTGCCTGTAATCTCAGTGACTGGAGAGTTTGAGGCAGGAGGATTGCAATATAGAGGCTAGGCTCATCAACTTAGTGAGAACCTCTTTCAAAGTACAAATTTTTTAAAAGGGCAGGAGTTATAGTTCATAGATTCAATTCTAAGTACCACACACCACACACACACACACACACACACACACACACACACACACGCAAATTAACTTTCTCTGACAAAATTGATCATTCATAACATTATATTAATGGTACACAGAGATCTAAACTGTACTTTCTTCAAGGGATGACTCTTTGAAAATTAAGTAGCCAGTTTGACAATAACGTATAAATATTCTTAAATACAAAGAATTATTTGATAGAATTAGGGGTGTTCAGTTTTATTATAGCAAAATATAGGTTTATCAGAGCGACACATTGTAATTTTTTTCTAGAAACATTTAGAAATCGTGAGTTAATTATGGATGACAGATTTTTTTTTCTATTAACCACTATTGGTGAATCACACCTGTAAATTATTTTTATTTGCTGTTGTATAGTATCTAATAATTTAAATCTTGTAAATCTTGTAAAATTAGTTCTATGAAATTAGCTATATGATAAAGCAGTTTGAACTGATTAAATTAATTTTGAAAAAGAAGTGATCCAAAGCATAGGTACTGGGTAAATAAAATTAAATAAACAATTGAGTAAATTAATTACACAAATGTTTTTATTGTTAAAAAAAGATAAATACTTTTATGTCATCTATTGAACTTTTATTTTTGCTCAGCTATTCAAAAAGTATCCTCAAAACTAATTTTATTTTGTATATTCTGATACATATTATATACCATAAATATCCTTAGAGAATACCTTCAGAGGCTTTCAAAAATTCTGAAATTTAATTCTTATTTAAGCATATTTCTTAGTATTTGAATGATAATAAATATAAAAAACATAAAATTGAAAATATATGAGAAATTAGTTAGGAGACCCCCAAAAGAGGCTAAAAACAATGTGAAAAGTGATTAAAGTCTACACATTTAATCAATTCAAATTATCTTTATAATTTTGTTAACAAGATATATGGAGAATTTATTGTACAATAATAATTGTATAATGAATCCCTCTCTCTTCCCATTCAGAGATGAATGAATGAATATCTTCATGATATAAGATCACATCATTGCATCTTATTCAGCATTGGATTAAAAAGAAAGAAGGAAGGAAGGAAGGAAGGAAGGAAGGAAGGAAGGAAGGAAGGAAGGAGGGAAGGAAAGAAGGAAGGAAGGAAGGAAGGAAGGAAGGAAGGAAGAAAGGAAGAAAGAAAGAAAGAAAGAAAGAAAGAAGATGACAGGCAAGCAAATATTAATAAAGATGTGTAACATTCAAACTTCTGACAACTTTCTTGGGTAGATGTTTTATTTTTAAAAAGAAATAACCCAAATGAAATGGACATAAATTTAAGATATAATTACTTTGAATTTTAGATATAACTTAAATTATTCTTACTTAAAGCATTGTGATTTTCCAAAGAAAAATATTCAATATATCATGTTTTATTTATTGATACAAAATTATATAAAATTATATATTAATGGTAAAATCTATATATTATTCATTTTTAGCTTTTGTTATGTTAAAAAACTTATTGATAAACCTACATATTATTGTTTAAGATTTTGATATAAAGATAGTAAAGTAATTGTTAAATACAGTTCTAAAAATTTCTTTCTTTTTTCTTTTTCTTTTTTTGGAGGGGTACCGAGGATTGAAATCAGGGGAACTCTATCACAGAGCCATATCCTTAGCCCTATTTTATATTTTATTTTTATTTTTTAATTTAAATATGACAGTGGGATACAGTACAAACCTTATTACACATATAGAGCACAATTTTTTATATATCTGGTTCTATACAAACTATATTCACACCAATTCGTCTCTTCATACCTGTACTTTGAATAATAATCATCCTCACATTCCACCATCATTAATAACCCCATGCCCCCTCCTTTCCCTTCCAGCCACTCTGCCCTGTCTAGAGTTTGTCTTTTCCTCCCATGCTCCTGCTCCCTGTCCCACTATGATTCAGCCTCCTTATATCAAAGAAAACATTCAGGATTTGTATTTGGGGGAATTGGCTAACTTCACTTAGCATTATCTTTTCCAACTCTATCCATTTACCTGCAAATGACATGATTTTATTCTCTTTCATTGCTGAGTAAAATTTGATTGTGTATATATGCTACATTTTTTTTATCTATTCATCCACCAAAGGGCATGTAGGTTTTTTCCACAGTTTATCTACTGTGAATTGTGCTGCTATAAACGTTGAAGTGGCTGTGTTTAAGCATGCTGTTTTTAAGACCTTTGGGTATAGACTGAGGAGAGGGATAGCTGAGTCAACTGCTAGTTCCATTCCCAATTTTCCAAAAAAATATCTAGAGAAATGTAAATCAAAACCACTCTAAGATTTCATCTCATTCCAGTCAAAATGGCAGCTATTATGGATACAAATAACAATAAGTGTTGGTGAGGCTGCGGGGGAAAAAGGTACACTCATCCACAGCTGGTGGGACTGCAAATTGGTGCAGCCTATTTTATATTTTCTTTAGAGACAGGATCTCACTGAGTTGCTTAGTGCCTTGCTTTTGCTGAGGGTGGCTTTGAACTTATTATTCTCCTGCCTCAGCCTTGTGAGCAGCTGGGATTACATGAATGGGCCACCCTGCCTGGCTAAAAAACTCTACAATTTATTTACAATGTGGGAGAAAATTATAACAATCATTATACAAAGTATAGGTTGCATAAAAATAATTTAAAACACAAAGATCATGAGTCACCAATGTCTTGTGGTACAAATACTGTAAATTTTATTTCTGATTACGAATGGAACAGATGAGGGTTTAAAGTATATGGTTTTCTTTTGTCAGTAGAAAATGTACTTATAATTTAACCGATTAATAATCTAGTTTCTAAAAATATGAAATATATTAAATGAACTTACATGGAGACATATCATACACAGTGACACATGTGCATTCACGTATTTAATCATTTTTCTCCTTTGTTTAAAACTGGCCTCAGAAAATGAATTGGGTAGATAACTGTAGGTACTTAATTAAACACATGAATAAAAACAGTATTCGTTTATTTTAAGCAGCAACTTTCATTTATTCACAAATACACAGAAGGTCCATCTTTTAGGTAAAATGTGGAGACTTGTATAAGCAACCCAGAATTTATTCTTGAATTGTAAGTGATGTGCCTTTAGATGTGCTTGTGAAACATAACATAAATTATGGACAAAGTAGCCACATAGTACACATGAAACTATTACTCCCCCTCCCCCCAAAGCAAAAGCTATCCTTTCTTAAAAATCTCATAATCAACTTGAGAATACTTTGCAAAAATTCTCCTTTAACAGCAGCATGACTTGTGATGTTCAGATTAAAATAATTCTTCATATATATGGATTATGGTAATATTACTGATATTTAGAACTGATGAACAGATTTAAAATTTCTATCTTTAGTCTTACTAGAATTAGATTAAAAAATGGAAAAAGATACATTCTGATACCAAGAGTTATACTTATTTTCTGATTTACTTTTTTAGTGAAAAAAGTACTTTTTGACAGTTTTATACTGTATTTAAATTTGTATACATATATGTATACACACACATATGCTTATGTGTATATGTTGGAGATGCATTGCATAAAATTAAAGTGAGCAATGTATACATTTATTTATATATAAATATGTGAGTCTGTTATACGTGTGTGTGCATATATATATTTTTTATTTTTTTAAAGAGACAGAGAGAGAATTTTTTAATATTTATTTTTCAGTTTTCGGTTTACACAACATCTTTATTTTTTTATTTTTATGTGGTGCTGAGGATCGAACCCAGCACCCTGTGCATGCCAGGTGAGCCTGCTACCTCTTGAGCCACATCCCCAGCCCTGCATATATATTTTTATATATGCAAACTATTTTCACCTCTTCTTGTACTATGTTATGAAGTTTGTTCCACCTCAGGATTTTCAGAGCTCATGTATTCCCTTTAAATACTACATAGTATTTTATTATAGAAACCTATATTAATGATATGTAAATAATCACACAATATCTGATTAGTACATATGTCACAAGGAACAACAGTAAAATATCTATCTTGGGCCTCCTGGATCAAATGTTATCTGTCATATCTGTTCAAAAATGTTGAGAATGATAACAGTCATAGACAACTTGTGAATGAGTGAAATTGGCTCTTCTCCCATGAAATGTTATTTGCAAAAATGGGCAGGCTATAGACATACAACTCTAATGTATATAATTAATTTTAAAGATTTCTTTCTAATAGTTTAGTTTTTTTCTGAATTATTTGTGATTACCAGCAAATCTGCAATGAATATCTTTATGTACTTATCACATTTACATATGTAGTTTTATTCACATGTATATTAAAATAATAGGAGTGTCAATTTTCCCTTTAAAGAAAAGTATCAATTTGCACTTAAAGCATCAATATCTGACAGGGTTTTACATTATTTTTCAATGTTTGTAAACCAGGAATATGACAAATCATAAATAATTATATTCTTAAAATATATTTCTCTGGCTGGGTGTGGTGGGTGCTTGCCTGTAATCCCAGAGGCTCAGGAGGCTGATGCAGGAGGATTGCAAGTTCAAGGCCAGCCTCAGCAAAAGGAAGGTACTAAGCAACTCAGTGAGATTCTGTCTCTAAATAAAATACAAAATAGGGCTGGGAATGTGGGATATATATATACACACACATACACACATACACATACATATATAATTTTTTCATATATTTATATATATCATATATATGATATTTATATATTTAAAAAATATATTTTTGAAAATTTTAAGTTTAACTTAGATTAGTTTATGAAAAATATATTTTAAAAATCCTTCTAAGAGTTGGAACTGAGGGGCCAGTAAATTCTTCTGGTGGGTAGAGGTCAAGGAGTTACTCCTTGCCTGGAAGGGCAGTGCTGAGACATATATTTACATGGTTGTTAATGGTTTACTGGCTTCTTAGGAATTTGAAATTACAGGATTATCGACAAAGATTGGCTAGCATATTAAAGAATGTAACAGTATACTCAGTTATGGCACAATCTAGAATTCAACAACTTCCTTGTTGGAAAGCTGTAAAGCAAAACGTGGTACAAAAAAAAAAAAGTGTACAAAAAAGACCTTAATCACTTAAGATTGGATACAGCATGTTAATGAACTGGAAAACAATATCACTAAAATGTTAAATCTCTACAATATTTTGTATTTGTTTATTTATAATCACATTGGAAAAATTATAACTGACATGCTGAATATAATATTTATATGCAAATACAAATATACAAATAAACTAAAATGATCAAAGTAATCTTATAAAAGAACAAAGTTGAAAGAGTACAATACTTGACATCAAGACTAACAATAATGCTGTAGTAATTAAGACAATGTAATTCTATGATAAAAATTGACAAATTGATCAGTGCAACAGAGAAGAGATTACAGAAGCAAATAACTGTTACTATGGTCATTTAATTTTTTTGGCAAAGATAGCAAATCAGCTAATTTAGAAGGTAAAGTATTTGCAACAAGTGAAACAGAAACTACAGGATATTAATATTGTTAAAATATGAAAATAAACCTCTACCATGCACCATATAAAAATAATTTGAGATATTTATTTACCTCAAAATAAAATCTAAATCTGTAAAACCTTTGTTGACAACCATAGGACAAATTCTTTGTCTCAAAATGGGTAAATACATCTTAGGAGGGAGAAAGAATGATACATAAATAAAAAAAATTGACAAATAGCCTAAATAGAATTAAAAATGTTTGTTGTCAAAATTCTCCACTAAGTGAGTGAACAAACAAGCAACAAGCTGAGGAAGTTATTTCTGGATCATATATTTTACAATCTTGGTTTTCAGATTGTAGAAAGAATATTCATGACTCATGGGAAAAAGACAAAAAGGAAAAAGAATGCAATGCCATAAAAATAAATAAAAACTTGAGCAGAAATACATAATGAAGACACAAATTTCCAATAAGTATGTGAGCTTTTCAAAATCACTTGCCATTAGGAAAATGAAAAGTAAATCATAAGGAGATGTCACTACACACCTGCAAGAAAAACTAAATGCCAAATGTTTTCTTTGATATAAGAAGGCTGATTCATAGTGGGATAGGGAGAGGGAGCATGGGAGGAATAGAGAACTCCAGAAAGGGCAGAGGGATTAGAGGGGAAGGGAGGGGACATAGGGTAATTAATGGTGGTGAAATGTGATGATTATTATTATCCAAAGTACAGGTATGAAGACATGGATTGGTGTGAATATAATATGTATACAACCGGAGATATGAAAAATTATGCTCTATATTTGTAATAAGAATTGTAATCCATTCCACTGTCATTTATAAATAATAATAATAAGAATGTCTAGCATTTAAAATATTTGCAAAACCAAATGCTGTTAAACATATAACATAGCTGAAATTTGGAAAAGACTTCTAGTCATCTTTCATATCTATTAAGTTGCTTTTCTTGTATGTTTTGAAAATATTTATAATAATGTGTCTAAGATAAAGTAGAAAAGAAAAAACAATAATCATAAAATTAATTGGACGTTGTGATTCTGGAATTGGGAAATAACTTCAATAATAGTGTTTTAAGCCTAATAAAAATTAAATAATTTTTCATTTTATAGTATGGAGAATTGACAAATAATATTCTGACAGAGTAGCAAAAACTTTAGGGAAAATGAAGACAGGAAGGTGCTGAAAATGCATAACCAAAATTTAATAAAATGGATCACAGAGCAGCCCAAACAGAAAATAAGGAAGAATCTGAGGTCAGACCAGATAACACTATTGAAACTGGAAGAATAAAGTACAGAAAACACAGAGTCCTGGTTAATTAAAAGGTATATGATATACAGTGCAAGGGTCTAATGTACAAGTAAAACGAGAAGAAAGAGAATATAATAAAACACAGAATTTCACATACTCTACTTTCTTCCACAAAATATAAACACTAAATAACTTTTATCATTTTTAAAGATAAAACATGGAAAATGATAGTAAACATCAAATAAAAACCAGTGTTTTTTATAATAATGATAATAATAATAATAATGAACATAGTTGGGAAAAAACAGTGCTTTCAAGAGTGTGTATTATTAACAATGGCAAATTTTTCAGAAATACCTGATTATTATGACTTGAATATTATTTGCTGTTATTTATATGTTTCAATATTTTGAATTCACATTGTATCATATTACTCTCTCTATATATTTTATTACCCTTACAGGCCATAGTTGTATATCTTTAAATACCTAAAGTTTGGCATATATTTTATACCATGCAGATTCTGAATAAATATCAGTGGAAATATTCAGCATAATATATGAAAGATGAACATGTATGTTCTGTACGTGAATGGTTTCAAACCCAGATAAACACACAAGGAATATGCAAAAGGGTTTTTTGCAGGCCTATTCCTAGTACTAGAAAACTGAAAAAATGAATTCAAATGTCCCCTTGTAGAAATGGAAAATAAATAAATGAAATGATACATAAAATCCATTATATTAAAAATTCACATGGTAAAGAATAATGAGAATCCTCTACAGCTATAGTGAAGAAACTGACTTAATAACCAAACAAAATATTTAGAATAGAATCTGGGTAAAATGCAATATGATTTAATTTCTGTAAAATTTATAAATAGACCTAATTCATCACTGTGATGTCCAGATTCAAGGCTACAGTAGAGCTGAGGTTAGGGAGATGGGAATATGGCAGAATGACTGAATATTGTGACTCAGCTAATTTTTTGTTGTTGTTTTTGAAAAGCCATTCTGTCAGTTAGCCTTTGGCTAATTCCCAGATTTCAAAAAAAAATTGATTTTGAAAATTTCTGGCAGTGTTGTCATGTTTCTATGGAGAAGCATATGTTCTGAGGTCCTTACCCCACCATTCCAAAACAGTTTAAAGCACCAAGCTTGGGGCATGTTTGTTTAGAAGCAATAGAGAAACCAGAAAATCATTAGATGGTGGAGAGTAAGCAGAAAAATAAGGCACACTGCATTTTAAAACCCACCTTAGCATGACTTAGAAACTTTTGAAATCTAGTATTCCTTTCTGTATTCTAACAGAGCATTGGTTTCATATTTTATTCTGGCAGATTTTATTAGCCAAGTTTCTACACTAATTAACAAGCCATTTACATCAAAAATTGCTTCTGTGATTATTATGAAATGAAAAGATACTCCCTTGTTGATTAAATTTGTTGTCTTGTTTTAATTCTGTTTTCCCCCTTAGGCCACTATCAATGTCAAATTTGTTTTATCCAAAAAGCATGACTACAGGGCTTTATCATGAAATATACATGGTCATAAATAATAAAAAAAGATATCAGAAGTTCATGTAAAATGTATATATATACTTATATTTAAGGCACAGCTCTATAACAAGTTCAGCATTATCTTCACAGATTTAGTAATTTGCTTGATTGATATAACACTCCAAAAATAACTAAAGATAGAAGAAAAAATACATCCTTCAAATATTTCACAAATGCATTAAATAACTTAGTTTTTGAAGGCTATGTTATTATAGAATATCTAACCTGTCACTTGTTTTCATATGGTAATGGAGAAGTACACTTTTTGGACTCATTACTCTTCTTTTTAAGACAGAATATAAATGTTAGGAAGTAAATCAGCTGCTATTGAAATATTCAGCTCATCACCATTTTATTTTAAGGAGAAGTATATATGAGTATACACATTTATTTATATAAGCATATACATACATATTTAAGAAAGATAATATGATATATATGTGTATCTATATAAACATGGTTTGCTGACTGTATGTGTGTGTATATATATATATATATATATATATATATATATATATATATATATAAAATGAGTAGGACTAAAGATCAAATTTCTACTTCTTGTTTGTACCTCAATCATTTTTCTTATATTCTTAGCAGGAGAAATATTTTAAAGGATAAGCATTTCCTAGAGTATAATCATTGCCTTCACTTATAATATATTATATCTAAATTTCCAAATATTAAAAGGTAAAATTATACAAATTTTATTTTAGCAATTCTAGGAATATAGACAAGAAAATTAACTTATTCATCCAAACTGTATCCCATGGGTTCAAAACTACTACTTTCTTAACCATTACTATTTTTGCTGCAGATTTGTTCTGCAGATCAATAAATATGCTTTCTTTGTAATTCATAAATTCTAGATGCAGTTTTTCTCACTAAAATGGTAAGCCACCCCGCTTGTAATGATGTCAGTAGCATTAGTAGATACCAAGTTGAGGTGATATCAGGTCATCTCTAATAGGTTTAAACTGAAAGAACAAACTAGGTATTTCAGGTTTCACTAAATTTCTAAATAATTATAAATATAGTCTAAAGATTTTATAAGTGTTATATTCACTTTTGTTTTTATATCTTATGAAGTAAAATTTTCTAATCAAAATTTTCACTTATGACTGCTATATTCTTTTTTTATTTGAATTATTTATCATGTAGTTTGGTAATTCTCCACTCACCACCACCCAAAAAACAGAAACAAAATATCAAAACCCAATGAAATACACACACACACACAAAAAAAAAACTGAACTTTTTTCATTTTCATATTTGTCTTTTTATTAGGTGTTTAAACATACCATTTTATCTTTTTACAGTAATTAAAGTATTTGAAATATGTCAATAATATATCTGTGATAATAAAAATTTCTCAAACCTCCCTAGAGGTTCTTGATATCTTACAGTTTGGTATTAAAAAATATCAGTTTTCTTATTATTATTGACAAAATTAGGAGAGAATGGGAAATTCTACAACTTTATATTATGTTTGATAGAATGAAAATACAGTATAACACAGATTTCTAGGATTGAAAATAAAAATTATGGCTGGCAATTTCAACACTAAAAACCTCTCTCTACAGACTACTGTTCCAATTACGGGGTATGCAATTTGTTTCTTTATTTTACAAAAATATATGTCCTTAGATCTTACTTTCTGTCTGCTTAATCTAAAAATAAACAAAAAAAATGAAGAACAGAGAATTGACTGAAGTTCTTCTTTTATTAATGGGTAGAATTTTTACTTTCCAAAAAGTTCTTAATGAATTATAGTTTAATATTTTTGTGAATCATACTAAATTATTTTGAATTCTCTGATCTGAGTTTCAAAAGCTTCAATTAAATTCTTTAGCTAAAGTTTAAATCATTTTTCTATATGAATTAATAATATATTGGAGTGTTGATCCTATGCCTTCTTCTAACACTTGCAGTGTTTCTGGTACAATTACTACATCTTTGATCTACTCTGAACTGATTTTTTTTTCCTGGGTGAAAAAGTGTCTAGTTTCACTCTTCTATACATGGACATCCTGTTTTCAAGGAACATTTGTTTGAAAGGCTATCTCCTCAAACGTATGTTTTTGGTGTCTCTGTCATAGATCAGATGACTGTATTTATGTGGATTTCTATGTGTTTTCCTGCTTATTCCATTAGTCTTTATATTTTATTTTAAAGCCAGTACCATGCTGTTTTAGATAGTATAGCTCTTTAGCATAATTTGAGTTCAAATATTGTGATGCCTTGAGTATTGTTCTTATTTCTCAGTATGGTTTTGGCTATCCTGGGTCTTTTATCCTTCCATATGAACTTCAGAACTCTTTTGTTCAGTTCCAAGAACAATGCCATTAGTATTTTGATTCCTTAATATATCTCCTAAAACTCAAGAAATTCAATAAGTGGGATGTCTCTGCATAGCATTGAAAAGCTCTGCACGTCAAAGAAAACAGTAAAAAGTGTAAAAGGGGAGCCTACAGAATAGGGTAAAATCTATGCCAACTACTCTTCTAACAGGGGATTGATATGTAAAATTCATACATAACTCAACAAACCACCAAAAAATCAATAAATGGGCAAATGAAGTAAACAGACATTTGTCAAAGAAAGAAATACAAATAGCTAATAAATATAAGAATAGAAGCTCAGCCTCCATAGTAATCAGGGAAAGGCAAATCAAAATTTCTCTGATACTTCATCTCACTCCAGTTAGAATATTAATCATCAAGAACAAACAAGAAATTAGAAATGCAGTATAATGAACAAACACAATTTCCCTATGATCATATATGAATACACCACCAGTGAAACTCCACATCATGTACAACCACAAGAATGGGACCCTAATTAGAATAAGTTATATTCTATGTGTGTTTAATATGTAAAAAGACACTCTACTCTCATGTATATCTAAAAAGAACAAATAAAAATAAAAAAGAATTAAAAATATAAAATTCATTTGGAAAAGAAAGAGACCCTTGCTAATCAAAGCAAATAAATAAATAAATAAAACAATAAGGGGTGTTAGGGAAATACTGGCAAGGATAGGGAGAAGGTATACTCATACATTGCTGGTAGGACTGCAAATTATTAGAACCACTTTGGAAAGCAATATGGAGAATAAAATATTAGGAAAGAAACCACCATATGATCAGTTATCCTATTCCTTGGTATTTTTCAAAAGAACTAAACTCAACATTCTCATGAGAAACATGCATACCAATGTTTACAGAATCACAATTTACAATAGCCAAGTTATCAAACTAGCCTACATGCCCATCAACAGAAAAATAGATAAAGAAAATTTGGTATATGGACACAATGGAGTTTTGATCAATCCCAAATAAGAATGAAATTATCACCCTCTGGTAAATATATGGAATTGGATAGCATAATGCAAAGTAAAATAAGAGTCAGAAAGATAAGGGTAGAATGTTTTCTCTCATATGTGATAGACAGAAATGAATTTAGAAAGAAAGGATCTCATCAAAACCAAAGGAAGAACAGTGAAGTAGAGATAGGGGATTGAGTTTGAGAGAGGAAGAATGGGAAACAGGAATTACAGAATAAAATTAATCAAATTATTCTGTGTTCATGTATGTATATATCAAAATGGATTTTATGTAATATGTAACTATACTATATCAGTTAAAAATAAAGATATGAATAAACAGAGAGATGGATAGAGAAAAGGAAGCAGGGGAAGGACAAAGGGAATGAAAGTAGGAAGTACTAGGAATTGAAATAGAGCAAATTACATCACATTAATTTATAAACTATGTCAAAATGAACTCCACTATTATGTATAAGTATAATGTACTAATAAAACATTATAAATATATAAATAAACAGATAACATAGCATTCAATGGTTCCAAATAATGATGACCAAGTGCCAATCCATTCTAAACCAATAGTTCTCTAAGGATACAATTGTATGAAATTGTATTTTAAGCATTTCTTATTATATTCTTAATGAGATAATTACATCAAAAGAATACACTCATGTGTTTGAAGTGGGGAGGAGATTTTAACATTGAAATCCTTTCATAGTAATCCAGGTTGAGTGTCTCTTATTAGAAGTACTTGGGACAAGAAGCATTTTGGATTTCAGATTTTGCAATATTTTCATGTGTATTATGAGGTATCTTGGAAAGGGGACTCAAGTCTGAGTAAGAAATTATTTTATGTTTCATATACACTTTATAAACATAGTTACATGCAATTTTATACAATATTTTTAATGCACCTGCATTTGACATCATTTGCCATGCAAGGCCAAATGTGGAATTTTCCACTTGTAATGTCAGTGTTAAAATGATTTTCAATTTTTATTAAACCATTATAATATACACATTATTTAGGTTCATTTTGACAATATCATAGATGCAAGAAATTTGATTTCAATCCCTGTTTTGCTCTTTTCTTCCTCTCCCCCCTCCTCCTAGTCTCCCTCCTCTAGTTTACTAAACTTCCTTTCTTCTATATATACATAAAGGTAAAATTCTCTTTGGTACCTGTATATATGAATTGTACCATGATTTTATTAATGTCATTCCATTTTTCTTTCCTTTTTCCTTCCTTCCTCCTTCAATCTTGTACTTCTTTTATTCCACTGATCTTTCCTATGTCTTTATGATATATCCAGTCCCATCCCTGACCACCTTCTTTACTTTGCTCTAGTTTCCAGGTATTACACTAATTGATATATAGACAAGTGTCTGGTATCTACTTTCATGTTTGTAACATTAATTGACATCTCTATATAGCACATGGTGGTCAGCAATAAATATTAGTATCAGCAACACAAATTGTGAACTAGATCAGGTATGTGAGATCTGGTGTCTATTATGTAATCTACTGTATTAAAAATCAGCTTAATGTGAATGCCATAAATGATAAAATTCTATTATAGAGTGGAACTACAATTTCTTAAGTAAATATGAAAGTCAGTGAGAAGGTGGGAGAAAGTTTGAAATATTTTTAAAAGAAATTTTTATGACTCAGCCAAACAACACTTAATGTAACCTCACAGGAGCATATGATCTAATCCTACTTGAGCCAAACCATTATTTCAATTTATAGAATCAGTGAGATAAAAACCCCAAACCAAAACCAGAACCAGTGGAGGAACAATCAGGGGAAATTCAGTTCTCCTCCTCTGTTATCTTATATAACAAAATCAGAATTTCTAGAATAATAAAGAACTACAGTTTGGCATGGTGACGCATGCCTGTAATCCTAGCAGCTTGGAAGCCTGATTATGAGTTAAGTCAGCCTCACAAATGCAAGGCACTAAGTAACTCAGTGAGAACCTGTCTTTACATAAAATACAAAATAGGGCTGGGGATGTGGCTCAGTGTTTGAGTGCCCCTGAATTCAATTCTCGGTTACACCCTTCCCCCACCCCCCAAAAAAAGAAGTACACACAAAAAAGGACAAATATAATAGAGGAAGGAAAATACACCTCAACTGATGTGCAAATCCAGGACCTCTAAAAATGTGGGTGGGCAGGTAAAGAAATACCCAATAAATTCACAATACCCCAACATCCACAGATACAGAAGTGGATGAAATTGCTGAGAAAGATTATTAAAAATGATTATTAAAATGTTAAATGAACTAAAGAAGATCTAAGGAATAAACTGCCTATTTCAGTTGGCCTCCTTCTTGTACCTTCTGGGAATTTTTTTTTTTAAGTCAACTGCAGGAGTTCATAGTCTCCCATCTCTGCTAATAGTTCTGCCCTGAGGCAGTGATGGTCTTCTACCATGTGTACACTAGAGAAGTGGGGGTGATTGTGGTGGTAGCTGCTGATTTTCCCATCAGCATTTGTTGGTGGTGACTTTCCTTGTGGGGCATAGACACTTGGCACAGCTACTGCACTGGTGACTTTCCCTATTGGGCATGCAAAAAATGTAGGCTACTTTCCTTGTACAGAAACATTTTTCAAGCCCAGAGCATTTCCTGGTCTATGGTAACTAATTTTGAATTTTCTTTCACCAAGCTGCTTCCGCTACTGATTCTGTCCATTAAAATCAACCTTTCTAATTCATAGGTTTCCCCAAGTCAATTTTTAAAATTTCTTTATCCACTGGCCATACCATCTCCTTGTTTGTCTGCACTGCCCCTCCCATTTATTCTTTCTGGTGGTATCCAAACTGGCACCCAAGCTCACAGCCAAGCTAAAGCTCAAGCTGGCACCTCTAACTTGTTATTTGTAATGTTCAAGTTTTTAACAGTGTCTCTATAGATTATTGTTTTAACTACCTTTTGGTATTGTTTCAATGAATTCTTTTAGTTACTTACCTCTCTGAGAAATGGTCTTCCTGCTTTGTAAGTCCAATGCTGAGGGGCTGCTGAGAGGTGCTTCTTTAATCCACCATTTTCTCCCATCATTTTGGATTTGAAGGTATTTGAATTTTGAATGCTTGGATTAAGGATGGTCAGTTTGTACTTCATATCTTTTGATTGCTAAATAATACTTGTATGTTCATTACTTGGATATACGTTTTATTTCTCCATTCAATTCATACACTTTTTGAGAAGTTTTCGTTTGGGCTATAAGGTTCATATTAATATGACAATTCACATACAAGTTTTAATGTAGATATATTTTCATTTCCCTTGAGCATGTACTTAGATATTGTCAATTTAACAGCTGCCAGCTTGTTTTTCAACAGGACATATCAGAAATGTAGGAGGGTCCTAATTTCTATAGAACCTTGACAACATTTTTTTTTTAATTTTAGTATCCTCGTGGAAGTTAATATCATCATTTTATTTGCATTTCCTACATGACCAATGATGTTGAGCATATTTTTTTATCATTTTGATGAGATAAGTTTATTTATTTTAAAAGGAGTATTAGTATAATAATGCTTTGATTAAAATCATGATTTTATACATTTATGGGACAAAATGTAATATACACATGTACACAAAAATGTGTCTTGCTTAAATCAATTAACAAGTCCATTAACTCTCCTACCTGTCATTTTTTATCGTGATATATTTGAAACTTTCAATAGTCACTTTGAAATATTAAATACATTAGAATTGACTATAGTCATTTTGTTGTACTACAGAGCTCAAAAACTATTTTCCTGTTTATCCATACTTCTACCTTTTAATGAACAACCACTCATTTTTTTCCTCCTAAATTCCCACATCATTCTGCCCTCAATTTCTATGAATTCAAATTAATTATTAGATTGTACATATAAATGACTTCAGGTGATATTTGTCTATCTGTGTTAGGCTTATTTAATTTATCATACTGTTCTTCAGATTATCCACATTTTTTGCCAATGAAAGGATTTTCCTGTTTAAGAAGGCTGAATATTATTCATGTGTGTGTGTGTGTGTGTGTGTGTGTGTGTGTGTGTGTGTGTATGTGTGTTGCCTGTGACTAGGATGAAACCTGGGGACACAATCCAGAGTCAGTGTGATTACTAGCTTCTACCACCATGCCCAGCTTCTAAAGTGCACTTTACTAAGCAAGGAGGCATTACACTTCACTTCAAGTAGATACAGGAATTTTACACATTTCCTAAGAGCTATTGATTAACCTCAGTAAGGTCAGAAAGAAAAGTTAAACTTAATACACTACATCAATTACTTATTCATGTATTTATTAAACAAATATTTGTTAGGTTCCTACTTGGTTCAGATGAATCTTAAAGCAAGAGGTTGCCAGGGGGTTCAATAATTCAAGTTATCTTGTCTGTGGAATTTATATTTGTGTGCATATCTTTTGCATATACTTAATTGTAATATGTTATTCAAAACTTTCCAAGGGTGTAGGACTGGTGTTTATCTCTAATATTTTAAATTTCAATGCAATGCCATTTTTTATTTTATCTGATCAAGATTTTTTTCTTTATAATTTCTTCTCTCATCTCACTTAAAATAATGCAGAACCAGTTTCATCCACTAATTCTCTCATTGACTCATTTGTTTAACAAATATTTATCAAATGCAGGGTTTGCTATGCTTGGCACTAGACTAATAAGATCTGCCTTTCTTCTCAAAAAGCTCATATTAAGCAAATACATGCAGAACCTATTATATTTTAAAACACTACTTCCTGCTGATTGATTATCACCTTCTAATACCTCTTAAAGTAAGAAGATGGGATGGATTAGTTTTTACTTTCAAATTTATCAAGAAATAGCCTGTCTCTTATATAATCCTGAGGTCTGAGACAGTGATAGAACAGTCATTGCTGGAAACAATAATGCTTCATGAATCAACTAGTGACGTAGATAAACCTTTTTTCAGCAAATTGGACAACCAGAAAGTGTTTTAGGGTACTGTCTAGTTTGTGTAGAACTGGTGAAGAACCACAAGATTGAGATGGGAAGGAAAATAGGATATACTGCTGCTGCAACCTTGTAAGGAATATACTGCCCCAGAAATAATCAGAGAGAGGTGCAGTAAGTTACATAAATTTGAATTTAGTGAAGTGTCACACACATGTGTTTATAGGATACGTTAAAAGACTGGAAGAATAAGAGCATTGTTATGTATATATGGAAGGGTTATATTATTTTGTAGAAAATGGTGAGGCAGGAGCATAGGTCTCATTTAGTTTTACACTCACTTTTTAATCTGCAAGGTCATCTAACTTTTACTTTAGAAGCTATGTTAGATATATATCATGACACAAAATTCTATGATCCTTCTTTATGTATCATTGTGCAGTTGAAAGGAGAAAAGTCTCATAAAATAATAACTTAGAATAGAAAACTGTCCAAAATAATATCTACTTAATCTTAGGTTTATGTTTTCAAATTAATCAACTATATCCTACTTGTAATACAGAATATAAATCCCTCAAATGTAGAGGTTTAATTTTCTAAATTTCTCTATTCTAAAATAATATTTTTGTAAACTATGAAACCGCTTTCATTTTAGATAATTTGTCAATGCCTATTAGCTGTCAATTTAAGAAATGTATGGAAATTTCATATGACATTGCACACACGCTCTTTATTCTAGCTTGCATAGTAGAGAATTTTCAACTGCAGCATCTTTTCCCTGCAAGAACATGAAGGGATTTTCTTCTTTTTCTCTTTTTACTTCTAAATAAAGTTTGAAAATGTTCTAAAAGAGATGTTGACTGGATAAAAAGCAGTGATAGAGAAAGGTAAGAGAAATGTACATTATAGACTGACATACCAGTCAATATGGCTGATGTGTTTTATGTGAAGTGTCTTGAAGTAATAAAATCCCAGCTTGTAAACTGGCACAGGCATGGCAACTGAAGACTTTTATTTCTCCTGTCCATAGAGAAGGCAATCAACCTTTTTAATTTATTTTTCTTGGACAAAAATAAATAATTCTAATGTTTTTTGTCTCTTAATTCTTACAGATTTGTTTAACATACTCACTAATAAAGAATATTTATAAGGTGGAAACTTCAAATATTCATCTCAGTTTGTCTTCACTCATTTTTCTCCATATCAAATACATTTTTTAAAAGGCCAATGTTAAGATAGGCATATGAAAAATGTAATCAGTTCTTAGAAATATAAGCATAATAGAACATCATTGCCTGCTTCACTCTTTTAAAAATTATAGTTATTGGCAAGATTCCTCCCCATCAGAGAGCAGTGTAAAGATCCACTTGGGTTTTTCCGAGCTTTTTTTTTTTTTTTAAGTAAGAAATCCTCTCTCAGGATTTCTATCTCAATTTCTCTTCTTACAATCTGACAAGCTGGAATTGATGGTTGAATAACTCAATTAAAACTTTTTTTTTTTGCAGTTTCTCTCTCACTGCCTGAATATTATATAAATGATTCCTATTAAATGTATGAGCAAAGTGAAATGACTTTGCAGGAGATGAACCCTTGATAGCTAGGGATTAACTTTTCTGTGTTTGCACATGGAAGGTCTCTTTTGATTCTTTATAAGTGGGTTCTAATGATATAGAAACTCCATTTATCATGGTACATTAATTAGATGTGCTATACTCACTAAGATAAAATGCATAATAAAAATGTAAAGCCAGATGAAACAACCTTTCCTCTCAAGAATGTCAGAAACCAGGTTATTCAAATGCAAAGTGCACATTTTTCTTTCTTTTCTTAACTTTAATAAGCTATTGTTACCTTTAGCACAGAGCAATACTTCTTTCCAATTCATCAGATTTATCCGACCTCCTTAATTTTCCAGATTCCTCAGTCAAATACCAGTCAGTCCATTAAGTGACATATAAGTATGCTGAGTTCTGAAAATCTAACATCTCTTTTCTCCATCCTGTATGAAGGCAAAGCCAGTAAGTTGCTCCCTGGGAGACCCCTGCACTCCATTTTACTGAATTCACTGATCACAACCAATTAATCCTATCTTCTCCCTGGATAGTTCTGTAGATTCAGAATCACTCTATCTTTCCTCCAATTATTCTCTCACTTAGATAGCAAAGTTGTAAGAACAGCTTCAAGGTTTTCAGGCATTTCTTATGATTCCATCTTTGTTCTTTTTATTGATTTATGTTTTAAGAAAAAAGACTCCTCAGTCAGAACCCAGGATGACAAAGTTTTAAGTGTGATTTTGAAACAAATATAGGATTACACTTTGTTTGCATTTTCTTATCTATTAAAAAATGATAGAGTAAGGGTCTGAGGTTGTATATAAGTGGTAGAGTACTTGCCTATAGCATCTGTGAAGCACTGAGTTTGATCCTTAGCACCAATAAAAAATAAATAATTAAAATAAAGTTATTATGTCCATCTACAACTATTTTTTTAAAAAAAGAATAGAACAAGGCTAAGGTTCTAACAAGTTTTAACAATTATAAAATTTTATAAGTTAAATTATTTATTATAATAAGGGATATTTATTTAAGGATAACATCATGAATAAGGAGGAAATTTCCTTCTGAGGTCTAACATGTAAAGAGTTTGAAGTCATCTCTCCCATTATCAAGTAAGAGAAACAGTAAACAAACTTACTAACACTTCTTAGATTCACTTGAAGTTGCAGGGCAAGCTGCTGTCCCTCAACTGAACAGACAGCTAGGGATGCATAGAAAATTACAACTTACTGAAGGCAGGATGCAGATGCCTGAAGCTGAGTTCATCATCAACAGAACATATCAAATGGTAATTGATGAATTATGAAGGCTCCACATGGACTGGTTTCAGTGATAAAACTGAGAAGACTATATCTTCGGGGTCCCCCCACGTGTTCTGTGTTTTACTTCCAGGAGCCTTACTAATTTATCATCATTAGAAAAAAGAAAACAACTTTCTTTTTTTTTTCTTTTCTTTTTTATGCTTCAGACAAGGGAAGAGGAGAAGTAACCACTGTAAAGGATAGCCAGGGCTTTCTCTTCTCATTAGCAAGGCCTGCCCTCCAGGAAATCTATTTTACCAGAGCCTACTTGACTGGAGTTTTACAAAAGATAAATCATATGGAAGGACTAAAATAGTCAAATGTAATCCCCACTAGCCTTTGATATAGAGGGCGAGAAATATACAACTCTGGCTCACTAATCATGGGACCACAGAAAGCAACATCTTCAACTACACCTTCCCACCACATCAACAGGTTTCCTGAGTAATAAGATGTATCTATGAAAGTAATTGAATCACTGATTAGTGATTTTTCAAATTGGAAAGGACCAAGACCAGATGAACTGTACAACATGAAGAATGAACTATAATGTAAACTGTGAATGTAAAGTTTGTGATTCATCAGTATTGTTTTCTCAAGTGTAGCAAAATCATGATAACAATACTAGACATTAGTAATGAAGGAAACGAGAAGAAAGGAAAGTATGCATATGGACATTTTTTGCTAAATTTTATAAATACACTATAAGTCCATTTTATAAATACTTTATTAAATTTATATTAATTTAAAAGTGATATAAAATTGATTTAGAAGAGTTATTGAATACCTAATATAAACAAATTTAATTTCTCATTTTTATTAGTGAATACTATTAGTGAATAGTATTATCATTAATAAATAATGAAGCAGTTCAAGAAGATGACTTCAGATAATTTTACTGGGACACTCTGTTTTACAATTCATAGTTCTTTTTGTTGTTGTTGTTGTTATGTTTTCCATATTTTCAGTCTCTATATTCAAACCATATTTGAATTTTAGAGTTTTGGAAAATTTTGACAAAACCAAGATTAGAATTACCTAAGATCAGGAGTATTTAGATAACCAAAGTATTTGCTGAGTTTTACACCTATTAATAAAACAATTGTTCCTTGTGTAGTAATATATAAAAAATTTATGAGTATTTTTATATTTTACAAAACATTGTCTTGATTACAATTTTTTTTCATTTGTTCCTGGGTTATGTATCCTTTTAAATCACTTCATCCACCTTTCTTCCTGAGCCGTTTTTAAACTTTCTTTTGATTTTAGTGCTTTTATTTCAGTGTGAAGGGGAGTGAAGAAAGACTCTAAAAAAATGTCTCTTAACAATATCATCTGAATGACATTATCATCAATTATCATCTGAATGACAGTACTACTACTCATGACATATTAACATAGTGTTTTATGTATACCAGACAGTATTCTAAGTATACTTACATTTATGTATTTAATCCTCACCTTGTATGTCCCATTTAAATAGGTTTTATCATTGTCCACACTTCACAGAGTGGGGAGCCAAGGCCCCAAATGTTTTATAATATGTTGAAAACCAGTTAGAGAAGATGCTATAATTTAAACTCACATGGTTTGTTTCTGGATCCTTATTCTAGTCACTTCAAAATACTGCCAAATGAAGGAACTTTTCCAACAACAGAAATATGGCTTTTATGTCTGAGAGAAGAAAATGTAGCACATATTTTAGATAATGTACACACACTTCCAGCTGTGGCTAATCTCTACCATTTTATAAATGAAACTAAGGAAACTGTTGTGAAGTCTTAAATAGTCAAACTGCAAACTAATATTAAAAAGACTTTATTTGGCTTTACTTGGAGGTGTGTTGCTTGAGTTTGCATTACATGAGAAACCAAGTATTATAGTACCTATGTCTATAGGAAAAATAATATATAATGAATGTGATAAATTATAAAAAAATATTTAAAAACTCATAACTGTTAAATACTAAAATACTTAAGTACTAATTTAGCTTCTGTCAAGTTCAATAATAAAATGGAAATTGTTCTCATCTATCCTATAGGTTTTTCCTCCAGTGGAAATTTGTAACTATGAACGTAACCATTGTGCTAATAATTTTAAATTAAACCAAAATCAGAGTCAAATACCTGGAGTAGCTTACACTAACCAAATAAGAAATTATAACAAATAACTTTATGTCAAGGCTCCTGTGCAGTAATGATTTTAAATTAGAACACAACATTTCTAGGATAGGTTGCTCATTTAACATTTTTAGGATCTGTCAATAAGATCACTTTTGGTATGCAGCAGCCTATTTATTTTGATTAGAATCAAAATCCCCCAATGAAACAGAGGCCAACAGTAACACTTGACTACCAAATGCCCAGAAAGCTACTGCACAACCTTGAGGATTCAAATGAAAAAAAAAAGATATGAAATGTTACTGCTGCCTGCAAATACCATATGTACCCATTAAAAATAAAATTTTACAAAGATTAGAAAACTATAGATCTGAGTAGCTGATAGAGGACTCAGTGTTATTTTATATTGTACAGAAGTTGAAAGTTTTCTATTATGTCATGAAATAAATTAAGACAACCCATTAGTTTTGGTTATACAATGATATAATTTAAAAGAACAAGTTCTTGTTGCTTTCTATTACAGAGAAAATGTTTAAGTATAAGTTGTTTTGATTTCATAAATGACTAAAGTTATTCAGTAGGATATGCTTATAGTTATTTTCAGAAAAGATCTTTTAATGTATTTACAAATTTCTTCCCCAAACCCATCTGTGTAAATGTCTAACAAACAGGAATAATTCTCAAATTTGGTTTTAGAAAAGGATCTCTGGAAACTTTATAATTTAAAAAACTGTTTTGTTGATGATGGATGTCTGCTTCAGAATTACAAATTAATTATAAATCCTAGGAGAAATGAATAAAAATACTTAAGGAAAATTAATACATGGAAGAATAAGTATATGAAAAATAAATATAGACTCTTCAGCCAATTCCATATTATAATATATATATATAATTATATATACATATATACACAAATATATATTTTTAGATGAACACAATATTTTTATTTATTTATTTATTTTTTAAATGTGGTGTTGATAATCGAACCCAGTTTCTCACATGTGCAAGGTAAATGCTCTATCACTGAGCCACAGACACATATTATTTTTATCAAAAAGGAGAACATGAGAAGAGGAAAGAAATAATGGCTTTTTTAATATATCAATGTCATGATCATAAAGACACTTCTAATTCTGCAGCTCTTTTTTATTTTTTACTTACAAATGACAGTGCATTACAATTCTTATTACACATATAGAGCACAATTTTTCATATCTCTGGTTGTATATAAAGTATATTCACACCAATCATATCTTCCTACGTACCTGTACTTTGGAAAATAATGATCATCACATTCCACCATCATTTATAACCCCACGCCCCCTCCTTTCCCCTCCAACCCCTGTGCCCTATCTAGAGTTTGCCAATTCCTCTATGCTCCCTATCCCTATCCCACTTTGAATCAGCCTCTTTATATCAAAGAAAACTTTTGGCATTAGTTTTTTTGGGGGATTGGCTAACTTCACTTAGCATTATCTTCTCTAACTCTATCCATTTACCTGCCAATCCCATAATTTTATTCTCTTTTATTGTTGAGTAATATTCCATTGTGTACACATGCCACATTTTCTTTATTCATTCATCTACTGAAGGGCATCAAGGTTGGTTCCACAGTTTAGCTATTTTGAATTGTGCTGCTATAAACATTGATGTGGCTGTGTCCCTGTAGTATGCTATTTTTAAATCCTTTGGGTATAGACCGAGGAGAGGGATATCTGGGTCAAATGGGGTTCCATTCCCAATTTTCCAAGAAATCTCCATACTGCTTTCCATATTGGCTGCACCAATTGTCAGTCCCATCAGCAATGTATGAGTGTACCTCTCCCCCACCAACATCCTCTCCAACACGTATTGTTGTTTGTATGCATTACAGCTGCCATTGTGACTGGAGTGAGATGAAATCTTACAGTGGTTTTGATTTGCATTTCTCTAGTTGCTAGTGATGAGGAACATTTTTATGTATTTGTTGATTGATTGTACATCATGTTCTGCAAAGGGTCTCTTCTGGTCCTTGGCCCATTTATTGGGTTATTTATTTATTTATTTATTTGAGTAGCTTAGCTTTTGAGTTCTATATATAATGTAGAGATTAGTGCTCTATCTGATGTGTGAAAGATTTGCTCCCAAGATGTAGGCCCTCCATTCACTTCATAGATTGTTTCTTTTGCTGAGAAGAAACTTTTTTAGTTTGAGTTTGTCCCATTTATTGATTCTTGATTATAATACTTGCACCACAGGAGTCTTATTAAGGGAGTTGGGTCTAATCCCACATGATGGAAATTAGGGCCTACTTTTTCTTCTATTAGACACAGGCTCTCTGGTTTTATTCCTAAGTGCTTGATCCATTTTGAGTTGAGTTTTATGTGTGGTGAGAGATAGGGGTTTAATTTCATTTTGTTGCATATACTTCCAAAAGCAAAAAAATAGATTTAATGCAATTCCAATCAAATTCCCAATGACATTCCTCATAGAAATAGAAAAAGCAATCATGAAATTCATTTGGAAAAATAGGAGACCCAGAATAGCTAAAGCAATCATTAGCAAGAGGAGTGAAGCAGATGGCATCACTATACCAGACCTTAAACTATACTACAGAGCAATAGTAACAAAACAGCATGGTAGTGGCACCAGAACAGAGTGGTAGACCAATGGTACAGAATGGAGGACACTGAGATTAACCCACAAAATTACAATTATATTTTATTAGACAAAGATGTTAAAAACATGCATTGGAGAAAAGATAGCCTCTTCGACAAATGGTGCTTTGAAAAATCTGCAGCTCTTATGAATAAACATAAAGAGAAAGCTTACTCTCTTTAATGTCTGTACATTTAGAATTTGTAGGGCAACTTCATTTCAAAAAATGTTCTCAGTCCCTTTTCTTTTGCAAGAATAAAATATTTGAGACTGGGTCCTTTACAATGAAAGAGATACAAGAGGTTTATTTAGCTCATAGTAATGAATACTGGAAGTTCATCATTGGCAGCCCCATATATTTAGCCTTTCATAAGCGCACTCTAGCTCCAATTCAACATGGTAGATGGCTTCATAGTAGAAGCATGTATGAGAGAGAGAGAGAGAGAGAGAGAGAGAGAGAGAGAGAGAGAGAGATTATATGGTGAAACAGAAAAGCAGAGAGATTCCAGATTTCTTTCTTTATAATAACCTGTTTGTATTGGAAGTAACAAAGATACTGTGAGAACAACACTAATCACTACCCAGTACCCCAGTGACTTCACAGTCTTCCACTAGGCCCCACTTCTAAAAGTTTCCTCTGCCTCTCACCATTGCTACATGGGGAACAAAGCTTCTAGGATATGAAACTCTGAGACATACACTCTAAGAAAATTGAAACAGTATAAAAAAACATAAATTATGATTTCCTCTGGTACCATAACTTGATGACTCTAATGCATTTACTATTTCCAAGAAAGCTACAAAGGTTATCTTACCTTTTTTTAATTTGTTTAAGTTTCTTTATTTTGAGAAATACATGAGCTTCAGATTTGGGGAAAAAAAAAAAAACAGAAGATTACCCAGATTGTCTTCTATTCTAAACACACACAAACACGCTCAGTGAGACACACACACAAAACAAACAAAAAACAATACCATAAGGAGCAAAGGAGACTGGAGAGAGTTAAAATGTATTTTCCTTTATTTCCATTAACTTAGATATAATAGGTATAATCCTTCCTGAATTTGATATCAATATTTCCAAAACTCCACTGTCTGAGGAACCAGGGAAATATTAAAGAGATATAAATGAGTTGAAATTGTCTGAGTCTTTGGTCTGATATCCTTAAGTATGGCAATATGACTATCATATTGGGGATGAAATGACAATTCTGATTCAAGAAGTCTCATACTTCCTTCATTATTGAAGTTGTGAATAATAAAGGCCTACAGGACTATCTGAGTAAATCTTTATTTTACCTTACATGAGAATTTAATGAAAAGTTTCATAGATAATACTTAAGATTTATCTCCTATTTTTGTTGTAACTGCATTATGCTATCATATTAACCAATCTTATATCATATGCATTTTATATATTAGATGCCACCTGGCATCTCAGCATGTCTCACATGACCCAAATAAACTTCTCAATTCCACCCCACCCTTGATATATATATATATATATATATATATATATATATATATATATGACTACTCTGTGTGTGTATATGTGTGTGTGTGTGTATATATATATATATATATATATATATATATATATATTAAAATACTGAACTACTCTGTGTGTCAGTATTTTCAAAGGCAGATGGGTTTAGAGCAGAGAGATTAAAAGCTTTCTCAAAGTCATACAAATGGTGGCAGTTGGTTAAATCCCAGACAGTTTTTCCAAGAGTTCTTTGGATATTGATAAAGAAAAATTGCACCAGACAAGTTACACAGACAGAGAGAAGAGAGACTGAAGTCAACCTCCTGAAACAAAAGGCAAGTTAATTGTATATGAACTGGAGTGAGCTACTAAAAATGTTAGGGTGGAGGTTAGCCAAATTAGGCCTTCTGTGCTTGATAATTGCCTCTGATCTAAGTTAGGCTTCTACATTCTCTGGAGACTGGGAGGTAGGGATGCTAACTTTCTTATGAGTTACACTTCAAAGAATGACTCACATGTCTTTGAAAAAGATTTTCCTGGGTTGTAAAACTGACAAAATGTTTGGAGAGGATTTGCATCTCAAAGAAATAGAGAAAAATTGTGATTTAAAAAAATTTTAAGTAGATTCTCTTAGAATAGGGAGGCTCTTGAAAGGTAGTTTGTATGTTCTGTTAATTATTTTTTTAATTTTCTGTAAAATAAAATAAAACAAAACACTATCTGATAATATCACATAACTCTCCTACTCTATTGAGATAATTACACCAAGGCTTCTCCAGAATGTTCAGTGATATATTACACACCTCAATTCATGGTAAGCTTGTGCTAGTATATATAATCATTTTATTTTTCATTTATATATTCATGTGCATACATTTGACAAATATGGATTAGGTAACTATTATGCTACTGGTAATGTCATATACTAGGGCAAATTAAGAGAAAGTAATATTTTAGGTGTAGGAAACATGAATAAAATTTAAGGCAATAGAAGCCTACTGAGAATGAAATGTTTTTACCCACTGTTTGTTTTGATTATTTTACTTTGCAGGTAATTAACAAAGACATTTCTCAGTAATGAGATTGAGAACTTGGGTAGTGAGGATTTGAGGCAGAGTAACAATTAGTGTAATTACATTGAGTAACAATTTAAGAATAAGTAAGAAATATATTTAAAACAGAATGGGGGAAAGCATGAGTAATTGAAGAACAAAGGATCAGACAATAAGGACTTCATAGATCATGTTATATGTAATAGAGACATCATCCTAAATTTGAGAGTTTACTTTGACGCAGTTTGATGCATTTTTCATCAGGGACACACATCAGATTAATGGGTTCCTTGAAAAATAATCTGTGCTTCCGTACTCTGGTATCATCTGAAATTGTTCATAAATGTTTAGCTATACTTTATGAATAGAGATCCTGGCAGTACATTTTTAATTTGCACAAATTTCAAGGCTTTTCTTATACTTTATATAGCAGTGACGTTCAACTATAATCTTCTAAAGAATCCCACATTCTACTTCTGCCTAGGATGTTTAAAGTTGGAAAGAGTATCCACTCAATCCAAAAAGAAAATGATAAAATAACGATTTTCTTTGAGAGAAACCAAATAGCCTGGCTTCCTAGAAGAGAGAGGCCAAGCATCTCTTTGAGTGTGAGGTGTGTGGAATACTTTCCTTGTGGCAGAGTGCAAGGGAAAAGACAGTTTGTAAAACAGTGTGTAAAAATAAGTTTAATAAAATTTAATGAATGTTAAAAACTGGGTTTTAGGTAGTATAAATCTACAACCTAGAGTCAAGGTGACTTCACAAGAACTTTGAACTCTTTTCCACTGACCTACACTTGTATCGTGATCTATATGTGACCTGTATTTATAGGCCAATTATACATTATTATTCAGAAAGTCTTTTTTTTCCAATAATGATCAACATAAATAATAATAAAATCATATTGGATAAAAAATAATAAATCATATTTCATCATTAAGTAATTGGCCATGGATATATGTATTTTTTATGGTACTGGAGATTGAACCTGGAGTCTTATATTGTATGATATTAAATTTCTTTGCCACTGAATTATAACCTCAACCTCAAATCAGTTTACTTTCATTGAATTAAAAATAGGCTTTTAAAATGTTCTTTCATGTTCTTATTAAAATACCTATTATGAATTACATCCATTTATTTTTGTCTTTTGTCCAATTCAGATTTACAATAAGTAAATTTCATGAGATATACCTAGGTAAATCTCAGTAAATTCTGCATAATTATAAGCAGTAAAAAGACATGTAATATCTTCCTTTGGTATTTTTTTAAACAGGATGACCCAAAGAAATATTTGCTCCTTTTTTATTTCTTATGGACAAATTCATCAATTTAAACAGTAATAGTCAAGCTTTTATGGCAAATATATATGGAATATGAATTTTTGTAATCATAAAATGTATCCTAAAATTAGAAAAGTACCAATCATGATGGTGCATGCTTGTGATCTCAGTTACTTAGAGACTGAGGAAGGAACATTGAAAGTTTAAAGCCAGCCTCTGCAACTTAATGACACCCTGTCTTTTAACACAAATAGAAAGGAATGAGGATGTAACTTAAAAGTACAGAACTCTTAGTTTCAATCCTCAGTACCAAAAAAAAAAAAAAGATATTTATGTGAATTTGACCTTTGCCTTCAAACAATCTGTTAAAATAGAGTGAATACCTTAAGTTTCTATGATGAAAGTTGGAAAAAGCAAAATTTAAAAGTGTTAAAATGTCCATTGAAATTTATTCTGTTTAAAAGTTTTTTCTAATTCCAGATGTTTTAAGCAATAATATTCCATTTTAAAAATAAAAAAATATTTTAAATATTATGTTTTCCAAGCACAGAATGCACTATTAAATCTGTTGTTTTAAGTGTCTTTCCTCTGAATGTGGTATTGCGGTCACTTATACAATTGTATTTGATTATATCTCTAATTTTATTTAAATTTGTAAATCTTATGCTTAGAACCTGATTTACTTAACTACACACAAAACAATAAAATTTTATCCCTTCCTTATACCATATACCAACATTAACTCAAACCATCAACCTATATTTTAAACCAAAATTATAATCATTACTTTTAGAAGAGTATGTAAGGGTAAATTCTTATCATTCATGTTAGGCAATGGTTTCTTAGCATGACATTAGAAGCAAAAAGAGAAAACTTTTTCTAAAAAATATGTATATTTTACTTCTTCAGAAAAACAATTTTAAAGAATATTGTCAATAAAAGGAATGAAATGGATCCATAGAATGGGAGAAAGTATGTGCAAATTATGTATTTGATAATGGACTTAGAATATATAATTAAATAATAAAAGTTATCCTTTATAAAAATAAGCAAAGAACTTTAAGAAGTGCTTAGTTTAACAAAGATATACAAATAGTAAATAAACTTATTGTTATTTGATTAATATCATTGAGTATATTAGAGAAATAAAAAGTAATATTCCAATAATGTATTATTTTGTACAAATTAGGTGACTACAATAAAAACACAATAAGAAGTGTTGGTGAGGATGTGAATATATTGGAAGCTTCACATTGCAGCTTGAATTGCAAAATGATTTAAACCATTTTGAAAAAATAAGTGAGTGATTTGTGAATTGGTGAAGACAGAATTACCATATGGCATGTGATTCAATTTCCAACTATATATCAGGAAAAAGGAAGATATATTTTCATACAAAACCTGTGCATGAAGGTTCATTGAAGTTTTATTCATAAAAGTCAAAAAGTGAAATAATTCAAATGTTTACCAACTTATAGATGAATAAATAATATTGAATTATATATATATTCAACAAAAAGAATAAAATAAAAAGAATGAAGTACTATTATCACAACATGAGTGGGTATTAAAAACATTTTGCTAAATGAACTAAGGAATACACAAAAGACTATATATTTTATGACTATATTAGTACAGTATGTCCACTACAGGATAATCCACAATGCCAAAAATGGATTAGTGATTGACAGAGGCTGGGGCCTGAGGTAAAAGATCATAAATGTACTGGGATAATTTCTGAGACTGATTATGACAATTTAAAATTAGATAATAATTTTTATGGCTTTTATGACTCTAAGAATATGTTAAAAACCTCATTATTGTAAAAGGAGATGGTATGTATGTGAATTTTGTTTTAATAAAAAGTTTTAAAGATAATTATAGGGGCTGGGAATGGAGCTCTGTGGTAGAGCACTAGCCTAGCATGCCCAAGACCCTAGGTTCAAACCCCAGTACTTCTAGTCAGCTATTTCACTGTTGTGAGCAAAAGACCTGAACAAGAACAATTAGAGGAGAAAAAGTTTATTTTGGCACTCACAGTCTCCTCAGTCCATAGATGGCCAACTTCATTGCTTTGTGTCAGAAGTGGTAGAACATCATGGAAGAAGGCAGAGTAAAATAGTTCAGGACATTGCTTCCTAAAGCAGAGAGAGCTAGAGCTCTCTTACCTCAGACAAGATATAAAGTCCAAAGGGATGCCCTGAAATGATCCACTTCCTCCAGTCCCACCCTACCAGCCTACACTCACTACCCAGTTAATGTGTATCAGGCGATTAATGCACTGATAATATTAAGGCTCTCATAATCCAAACATTTCACCTCTAAACTTTCTTGCAATATCTCACACGTGAGTTTCCAGAGAACACCTGATCTAAAGTATAACAGCTAGGGGAAAAAAAGATAATTGAAAAAAGAGGCTGTAACTGGAAAGTCTTTACCAAAGATAAAGAAAAGACTAAGCTTCAATCCCATAGCAGCTAGGTTCTCTGTTTCTGAATGGGGCAGTATAGCCAAATTACAAGGGCACCTACTCACTAAATAGTCCCAGTTTAAATTTCAACCCTGTTGATTATTAATGTCATAAATTTGGTCTAATTTCTGCATTTATAAATGGGATATATTGGATTTTTTCAGAAATTTAAATGAACCAGAACACATAAAATGCTTCAGTAATGGTTATATCTGATTAATATCAGCTATTATTATTATCTTAGTAGGCAGGATGTGGATCAGTTGAAACCACTACCCAATCCTAGATGCCACTTTGCAATTTCATTATCCTACCTCCTTAGTATTCTCTGGTCTGTGAAAGCTTTTCTCAGTTCTTCCTTATTGACCATGAACATAAATGTTTTGTCAAGTAAAGTGAAATATCCTGTGTGATGCTGAACTTTTCTAATGATTTGTTCATGCTTAGACTGGAGTTTTAAGTACTAGGAAGAATTCCATAGCGGTAACTTGCCTTCTTAACAAATTAAAGGGAGGGTGGTGGTACAAATATGACTCCATTGGTGATGTTCACTTTGAAAAAAAATGTCATGTCTGACAGGCTTCTACATTCTAAATTTACTATATTGCCCTATGTATACTTTATTCTTCAGAAAAGAGTCACTAAATTCAACCTAATGAAGGTATCTACCTCCTAGAGGGAGTACCTACATTTATTACTTGAAAATCTTTTCTAAGAAATATTCCCTCCAGTGTTATTTATATACACATTTATGTATGTCAGTATTAAATCACATGTATTTATGTTTGCTTTGTGTTTATGGTAGGCAGAATGATGGCAACTAGTCAAATCCACATCCTAATTCCTAGAACATGTGAAGGTTATATCAGAGTGGTCTTTGCAGACATATTGACGCTTAAAGACCTCAGGATGAAGCAATTGCCCAGGAATACCTTGGTTACTCTGTTCTTCTCATGCAATGCTTTAAAAGTTTATGTGTTCATAGGAAGATGAGACTTGAGCAGACAAGTCAGAGGAATGTAACTTGCTTACTTTGAAAATGGAGACTAAAGGGCAGGAAACAAGGGATGTGAAGGGCCTTCTGAAGCTGGAAAGAACAAAGAAATGTACTTTCCCACAGAGTCTCCACAAACAAAGCAACCTTGCCCATAACTTCATTTAAAAACAGTGAGCTCCTTATTCGACTTCTGATTTACAGAATTGATTGTTATTACTTCAATAATTATTCAACTATTACAGATATAGTAGTTTGTGTTATTTGAATCCACTAAAATTGTGTTGATGTATTAAAGTAGTAATCAAAACTAATGCTATGTTATAATGTTATGCTAGATCATTTATTTTATTGCAAAAATTATTCATTGGGACCACTGGGATTTTTTTCTCATTAACCCTTACATTCTTTGGGAATGCTATCTCTGTTTTTGTGCTTTACCTAACACTGCAAGACGATCTCTATTCAGCTTTTATTTTCTCTGCCCCCACCATACAATTAGCATTTTTGCCAAAATGTTTGGTTCTATTTATTGTGGAATGGTGTATAGAAACAAAGTTCTAGTGTGTCACTCACTGCTTCTAAGCCTTCACACCAAAACGAGAGAGGGAATACATGTAAGTATATTTTTAAATCATATATCAACACAGATACATCTATAGTCATTTCTGTGTATCAAACCTAACCTGGGTACATAATAATGTCTCAGCCTAACCTGTTATCAGTTCAGTCTTGTCTATTTTTTTTCTGACAGTGAGAAAGTTGTCTCTTATCATTTTCTGTTTATTTCCTTTTATCAGCCTTGATATTTACATGGAATATTTTCAGAATGGTTAAAATATCCATGCAAGTGAGAAAAAACATTACCATTTAGAGTAAAGTGTGGTTTTGGCTTTAGAATTTTTAGTCAAATCAACACTGGACCAATGTTGAATATAACAGCTTTTCACTGTGCTCTTCAATAAGGCTATATCTTAAATTCATGTGACAGATTAATCTTTGACCAGTATACACTTACTTCATTATATGATTTTCTTTGTCTTGTGTGCTTAATTTTCAAAACTTGAATTAATTTTTATGTTGAGTAGCTGCAAATGCTTTAAGAAATATATAGAATTATTCATTACTCTTAAAATTCCCCTATGCCTCACCTTAATAAAAATCTACTCCTCATTCAAATTCTTACAACTAGTTATCTTTTTTATCCCTATTATTTTGCCTTGATAGAATATCATGTGAATAAAAATGCATTAAATTTGTAGCTATTTGTATGTGTCTTCTTTCCCTTAAAATTTTTCATTTAAATTTATCTACATAATTCTGTGGATTATTCTACACCTCTGAATAATATTCCATCATATACATGTACTATTTATTCATGTCACAGTTGATGAACAGCTGGATAGCTTTCAGTTAGTGATGATTACAAAAGCTGCTCTCATTCTTGTACAGAATTTTCTGTTAAATCTCCAACTTAATTGTCTTATGCAAGAGTTTGTTGGGTCACATAAGTCTATAATTAAACTTATAAAACACTAACAAACTATCTCAACTATATCTTAAAGAGCATGCACCCTTTTTTATTTTCCACAACCATTAATGAGAATTTCTGTTAATTTTAGTCATTCAAAAATATGAGAAATGAAATAGACTTGTATTTTTAATTTGCATTCATAAAATGAAAAATGATTTTGAAGATCATTTAACATACCTAATTGCCAATATTTTATTATATTTAGTTATATGTCTTTCTAGATTTTTTGTCCATATTAATTTTTTACTCTTGATTAATTTTAAGAAGCCTTTATATATTGTGGATATATAATCATATATGTTACGTATATGATCCCAAATTTTTTTTGCATTGTGTGATTTGTTTTGCTTTAGTCATTAATGTTTTCAGAAAACAAATTTGGTGTTTTTATCTTAACAAAATCCAATTTTACTTAATTTTTGGTTGAAATTAATTTTTTAATGGAGTAGACTTTTTCATTTTATCTAGAAATATATTATCAAATTCAATGTCATATATTTTGCATTTTCTTCTATAAGTTTTATAGTGTTATATTTTGTAATTAGTATATCACTCATGTTGAATAAATTTTTCTCTATGGCTTGAAGTGTGTATTGAGGTTTAATGTTTTCAATGTAAACACTTGAAAAATGTTCCTATAAGTTTGAGAAGACTATCCTTTTCCCATGAAGTCTTTTTGTTCATTTTTCAAACTCAATTCATCAGAGTAACTTTTATGCTCAAAACTGATTGGAAATAGCTGTATAAGCTATTAGTTGGTATTCTTAAAGAAAGTATAATGATGCGTGTTATATCTAGAAACTTGCTACTTATACATCTTATTCTAAAGTCATTTTAATAATTTAGTGGCATATACTATCTCATTTTATTCTCACAACCTCGCAGAAACATTTCAACCTCATTTTTATGTGCTTCTTTTATATAATTTCTATAGCTTGCCTCCTTTTATTTAATGAATATTTATGATTAAAAGTGTATATATGATGTTAAAACCCCCTTTTAACTAGCATCAACAGTATTTTCATTTATTATATCAAAGGGTACTATGTTATATACTCTTGATATTGATTACATATGTGACTATTTCTTTATTTTTATTTTTTTCTCAATGTTGTATGATGAATAGACCCTACATTGTCTCAACAAGAATTCCATCTTCCTACATTCTATGATTATCTATCCTCTTTATTCATTGTGGTGGGAACCTGTGACATCCTCCTAACCATTGGAAATGGCAAAGATAATAGGAGATCATGCATTGATAAGGTTACAATATGCATTTAAATACATAGATATGTCCCAGTCTCCTGTGGTTTAGTTATATATTATAAAACTGTGTTAACTGACTGGAGGTAAAGATTTTCTCCTTGGCTGGATTGAAGAAGTCATCTCTGCCTGTGGTGAAAGAACTTGTAGAGGAAGTCAAATGGCAGTAAACTGCAGGCAGGCAGGAGTGGAACACAGTCAATGGACAGTAAGTAAATAAATAAATAAATAAACAAACAAATTAGGGATCTCAATTCTTCATCCATAGGGAGATGAATTCTTCCAATAGATCGTTGATCTTTTCCCATTCTTGCTATGATGAGACTATATGTAAGTTCAGGTAATAAGTTGACTCTTAAAAGAGAGGACCCAGCTAAATAAGGCTTAAAAACCCAATTTAGGAAAATAGCAGAATAAAAAATATTCACTTCTTTAAGCTGCAAGGTTTATGTTAATTTTCTATAGAGCAATGTTATGAAGTTAACATAGACTGCTTTATATAGTTGTTCCGGTTGTGTAATGAGCAAATCTATAGAATAACATTCCCATTACAGTATGGCTTATTTAATGTAAAATTTGCATGACTATATTATAGTTCTGTCTTTCCCAATGTTAATCTACCTGGGGGAAATTGTTCATATCTTTCTCCTCTGTGAATCCATACGAGCCTACCTATATGCAATAAATATTCAATGAGTTGAAAATAAACATATCACATTGGGGAAAAAATAGACAATGCTTTCATATGTTTAGCACAATTAGTATTTTTATTAACTCTTTTATACTAAAAGATCCTTGAGATCATATAATCCATTTTTCATGTTTTATTGATGAACGAAATAATATACAGTTTTACACTGGCTTTTGAAAGCACACATTTTTAGTAAATTCTGGAACTGGCTGACATTTCATGTGTTCTACAACAAGTCTTATCTCTACCTGACATATTATTCTGTTAATTTTCCCACATGTTTATTGTTAAATTACATTAGTAAAAATAAATATAAATCAAAATATAATTGCTCATTAAAGCTATAAATGTCATACTTTTTGAATGACATAAATGCAGAAGAAATACAAATATTATGATCAAACTATAATGGTTTTTCAAAAATACTAAGTTAGTATTTTATGTAATTCATTGTTTAATGAATAATTTTAACAATAATTTATTTAACTTTATAGAAGTTGGGTTCCTGTGTTTTAGCACTTTTTGTTATGTGGTACTGACTACCTTAATGGTTAACTAACTAATGTATGTATTTCTGTGGAAAAATTGGGGGGAGGAAGAGGAGATGCCTCCCTCCAGAAAGTAGTACAGACATCTTGATGGTCCAGTATAAAAATTTTGGTTCCCAAGGTTCAGGGACCCTCTAATATAATGTCCCTTATAGAGAGTACAGATATCCTTTCATCATTTTTATTCCACATTATGAGAATGAAGCTCTCGTACCTAGCACCAGAAAACACCGATTTTCTGGTTACTTCTGTTTATGTGAATAATAATGCCATTTTTTTCTAACCCAAGATTGTCCTATATTCCATAAGCACTGAGATAGTGGTAGGCCAATTTGTTAGAGTGCAAGTAGGGAAAATTTGAAGATCCTGTATAGTTATTGATGGTAAAATATTGTATTTTCCCATATAGTATATTTCCTTAGGGTTTTTTTTTATTTTTCTTCAACAAAATGATAAAAATAATTAAATATAATGACAAACCAATCAAGAGGAAATATAAATTCCTCTATTTAGGGGCACTATCCTTCACCATTCTTCTGATTGTATATGATAGTTTATGTTCCAATTTAATATTGGTATGCATTGTACCTTTAAAAATTCTCACTTAAAAGTTTTTATTTTTATTTATGTATATTTCAAATGAATTTTTATTTTCTCCAAAATGTATGTCTCTATAATATTGTGTGAATTTAAAAGAAAACATTTGCAAGGCAAAAAGAAGGAATGAAATATTTTTCCTCTAAATTACTATTTATCTTCCAAAATTCTGACCACTGTAATTTTTGTTTATATATATATATATATATCAAATAAAAGTTATAGTGAAAAATCTACAGGATAATAATTTTTACTAAAGTCAAAAGGGATGTACATTTTTATACTTCTATTGAAGTATTTTATCATATCAATAAAGTTTCAGAAATGTATGCCTAGGTTTAAAAATCCGGCCCTGAATACATTTCTTGTTCTGATATCAAAAAATTTATTTGGCTTTTTGTACTGTGCAATAGCTTCCAGGCAAATTTTGCTTAATTTTTTTCCAGAAATTGCCTCTGACACATAAATCTTAAACTATACTGAATTAACATTACTGCTGGTTTTTGGAAGCCATAATTATTCATATTATTCTCACTTGTCTGTTTGTGGTTCTATTGGGAAAGAAATACTGTGCATTTTATAAAGGCCTTCTGCCATGATTACTAAGTCCTGCTGTGAAGTTTAAAATGTGTGTAATTGTACAATATTTGTGAAAATAATCACACTGTTTACATGCAGTGATGATGTTAATGAAACTAGGTCATCATCTTTAAACAAATGTTAACCCTATTAGTGGAATAAATATTCTCTGCTGAAATAATTTGCTAATAGCTTTCCCTTGATTCACATATTTGTTAGCATTTGATCATTTATTTATTCTACACATTGTTTTATTTAGGTTTAAAATACTTTTCAATATATAAAAAGTCTCAATTTCTTATGAATTATATGATAATTTTTAAGACAATACTCTGAACATTAGAATAATAAAAATATTTTGATATGATACTGAATAAAAATACGAATAGAATTATACCTGCATAATATGTTTTCATTGTTTTATTTGATATGTCATAAATATGATTAGAAGTAATTATATAAAATAATTTCTTGGATAGTCTTAATTTTATCTTAAGTAAGAATGGAATTATCAATACATACTTAAAAGCATAAATTTAGGCTCTTACAAACATTTTACTTTTGACTTTAAATTTAACTTTAAGAAACATATATTAAAACATATATTTCTATAACAACAAATCATTGTTACTACCTATAAACATTTTATATGCTTAATGAGACAATATTTACAATGTACACATGGCAATCCCCATAAAATAAAAATATTCAATACATACGAATTCTTCAGATTCTAGTCCATTATGGATTTTAGTTAATTCCTACTATTGTAAATGGTTCCACTTAACATTTCCCCTATTAGATAATCTTGTATTATATATCATGTTGAATTTATCGATCTATGGAAGGCATCAAGTTATATAAATAAAAACACGGGCACCTATTATACTATATTATTAATAATAATATACTACGTTCGTAATAATAATTAATAATAATTAAATTAATTATTAATTTATAGAAGCTTATCCTTGATGAGTGTTGTGATAATTCAAAATTGTCTCTATATAAGAGATTCCTTCATCTGATATAAAAAAAAAAGTTTTGCATTTTAGGCAAAATCTTTCATAGTTATATAATAGCTCATTAATCAAATTTATCTATTTTTTATTCTTCAAAGACTGAGTTTTATGTATTTATTTTACATATGGAATTTATATTTATGTATGAATTGTCCAGGACATATGCATAATGCCTCTATATCATATTTGAAATATCCTATTTATTATAAAGCTTGTAAGTTAAAATTTCAATTTGTTTCTCATGCAAACATTTTCATTTCAAATATTTTAAAATGTGCTATTATTTTAAGTCATTTGTCGTTTTATTAATACAGAATATATATGTATATATTTAAAGTAACATACATTAAGAATGAATAAAAATACTTCCACTAAATATTATTGTCCATAAATAAATTTATTAATTATCCTGAGATATCCATTAACTTTTTGATATGCCCAGAAATTAGGAGTAAGAAATATCCTTCAAAAATTGCATGTACCTGCCCACTAAATGTATATAAGCTTAAAAACCTGCATGAGGAATTTTAAAATAAATGGATTTTTGGTATTCTTAAGTTCATAGAAAAGTCAGAGACAATACATATTGATTATCTGTTATTTAAAGTTAATTTCTCAAACATCTTGGCTCCTCTCATGTTTTTCTTTGGGAAAGAAAGTGGGTGGACTGAAATGAAAATAATGTCTTCCTATGCAACTCAGTGGCACTGCTTCTGAGCTAGTTGTGAAAGAGTAATAAGTGCAGTTTTTGTTCTTCATTTTTTACATTTCTTTTTAAAAATTTAACTGATACAAAAAAGCATAATTTGTGCATATTAATGGGGCAACATGTAATATTCTAATACATGTGTACATTGTGTAATGTTTAGATTCTCATGTTAAACGTCTCTATCTTCTCAAATGTCTACCATTTCTTTATAGGGAATGCTTTCAAAACACATTATTTTAGTTCTTTGAAATACATAGTATATTTTTTGCTATATATAGTCACCACTCTGTGCATTGAGTACACCAGAATTTTTGCCTTTGTGCAACTCTAACTTAGTACCAGTTGATCACCTCCTTCATCCCTCTGCACTGCATAACTCCTTCCCACTTATAATAAGCACCATTCTACTCTCACTTTTTGTAACATCAACTTTTTTTAGGCTACACGTATGAGTGAACTTATGTGGCATTTGTCTTTCTGTGACTAGATTACTTAATGTAATTATAGCTTGATCTTTTATTGTATTTTCCCTTGTACTTGTTATATCAGAGTTGGCTCTCCTCTGTGACACTTGGAAAAATGGTGTTCATTCACTTTCACATGCACAGTGTCTTAATGTGTGCATATTAAAACTTTAGTATCAATTACATTTTGTAGTCCAATATATTAAAATATATGCACAAAATTAATGTTGTCATGAAATCATATTACATGAATGCACTCTGTTTTACCCAATCAATAATTTAATGATGGACATTATTTCAAATCAATGAACACACTTGAGTTTTAAGTAGTATTATAAAGATATAGGCGTTATTTTAGACTACCATTCTATCTGAATGAGTATTTCTTTGGAAAATTTTTCGAATATTTTAAATCACGTAAATGAAACACTTAAAACTTAGTGGACAATAATAAAACAATTAGTCCTTTTAAAATGAGCATAATCACTGTGTTAATCCTATAACATAATTAGAACCCAAAATATCTTCGCCATATAAACTATCAAAGTAAAATAAAGGAAGGGAAGAAGGAACAAAAATTTAAACTATGATATAGTCATTTGCTTTATAAAAATGACCTCCAAGATATTGTAAAAATTTTACTCTATCCAGAGGTTGTTTGATGTTCAATGCACTTCTATAAAAATTTCTTTGTGAAAGCATTTCATCTTTTCTTATCTGTTTTACAATTTTTATTTTTAAATAAATAATGATATTGGGTATATTCATTTCTATTAGACATTTACATTTCTTAATTTTAAATTACTACTATCCTTTAATCTTTTTTCTTTATAATTTTTTTTTGATATTTTCTGTTTCACGTGTAAATGTTTGACATACAATAAAGATTTACCCCATTCAATATCAGTCTGTAGCAAACACTTTACCACAATTCTCAATCCCTTGCAAATTTTATCCTTCAATTTTAGATTAATATTTTTGTGTTCATAAAACTCAAATTATTTTGCTTTGGAAAAATTATTGTGTTTTGTTACATTATTCTCATATCTGGTCTCATACAGAAATACATTCCCCATGCCTCTTAATTTTGCATGTGTGTTTCTAAATATAAGTAGACACAGAAAAAGAGATAATACAAAACGTTATTTTGTAGTACCTTTTCCCACTTTGTTGCATTTAATAAAGATTGGAAGCTGTTTTAGTCAACTTTCTTACTACTGTGACAAAAAGACATGACAAGAAAAATTTTAGAGGAAGAAAATTTTATTTGGAGCTAAAGATTTTAGAGGTCCCAGTCCACAGACAGCCTGTTCATTCCTCAAGGCTTCAGGTGAGGCAAAATATAATGGCCAAAGTGGTGGCTCAGGACATGGCACTGAAAAACAGAGAAACTGTCTCCTCACATATGCCAAAGTTATGCCCCTAGGGACCATCCTTCTCCAGCAACATCCTACCTGCTTAAAGTTAATTCCTATGAGGGATTCATTCATTAATTTGGTTAAGATTCTCATAACCTGGTCGATTCACCTTTAACCCTTTATTGTTTTGTTTCACACATGAGCTTTTGGACAATTAATATTGAAATCATATCAGAAGCAATGTAAGAAAATGAGAAGATTTAAAATATTTTCAAATGTGTTTATAAAATATCGTAACTTATAGATCCATTAGAATCTTTTAATTGTCCTCAAAGACTTATTTAACTTTCAGGTAACATTCTCTTCGAAATTCTTGCTCTTGAGGCTATGTTTCAAATTTTAATACTTTTTTTTTTGGGGGGGGGGGCAGGTACCAGGAGATTGAACTCAGGGCTAAGTAACCACTTAGACATATCCGCAGGCTTTTTTTTTTTTACATAGTCTCCTTGACTTGCTTAGTGCCTCACTAAATTGCTGAGACTGGCTTTGAACTCGCAATCCTCCTGCCTCAGCCTCTGGAACTGGTGGAATTACAGGAGTGCACCATCATGCCCAGCTTTGAATATTTTAAATATTAATTTTCATATACCTATCCTTCAGATGCTTTATTATTCTCAATCCATAATTCTCAAGAACCTGACTCTGATTACTCCCAAAGTTGTCATTTTCTCCTATAATGCTTATTCATTCCACAAAATTTAAATGTCACCCCGTAAAAGTCTTCCTCACTCAGCTCAGATGCAATAGCCGAGAGCATTTTTCCATACCTGTGGTGAGTCTTCCATAATCAGATAATCTTTGTTTAAGGAAAGTGATGCGTATGTGTGCTGGGTCTCACCTTGAATCTGAATTATGATCCACTGTTTTTTTGTTTTGTTTTGTTTTTCCATTTGGATTTTTACTGTTTCCCACCGGAAAGGATTACATGAGATGCCCCCAAACATCTCAGGTTCTATTACACAAATACCATTTTCCTTCATGGATCACTGTATCATTCAATGCCTGAGTTTTGCATCAGCAAATGAAAAATGAAAGTGCCCACACTGTCTTAAACTCTTAATAGTGCTTTCTTAGAAATATCCCCTTGCGAAATAGAGCAAATCCAACCACTACAATTTTTATGAAGTCTAGTATTTTGGGACATAGTCACAGACATGGCAGAGTCACTCGACAGGGAAGCAATAATATTACCTGCATTTCTCTATTTGTGTGTGTGTGTGTGTGTGTGTGTGTGTGTGTGTGTGGTGGTGGTGGTGCCAGGGATAAAATCAGGGTTTTCCTCCTGCTATGCAAGTGCTCTTCTGCTCCCTAAGCCTTTTAAGTCTCCTGTTAGCCAGTTTTTCATTGCTGCAAATCAAAGTACTTGACAAGAACAATTTAGAGGATGTAAAGTTTATTTTGGGCAGACAGTTTCTAAGATTTCCATCCATGCTCAGACAACTAAACCTCTGACCTGAAGGTGACACAGTCAGAAAGTAGAAAGCAAGAGGATATAGTCCAAGGGCATGTGCCCAGTGATTTACTTCCTTCAACAATTCTCCACCTGCCTACATTTATCTCTCAATAGTCCATTAAAATGATTAATGCATCAAATAGATTAATTCACTGATGAGGTTACACTCATATAACCTAAACTTTTCATCTTTGAACATTCACCAAATATCTAATGCCTGAATTTTCATAGGGACACTTCATGTCCATACTATAATATTCTGCAACTAGACCCCCAAAGTTTTATCCATCTCACAGTGTAAAATTAATTTAGTCCATCTCCCATAGTCACCATAAGCTTGACAGTGTAAGCATTGCTCAAACCTCTAAATCCAAAGTCTCTGAGACTCAAAACAATTTTGGTTCTGAGTTCCTATAAAAAATCAAAAGCAATTTAGATACATCCACTATACAGTGGCAAAGAGTAAATAGTTACATTCCAAAATGGAGGAATAGGGGCATAGAAAGAAGTGATTGGATGAAAATGATAACTGAAATCCAGACAGACAACCATTAGATCCTGTAACTTCATGTCCTGCATCTGGTGAACATGGTAGTTAGATGTGAAATCCAAATCTTGAGCAGCCCTGTCCCTATGACCTTGCTATTTACACTTACAAGATGGCTCTGTTTATTTTCTGAAGCTTTCCTTTGCAGATATTCCACATTCCTGGCATTCTGGGGTCTACACTGCCGCTTCAGCCTTACTCTCACATCTTCATGCAGCACACTCTCAGTGGGTGCATACTGGAAATTCAACCTTGCTACACTTTATCTAGCCTCCTATTTCTTCCTTTTCAATATTAGTATAAGTCTACCTGACCCTCTCACCCTATCATCCAGCTTTCCTATAGCACTAGCAACACAGTCTGCCATCGGCTCAAGCAAGAGCCAGACTACATTGGGCCATAGCTGCAGTGGCCTATGAGTGTCTGTGTAGTCCAACATAGTGAATGTAATCCTGGGGAAGCAATTTTCTAGGCACACTTGTGAAAGCAATGTGACTGCCATATTTTAGCTCCACTGAGGTATCTTCTCAAAGAAGTATCATTTTTATACCCTTGACACAGCAATGGGTATAATCTTGCTAATTCCTGAGCATTTTTTTTCCTATTGTATCTGTGCAAAGTACTTAGCCCCTCCTTAGTGGCAGTAATTTCTTCAACATTAACAACTTTCTTGGCCTCAGTTGTACATGTGTTTCTTCTCTGATCAAACAGAAAACTTTTAAAATTTTTCCTCTCTGATTTTTATTCTTGATTTTTACATTAAACCTGGTTAAAAGTTGTCTGCAATACCCATGACACTACCTGAATATTGGTGTCACTTTGAAATTGTCTTTACCAGAAAACTTAGTTTATTACTATCAAAGTTACCCTTATGTGGAATCTCAGAATATAGAGAAAATTTAGAAAAGTTATTTGCCAAAATATAACATAAATGATCAGTAGTCCAATTTTCAAGAGTTCTCATGTCTTCTGGATTCTCGTGAGCACTGTCTTTATTTCTGAATCTCTATAAGCATTCAGATCTGGGCTTCTACCAGAATCACCCATTAAGCTCTGCTTACAAAATTTTATGGCTTTTCTAGCCTGACTCTCCAAACTTTTCAAACCACTCCTACAAAGCAGTTCTTAAGACTTACGAACCATATGGTCATCAATGACCCTACTTATTGATACCAAATTCTTTCTTAGGAAAACAAAATATCTGAGAACATCTAATTAAAGGGGGATAGGTTTATTTTCAGCTCATGGTTTCAGATATTTTGTCCAAGTTCAGAAAACCTCATTGCTCTTGCCTAAAGATGTGGCAGAACATCTTGTCAGAAGGGTGTGATAGAGAAAAAGTGTTTAACTCAAAGCACCCAGGAATCTAGTGAGAGATCAAAAGTACAATCCAACCACACCCTACCAGCCCATAGTTACAACACAATTAATAGACAATTATTGGATTAATACACTGATTGGGTTGCAGGTCTCATAATCTAATAATATTGCTTCTGAACATTTTTGCATTGTCATACTAATGAGTTTCTGAGGGACACCTCATACTCTAAACAATAATAGGCATATCCCAACTGACTTATTTCCTCTAGCCATGGTCCAAATGCCTACATTTACTTCACAGTAGGTCATTTAAGTTATTAATCCATCCAATGTATCATTCCATGGATGAAGTTACAATTTTCATAATCTAATCATCTTACTGCTGAAAAATGACTATTGTCAAAAAATTTAAAATTAACAAATGCTGGAAACAATGTTGGTAAAAGGAACACTTTTACATTGTTGGTAGAAACATAAATTAGTACAGCCACTATGGAAAAGAACATAAAAAACTAAAAACTACCAGAGAATCCAGCTATTCTACTCCTGGGTATGTAGCCAAAGGAATCAAAGTCAGGATACTATAGAGATTCATGCACCCCCATGTTTATCATTGTACTATTAATAATAATCAAATTATAGAATCAGCCAAGGCTTCCATTGGTGGATAATGGATAAAACAAATATGGTACATATATACACAATGGAGTATTATTAAATGATGTAGAACAAAATCATATCATTTCCAGAAAAACATGAATTGAACTGCATGGGTGAATGCTGAAAGAAAGTATGATGTGCGTGCGTGTGTGTGTTTGTGTGTGTGTGTGTGTGTGTGTATATATATATATATATATATATATATAAATTTTATTCATCCATGAAAAATAATAAAATTATTTCAACAGGAAGCAAATGAATGGCAATTATGTTAAACAAAATCAGTCAAACTCAGAAAGTCAAGAGTTGTATGATTTCGCTCATATTCAGAAGCTAGAAATAACAAAGGAAAACAAAAGTGGGGGTGGATCTCATGCAAATCAAAGGGAGATCATTAGAGGAAAGTGATCAGGATTGGGGGCAAAAGAAGGAGGAGGGACGTGTTGGGGAGTGATATTGGCCCAATCATATTTTTATATTTTATACATGTACAAATGCATAACAATCAATTCCATCATTATGTACAACTATAATGAACCAACATATGATGTGGGAAATAAAATTAATGTTAATTGGAGATCTCCATGTTACCATTGTTACTATGGAAATAAGGTATAATTTCAAACCCTGAATATTTTTGAGAGATTTATATATTGTTTAGAAGTGAATCCAGTTAGCATGCAAAGTTGAGTGTGCAAAAATGTTTTTGAGTTGTTGGGTATTTTAAAAGGAAGCTAAATCACACAAGATCTAAAACAACAGAGGATATAGGTACATTGTGGTAAAACTGTCTCACATAAACCATTCACATCTGTATAATCATCTCTTTTTTGAATCAAATTTATCAAAAATTTTACTGGCCAAAGAAGGGATGGAGTTAGAGTCAACTTGACTTTTGTGCTTGTGCTTTGTGAATTTACAGGAGAATATAGTTCTCTGATTATTTTTTTTTTTGTGTGTGTGTTTCTGAGCTAAGAGTATTTAGTTTCTGCTAAAAAGAATGAGATCAAAGGAAAGCTTTTGAAAAACTTATTTATTCTATCTTTCTACATTTTCCAGGAAATCAATATAATTCAACATGTGAAAAAATTACTTAAAAGTTTTCACTCACCAACTTTTCTTTCCTTCTCCAGGTTGTTCCTTTTGGTCACAATTACAAATATTCCATATTACTCTCTATAATTTGAGCTCATTGGAGTTTGATAATACTGCCTAAATGAGCATTAACTATTGAAAGACCCCCTACACTCCAAACATTCTCATTTCACAAGGTCAAAACATTTGTATCAATATTATTGTTAAGTTTTAGTTTTTAATCTATCCATGACATAGTTCTTGTACCACATGGAAGTCTTTATCAATTTGTCATGAAAGTCAAAATCCATAAACTATCTGCAAGAAAATTAGAGTACTATATTTTCCATACTTAAATTAATTTTTCTTTCATGTGCCCTCTACTTAAATGATAGAAAATTTTACCTCCAAACATTCTTAGAATTTCCCTCCTTTTCATTCTCTTACTCTTTGTCACAATTCCAAAAGTTTTAAGCAGCGGTAGTATATTTAATGTAATGGGGTGGTTCCCCAGTCATTTTTCCTTATGTTCCTGAAAAGTCTACTTCACAGATCAGTCAGGACCTTCATTTGGGTAATCCCTCCTGGTCTTACTGTGCCATGCCTGGAAAAGAAAAAAAAATCTATATTTAAGTTGTCATTTACATACCATAAAATGTTTTATTTTCTTTCCTTTTTTTTTTTTTCCTGGACTTTCCTCCTTTGCAGACTTTATCAGGAAATTCAAAGTCTACAGTGTCTACATTGTTTTGGCATCATTATCTCCAAATGCTTTTCACTTTACTGTGTTTTTAATCCCCATTTTCTGTCAATGAACTTTTAAAATTTTACCATGTGAAATCTACTTTACTTTTGTATGGGATAATTATTTCCTCTACCAAATATCCTGAATTGTTGCTTTACTTTTTCCATTAACTTTTCTTGTAAATGTTCCTTTAGAAATATTCCTTAGGTTCACAGATTTTATATCTTATTTTATTACCATAATATTTCAGATACTCTAGATTAATGGATATAAGTTTTTCTTTGACCAAAAAACTGTTTATAAAATGCATTGTTTTTTAAAATTAATATGACAAATGTCCAAGTGTTTGTTGTTGCTGTTTATTGAAATATTTTCATGTTAGATTCTTGGGTTTTTTTATAATGATGATATACATTTTAGACTACACCTCAGGGATTTTTTTCTTAGTATTCTTTGTGGACTAATATGAAATTACTTAAAAAATTCTTTGACTTTCATTAAAAGAGAAAGAACATTAGCTGTTGATGAAACAATGAATTTAAGATATAACTGAAGTCTTAAGACATAACTATATAACTCTTCCTTTTAAATTACATTTTTTGCTATATCTTTGTTTGCTTATTTGGGGCTGTTAGATTAATGAAGTCTGAGATGTTTGTGTTACACAAACCCCCCTTTATCAAAGTTTAGCATTTATCAATTTGATGCATTTTTGCACTTGGAAATTATACCCTCCAATTTTAATTCTGAAGAACAGCCTATTCATCCTCTGATAGCCTACTATTTCACTTGTTTGGTTTATTTTCAATTATATAAGCAGTGTTATATCAAGGTAGATTTTTTTTCTTTAATTCTTTTAAATTATGTTTTAACATAGAATTATTCTATAAAGTTGTTGGTTTACTGAAATTAATGTATATTACATGAACTGTAAGATAATGAACAGAATAAAGGTAGAGAAGGTTGGAGCCTTAGAAGGAGCAATCTATCTGTTGATTATCATCTTCATAATGCTTTCCTTGCTTGTATTTGACCTGGCAATTGTAAACTGTGTTGCTATCTAATCCTTACACCTGAAGACCATTTATTTCTCATGAAAATTTCCAACTTCCTGAAAATTTTTGGCTTCATGTCCTCTAATCTGAATGATTGTGTGATGTTTTGTTATGACCTAAATTCTAATGTTCATATGATAGCTATCGTCCAACAAAAAATAAGATTTTATATAATGCATGTTTTATGACAGTGTTATAAAGTGGAGGAAAGAGACAAAACATCTCAAAAAAACATAATAAAATGCAATTAAAATAATTGTGATTAAAAAAATGCAATGACTCACAACAACTCTAGAGATCTCATTACTTCCAACTTGCAACCTGTGTTGCTTCTCTTTTCTTACCTCTGTTTGCTTATTTTTGTTGCATTTTTATCTATATATTTACCTCTCTTTATGTGTGTGTGTGTGTATTTTTTGCAGAAAATAGTAGTAGTCTTTCTTTCTATTAAAGAATCATTTTATCTCCACTTTCTAATTTTTCTTGATATCACTTGTACACTAACTATATAGTTTAGGTATTTAATATAAGAGCAGTGGACATATCTTCTTCTTCTTAATGTACCTTTATGTAAATAACACTACCTTCCATGGCTGTTCCTTTTAAACATAGCATACAATTTTAATCAAATAAGACCTATGTGATGAGATAAAGTGAAGTGGATAATGTTGGTGTTATGCTACATCATTAGGCTACGAATAAGGCTTACGTCAACACAAGCACTATGATAATAGTCTGTTTGATAACAGAGAGGTTTAGTAAGCAGCTAGAGAGAGTAGGAAGAATCTACAGTATTGATACCCTAGATAAAGGAATGACACACATCTTAGGTTAAAGAAGAATGGCACAAGACTTCATCATACTACTTAGAACAATCCTAGGGTTCATAATATACAGTAATTTTAATCAAATAAAAGTTTTATACCTCCTTAATTATCTAAGCAAATATATTTTCAATAATTACTATATTCTGGGTTGTGTAGTGGAGTAGGTACAATGCTAGAACATTGTGAATAAGAAGCATTACTTATGATGCTTGTACCATTATGAGGAACATAAATGCTATGGTTTGGACATAGCTAGTACTCCCCCCCCCGCCCCCTTCCCCGCCAAATATTCACATGCTGGAAGCTTGGATTCCCAATTTAGTGAGGTTGAAATGTGGTTGAATCTTTAAGAAATGCATCTAGTGCAAATGTTTAGGTCACTGGGGGGGGGGGGGTACCATTCTTGGAAGTCCCATGCATTTGTCACGGGACCCTATTAAGTTTCATAAAAACACGTTGTTATAAAAATAATAATGGTGGATCCTTGATCCCTCTGGCTTTCTGTCTTGTTATGTAATTGGTCTCAGTTGGGCTCTTACATTATGATGTCATCTTCCATACTGAGACACAAGCAAGGGGGCCAATACCAGAGGCCAAACAGATGGGACTATTCCATCATGGACCTTCAGAATCACAAAGTGAGCTAAGTAAATCTTTTTTCTTTATAAACCACCTAGTGTCAGGTCAATTGTATATTTTTTGAAAAGGAAAGAATAATAATACAGTAATCCAAAGTGTATAAAAATGAGAATGAATGAACAATGAAATAAAAAAACAGCTTGCCATGTTCAAAGACTTCATTTTAAGGGGTACCCTTTTGATATTGTCTGTTGGCTTTCAAATTAGCCTTGTTTGTACTTGCATTACCACATTAAGACCTTATAATTTAGAGTTAATTTATATTTTTAAAAATTTGAAATTCTTCTCTATTATGAAATCATTTCTAAAGTATTGTTAGTTAATGCTACTTATTTTTGAAGGAAATGTTTAAAATCCATTATATTCTAACTGATTACATAGTTTCCCTTTGTCTGTGATTCTATGGTACCAACCAACTTTCAGTTGACCATAATCAACAGCAGTCTAAAAATCTTAAAAAGGGAAATTCCCAGAAATAAATAGTTCATAAGTTTCTAATTTCACATTTTTCTAAGTAGTATGATGAAATCTTGCCATTCAGCTTTGTCTTGACTAAGAGGTGTTTCATTCATTTATCTACATCTTGCAGATTCTACTGACCCACTATTCACTTACTAGCTTTCTCTGATATCAAATTATCTATATGACAGTGCTTGTGTTCCAGTAAGTCTTATTAATGGCATAATGATATACCATAGCACAAATATCATTCACTTCACTATCTCATCACACAGGCCTTAATATACAGGACAGTGGACATACATTTTTCATTGGAATGATGTATCATTTCACATCTTCACTAGATAAAGGGTTTGTATATAAGATAGTTTGAGACATAGAAATCACAGTTGCATTTATTTTTATTATGATATTCCATCATTATTGTTATATTTTATCATTAGAATCATTAATCTAGTCGGGCATGGTGGCACACTTCTCTAATTCCAGCACTTTGGGAGACTGAGGCAAAAGCATAACATGCTCAAAGCAAGCCTCAGCAATTTAGCAAGGCCTTAAGCAACAGAGAGAGACCCTGTCTCAAAAGAAAAAAAATAAAAAGACTGGGAATACAGCTCAGCAGTAAAGCACCCTTATTTTCAATTCTGGAAAAAATACTGATATCATAATGCCCTTAATTTATGAATTAAATATTATCATTTATAGGTATATATATAGGATAAAACAATATAGTGCCCATTTCTATCCATGGATTGAGGCATCCATTGTGGATATTGGGACATATCTTCCAGGGTTAATGGGGAGCTACTGTACTTTGAGAAAATCTTTAAACTTTTTGGTTTTCAGTTTAAAATATTGTCTCATATAGTTATATTTACATTTGAATTTGATATAAAAGTATGGGTTACTTCATCTATCTTTAGCATACAGATTTAAAAATACTTCTAAAAAATATGATCACAATTTCATCAAGAGAATCAAGGGGTTATGTTTTTCTTTTTTTTAAACTTCTCATTCTTCTGGTTGTACATGATGCAGAATCACACTGATTGTGTAATCATATATGTACATAGGGCAATGATGTCCAATTCATTATACTATCTTTCCTACCCCCATAGTCCCTCCTCTCCTCACTCTCCTCTGCCTAATACACAGTAATTCTATTTTTTCTTAGGCAGGTACATATTACCAATTAGCTTCCATTTATGAGAGAACACATTCAGCCATTGGGTTTTGAGTCTGGCTTATTTCGCTTAGAATGATATGTTCCAGCTCTATCTATTTACTGGCAAATGCCATAATTTCATTCTTTTTTAAGGTTAAGTAATATTCAAAATTTTATTTTTAATCTGGTGACTATATAAGAACAGATATTGTAAAATCATACATATATTCTTATAATTTTGAGTATGAAACAAATTTTTATAAATCAAATAGTGTTAATTAATTGGAATAAATTTTATATGTAATATTAATGTCTAATCACTCTTGAAAATATGTTGTTTTAAATTATTGATATTATTATTAATTTTATCAGCCTGATAGAAAATTTTAAATTCTTGTGTTATGAACTGAATACATGTGTTCTCCCTCCTCTGCAATTCATATGTTAATCCTTAATATCCAGTGTGACTATATTTGTAGTTAAGAAGTAGTGAAGTTTCAATGAGGCATAGGGTGAGAAAAGATGCCAGAGAAGAATCTCTTTCTCATTCTCCTTTCCTTTCTCAGCATAAACAGAAGAGATAATGTGAAGGAAAACAGATAACCACAGTCCAGAAGAAGACACTAAATAGACAGCAACCCTTCAACAACCTTGATCTTAGACTTCCAAACTCAACTATCTACCATGAGAAAATAAGTTACTGTATTTTATGCCACTCAGACCATGATATTTTGTTTTGGCAGGCTAAACAAATAAATATAATTTTAAAGATATTTATATTGATACAGAAATTAATTATTAACATTTATTCTAGAATTTTATATTGCTTGGTAAATATTTTTTTCTATTAGGAAATGCACATTAGAGACTTATTTATTGATCTGAACATAAAAACAATTATTTAATTTATATATCAATGCTATGAATTAATAAAAATGCATAGGATTGTGATTATAAATTTATCTTTGTCTAGACAAATGATGGTAGGTACTGAGCACAATAAAATGACATTGGGGGAAAAAACTGAAATATTATTTGTATAAATTCAATAATCAATGCCCAAAATATTTAGAACCTGACCTTAAAGAAGTGGATAGGAAATGATGGGTTTGAGTAGTTTTGGAGCATTGATAGAGTATATTTTTGTTGATGATTTGTCAATTGGGTTTTAGTGGAGTTAAGATAACCAAAAGTCTAGAGCAATTTTAAAATAGAACAAGAAATAGAAATAGAAAGCAGGTTTAACCTTATATATCAAAGACAAAATAATAATGTCTGGGCATGTGGAAAGTGTAGATGCACTGAAGTGAGTCAAAGAATGCTGATAGAAAAACCTCAGAGCAAATTAAAGAAAAAAAACCCTGTGCATGTACAAATTATGAGCCGTGTTGTACTTTGTTAAAAAGCACCTTTAAAAACTGTTATAAATGGAGAATATTCAGTAAAGCACAATATAAAACCTCATTTGTAAAAGGATGGAGATCACAAAAGACTGACAAAATTATTTCTATTCTATACAAGATAACCTATGGAGAAAGTGATTATTTGCAATTATATAGAGGTTTCTTTTAAAGATTCTCTCTTCAAAAGTTCTGAAGGAAATAAAAGAAAGGGGTTTCTTTGACAGCAGATAAAATGTCCATTGTATGAGACATACATATTTTCTTTGAAGACTTTTTTTCTGCCATGATGATCAGACAAATGTTTTACATAATAGCTTGGAGAAGGATTTCTAGAAAGTAATTACTTTTTTGAACAATATTAAACTCTGTAGCTAGTGATATAAAAGGCTATTTTGAATTTTAAATATAAAATTCTTCCAGGTACACATAATCTAATTGCAGGGATTTCTTTCTTTATGTTTTAGTGTTATGCATAACTTGCAAATGTAAGGGATTTCTATAAAATCACTTAGGGCTGAAACAACCTATTGCTCACTTATGAAAATAGAAATTTGAAAAACAAATACAGGAATAACCATTATTAACATTGTAAAAAATTGATTCAAAATTTATTAGTTTGCACTGTTGGTTTAGTAATAGAGAAGTAAGAATATGTCTTTACACTTTTTAATTATTTAAAGTTAGAGTAAAACACTAGCATAAAATGCATTGCATATTTATAGACATAAATGTCACCTAGAAACTTTTTGAGTGTCTATTTGCAGCTATAAGAATGAGTAAAATTAAATTTCATAGTAAGGCAGTGCAAAAAATAATAATATTCCAGCCTCATTCTAAATGTAGCAAGGAGTCAAGAGTTGAAAAGTCAGAAAGACTAATAATACTGTAATTATTTTTGCCTTGAATATAAATTCTTCTGTTCTCCCTATTCATTCTGATTTTATAAGCAGCATTCATTATTTTTAGGAGAAAATAAGAAACAGCAGCTAGTTGTTGTATGTGCCACAGTTAGTAATAATTTCTTAGTTCTTCCTCTATTTAAATAGTTTTGTTAATTTAATATCACAAAATCTTGTGTGATTTTGGATTAATTATAGTACCTGAATTATTATAGGGCCTCATTTTTATAAATGAGTTTATGTATTTAAAGTGTGTAATGGATATTAAAGTACATATCAACCCTCAATATAGCAATTATAGGTAATTAATGACATTAAAATTAGCATAGTCTGAACCAGTGTATCAACAATTGATGCTGGTTGTGGAAAATCACATGTATATATTTAGCAGTTGCCACATAAATCATCTCTAATAGTTCCTCAAAACTGTCCAGCAGTCTTATCGCCCTTCACTTTGTGTGGTTCCCCACATTCTCAATATCCATTTTTGCACCATCTGTTTTCCCCTCAAACTTCCAATACTTCTTATCACTTCTCATTCTCAGTGCACAATATTGTCTTCTTTTCCCGTAAAATATAGATATTATAATATGTATTTTCATAGAAATTGATAACACATATAAATTTAGTCAGATAGTAATGACCTCTTCCCAGCACCAGATGTATCAAACCATTTACATCTCATTCACACTGTGCTTTCCTTTCTGTGTCCCTTAACTCATGTCAGAGGCTATCCCTTATTCATGAGTTTTGGATTCATCTTCTTTAACCTTCACAAGGGCATGCAATGCTGTAAATACAGACCCCTTTCCTGAATAAACTTTTGCCTCAATACTAAAGACACCGACAAATTTCAAACATTGTATATCCTTCTAAACATGCAGAAGCACAATGCAGTTTAAATCACTTCTCTGAATGTTTCCAAAGTTTAGGGAGCATAGTCAAGGTTCAGAAAATTTCCAGCACTTGAAGGCTTAGACTGGATGGGGGCCAGAGTTTGGTCTTCTTTCACCTTTATTGGACTGGTGGATATATAACTACCTTCTCATGATGCTTCAGGGTCACAGTTTCAGATTTCTTCTAATGCATTCTTGGCTTATACTTACAAACTATTATAGCATTATATTACTTTAAAAATATGTTGAAACATACCAGTGCTGAAAAATATTACAGCTTTTTCAACCTGTATAAACTTTCCAGCCTCCCAACCTCTTGTTTTTCTATTCAGGTTTTCTTAAGGCCAAATACTAATTGAAGACAACAGGACTCTTTGTGATGTCTTAAATTTAATTAATTTTTGGAGTTGAAGTTAATTAATGTATTGAACTGGCTAATATACTGAATTGAAAAACAAAATAATTATTATCAAAATATGCACATTTAAACAATAAGAGTAAAGTTCTATCAACCAATAGTTCTATTTCATTGCAAAAATAGAAGTAATTAAAACTAGTTTCTCTACAGAGACTCTAATACTAAACAAAAAGAATACTTTTGTATTCTTTTCAAGTTTTCAATTAATTATATCAGAGATTGCAAACTAAAATATCAAGAAAACAAGTTAAGCAATATGAATGAATTAAATGAGTTTGAAGGTTGTTCTAGCCAGATTTCTCTCTGCTTTGGCCAAAGGATCTTATAAGAATAATGTTAGAGGGGGAAATGTTTATTTGGGGGCTCATGGTTTCAGAAGTCTTAGTTCACAGATGGCCAACTCCATGGTGGAAGAGTGTGGTGGAGGAAATCAGAACAGGATATGGATGGAGCCAAGAAGCAAAAAGAGAATTCTCCTCATCATGGACAAAATATAAATCCCCAGGGCAGGCCCCAGGGACCCACTTCCTCCAGCAATACCTTACCTGTCTTCAGGTATCACCCAATTAATCCCTATCAGGGGATTAATGCACTAATTATGTTCAGACTTTCATGCTCAGTCATTTTACCTCTGAGACTGCATTATCTCACTGTGGGGAAACCATCTCTAAACCATAACAGGGATTATTTTTAAATCTTTATTATTTTCATATTTTATTGTGGCAAAATATGCGAACATACTTATGTGATATAATATGATGATTCTCTTTATATATTGTGTAATCACGAAATCAGGGTATTAGTAAGCTCATGCAAAACCTTCTAGCTATTTATTACTGAGCATATGCCTAGTCTAATGTATGCAACCAATAATAGATCATTAACTGATTGTAACCGTAAAACAAGCAGAGATGGTTTTATTGCCTAATATATGGGAAGACTTCATTCTTTCCATTTCCATTTTAGGATGTTTTATTGAGGATAGAACTCTTGGAGCTTTTGAAACATCATTTGTTAATAATAGCAATAGTTACATACCCTAAAAAATGATTAGAGAGGACTTGGGCTTTGGGGTAAATTAATAAGTCGAAAAATATTTTCCTTTGGACTTCTGTTTAGAATTGAAGTTATCTATGAGACACCTGTGAGACCAAAGATATCTATGAGACCAAACTTATTGTTAAACTGTTGTCTTTTAACTATGTCAGTCACTCATTTATAGATGTTTTAACTTATGTTACAGATATTCACTATATACAAAAATACCCATTAGCCACATACTTTTTTCTATTTTAAATTCAATTTAATTTAAATTCCATTAAAATACTAGCTCAGTAAATTAGACAAAGGAAACTGAAGGGAAGGGGGTGAGAGAAGAGGATAGGAATAGGAAAAACAGTTGAAAGAATCAGTCATTACTTTCCTATGTTCAGATATGAATACACAACTAGTGAAGCTCCACATCATGTACCACCAAAAGAATAGAATCCTAATTTCCAGGTATGTATAATATGTAAAAATACACTCTTCTGTCATTTATGTCCAAAAAGAATAAATAAAAAAATCCTTTGCCATTGCATTAGGCTTGCCAAGTGCACAACAGGTGCATGTGGTGAGTGGCTATTGTGAAGCTCCTGAACAGGTGCAGAACCTTCCTATCTCCATGTATCTACATCCAAGGGTGCTCAAACAGAGTTTTTTATTTCTTGAGCTCTCAATACAACTCTAGGTGATTACTATAAACATCATAATAGATTTCCACATGTATGTGCTGTATCTGTATCATCGAGCTAGAAAACAATCTTGGCAGAATAGAAATTTTTCACTCTGAAAAATACAATTCCAGAAACACATGTTTTTTTTTTTTTTTTTCTCTCCTTTAAATACACATCTAATCAGAAGGTTTCATGATGTAACAGCCAGTGAGGGGCAAAATGTTACATTTAACCTGACCCACCCAACCATATTATGTATTAGGCATTGGTGTTCTACAATGGAAAACATATGACTGTAATTTAACATTTCCATATTTTTTTGCCTTTTAACAAATCCCCAAAGCTACCAATCATTGTCAACTTCATGACACAATTAATGCCTGTGATAGGTGAATAGATAACATAAGGATAATGTTATGATTTGTCTTAAATTTTGTCATAATCCTCCTTCAGAAGCAGAATTTGATACATGTCAGTGAACTGATTTTTTTGTACTACAAGGAGACTGTCAGCTACAAACTACTCTGTTACCAGAGTATGTCAAATTATACACTAGATCCTTTGTGGCATTGCAAATAAGAGTAAACAGCTAATTTTGTAGTACTAGCTCATATGTTTTTTGATTTCTCAATTGCTTCTTCCCCTATTCAGCTGCACATTGACTTACTTTAGTGGTTTACTGAAGTTTGTTATGGTTGTTAAAATTTGTTATAGCTCTAGCTGAGATCTGAGACCATGATGGTTTTCTAAGCCAGCATTCAGAATGACTTCTGTCAGTACCTAAATGACCCTGTCTATCTTTCTCACTTAGTCCGAGGCTACTACACAATATTAAGTGAAGGGACTAAGAAAAGGAAAAACAAAATGTAAGTTGTAAAAACAAAATATAACAACAACAACAACCCCAATGAATCTGGTAAGAAAGCAATCACTATGAAAATAGATTATTTTCAGAACTAGAAAAAATTTTGACAAATGGACAATACTGCTAAAAATGATAATAGAATTTGATAAATTAAAAATATAATGTGAAATTTTCTTAATGAAAAAGAAAATTCCATTTTATTGATTTATGCCATATGTAGATTTACATATGCACACAGGAGTAATATTTCTGTGATTAATAGAATGTTCCTATTTTTGAGGTTATTTCCTTATTTTTTATTTACTATCTTTCAAAAAAACATTTCATAATGTTTGCATCCTTTGATGTTTGCTTCACAAGGCATTTTTGCCTTGCGAAGTAGATCATGATGTGCATGATTTGGTTTCACTCTTGACTCTGAAGGCATGTTTAAGGTTACTTCACCCATACTTGACACTGTGGAAGTTTCAGGTTCATTCTTGCACATATTTCCTTCAGCTTCTGCTGAAGCTCTGTCAGTTAGCTCTGAGGCAGGAGATTCTGTCTGTCAGAATTCACTTTGATCAAATAAAACTCACTTCTGAATCAAGCTGGAGAAACATTCACCTTTGATTTGTTAATTTTCAAGCCACACATAAACTACGCTACACTCTGTTACCTTTACTTATATATAATTCTATCAAATGACATCACTATGGATGACCTGCAAATATCAGAGAAAACACATATAACTTAACTTCTTAAACTTCTCTGCTTTTCTTAGCAGTTCAAAAAAGATCTATTCATAAAATTTGAGAGCATCTCTCATATGATGATTTAAAGACAAAAGCAGAGCTTTATCTTTCTGAGAATATAATAATATTTTTTTCTCTTAAATGAAGATACAACTCAAGTGAATATCCATTGTGTTCAATGGAAAATTAGATGGTAAGACAAACATATGGACGAAAGGGACTAGGCACCATTCTTATGTTTATTTTTATTATTATTATTTGATTATAACAGTCCTGAATGTGAAAAAGGAAATGACAAGTTACATGTTGTTTTCTGCAATATAAACAATTGTTTGACACCAAAGTCTATTTTAAAAGAAATAAGTCTATTTTAAAAGAAAGATTTTTATTATAGTTTCAGTTTTATTTACATGACTTTCACCTATGCTTCTTTTACCTTATAGGGTTTTAGTAGAGTTAAAGGAATATGGCAGAGTTAGAGTAATGTCATTCTCAAAGAGTAAGGGGAAGTCATATTTCCACTGAGGTCACTAAAGTAAAGAGGTTTGCTTTTGTTGATGGCAGTATTTCATATATTTATATATATGTGTATATATATAGATAGATAGATAGATAGATATGTATATATGTATATGTATATAAAATATACATTATAATTTTTGTATTTTTAGTGCTTATTATTTGTGATAAAATTTACTTACTGAAGGAACACAAATGATATATTTTATGTTAGTCTAGTATTCTTGATATTTTAGTGTAAATGCAAGAAAAAGATTTTAAGTGAAATACTATTCTGCTTGTCTACAGATTTTGTACCTTAGCCATTGAAACAATACTAGTTTTTCCCCCCTTTTTTGGGGGGTGGTACCAGGTATTAATCTCAGGGGCGCTCAACCATTGAGCCACATCCCCAGCCCTTTTTTGTATTTTGTTTAGAGACAGAGTCTCACTGAGTTGCTTAGCCCTTCAGTTTTGCTGAGGCTGGTGATCTCTGGAGATTTGTGTCTCAAACTTCCAAGCTGCTGGGATTATAGGCGTAAACCACCACATCTGGCACAATATTAGATTTTTAAAAGCCCAAGCAGTATTAATTTTCAGATGATTTGAATGTTTTCTTCCTTAAGAGAAAAGGTTTGGGTTTACTTGTTATAGTTTTTTATTATTAAATTTCTTATGCTAGCAGGCACCTTTTAGATAAGAGAAAGTATCAAGAAAGGTGCCTGAAGTGTTTTTAGAGACTGCAGTTTAACTTCTAATCTTCTTAAAGGAAGGAAGATAAGTCTTATTATGTTTCAGCATTCCCCTTAAAATTAAATTTGTAATGAAATATATATAAAATCTAAAAATTGTTTTTAAATTTTTGACTTATTTTTAGAAATAAATTTTGACACTAGGAATCACTAAACAGGGAAGTGACAGGCAGCTTCACACAAGTGTATGCACATGCACAAAAGAAGACAGATACATGCACACATATACACACAGAAATCTTCTAGAAACTGTTCATGAAACCAGATTCTGTTATTATTTAATAATCATAATTACATTCAAAATGCAAATGAATATCTTTCATTTTTTTGTAATGCTGCAGCCTGGCTGGGCATAAAATCACGAGCCACTCAAGCAGGAACAAACTTTATTTCCAAAACTCCAGCAAATGCCAAGCATGAGGCCTTCTCCTGGGACACACTTCACCAACAGGAAATCCCTCCTCCGGAATCCCCTCCTACCGCACTTCCCCAACCAATGGGAACTCTCCTGGTGTCCCTCAAGAGCTCCAAAGTAGCAGGCCTAGGCAGACAGCAGGGGTCTAAACTCCAATTGAATGCACATCTTAACATAATCATTATCATCTCAATGGCTTGCTGGCATCACCTTTCAACCAAAAATGCCATGCATCATTCCTACTTGGCTATGGCTCTCAGCAGTATAAAATTAGCTACAATGTTTTCTTCAAAAAGTCATTAAGAATTATGTTATTTCAGATTTTAAATAAGTAGGAATAATTAGCTATAAAAATATGTTTAAAAATTCACATCATTTTATTTGTATACCTTAGGCAAATACTTGAAAGTATTACTATTATTCTTTCACATGTACCACATTAAAAAAAAACTAAACTTGATTCTTTATGCATAAATATTTTCCAAATTATGTAGAAATACATGTCAGTGTTTTACCAAAGTCCTTTTTTACTTAACAGCACCTGTAATTCTTTTCATCTTTCTATTTTGTTTCAAAGAAACAAATATAATAAATACTTAATTTTAGTTGGTTTTGATTTTTTTTTTAATTTCCCTCCCTTTCTTTCAGAGTGATATTTGTACCCTATTACATGCTGGATACCTTCTATTGTTAAAAAAAAAAAAAAGCATTATTCTTTGTCCTTACATAATTTTCCTCTTTCCACATTAAAAATGAGCCAAGAATAATTATTGTCTTTAGTTTATCTAGAATACTCATTTTCCTTTTATTCTCTTGAATCCATCTTCTCATCTACTTCCACATTCACATAAAAAATACAAACCGTGAGAAAGTTAATACTAAAATGATCACTATAGTTTCACTGATGTATTTCAAATAAGAAGCACATTACAGATGAAATGTTATCCTTGATAATATTTACTGGTTATTAAAGGACATATATGCAATAATTTAAATATTTCTGTGAGCTTGTTGAGGTAGTATATGAAAATATGATAAGGAAAGATTTGACTAAAATGGAAGGCTAGAGAGGTGAAAGCATAAATGTTGGAACCAAGTAAGGAATTAATTTTAAGTAAATGTAAATCCAAATTTGAACTATAGAAATGTCTTCTGGAAAAAAAATTAACCAAAATCCAGCTCATAAACAAATAATATAAGTGAAATTACTCATGAATGGCATACAGTGCAATATGAAAGTACAGAACTAATGAATTAAAGTATTGGAAGATATGCTATTACAGACAAATTTTATAGAGATATAGAAGTTCTTAATATGCAAAGAAAAATATTTGTTTTGTATCAATAAATACTTATTTAAAACAACTAAAAAGAAATATCTGCTGAATATTTTCTCTGATATAAGGAGACTGATTCAAAGTGGGATTGGGAAGGGGAGCATGGGAGGATTTGATAAACTCTAGAATAGGGTAAAGGGGAGGGAGAGGGAGGAGGAGGGGCTTAGGGGTAAAAATGATGGTGGAATGAGATGCATATCATTACCCTAAGTATATGTATGAAGACACAAATAGTGTGAATATACTTTATATACAAGCAGAGATATGAAAAATTTTGCTCTGTATACTTAATATATAACGAATTAGAATAACAAATAAATAAACAAATCAAAAAGAAATACCCTACAAATTCAGAATTTTTCAGAAACTAATAGTCTTTACAACATGGAAAAATAGGGCAATAGGAAATAAGAAGAACAAAAATTATCAAAACACATCTGAAGACTATCATTAAAATATTAAAATAAAAGGTATAGAATTCTATACCATCATTTTGTACATGATTCTATAAAAAATATAGTATGCACTTATTCAAAAGTATCAATATCAAAATGTCAGCACAACAAAATAGTACAATGAAAATAAGCACAGCTATAAAATAAAGTGAGTAAAATAAAGTGTATGACCTTTATACTAATGATAGAAAAAAGAATGAAGGTAATATGCTAATTTGCTCATACATTGGAACACAAATAATTGTATTTCAAAACCAAAATGAAATTGATATTATTAGCCAAAACAAACAAAAAAAAAAACATAAATTTTATAGGCATATAACCATGATAAGGTAACATAAATATCTTTAATATCATGAAAAATATGAAAATAAATAACAGGTTGTGAGGATTTGCTTGTATATTAATTTTTCTAATTTCATACTAGAAATCAACAATATGCATAACAACATGTTAATGCATTGAATTTATCTTTGGGAATAAAATTTGGAGCATTAGTAAATTATATATTAATTTAAATACCTATGTTGTATGAGCTTCTCATAAAAATATTATGCTATTTTATTGTGAGAAAAATGGAATCACAGAATTTTTATTACTCTAAGCCAAATTAATATAACTTTGTATATATTTAATGAAAGTCATTACTTAGTGAAATCTGTATAGCATATGTAGCAGTATATTTCAGAGAATAAAACTTACGATTTAATTGTTAAGTACAACATTAAAATGCAAATTGAATTATAAACATTTCTTTTTTTCAGAGAAAGAGAGAGAGACAGAGAGAGAGAGTGAGAAAGAGAATTTTTTAATATTTATTTTTTAGTTTTCGGTAGACACAACATCTTTATTTTACTTTTATATGGTGCTGAGGATGGAACCCAGTGTCCCATGCATGACAGGTGGGCATGCTACTGCTTGAGCCACATCCCAGCCCCAACATGTCTTGTTTTTTTAACATTGACACTTATTAAAATTATTGCCTACCGTAGCTTATGAAAATTATGTCTGTATATGTCATATAATATAAATGAACACTTTTAGATACAAATAATGAGTAAAAAATAAAGCATATACCTGTATACACCCATGTGTGCAGTGAAACATTAGTACATTATAGCTCATATTTTTACTTAATGTGGCTTCTATTGTGATTAATTTCATAATTTTATACAAAGGTAAATTCTAATTTACCTAATTCCAGTGCAGATATTTCATATGTTAAATGAAATATTTTGCTAATAAAATTATTCAAGAAATCTACTTTGTTTGGTTGCCCCAATTCAAAACATAAACACAGTAGATATTACTGAAATGCAAAAAATGTCAAAGGGAAGACAATAAAATGGGATGAAAAGAGGTAAGAAAAATACGAATTGGCCCCAATTTCAACTACTGCATTTTGTTCTCCATAAGGTGGTAATGGAGTATAGGGAATATTAAAATGGTGGACATAAAAGATAGTTTCTGAAAAAGAGGAAAACATAATAAAAATTCACAATAATATATTGATGTAATAAACCTATAATCATTGGAAAGATATTGAATAACACTTAACTTCAATGAAAAAGATTTTATCAATTTTTCTCATCTGCCATGATTGTTTGAAAAAAAACTATGTGGACTTTTATGAGAGAAGTAAAGGAATCCAATGAGAGAAATATGTGCCTATTCTTTTACTTTACTTTATATTTTTTATTTCTTATTTTGGCCTGAAGCTTTATTTTCTCTGCTAATGAAGAACTATTGATTCAGGGTAACCAAATAGGTCATGCTGGGACACAGGGAGAATCAGTAAGGACCTAACAGCTTAGAGCTCTAGGCTAGAATTTCAGATGAAAAGTGGCCCAGCTGGGATCGCCAGGTAGAAATTGAGCCAGAATTTCAGTAGGTAATTTTTTAAAAAATATAAAATACTGAACTTTGCCTTTACCATCTCTTGCTGAAATCTATAAAACTCTCAAGTATGAAAATCATAATAGAGGGCAGTGAGGATTTACCAACTTTATGACACAAATAGCTTTATATAAAATGAATCTTCTTAGGAACTTTCTTCATCTCAAGGACCAAAGTGTGTATATCTTAAATATTTACTGCAATAATAATCTCCAAATGAATTAAAATAGCACACCTGTAAGATCCTAATTACTTCTGAGAATCCCCTACAGAGTATATTCATTCTTCAAATAAACCTGCTGTCATGTTTTGGGATTTCCATTCTTCTTTCTTTTACTTTAGTGAGCTGCTTAAAGAAACCTCAATGTTCCCACTCTCCTCAAGCTCCCTTAAGTGTTCCTGGTTGTAATTAGTAATCACTGCATTCTAATGTTCTCAGAACTTGTGTCTTTGTTAGTTTTTTTGTTGTTATTTTTGTTTGTTGGCTGGTTTTCTGATTGTTGTTGTTTTTCATCTTCTTTTGGGGCCTGAGAAGTTCTGCCTCTATTCCCAGTTTTGGAAGGTGCTGTCAATATGTTAATTTGTGTCTATCATAATAACAGGGTTGATATTTTACAGAAAAGAGAACTTTGAACAATTACATGCATTCTTTCCTTTTCTGCAACTTCTCTGATAAGAACAGTCTTTTGATTCACATACTCAAGAAAAATTTTGATTCATTATGTAGGATATATGTGGTTCAAAGCATATAAATGGAACTAATCAGATTATGAAGATGTGCTGTTAGATTTTGTGCGATAGATTTTAAAGTCATAGAAAATAATTGAATTTATTACTAACAGAAACAAGCTAAACATATAAAATAAAATTTTAATTAGAATTTAGTTTACTTATTAGGTTTCCCTCTCATGCTACAAAATACAGCTTACCCTATGAATTATATGTTAACATCATTGACATTTATAGCTTTAGCTATCACATTTATCATTTCACATCTTCATAATTAAAATAAAACAAGTTCTTATTGTGTGTGTATTTAGCAGCCTCCTCACTAGTGAATTACAGCCTTTAATTTCTTGTATTACTGGATACTGGCTAACTAAGCAAATGAGATGATGTAAAATCTGCCTGTGTATGAATAGCCTAAAAGTAAAAAGTTCAGCTTCAAATCTGCCAAGACTAATTTATATTCCTCTGTAGGCATTGGTAATTCTCCCAATAGTTGAAATTACAATACAGGATACACATATAATGAGGTGTGCCGCAGTCTGGCTGGGCACAAATCAGGAGCCACTTGAAGATTCAAGCAGGAAGGAACTTTATTTTTAGAACCCACACCGCACCCCGCCCATAGGGAACTCTCCAGGAACTCCCCAGAGCTCGACTAGAACTTTGGGAGCCTTGCAAGCAATCAACTGGAACTCAACCCCCCCCAGATCCACCCACGCAAACTCTCTAGGGACTCCAGGAGAGCTCAAAAATAGCGGGCACCAGAGGCAGCAGGAACCTCTCCTCCTGGCAAAATGCCAGGCACCATCTTGACCTGGCCTTGGCTCTCAACAGAGGTGTTGAAAAATAGTATAAAATTTTTGTTAGGTGGCATACTTTTTGAATATAGTTGGTTTGCTTGTGTTCATTTTGTTCATTTCTAGATATAGGACTGGACTACTATAATTCAATACTACTTGTCAAAATACATTTATAGTTGGTATTGGTCTAAGCAAATACTATTCAGCTTCTGCTAAAATTTAAACCCATTATTGATGTGCTCCTTATGTTATAATGAGTATTGGATTAATTAATATTTTCCAGCAATAATAAATCCTATATTCATTTTGAAACATTGAATGCTTTTCTTCAGATGTTAAGAACCTTGGGACATCCAATCAAATGAATGCACCTGTATTCATACTCAGACACACATTGTGCTGTCAGATTCCACAAAAAACTTGAAATTTTGCCATTAAGCTTTGGCTTTTCTGGGAAAATAGGTCTCCATAATATCCCTTTCTCCCTCTAAGTTGTTCTTCATCTTCCCTGACACATGTCCTTCAGAAATTCTTTGTAAAATATTTAGAAGCCCACTTTTACAGGCTAGTCAAAGGGGGAAGGCTTTAGTGGTTTTGGTCACACCCCTCATATAGACTTCCCTCTGACTAAGAGCAATAGACTAACAAATTGTTTGAATTAATGTGATAAAACAAAGAATTAGTAAGAAATTTTAAATTTGAATTTGCATTATTAATCTGCAATATCCAGAACATGAACAATATTTTTCTCATATTAAGTTAGCCTCTCCCTTGCAAGTAGTTCTTGAAATATTTTTTTAACATTTTAGAAATCAACAAAATCATTTGTTATTTGTGAAGAATTCATTAGAATGAAATTTATTTTAAGGCTAATATTCACCTCGTATCCCTAAAATTTAAGTGAACAAACTTTTCCACATATATGTGTGTGCATGTATATTTGTGTTTATGTATATGTGATATATATATATGTAACTTCAAGGGTAAATGTGACTTTTTTTGAATAGTATACTTCCAATAATCAGAGAAAGATACCTTGTCTTCAAGCAGTGAACTTTGAAATCAATGGGTTTTCTCAAAAACTACTAACATCAAAGTAAATGTTTTCTAGCAAAGTGGTATTACTTATATTGTAAATGACCTGTTTAATAAAGCAAGTAATTAGGATTAAATATGTATAATTAGAAATTTGGAATGAGAGTGACAATATTACTGAAAAATCATTGATAATAAAAATATTACTTCATAAGAGTAACTTTTAAAATATGAAACATTTTTCTTTGCTAGTAAATAGCCCTTAACTAAATGAAAAGGAAAGTTTTTGTTGTCATTTTTTTTGTTATAGTTGGTTTGTTTGTGTTCATTTCTGTTCAAAATAAAGACAAATTCACACCTTAGTTAATATGTCCTTTGTACTTATAACATAATATAGAGAAAAGATAATATAAGTGACACTGTCACCTCTGAAATATCTGTGGTATCATGAAGGAGCACAATCACTTAAATAATTTTCATTTCCATGTATATTTTCTACATATATAAAATCAGGTTAGATATTTTAAAAACCTTCACACTATATTGAAAGTAATACAGCTCTATTAAAATGAATACAGATTTTAAAATATTATAAATATTGAATTTAGTGTGCTAAGAAGTCTCAAATCAGAGAGGTATGAATGAAATATTTCATTTTATTCCACTCACTAGGTTTAATCATGCTCTGTCAAATCTCCATGTTTTATTTCTTAATGATGTCTTGAGCAGATTCCACAACTCTGTGGAGACCATGAGGTCTTTTAAGGTCAATCCAGTTAAGGTTAAATTGATTCAATTTCTCCCATCTTCATGTCCATACCACAGCTCATGTTTTATCAGAAATTCTAAATGGTAGGAATAAAAGAGAAGTTTACAGTTAGCCTTGAGTCACTGTTTTCATATTCTCTCTTTAAAACTAGTTTCTTCTAAAGTATTAAAAAAAAAAAAAAGGAGGTAGTTGAAATGGGAATGTCTTCTCACCCACTGGCAGTTGCTTTTTTCTCTTTGTTTCTTGTTTTTGAATCTCCCTATGATTGACATTAGTTGGCTTCAGTATTCTAGGTGTGGCACAAGTTCAAGGGCTGGCTCTTTCAAAGGTGTCTGTTTGTTTGTTGGTACTGCAGATTGAACTCAGGGGCACTTGACCTCTGAGGCACATCCTCAGCCCAATTTTGAATTTTATTTAGAGATGGGGGTCTCACTGAATTGCTTATCACCTTGCTTTTGCTGAGGTGGGCTCAGCCTCTGGAGCCTCTGGGATTACAGGCATGTGCCACCATGCCCAACCAAAGGTTTCCAGTTTTTGATATGTCCTAGGATTCTTGACACTGGGGAACTAGTTCAACCTAGTCTTCATCAATGATTCTCTTCACTTCCTGCTATCTAATATATGCCACAATCCTTGCTGTTGGTTTCATCATCTGATAACCTTCTCAGAAGAAATACTAGCAAGGCAGCTCAAGTTCTACTAATTTCTGGAAGGTACCCTTGTTCTATGAGAAAACGTACTCCTGTGTCCTAGTAACCCAGTGGAACTCTTGGCCACTCTCTTACCACTTTCTTCTTTGCTCTGCAGTCTTTCCAGTTCTCTTCTCCATTACTCAGATGCACAGGGAAGACCACAAAACTTTTGCTTAAGCAAAGATCTATCTGACAAATAAATCATCAGTTCCTCCTTCTTTTTAAGAACACATACCCTCTCACATACATATACTTGGCTAATGGGAAAGAAAACTATATATGGGAATGTGGGGGACACATTGGGGCTACCTCTTGGTTCTAATGAATTCTGATTCTGACTGGCTTGATGTTTATAAAGAGAGTTAGTTTTGGCATTTCTTTTTCATAATTGTACTGCAGTGGGAAAACACAACTCACACCCTGTTATCTCAGAAAGCAAAATGTATTCTTTTACTTTGGACTGTTATAATTGGAATTTATATTCCAACCTTCAAAGTTTCTTATATCCATTTTAATTGTAAAGTATAGAATATTTATTTTCTTTTTTGAAAGACTTTTATTTCATATAAGCATGAATTAATAAAGTATAAACCATGAATGTGTTCTTGTCATTTTCACTTAATTCTAGATGATGAGGTTGAATTTACAATGGTTAATTTTCCTGGCTTGCACTTTTTCCTTCTTCCTCATTATGAGAATTACTATAATACCTAATATTTTTAGTCCTATCCTCTCTCAGACTATATTTGTCATCCATGTACAAACTGATAGATAACTTATAGGGTAAAAGCAAAACTAATATTTTCAATTTTCTGTTGTTGTTACTAACCCTTCCTTTAAGGGATTTTGTGGGGTTTTTTTGTAATAACTTTTTTCCATTTGATATAATGTGAGAGGAAAAAAAATTAAATCTGAATCAATTAATTTGGTTTTGATTAATAAATATTAGATTTTTTAATATCATAGAATATATTGCAAATGGACAGAGTATTGATATGCTGTCAAAATATCCTATTCAAACATATATCTGATTACTTGAAAATTTGGAACTATAACTAATATCACCTATCACCTCAAATTAAAATGCTTAGATCAAATATTACTTTAACTTCCTTTATCTGAGGATATGAATTGAAAACTTTACTAAGTAATACTTGAACCAATAATCTTATAAATCCAATTGCTAAGTAATAAGTAATTGCAGTATTCCTTTGGTATAATGTATATTTACTGAAATGGAACAATGATAATTTTTCAAGTGAAGAGATTGACAGCATTTTAAAATGTCTTTGTTCTTTTAAAATGGAAATGTTATCTTAAAATATGAAATTTCAATGAGATTAAATTATTGAATCATTTGGTATTACTCAGTTATTATTATGTTGTTATAACTTTTCTGTAGGAAAGTCTAATGTAGGATTTATTTCTAGTTTAGTGAACTATACTCAGTTCCATTATAGACTCAAATATCTGAGTTGATTATTGTATATTCCAGACATACTTGACCATTAATAAAAGTTGAGTAAAAAATTAAACATTTAATCTTATTTATCATAGAGAAGCAAAAGATGCCAGTGAAGCATATTAATCACTGTGCAGAGCTTAATATTTTTTTTATTCTTTACTTTTTTTCCTTTCGAATTTTGACTTTGTGGAATGTTTTCTTAAATACTTAAAAAGGAAACTGGAACTGATGCATATTTGAAGTGTGAATTAAAAGAGAATTTTTGAACTATTAATATCTCTAAAAATGGTTAAAAGGGTGTATTTGGACCAGAATAAGCAGGTGTTGGTTAATTTTTAGAACATGATTAAGAGAGATTTTACTTCTGTTTCACAATAACATCATTCATTTTCATTCTCCTAGATTTTGTTCCTTGAGTACTTTTCTGTAAACACTAATCACTTGAAATTGAATATCCAGAAGAGTAGTCATCTCAAGAGTCATAAGTCTTGCTTTACTAAAATATACTAATATAGAAAATTTCAAGCAATATAGTTTTTTTTAAATCTTCTGCTCCTTTCCATTGAAAGCAAATGTCCCAACTAACTACTGTAGCATTATTGCAGATATATCTAATGCATATAACAAACATTTTAAAAAATGTGATTTAGTTGAACTTTTCTTAGATTCTAAGATTGCTTCTAAAAATCATACAAGACTAACTCACATTCATGACAGATTTATTAAGGACAAGTAATATATTAAATCCTTGGAAGTTAGATTTTACATTAAAGAATAAATTAAAACCATAAATTAAATGTGTGCACAGATGAGCCCAGTCTTAGCAAATAGTAATCAGGTACTTTTTAATTTTCCTATACAGGATAGATTCATTAGGACCTGCCCAATCTTTATAATAGTTTTCCCTATCTCAAATATCTCTGAAATTTTCTGTATCATTAGGTCTTATAATCATAAGGCAAAGCAAAAGAAGAAAGGATGATACCGCCATCCCGATATTTAAATTTGGAAGATATATATCTGCTGTTCTGTATAATGAGTATTTGGGGACTCAAGTCTTTCTTTAGAAATAAGTTTACTATAACCAATTCAGGTCAACATCTTTATTAAATATCTAAATAATGCAATTTCATGTGTAAATGTGTACTTAAGTTTCAAATGTGTATATTTTTTCTCAAACAAGGGTCTTGTCCAGATATATAACAAAGTCCTAATGAAATATTTGGAAAAACATGTGTTTCAAAAAAATTTAGACATTATTACCCAATCATTTAAAAATATGGCCAAAGCAGTGTTTGATACAGGTGTTTTTTAATACTCTGAATATTAAAAATGACTCTTTAAATTATTTAACTTAAAATTACCCCTTCAGTTTTATTTAATTCATAAAAAGTTAATTCTGTACTCATTGTATCATATCAGTTCAAATAATATTTTAAACACTACAGTCACCACTAATGAGATTTTACAATTTTGTTTTTTTGGTTTATATGTTGTCTTCTGAGTTAGAGTATTAATTAATGACCAACACTTTTTTCTGTGATAAGGAGTTAATTAAGTCTTGCTCTAACTGACAAAGCACTGTAATTTCACTTAATTGTTTAAAAATAGCACAATACTAAAACTATAATTTTAGAGACTTCTCTGAATTCCAATTTTGATATGTGGGTTGACTTGAAGCATTGTGTGAGCCTATGATCATAACTATATTGATCTGCGAATATAGCAACACAAGAAAACATCATGGCTAATACTTCCTGACACATTCAAAACTAAATGTTGACTAGTGCAATGCAAAAATATCCCTGCCTGTAGAAACAGATATTTTGTATGTTCATCGCAAAGTTTGATCCAAGATAATAAATCAAAATAGATTTTCCCTTAAACAAAAACCTCTTTCTTGAGAATTAAATTTTAAAGGTAACATTCAAACTTATTTTTGCCTTACCTCTACTGTAAACAGTGGAGGCGAGGGATGTACATTGCACTAGATGTGCTCATAAATATATGAATCATGTAAAAGAAAATATCTTATCAATTTTGAATGTATTAACCAAAATCTAGTGCTTAAAATAACTGTGGGATGCACACAGACCTTGCTTACCTAATAAATAAATGTCCTGCACTCTGTAGACTTCTTCATAAGCATGTTCTCCAAAAGGTGATTTGTGAGAGAGTGTGTGTGTTTTATCTGCTGTTGCTATTACGAGAATTAATATAACACATGGCTATTAAATAAAAGCCACATGATAAGACACAGTTCAGGACTGGGGATATGGCTCAGTTGGTAGAGTGCTTGCCTCACATGCACAAGGCCCTGGGCTCAATCCCCAGTATTACCAAAAAAACAAAACAAAACAAAAAAAGTTCAGTAAACACTTTTATAACTTAAAAATCAATGGAAATATTTATTGCTTGCTGTTTAAGAAAGTTGGTCCTGGGGATGTTTGAATGATGAGAACTTCAAAAAAGAAAAGGTGTCTAAAGAAAAGTGCTGTTACCCTCTAAGAAAGTCTATGCTCCATCTGGGCAGATTGATCTGTAAATTAGCATGTGATTGCAAACCCAGACTAAAATAAAGCTAAGTATCAGGAAAAGATATCAAACAGAAGGATGACAGACAAGTACTGAAGAACCCCTGTCTCTTTTTCCAATTGCTTTCCTACTAGTTTTCAAAGAAATGTGTGTGGGTGAGAATGATTTTGATTTTCAGATCCACAGATAATTTTTTGTATATATGGGAAACAGTTGGGGGTAGAAAAAAGCATGACCTCAGGATGGGATGTGCAAGCTAGTAATGTCTGGAAAGATTTCGTGAATTGGAAAGAGTTGTCTGTTCTTAAACATCCATAAACAATAGTATATTGAATTCAATTTAAAGAAAAATGTATTTAGGAAATGTCTAATAGCATAAAAAATATTTATTATTTGTTCTAAAGAAAACTGAATGCTAACTTCTATCCAGAAGTTTTGATTACCTAAAATGTGTCATTGTGTTATATTTTATCATTATCCTAAACATGGAAAATCTCTCTCTCTCTCTCTCTCTCTCTCTCTCTCTCTCTCTCTCTCTCACCACACACACACACACACACACACACACACACACACACAAGTTTGTCTTGGGTGTACAGAATGAATATAGCACATGCATATGATCGAAATATTAAAATGTTTACTACTTGCACTTGTGATATTCTAGGAAAATAGGGCTAACTCCCAAGCAGATCCAAAACTGAAAAATCCAGAAAGGAGAGACTAACTTGGGTTTCTACAGTGATTACTGTGTGGGAGTGTGGTGAAGGAGTTTTCCCAACTGAGGTTTCCACTCCTGTTGCCTGACCTTCTCATAGGTCCAACAGGAAAGAACAACAAGGCTTCCCTAACATCTTTCCTATTTGTGGTCTAAACTAGGAAGAAGGGGAAGAGAAGCCTAAGAGCTTTCAGAAATGAACATTAAATGCAGTGAGACTCTTTTTTTTTTCATTCTAAAATACTTTCTGAACATCTTGGAATTATTTCATTTTTTCTAATTGAAACATAAAAATTGTAATTTGGGTTATGAGATTTTTAATATATGTACATGTTGTGCAAGTTTTATCAATCAATTTTATATATGTTGCCTCCTATATTTTGTGGTGAGATCATCGAAAACTCTTTTCTCTAGAAATTTTCAAATGTACAACCTATTGTTATTATTTGTAGTTAGGATGATGTACACTCGATTTCTTGAACTTTTTCCTCCTATTTAACTGAATTTTTTTGTCCTTAACCAAAATTTTCGGACACTCTGGACTCTGATAACCAACATGTAATTTTGTTCTTAATAATTCAAATTTAGTATTCCACATGCAAAATAAAACATGAGGAATTTGTTTTTCTGAGTCTGAGTTATATCTTTTAACATGATGTCCTCCAGATTCATTCATGTTATTGTAAATGAGAGGATTTCTTTCTTCTCTAAGCCTGAATATCATTTCCTGTGTGTAGATACCATATTTCTTTATCTGTTCATCTGCTGGTGAACATTTATTTATCTTGACTCCTTTGTTGGCTACTGAGAATAATGATTCACTGAACATGGGAGTATAGATATGTCTCTTCAACATAGAAATTTCAGTTTCTTTGGATATATAGGCAATAGTGGAATTGCTGGATCATATGGAAGTCTTTTTAATTTTTTGAGAAAAGTCATTTTTCTATAGTATTTGTATTAATTTACATCCCCATCAATAGTGGTTAAGGATTCCCTTTTCACTCCATCGTAGCCAACATTTGCTATTTTCATAATAGCTTTTCTGATATTCCATGTGGTTTGCATTTCCCTGATTATTATTGAATTTGAGTGGTTTCTTTTATGCCATTTAATATCTGTATATATTCTTTCATATTTTTGTCTATTCAAGCCATTTGTCTATTTTTTTCAAACTATAATTTCATTCTCATTGTTGATTGTTAAATGTTATATGTGTTAATATGTTGTCACATATAAGTTTGCAAATAAATTGCCCCATTTCACATATTGTCTCTTACTTATTTCTTGCTTGTAAAGGAATATTTGATTCTCTTGTTTGTTCATTTATTTATGTATTCATTTATTTGACAGAATCTCCCTATGTCACCCTCACTGAACTCCTAAACTCAAGCAATATTCCTTTTCTTATCCTCTCTACTAGTTGTGTTCTTTAATTTCCTTCATCATTGCTTTTGAGTTTTCAGAATAGAGTTCTTTCATCACCTTTGTTCAATTTATTCCTACCTATTCGATTTTGTTTTGTTTCATTTTTTTTGTGGCTATTTTATGTAGGATTGCTTTTTTTTCAATTATTAGTCAAATATTTTCTAGTGTATAGAAATTATACTAATTTTTATGTATTGGTTTTGTATCCTGTAACTTCACTAAATTTGGTTATTCTATCAGGTTCTTGGTGACTTCTTTAGGATTTTCTATAAAAAGACCATGTCATCCGAAAATAGGGATTATTTAACTTCTAACATTGTGATATGAATTTTCTTTCTTTTTCTTACCCAATTGCTCTTATTAAGATTGCCAGTATGGGCTGGGGATGTGGCTCAAGCGGTAGTGGGCTCACCTACATGTGTGGGGTGCTGGGTTCGATCCTCAGCACCACATAAAAATAAAAAATAAAGATGTTGTGTCCACCAACAACTAACAAAATAAAAAATTCTCTCTCTCTCTCTCTCTCTCTCTCTCTCTCTCTCTCTCTCTCTCTCTTTCTCAAAAGAAAAAAAAAAATGATTGCCAGTACTATGTTCAACAGAAGTGATAAGGGTGGGCACCCTTTGTCTTATTCCTCATCTTAGATTTTTTAAAATTATATTTTTACCATTGAGGATGGTATCATAGTTAAGATCTTAAGTCTTGCTCTGTCCTGCATGGGCAAGGAAATGGGTTCCCATTGGAGGGATGAGCTGACTGGGAAATGCAAGCTGTGAAAATAGTACCATGAAATAACAGTAAATACCAGAAATATAGTTAAAAGAGTGGGGGCAGTGAAGGATTAGGCCAACCAGAGGAGTATGGCTTCTAACAAAGTTGTATGCCACTTCTGCTTTATTTATAGCAGTATAGATCAAAGGGAATTGGTAGGTATAAGGTTTCAGTGTGGGAGGAGTCTTGTCTCAGAGCTTGCATCTTCACAAAAAGCAAGATGTAGGTGGGGATAGGCAGGCTGTTTGGCTCTTAACAGGTCACACCCATCTCCAGAGCTGAGCTGCACTTCTTTTTTTTTTTTTTTTTTTTTTTATACAGCAGGAGAGGGAGCCATTTATTGTAGGACAACAGAGGTATTTATACATTTTGCACAGCTTATCTTAATTAGCATAAACTAGATACATCAGTCAACCAATAAGGAATCTCCACACTTAATGGCTCGCTTTTGTTACTTCTCAAACCACTCCCTCTGGCATTTTGCCAGGCACCATCCAGACTTGTTTACAAACTCTAACATTCCCCTGGCAAAATGCCAGGTGTTATTTTGACTTGTTTACAGACCTTAACAGCACGCATGCCAGGCGAGCTTGCTACCTGCTTGAGCCACATCCCCAGCCCTAAGCTATTGATTTTTAAATTCTTTTAAATGTATTTTTTGGTACTAGGGGTTGACTCAAGAGTGCTTACCCACTGAGACAAGTGAGCTGCACTTCTGATGGAGCTACGTAGGAAGCTATAAGCACCTGGCATTCTCAAACCAGAAGGATTACTGCTGGGAGTTCCTGATACCAGACTTTCCAGCCTTGAACTTGGCTTGAAAATGGTTTTAGTTCAGGCATAGTTCCTGGATGCTTCCTGCACTTAAGACAATGAAATAGAAGCCAGAGTATTTTCCACTATCAGGAATGCAAAAAAGATTGCCAGTACTATGTTCAACAGAAGTGATAAGTGATAAAGATTCTCCTTTACCTGAAGGAAGCCACATTTATACTTTAGTAAAACTACATGTATGCCAACAAAACAAAAATATTACAATATTTGAAGGAAATAATTCAGATGAAATTAATAATATTTATGGATATCCACAGTTTTAGAGACTATCTCAGAGTCCTCTTACTACAAAGTCTTCATTTTACTGGTGGAAAGATCACGTTTACAATCTTTCCTTTTTGCTCACTACCTTGCTTTGCTCTTAGAAAAAATACTGACTTTTGTGATCTCTTTTAATTTTATTTCCAAATAGAACCAGACTTGAATCCCATGCTGGTGCTTACATGGTAACCTTAGCAAAAGTGTTACCAGAGGCTAGTAAAATGACTTCGGGAAGAGGAAGGGAGGATTTGTAATGTTTGACTATTTCTAAATTGTGAATTCTCTCAAGCTACCAATTAAAAATATATCTCACACAATTCCTGAATATTTTATAATTAGCTCTCATGTTCAATTAAGGCTTAGCTCCTGCACAACATTGCAGTAGCTCATCTTTAGTCAAAGATGCCAGAAATAGTAATTATTACAATAGCAATTAAAATGTCACAAAATTACGAGAGATTGAGTTTGTTTACTCATTATCATGTTGAATTTTTTTAATTTCAGCCATTTTAGTAAATATAGAAATTTTTTCTTTTATTTTTAGTTTTCTTAATCACAAATCTTTTCATTTAGTTATTGGTCAACTTTATATTACATTGGCAATGTGTTTTTTCAGAACTTTGGTCATTTTAAAAAGATGAAATTTTTTAACCATTTTTAAGTTTTAAGTGTTCATTGACCTAGAGACATTTTTTTTTTATCACAGTGAAAATTTATGTAGGATCATTGTCTAATTCATCATTATTTTCTCTCATGCTTCTATTTTTAGCATATCTGAATTGTATCACCAAACTCCGAGTCACCTCTATATTTTAGTATTTTTGGTATTTATAGAGCTATGAGGTCCGTGTTTATATTTTTCATATTTATGCATTTCTTTATTGTTTTCTTGGAGGGGTGGGGCACAAAGTCATTCAATTATCCCAGCACCATTTGTTGAAAGATTCTCCTTTACCTGAAGGAAGCCACATTTATACTTTTGTAAAACTACATGTATGCCAACAAAAACAAAAACAAATTATTTGACATAGATATTATTTATATGTGTGTACACTTTGGGCTATTTGTTCTGTTTCCCTAACTTATGTGTTTGTTTTTCAACAATATTACACACAGAATATTGTATATTTTAAGCCTTTAAGTAAAGTAACACAATTTCTTTGACTTTGTTCTTTTTATTTTATATTGAACAGTTTTTTGAACTTAGAAAATTTTCTACTTAAATTGTTTATACAAATTAGTTAAGATATTGGCTCAGACTGCAGTGAATCTTCTACTTAATCTGGGAAGAATTGATGTCTAAATAATATTGATTTTCCAAATCTGTGAGTGTAGAGTCTCTCTCTCTTTTAATTTTTTTTTCTGGTATTTCTTAACATATTTTTACCTACCAAAATTTTGAAGTTTTCTATTTGAGGATTCTGCTTACATCTTTTTAGATTTTGGAACCCAAATTTTCAACTATGGTGCTTTTTTATTGTTATTTTAAATCATCATTCAGTGCTGGCACATCGGAAACTGTTTGCATATTGATAATAAAACCAGTGAACTTAGTACAACCTCATTTTCAAAAGGGTTTTTTATTTTTATTTTTTTCTATTTTATTTCTCTCTTTTTTTAACAATCATATCTGCAAGCAAAGATAATATTACTTTTATTTTCTTTCCTTAATGCAGTCACTAATAATTCCTGTATGGTGTTAAATTTGAATATTGATAGAGGATATGCTTGCCTTGTCTACAGTCTCAGGATCAGAGTATTCAATCTTATGTCATTAAATATGATGTTAGTATAAGATTTTTACATATATCCTTCATTAGATTAAAGAAATTGACTTCTATTCCTTGTATTTTGAAATATATTTTTCATGAATATATAGAAACTAGATATTATCTGTTTAACATTTTTTCAAATATGAAAATTCTTTTTATTTGTTCTTTTTAGGTATATATTAGAGTATATTTTGACATAGTATACATAATATACCTTATGCTAATTAGGATCCTGTTCTCATGATTGTATGTGATGTAGAGTTTTACAGGTCATGTGTTTATACATAAATATAGGAAAGTAACATCTGATTTATTCTACTGTCTTTTCTATTCCCATCCTCCATCCCCTCTCTTCATTCACCTTCATCTACTCCAGTGAACTTCTATTCCTCCCACACTACTTGTTTTGTGTTAGCATTTTCATATCAAAGAGAATACATGGCCTTTGGTTTTGGGGGATTGGCTTAGCACAATTGTCTCCATATTCATCTATTTACCATCAAAAGTTATAAAGTCATTCTATTCTTATGGATGAGTAATATTCTATTTTGTATATATATCACATTTTCTTTTTTCAGTCATCTTTTGAAGGGCAACTATGTTGGTTCCACAGCTTAATTTACAGATAAAACCAACCATGTTTTGTATTTCCTTTTTTATAACAATTTTACCTACTAATCAAACCTACTAATAAATATTTGACTATTCAGTTTATTTATACTTGAGTAAGTTTTGGTAGTTTGGTTTTTCAAGGAAGTGGTCTATTTCATCTCTTATCAAATTTGTATGAGAGACTTATTCAGTGTATTCCTTTATAATATTTTAATAGTCATAGAATTAGTATTTGCAGCTCTTTCTTCCTTTCAGATATTGCTAGTACTGTTTCTACACAATATTTTTAACCAGTGTTAACCAAGAAAAAAATTAGACTCCAAACTCATTCAACTCCACAACAAAGTGCGCTTCTGGTCATTGGTATCAGAAGTCCTTGAGAATGGCTGACATTTAGAAATATTTTTTCACCAAAAAATTCTACTCTATAAATTTTTGCTTTGTTATTTTTAAATTTGTTTAATCTACATTATTATAATGAAGTATGAAAAGTTGGTTTAGGTATTTAACAACCATTATAAGATTATTTATAAGTAGATAATCTATTTCTGGTTTTCCCAAGGAATAAGTAAACAAATTAGGACTACAGCTCAGTTGTAAGTTACAGCCTGCCTTAGAAGATAAACATACTGCAAACTAGAAATAGTTTCGAGATATTAATATTAGAATTATATTTTTAATATAAAACTACTTACTTAAAACTGATATATATGTATATACACTCTTAACTTTTATATATAGTGATATCTATTTGTTTTGTCTCATAGTGTCAATTATTAAATTTATGCATTTTATAGAGACAGTATGTGAAAGTATTCTGTTCATGAGTCAATTTAATGTTTTACTTTTCTGTGAATTTTCTTCAAAAGAATAAAATTATTTTTTGTAGGAAAAGGAAAAATATTTTAAAAGAATAAAATTCCATTGGTACAATGTAATATGAATATCTTTTAAAAAGGAGGATCAATGAGAGTATATTTATATTCAGAAAAATGTAAAAAATATGTTATTTATAAAATTCTCTTTACTCATAGGTAAAATCTTATTTCAATCAATATTTGATATTAGAACAAATTGCCCCTCATTGAAAATGAATTATTTTAAAAAATGAATTATAGTGGTTAACAATCATCCTTATTCTGAAGCATATATCTTAGATTCCTTAATACAGAAAACAAAGCTTTCACAAGTTAGTTTTGAAAGTTATATACATTATAGATTGAAGGTATATTTAATATTTGATTCAGATAATCATCATTATAAATTCCATAACATAGCATATATGACAAATCTTTAGCACAAACTATCTCAACTTTTTACTTGTTTTGTTCAAGGTCAGAATTGTTGTTTAGCAGTAGGTGCTTTATAAGTACATCTTTATTGCCATTCTTTTCTCATCAATTTAAGTGACATCAAAGGTATCTATCTAGTCTTATCACCTGTCATATTTATGGGGATTCTAGTTACCAAAGTGATTATTGTAAGATGATTTTTTTTCCTAAGTGACCAAAATTTCTGGAAGTGCACTCCATTTATGTCTGAGTCATACATTCCAGAAAGGATTGGTTCTTGAATATAGGTTTATAACAGAGATAAATAGTTACCTTGAAAAATAGAAATAGCTTATATATCCTTGTAATTCCATAATTGTTTTTATTTTTTCAAATTTAATGAATTATGATTTATATGCAAAAATAATAATCTTTTTTACATTCACATTTTGGTGAATTTTGACAAATGTATGCATTCTGGTAGCCAACACTACTACCAGGATGAATATTGCCATAAACAAAAATTTCCCAGTACCATTTGCAATTAATACTCTTCCCTTTCCCTCAGACCCTGGCATTCACTGATTTGGTTTCCTTCTTTTTGGTTTTGAGATTTCAAGGATTTCTTGTGACTAGAGCCAGATAGCATGACATTCCATTTTCTTGTTTATACAAAACTCTCAAAAGCTATTCATTTTAGAGGGCAAGAAATATTTTTTGCTCATTATAAGTAACATTTCTATAGATATACCACATAGTATGCTAATCAATATACCCATTGATGAATACTTGTAATATTATGAGAATTTGTTAATCATGAAGAAATTAGCTGTATGTATTCATGTACTGATTTTTGTGAGAACATATATTTTTAATTTTCTTTATGGATATAAATAAAAATGGAGTTACAGGGCCATAAACTAACTGTATAATTAACTTTACAATGAACTAACAAAACTTTTGACAAGATGGCAGTGCCAATTTGGATTGCTGCCAGAAATAGAGATCTGATTGCTTTTATTGTATCCAGCCATTGGTTTCTATTGCTGTATAGATGTGAGGCACCTGCTTAAGTCAGGCTTTTTGTTGCTGTGATCAAAAAACTTGATAAGAAAAATTAAAGGAGGAAAATTTTATTAGCAGGCTCATGGTTTCAGAGGTCTCAGTCAATAGACAGCTCCATTCCTTGGGGCTGGAGGTGGAACTGACCATCTTGGCAGAAGAGAGAGGTAACCACTCAGCTCAAGGAGGATAAAACATATGCCCCAAAGGCAAACTCCCAGAGACCCACCTCATCCAGCCACACCCCACCAGCCTACAGTTACCACACATTTAATCCCTATCAGTGGATCACTTCACAGATTGGGTTAAGGCTTTCATAACCCAATCATTTCATCTTTAAACCTTCTCACACATGAACTTTTGGGGAGACATCGCACTAAAATGCTGAATATAAGTGGCCAGTGAAAACAGAATTTCCCTACTTCTGATTAGGGACAAAGATAGGTCAGCCTGTTGTTTTTCCTCTAATGAGTGTAATGTTTGCTGTAGGGTTTTTAGATGTCCTTTAAGGAGTTTTAAGGACATTTGTTTCTCGACCTAACATGATAAGAATTTTATTATGAATTCATATAATATTTTGTCAAATTCTTGTTTGGTATATATAAAATTTTAGTTGTTCTTTTTATTGGGGGGGTGTTCAAATGTTATTCTAACTACATATGATGATTTTGTTATCTATGTTCATGAATACAATTATTTTGCAGTTTGATTTTACTGTTATAAATTTGCCTGGTATTGGTTTCAAGGTAATTCTGGTGTCAAAAAATAAATTGATAGTGTTTACTTGTTGTCTATTTTTCTTGGAAGACGGTGTATATAATACGTTTATTTTCTCCTATTCTGTAAAAATTAAACTGTAATGCCTTCAGGACCTCAAGTTTTCTTTGTGGAATAAGTTTTGTTGATTTTTAATTAAATATTTTAATATATAGAAGAGGTATGAAGATATTCAATTTCTCTTTTAGTAAGTTTTGAAATTTGAAATTTGTTTTTTTCAAGAAATGAATCAATTTCACAGTCAAATTGAAATCCAATGCAATTCAAACACAACAAATTGATTCTTAAAATGTAGTCCATGTCATTCCCTTATTATTCCCATAATATTTCCTTAAAATTATAACTTTCATTAATATATGTATAAATTTTACCATTTCATTCACAATAGTAAGCACTGGAGTGTTTCATATTATTAATCTATAACTTACTATGGTGAAATTTAGATGTATACAAATATGAGTTTGTTTGTTTTTTTTTCATTTCAGTCAATTTTGTTTTATATACCTCAAAAATTTCTTGTTAAGTGCATGTAATATTTAAAATTTTCTTCATGGTGGATTAACCCCCCATTTTTCATTATATGAAAGTCCATCTTATTTACTTTCCTGAAGTATACATTGACATTAACAGAGAAAATCAGGTTTCTTTTGGTTAGGATTTGTTTCAGTCAGTTTTTTTTTTTTTTTTTTTTTTTTTTTTTTTTTTTTTCTGCAGTGATCAAAAGACCTGAGAAGAACAATTAGAAGAGGAAAATTTTACTTTGGGACTCATGGTTTCAGAGGTCTCAGTCCATAGAGGGTTGACTCTTGTGTCCAGAGTCCCAGGTAAAAGGCAGGATATTGTGGAAAAAGAGTGTGGCAGGGGAAAACAACTGAGAGCGTCAGGAAGGAGAAAGAGAGAGAGAGGGAGAGAGAGAGAGAAGAAGAACTCACCTCACCAAGGACAAAATGTAAATCCCAAAGGCACACCCCCAGGGACTCACCTCCTTTAGCAACAAATAGTTAACCCCTACGGGGGGATTAATGCAGTTTAGTTTACAGCTCTCATAACCCATGGGGTCCTTTCACCTCTGAACTTTCTTGCTTTGTTGAATACATGAGCTTTTGGGGAACATCTAATAACTAAACCATAACAGGATTTTTATAATATGCTTTTTGCTTCCATCAGTCTGATTTTAACTTCTTTTATACTGAAGGTATACATTTTATATTTTAAATCTTATGGGAATAATACAAGTGACTTGATTTTTTTTATCCAGTATTCAAATCCCTGGCTTTTAATTATGACAAGCAACTAATTTTCATTGATGTGATTTTCAATATATTCATATATAAATATAAATAGTTGTTTTTGTTTTCTCTTTTATATTTTTGTTTTTACTTTTTTAATGTCTTGTTTTAGACTACTTCAAAATTTTTCAAAACCTCTTTTTGTATCTGCAATCAGTTCATGCTGCAGCTCTTTTTAAGTTACATCATGGTTTCTAAAGGGTTTATATAATACAGCTTTAACTTATATCTTATGCCCAAATAATACTGTTTATGTCTGGCATAAGATTCCTACAGCAATATATTTCCAAATTATTTTTCTTACACTTACTGCTAATGTTGTCATATATTTCATTTTTGTTTTACAGAAATAAACTGCTTATTTATGTTTGTTATTTCTGTCTCAGTCATTTATATTTCAGGTTTAAATTTTAGAAAAATATTTTTATACATACCTGCATTTTTACTACTTCTAGCGCCTTTCTTTTCATATTTTCTCCCAAATTTATCATTCCATCTGTTATCATACTTTATCAACTTGAAGAATTTCCTTACATATTTATTTGTAACATAGTTCTGCTACAAATAAATTATCACAACTTTTGTTACTTAAACAATTTCTTTATTATCTAGGCATAGTGTCATATGCCAGTTATCCCAACTACTCAGAATGCAGAAGCAGGGGGATTACAAGTTTGAAGCCAGTCTGTGCAATTTAAGGATATACTGTCTCAAAACAACGATATATACCATAAAATGAGATGGAGGCTATAACTCAGTGATAGTGTGCTTGCTATGGTAGGCCCTGGATTCAGTCCTTCCATTATTCCATTACTTATGGTATATATCTTAGCAAAATGTTTGATTATGTTTTGAAAAATTTGTCTTGGCTTTCCCTGTCTTCATAGCTTTCAAATTACTACTTCATTTCACTTAGCTTATATATATGGAAATGGCATAGGTATGATTTTATTTTGACTTCTCTTTATTTATGCTTCTTATTTCTATAGTGATATTCAGGATTTTATTTTTATCTTTGGTTGTCCATAAGTTAACTATAATGTTGCCTAAGTATGCACATGTGTTTCAACTTGTTGTGTTTTTTGTTATATATGCATTTTGAATCTAGTCTCTCTCCTTCACCCTTTAATTTTGGAACGTTCTTGGCTATTATCTCTTTGAATTTTCTTTTACTTTACTTCCAAAGGAAGATAGCTGGAGCATGATATTTGGTATTTTCACTTGTTATAAGAGAGAGCAATTCTTTGTTTTCCTTAAAACCTCAGGCTGGATTATGTGTCTCAAGTATGAGGCTCTCTCTATATTCTCATATCTCCCATTGTGGGAAATAGTGCCTCAGTTATCTGCCTGCCACATCATGTTGCATGGAAAATTTCCAGTTGCTCTTTCCTTTAGCCACAGATGTCTAATTTTGTCTTCTAGTGTTTTACTGTAGAGGTTACTCTCCTCTTCCTAAGGATTATGGGTTTTGTTTCTTGGTTCTTACATGAATTTTTGAAAGGTAATGGATCTTTCAGAGATAATGAATGTGAAATTTTTGTTATCCCATTCCACCACAGTAAAGGGTTTTCTTAAAATTATGAAGGGATCACACAGGTAATATTTGGCTAATGTCCATTTGCTTGTCTGATAGTCTCTATGGACCTGAACAGCTTATGGTCCTCCCTCTTGCTCTTACCTTTTTGTAAGTTGCTAATGAAGATACATGGAAGTTAGGTTGTGTGTCACTGCCACCTTTCCTTCCTTCTGAGATGAGGAGATCCCAGAAATTTCCAAGAAGAACATACACTCATTTTGACTGTAAAGAATTGTTAAAATGTTAGCTGATTTATCTTATGCACTGGTACCATCCTCCTTTTTCCCCCCTTACTTGTGTATCTAATCATGAAGCTTATTTTGAATTTCTTTTCTCTCAGACTGACTGCTATTCTTTAAAAGTTAGTTTGTGTGCTTTGTGACCTCATCTCTCCGATAGACTAAAAATATATGAAATTTCGGGTAATCAGAGTTTTTTTTTTCTTTTTTTCCATTGTTAATACATACCTTGTCTTATATCAGCATATTCAGAGTGCAAGCACAGCTTCCCATGTCAGAGTAGTATGATTTTTTAGTCTGGTACCTATAAAATAATGAGTCATGTATGACAGCTATAAAACTGAATATGGGTAATAAAAAGCTGAACGTGCACACAGAGTACAGATAAAAAATTCACCTTTGTTTATATACTTATATATTTTACAGAGTGAACTTTACCATCATAATCTAAACATAAAGAATCATGTAACCTATTGAATATCTACTTTATTTAAAAACTGACTTAATCATTTCCTTCAAAATATTTCTTGGTGCATTGCCAAAATCCATGAAATTAAGTATTGTAAAATATAGCAAGGGCCAGGGTTGTAGCTCAGTGGTAGAGCGCTTGCCTAGCATGCATGAGGCACTGAGTTAGATCCCTATAACCACCTAAGAAAAATAAAATAAAATAAAATAAAGGTATTGTGTCCATCTTAAAAAACAAACAAAAATATAGCAAAACATGATTTGTTGGAATTAACTCTTAATATTTTTTATTATTACATAATTTTATGGTATAGCTGCAAGAAATGAACTAGTAGTACCACTGCCTTATATTTCACATGCAGTGGACCTTTGTTTTCCTTTCAGAATTGGTGGTAGAACCCAATGTGGAAACCAAAATTGTGGGTAAATATAAAATGGCATAGTACTTACATATGATCTATGAAAATCCTCCTGTATACTTTGAATCATCTCTAATATACTTACCTATTACAATGTAAATGTTGTGTAAATTATCATTATATTACATGTTTTATAGAATAACGACTAGAAAAATGTCTGCAGATGTTTGGTACAAATGTGATATTATAAAAATATTTTCAATCCTCAATTTTCAATCCCTTGTTTGGATACAGAACTCATGGATATGGAAGGTTGACTATGCTCTTTCAGAAAGATAATTGTCTGCCATTGTGTAAGAAAAAGGTATTTCGGAACCTAGTGAGTTATTAATTGTAATTTGAAGTTCTACAAATGAATAAATAAAACATGGATAAACAGGATAAACTGTGCAAAAATTTAAACTTAAAAATCAGGCTAATTATGTACAATAGTGTATTCAGAACCCAAAGCTTTTGACTAGCAGAGGTTTTTTCACTACCTCAACTCAAGTAGAGCAGCAGTCCTTCTGCTGAATGTATCAAATACTAAAAGATAATACTCAAGATCAAGAAGCTCTGGTTAATGGTGTGAAAATTCATTACTGGCAATATTTCCATCACTGGATTCAGTTCTGTATTTCTTAGAAAAAACGTTTTACTGAAAGTATGTACTTTAATTACCTATTAAAATATTTTTTGAGTGTTTTTATTATATTAAAACCAACTTATTTAAAGAGTAAATCACCTACCTAATAGTCACTACAACTCTCGGTATAATTTTAATTAGAAGACAGAAATATAGAGTAATCAATAAATAAAACACATCAGTAGATGCACTGATAGAAACATATCCTTAATCTACTCTTACATTTTTATTCACTTTTTCATACACAGTTCACCAGTTTAAAGTTATTTATATTGTTCTCATAAAATATTAAGACTTTATTCTTAAAAATATTTCATATAACTATTTCAAGCTGATGAGAAATAGCATCTAGATAGTTTTTTTTATACCTTATCATATTTTTAACTACAAGGGATTCACTTAGACTAAGACCAATTTATTTATGATGTTATAAAGTTAAAATAAATGGAACATTAAAGCAAATATAGGGCTTTCCATCTCCAAAATTATGACTTTTAGGATTGAACAACCTATATATGTTTTTTAAAAATAACTTTTCTGACTAAACTGCCTAACATCAAACACTTTTGAAATACCATTCTAAATTTACTCTATGAAGCCTGTTGTCAAAGGTGGACCCTTTATTATTAGAAAGTAAAGTATAATATTTAACTGTCTGTCTCCATATGACTATCTTCCTAACATTCCTGTAGTTTTGTGAAACACTTGCTATTATAGCCATTTTTTGGTTAATGGAATACCCAAAGGGAAGATATCCATATGTCTGTATTCCTTTTGCTATAAGAATTTGAACCTCACTTTATTTGTCCCAGTATTGTATGTTGCCAGGCTCATTCAATTTGGGGTCCATTGTCAGCCATAATTCACTCTCTAGACTGTGTCTAAATACCTATTTAAGTGATTGCCAGGTCCATAAGTAATTTGACCATGAGGTGTCATGCAAGAGAACCATAACTGTTTTGAAGGAATGAAGAAACCATGAATCTTTAAGTGTTACAGAACAGTTGTGATCAGTGTTGTTCATTCAAATATTAAGCTTATGGAAGGGGGTGTTGGGATGAAGTTCAGAAAAAAATGTATCAAATTGAGAAGCTAATTAAGCAACTAGAAAGAAAGAGCTGCAAAAACGAGATTCTAATTTTAAAAGAACTATACTATGTATAAGTACAGTGTGAAGAAATGTGTTCTCCACCAAAAGTACATATTGATTTGAACTCAAGCCAGGAATGCACTCACACATTTGATGTCTTATTTATTTAGTTTGAAAAATAAATATGCTTCAAACCACATCTAGGTTTTAAAAGTTTAACTCAATAAGGCAGACATGGCAAAACTTATAGAATAACTTTTAGAGAGTATACTTTAACTTTCAAACATGTTATTATAGTACTTGTGATAGAACAGATTTTAAGCCTCGGTGACATTTCATTTCAGAGGGCATAGAACAATATGGGTTTAAATTATTAATGATACCAATAGTTCAGTTTCATTTCATTTGTAAAACTGGAAGGTCGGATTACATAATATTATCATCATTTTTTTTTGTCTCCATTAATGGTGTTGCATCTTCCTGGAGACCACAGAAGTGTATCTGTCCATCTGCAGAACCATAATAAGCTACTTATACAGTCTTGCATGTTCTTGGTGCCCATATATGACTTAAGAAGAGAGAAATCTACAGAGAGCAAAGTAAATTTTTCATAAACTTAGTATCTCAATAGAGATTTCTGCGATCCAGTAACTTACAGAGATATCTTTTTTCTCTAAATTTTACTAATATTACATAATTTCAATTACCCAAAAAATCAATATCAGTGCTTATATTCACCAGATAATTTCAAGATGAATTGATTAATTTTCATGATCAGAGATAAAGTGTTGCTTTGTAATTTTACTTAGAAAGTAAATAATAGATAGTAGTAATTACAAATCGAGGAGTGTAGAAATGAGGATGTCACTAAGTTATATAGCGCATGTCTAGCATGTGTGAAGCTGTGCGTTCACTCCCCAGAACAAGTAAAAAAAAGTGGAAAATATAATGTGACTTGACGAATTGAGAAAGAAATTGTAATAGGAATAAACTAGCATAGGTTGTACAGTGAAAAGGAAACTGACTCTTGTTCCTTATTGTTACTTTTCCCTCATAACATAGTTATATTTACAAAGGTAAGATAATTTTAGACATATTGAACTTGAAGTAGTACAGGTAATTCAGTACAAGCTCTCTATGCAGAGAGAGTTGTTTGAAAACTATTGGTAGAGAGCTGGTGGTGGAAGTTATTAAAATAATTATATTCACTTTATTATTATCAAAGAAAGTTATATATCTATCTTCTGGTTACTACATTCTATCTATGCAAAACTCTTTGATATTCTGTAAATGCACCAGAAACAGCATTAATTTAAGACTTTTGCATTTGCTACTTTCCCCCAGATTGAACTGTTATTCCTTGAGATATTTGTCTGGTTAATTCTATCAAGTTTTTCAGTTCTCTGCACCTATTACTCACTAAATGAATGACACACAAGGATCACCTTTAATAAAGTGTTATGTAACACTTTTATAACGGCAGTATGAGCAGCTCCATAGATCCTCTATATAGCCAAACAACAATAACTTATGAAAATTATTTTAAAATACACCCATTTCAAGTCTTTGAAAATTGTACAGAGATAGGTAACAGAGTACAATAAATGAAGAGACATTCATGGTTTTAAAAATCAAAACAAAAAACAAACAACTAATTTCTAGTAAAAACAGTCTATGCCATTTGGATCAAGATCACTTCCTCCCCATCCTCAAGATTACTGTGATAGACATACAAGAAGTAGAAGAACACAGAGGTGTCTCCCCTTTAAGCACCAAGACCTACTTCAGGAAAGAGTGGTGTAAAAATGTGGACATCCATTCCTTCAACCAGGACAAAAGCTCTGCCTCACTGATTGCACACTGAAAATATTGCACCCTTGGTCACTTATTTTCCAACTTGCTTGTGAAGCAGAGGTTCTATACTGACAGAAGCAAGATACAAAAGTCAAGCATCATCACCTCTATCTAGTACCCTAAATGTGAAGTAAGAATTTTACTCCAAGAGAAGAGTATATTGTTCCTAAACCTATGTCTAGAGACTGGTAAAGATTGTACCCATGAAAAGGTGTAGGTGATAATAACAGAGACTTCTCTACCCTTCTTCTCAGGAACTGAATTATTTAAAACAGGGTTTAAGAAGATCAAGCCACCAAGAATTGTTGAAAATAATGATTTTATTGGTGATATGTGTAGCTCCAAGACAACAGTTGAAGAAACCACAGCCCATCTACAAGTTTTACAGGGGAAAAAATGAAGCATGGGTGAGAGACAACTAGAATGTATTAGTCAACTTTTTTTTTTTTTTTTTTTTTTTTGCCTCTGAGGCTTAAAACACAACTGGCACAATTGTAGAGGAGAAAAAGTTTATTTGGAGCTCATGGTTTCAGAGGTCTTAATCTATATATAGCAAGCTCCATTCCTTGGATGCTCCAGGTGAAGCAGAAGAATGTGGCAGAAAGAAGCTGCTCACATGATGATCAGGCAAGAGAGAGAGAGAGAGAGAAGAGAAGAGATTTCCCTTTGCCAAATACAAATATAACCCAAAGACAACACACCCAATGCCCTACCTGTCCAGCCACACCCCGCCAGCCTTCAATTACCTCTCAGTTAATACCATCAGGAGATTAATTCACTGATTAAGGCTTTTATAACCCAATCATTTCTCCTCTAAAGCTTCTTGCATTGTCTTACACATGAGCTTTCGGGTGATACCTCACATCTAAACCATAACAAAGAAGAACACTTTCTAAGTTAGAAATTGAAATTTTGACCTCAAATACAACCTCTGCAAAGTTACCTGGATTTACTTATATCAAAATATGTTATGAACTAAAAGCATTGCTACCACCCCCCCCCCAAATTGTAACCAACAACTGTTAGTATAGGTAAAGGAATGTGGGTGATATGACAAAATAAGATATCCTAACAGAAATATCAAGGAAAGAGAAGAGGGACCAGAGGAAAACCATTATCATCCCCAGGGCATTGCACATACAATTAGAGAAGCCTATAGTAGTTAAGTCAAGTTGTCAAACATAAGCAAACAAAAAATAAAAACAAAAACGCTTTAAGATTGGTGGTTCAGTATACAGAGTTGTTATTATATATTAACTAAAATGCCCTTTTCAGCAATAAAATCTTAAGACATTTGGAAAAATGAAAAAGAATCCCATAAATAGGATCAATATCATGAAATAGAAACTGCCTTAGAAAGGGCCCATGTATTGGATTTCAGAGGAAGTCTTAGTCACTGTTATAAATAAGTTCAAAGAACTCAAAAACAAATTAAAAAAATAATAAAAGTATGAAGACCAAAGCTCATCAATAGAAAGTTTTATATATATATATATATATATATATATATATATATATGTGTGTGTGTGTGTGTGTGTGTGTGTGTGTGTGTATTTTTTAAATCAAATAGCAAATTCTGCAATTGAAAGTATAACCAAATTAAAAATTCACTGGTGGTAAGTTTTAAGTGTAGATTTGTGCTGGCAGAAGAAAAAATCAGAAAACATGAAGATAAAGCAATAGAGATTTACAATCTGAATAACAAAGAACAAAATAATAAATGTTAATGAGTAACACCTCAGAATAATGCGAGGAAGCATTTGGCATATCAACATGCCAGAAGTGAAAGAGAAACAGACAGAGAGAAAATAGAAGGATTAATAATTTAAAACACCCAAAACAACATGAAAACACTCATCCACACATCCAAGAATCTCAATTGACTCAAAGAAGGATAAATCAAAGAGATTCTCATGGATACTCATCATAGTAAAAATATTGAAAGACAAGCAAGCGAGAAAAAATGATGTTGCTCCGAATGGCAATATCAGTAAGATTAATAGCTTACTTCTCATCATAAGATTGTACGCCATAGGCATTGGACAGCATATTCTTATGTACAGCATATCTGTTTCAAAATTGGAGATAAAGTTTCTAGAATAGAAGAGTGAGAGGCCATATGTAATAAGATCTTTCAAAATTGAATTAAGTTAGTTAATTTTGTAGTATATGTATTATATATAGGTAAATCTGTTTCAAAAAATAATAGACAAAACTTCAATTCTACTTAACTTGATCTTTTTCATTAACCTAAAATGATTTTTCATGCCATTTGATTATTTATATTGCAGACTTCTTTTTTCTCATCCATAGTACTAATTTCATTGGGGCAAAGATTTGGGAGTTCTAGTTTTCCATTGATATTTCTCAAAAGTATAGCAAATATTAGCGTTCAGTAGGAATACTATCAGAATATCTTCCCAAATATATCTGGCTTAAAAGTAGGGAAATTATTAATTTATGGAAAAAAAAAAACTGACAAAATCCCTTAATGAACTCAGACTAAATCAGTGGTGATTATTATAGCACACATGTGATATAATACACTGAGAAAAGATAAGAATAATTTCACAGTGTTCCAAGAGGGCATTGAATATGAAATGCAATTTAGACATGAAAACTGTGGCAAAAGCAAATGCAGGCGCATTCTACTGAATGGAAATCCTGTACTTTTACCATAGTCAAGGACATAAAGGACAATAAAAGATTTAAAGATAAATGTTCTGAAATTAAGTAGATTTCTGAGACAACAACTAAACTTAATATGTTTTCCTGGATGGAATGGTGAAATGGAGGAGAAAAGATGCTGTTGAGACAGCCAGTGTAGTAATTTAAATGAGATTTTCTTGTGGTACTTGTTTTCTGATGGAGAGGTTTACATAATATGGTTAAAATTTTATTTGTTTTAGAGTATTCACTGAAGTACTCACAAGTACACACACACACACACACACTCTTCTGTAACTTTTTGGATGTCAGTACTATGGAGTGGGAGGAGGAAAGGGAAAATAATTCAAAATAGAAGACTGAAAGATAATTTCAAATTCTTCTAAGATTTCAAAGAAAACATTTGCATGTAATAAACTTTAATGTACATTTGTGTTTATATTTTATTATTTGTTCCTTTAATGTGACTTACATTCATGGATTTAAAAGAAGAGTAAAATGAAGAAAAACATCAGAATAGATATTTACCTGTTAAGTATCATAAAAGCCAGTACAATTGTAAGAAATATTTTTTTCCAAAAACAATATTAAATGTTCCCTCCACGAATATTTTGCTAATGAGGCTGATTTATACTTTTTAATCATGTCTTTTGTTTAATTAGACCTTTCTGAAATTAAAAAAAAAATAATGGAGTTCCTTCACATTTTTAGAAAGCACAGAAGCAGAGATATTCGCTTTCTCCCTTTCCTTCCCTTGATGAGCTCTTAGTCCTTAATATCTAACTCATATTTATCTTTCTAAGAATAGCCTGGTAAGGCTGGGGTTGTGGCTCAGCCAAAGAGCACTTGCCTTGCAGATGTTAGGCACTAGGTTCGATCCTCAGCACCACATGAAAATAAGTAAACAAAATAAAGGTATTGTGTTCAATTACAACTAAAGAAAAAAAATAGCCTGGTTGATAGTCCAAGTTCTTTCAGAAGGGCTGTTCTGAGTGTCTCTATAGTTGTCATGCAGAACACACTACATTGTGCTGAGAATCTCACCACACTTCTATACAGCAGGTTTCTCAAAGGCAAATAAAATAGATCTCCTCAGAACATAATACGACTGATGCCTAGTAGATTTTGAAAGTCTGAGGGAAGATTTGGATAAAAAAAAATGGAAGATCCAGAACAGTACTCCATTGTAATCCTTAAATCAGTAAAAAATAATGATTAAACCTAAATTAAAATACCAGCAGGTGATGCCACCTGTTGAAAAGAAGAACCCTTACAAACAACTCTCTTCTCCTGCTATTAAAAATTTCCTTCTTTATTTTTTTATACAGTGAGTAATAGTACAATTAGTCCCCTGATCCTCTAACACTGTCCTACTGTATTTATCTTGATAGTGCTTTTTGCTCTTGCTCTCTCATGCTCAGTGGCGTATAGTTACAGTGTAAAATAAAGGAAATACTATACGGAAAAGAAAAATTGGAATGCTTGTGTATTTGCTTGCCAAACAAGTAATGTAGTTTTCTAGAAATACATTAAAGGCAAATAGAAAATATTCAGTTGCCAAAAGGAAAAATTGTATTAATAGTAATTCCCAATTAATCCTAAAAAAAATTATTATAGGTTAAATATGAAAGTGAAGCTTGTTTAGACTACAAACGGATAATGGCAGAATTTTCATAACTATTTTGTGCTTATGAAGAACACTAGCTCAAAGTTTGCTAAAATTGAAGGGGATTTATTATTACTCTGAAGATAATGCTTTGATTTGATAAAATATTTTCTATTGTGCTATGTAAAATATAAACATTTGTATTGGGACCTTAAGATACAACATTTGACTGAGAATCTTGAAAATACATGTATAGTCTACTTTAATGTATAATAAATGTTAAAGGTCAAATGGTAATGTACTATAATGTTTCTTTGGATTACTACAACTGAATTAGCAGCCTCATCACTTTTATACATTTTATGAGCCCCATCAACATTCATGAATAATAAATAGATTTTCAGAGAGCAAGTGAAGTAACTCAATGTAGCTAGGAAATCCCACCAATTTTGAAACATTGTACATTTTATTAATTTTTTATTACTTTTTTAAGTATAAAATTTATTTGCTCAAAATTTGATCATCTTTCAAGAAAAACAAAAAATAGAAAAAGGTCCAAAGATTTAAATCAATAGGAATGTTTCATAAGAGAGTCAATTATAAGATCCACATGAAAATTTAACAATTTTCAATATTTGATTTAAAAATAATATAAACCACAGCAAAGAAATGGATTTCAAAATTTGAATGATATATCTACACAAACATCCAAAAATATTCTTAAAGAATAAAAATCTGAATATGTGCCTCTGATTAATCAATACATATTAGGACTAAAACAAGTTTTGCAGAGTATTATTTACACTTCTGGATGTTGCAACCCTCATTAAGCCATATATAATGGACATGAAAAGAAAAAGTATTTTGCAGAATTAATGTTATAGTTTTGTTGATTATATCTTATAACAGCACTTGTATTTCTCTTTATTTTGTATTTATAGTCCCACTATTGGAATTATAATGCAGACTATATCATATTGGGTACAATGGGGTTTGAGGAAGAATTGACTTTCTGTGGTGATGAATATCATGTATTTGTATAGTATCATGGTGAAAGAGAATATATATTTTGTCCAAATTATTAAAATATACTATTTAAAAGCCATGAATTACACTTGATGGAATTTTACATTAATTTTTAAAAGGCACAAATAACATGGAAGATAAATTTGAAATAGTGACTTCTTAATTCAATAAGAGTATACATCAAATTCATTAAAATCCCAGAAATATAAATTACAAAGGCAGAAATAATACATTTTTATAGAGAAAATTGCTATTTTTCTATTTTGTGCCATATTTCAAATACTAGTATTTCACTAACCAATAATGTACTGTTATACTCATTCTGTAACTTTCTATTTATGCATAAATAGATAATTAAGAACCTATTGATGAAAATGTACTTTCTGTTCCTTTTTTTTAAAAAAATGTTTTTAGTTGTAGATGGACACAATACGTTTATTTGATTTATATATATATTTTTCATATGGTTCTGAGGCTCGAAGATAGTGCTTCACATGTGCTAGGCAAGCACTCTACAACTGAGACACAACCCCAGCCCGCAAAATGTACTTTCTATTAAATCAAACCTCTTTTTCAACAACAAACTTTTTGTTTAATCAAAATGAATATTCCATGCGTGTAAAATTTTAGAAATATATTCAATTAGAATATGGATGAACATAACTTTAAAACTCAGAAAAATAAGATTATAAAAATAAAAATATACACAAAATATGTATACTCTTTCACCATAATAATTAAAGATAAACTAATTCTTAAGTGTTTTCATTTTCATAGTTGCTATATTTAAGCCACTGTTGAAAACTCCTCTATGCAAGATGAAACATGACAACATGAGATTAAATTAGAATCTGAGATACAGTAAAACTGTTTTCAATTCTGTAAGACTGTTCCATTAAGTGTCAAAACAACATGGGTGAAATTTTAAAATAACGAACAATGTAGATCAAACATGATAAATTGCCTTCCAAAGGGAATGTTACAAGAATAGATTCCCTCTGAAAATAAAATGCACATTTAAAGAGAAAAAAAATAACTGTTAACTTGATTCAACTTCAAAATCATCTAATTTCACATATCATGGCTGATAGATGGTATATGATATTTGACATGACAAGAATATCAAAGATTCCATTCTAGAAAATAATATTGTAATAAAATCTGAGACAAACATAATCAAAGATATTTTTAAAAATTTGAATAAACAGAACAATTCTAGAATTCATTGTTTTAGAGATAAAAGTCAAATTAGATGAATAAAACTTGCTCTTTGATCACATTTATATAAAGGTCAATTTAAATTGATGGAAAAATTAAGTCATACTTTTGAAATAGTGGAATTTATCTAAAATTTTAAAATTTTATTTTCATAGGTCTTTTTATCAGTAAGTTGTTAATTAATAAAATTGTCAGAAAACCTGAATTAGCAGATATTTGAATCTATTAAAATGTTTATATTTTAATTGAGTAGTTGGGTAGGAGTAAGATGAAATTTGTTAAATATATATTGTACTTTTTATTTAATCTCTACTTTGTTTCATCTTGTGGGAAGGCTACTTCTTCATTAGATAATATTCTGTTTTTATTATATAATATCTATGTGTATGTCATCTGCTTGATCAAAAAATCAAATTAATTATATGTAAAATTCTTAGACAAATCCCCAGCTTTTATGGTAAAATAGAAAATTCCAACTCCCTTTATCCTTACTATTTTTAAATATTATAAATATACTTAAGAAAAAAATTCTTATACTGTGTATTTATACTTTTTGGTTCAATATTAGTAAAATTAATACACAAAGATAGTTTATCTTTTAAAACATGAAAAACGTCAGTCCATATGAGTATTTACGTAGCATTCACATACTGAAATTCTATTTTTACATGATATATTGAGTTAGGAGAGTTTTTTCATGAGAAAATGGAATTAAGATAGTTTGCTGTTACCATGTAGGAATAAGTTTATGCATAGAGGCAAAAGTCTTTACAATAAAGTTATAAACTACTGATGAAAATATTTGAAAATACACAAATAATTGGAAATATATTCCATGTTCATGAATTAGAAAACTATTGCTAAAATGATTACATTACTCAAAGACATATGTAGAATCAACACAATCCCTATCAAAACAATGACATTCTTCACAGAAATAGGAAAAAGAAAACTTAACTAAAATTTTTATGGAATTATAAGTAGTCCTGAATAGCAAACTTAAGGAAAAGAACAAAGCTAGAGGCATATTTGTACCTGACTTCAAAATATACTACAAAGTTATTGTAATCAAAAGAGCATGGAACTAGCATATAAATAGATAACATGGAACAATAGAACAGAGTAGAAAACCTAAAAAAATCATGAATTTACAGTCAACGGATGGATTATTGACAAGCTCACCAAAAACACTTTTTAGGGGAAAAGGCAGAATGTACAATAAATGTTTTTGAAAAATTTCATAGCCACTTACAGACGAATGAAATCAGATCTTATTTTTTGTTAGTTGTGTATAAAAATAAACTCAAGAAAGTGCAGCCTTAAAAATGTAAGACTTGTTACTATGAAACCACTGGAAGAAAAAGTATTAAAATACTTCATGACACTGGTCAGGATAAGGCAACAAAAGTAGAAATAGACAAGTGTCATTACATCAAACTAAAAATTTTTTGCACAGCAGTGGAAACAACAGTGAAGCAATAACTCACAGAATAAAAAAAACAAAACTTATTTGAACTATAGATCTGACAAACTGATGGGATAATATCCAAAATACATAAGACATTCAAACAGCTCAACATCAAAAATAACTAAAGAAAAATAAATCACTCAAAAAATAAGCATAGAACCTGAATTGACATTTCTCAAATAAGAGGTACATGTGAATCTCCACATCCTCTACATCCACAGGGCTGGGATCCTCATTAGAATAAGATGTAATCCATGTTTGTATAAATCTGTCAAAATTGACTCCACTGTCATATATAACTTAAAAGACCAAATAATAGAAAGGAGACATATATGTCCAATAGGTACATGAAAAACTATACAACATCACCAATGATGACGGAAATTTAAGTTAAAACCACAATGAGAAATCATTTCATACCCGGTAGCATGGCTATTAACAAAAAGACAAAAAATAGCAGCAGGGATGTAGAAAAAAGGAACCCTTACACACAGCTGATGGGAAATGTTAGTACAGCCATTATTGGCAAAGGGACTTCTAAAAAAAGAATTTCTAAAAAAAGGTAAAATTAGAGAAAAACATTGTTCATCATTGCTGTTACTGCTTACATGTTCAAAAAAAAAAAAAAATGAAACCAGTATCTGAAAGATACTTTTTAAAAAATAGCCAAGAATTGCAATCAATCTGAATGTCCATCAAAGGGTGAATAGATAAAGAAAATTATATATATGTATATAAATATTATATATAAAATTTTATATATATAACATTTTACACACACACACACACACACACACACACACACACACACACTTATTTCCCAGATCTTCTGATTTATGAGTACAATGAACTATACTAATTATATGTTATGCTTTGGATCTTTCAAAACAGAATGGCTTTGTTTCCATACAGTTGGGAATTAGTGAAACCCTGGGGAATGTGGGTTCAGTGAAAAAAAAAAAAGTGAGGTCTTTAGTGGTATCCCTTAAAAGGCATATTTAGTCTCTGGTCCTTCCTCTCCCTCACCACCATGAAATGAGCTGTTTTCTCTGCTCTTATGTATTACCTTACCACAGTTCCAAAGGCAGCAGGATCCATGACCATGGATCAAAATCTCTGAAATCATGAGCCAAAGTGAATCTATCTACCTTATAAGTTGATTTTCCTAGCTACTTTGTCACAATGATGAAAAGCTGATATTGTATCATCTTGTTTTTGAACACACCTATTTCAAACATTTTCACAGGTTTACTTAAGTAGAGAACTCATTCAACAAATGATATTCATATAAAATATACATTATCCTCCATTGTTTCAAGAGTTAAATAGAGTGTATGTGTTAACACTTTAATTTTTATTTGTAAGAGATTTCCTGAGCTACTAATGTATACAATTTAAGTGAAAGGAAAAATATGCCTGGCAGAGTACAAGTCTATAATTCCAGAGGCTCTGGAGGCTGAGGCAGGCGTATCATGGGTTCAAAGCCAGTCTCTGAAAACAATTTAGTGAGGCACTTAGCAACTCAGCAAGACCCTGTGTTTAAATAAAATATAAAAGAGGGCTGGGTATGTGTCTCAATAGAGAAGCACCTCTGGGTTCAATCCTTGGTACCATAAAAAAAAAAGGAAAACATAATTCACAGGAAATTCACAAATATACAAATAAAGTTTGTATTTCCTTTGATATATCTTACATTCAGATAAATAATCTGAGCTCATCTTTTTCTCTTCTTAAAATATTTGCTGGAAAAGAATTTTGAGACACACAGGGAAGTTAGTCCTTATAGATTCAAAAACTCAAATTATCTAAAATTTAGTTATAAATTTGCATTTAAAATTTTCTGATTTATTTTTTTATTTTCATTTAACTTTCTGAAATGTTTGGATTTCAGTTAGTTTCTTAAAGTGCACTGCTGTTTTGCTGATTCCAAGAATTTCTAAATCATATTCTTTGGAAAAAAAATATAGTTTTTTTTTAATTTAAACACCTTTAAAATTGCTTTCTACAGGAGAGATCCCTATAAATATTAGATAAAATAACTGTATTTCTTTTTACTGTATACATGTAGATATATTTAAATGACATATTAAAATATTTTATTATTTAAAAAAAGAATTTGATATATTGAAAAGAATCAAAATGAAGAATAAAACTTAACTCAATTTGTTCACATTATGTGCTTTAATAAATCCTACAAATTCTACTAAACACAAAAGAGAGAAGTTGGAGGCCAAGTTGACTTAGTATGAGTGTCCTTATGTACAGTACACTTTCTAAGCTAGAAAATTGGTCTTCTCTATAAATTGAGTATTATAAGACAAGTCTCTACTAGTTCATGGGGATGCCCAAAAGATAAATAAATGCATGACAAATAACATTGCATATTGAGAATTGAGAATATAAAAATGAAAATACAAAAATGAAAATATAAAGAGGGCCCTTTCAAATGTGTTACTCAGAAAAGAAATATTGTAAAGGGGAATTCCACTGTAAACATCTGGCTGATTTTTAACATCTTCAGGAAATGCATTTTTTTTTTTTACTTTATTTGCTATTGGAATATCCTAATACCAGGATTAAACTGACCAACTTTTAGAGGTACAATGACCCAAACCTACAAATCATTCTCAGTTTTCCATGACCTGTGAATGAGTAGAATTCTGTCATGCTTCTCATTTAGTTATAAGCTTTTTCAAATTAATGTTATAATCATGTTGTAAATGTAAACCAGGTGGCCATAATGATTTCCTAAGTCTGTTTCATTTGACAAATATTTACTGGTATCATATGTTCAATATGAGTAGGAAAAAGAGAAGAATTTTCTATGTAAAACCATAAAGTCCAAAAACTTTCTTAGAAAAACTTGCTTTAGTTTGAATAATGAGCAGCAATTAGTTAAATGAGCAAACTTCAGAGAGAAAAATATTCTAGAAGGAACAAAGTTCTGAACATTCATAATATTTGAAAAAGATATTCTTTCATTTTTTTAATTTGCATGATTTTCTATTCTATTTTCTTAAATACAAGTAAATTAGACTTAGTACTTTTTTAGGCAGCATGCATTATGAAGTCATCATTTAGATTTTTAAAAGAAATTAAACATTCTGAGAATTATTTTCAATTTATCTTGCTCACATAAAATATATTTCTTTGGGAACAGTAAAGCCAAAAGGCAATGTAACCAAATTGGGTTTACACTAGCTGTTTATGTCACATCAATTTATTTATTATATGTTCATAAATACACAGTCATTTTGAATTTCCTTCACTACTTTATTAGGATACAGGTTTCTTAAATAAAGGAAATTCTACTATTTTATGGTATTAACTCATCAATTAATTTACTTTACTTTATTCTACATGTTTGTGGGTTTATTTTATATTTTTGATTCCTTTAGGTTTAGATTTTATTAGCAGGTTATTTTCCATATATTGTAGGCATTAATGGAGTCATATCTTTTTTGTTTTACTTTTACAATTGTCTTATTTTAACTTTAAGTGCATTTTTTCTCCCTAATTTTCAGGGAAAACTTTATCTGACAAATAATACCTCTTTTGTTCACTTTTGTGTACATCAGCAGAGTGATAAGTTTAGGTTTTCGTAACTCCTTAAAATAGGCTTTCCCAAGAACAAACTCTTTGAGAACTGTGTATGCTACTTAGTGTTTATAGAGGCATTTATTAGTTCTTTGTTACTCCTCCATATTTCATATAAAGAGGGTTCAGAACTTTGTTCCTTCTAGAATATTTTTCTCTCTGAAGTTTGCCCATTTAACTAATTGCTGCTCATTATTCAACCTCAAGCAAGTTTTTCTAAGTAAGTTTTTAGACTTTATGGTTTTACATAGAAAGTTCTTCTCTTTTTCCTATCATATTGAACATATGATATCAGTAAATATTTGCCAAATTAAACAGTACCACAAATTAATAATCTAATAAATAAATATTAAAATTATATGTTGGAAATAAATATTAAACAAGGATGCTATAACTGAAAAAATTTCTCACTGAAAAACAATGAAAAATATATTGGCCATTGGCTTGTCATGTATAGCTTTTATAGTCTTGGAGTATGATCCTTTTTTCTATTTTTTTCTAGTGCTTTAATAATGAATGGATGCTGTTTTGTCAAATGCTTTTTCTCAATCTATTGAGATAATCATATGATTATTGTCTTTCAGTCTATTGATGAATTACATTTGGTGAATTACATATTGTTGAAATACATTTATTGATTTTCTTATGTTGAATCAACCTTGGATCCCTGAGATGAAACCCACTTGGTCATAGTGAACTATGTTTTTAATGTGACTTTGTATGCAATTTGCTAATATTTTATTAAGAATTTTTGTATCTAGGTTCTTCAAGAATATTGGTCTAAAGATTTCTTTACATGATGTTTCTATCAGATTTTGGTACTAGGGTATTATTGGCTTCATAGTATGAGTTTGTAAGGGTTTCCTCTTTCTATTTTGTGGTGTAATTTGAGGAGGATTGATATTAGTTCTTCTTTAAAGGTTTGGTAGAATTTGGCTGAGAATCCAACTGGTCCTGAGTTTTTCTTTGTTGGTAGACTCTTGATGACTTCTTTAATCTCTTTACTTGAAATAGAGTTATTTAAATTTTCTATAACTTCCTGGTTCAATTCAGGTAGGTCATATTCTCTAGGAATTTATAGATGTCTTCAGTATTTGCTAGCTTATTAGAGTACAGACTTTCAAAGAAGCTTCTGATTATACTCTATATTTCAGTAGTGTCGGTGGTGTTATCTCTATTTTCACATGTTTTTTTAACTTTCATTTTTTCTCTGTTTATTTTGGTTAGCTTTGTTAAGGAAAAAAAAAAACAAAAACATACATTGGAGAAAATATAGCATCTTCAACAAATGGTGCTGGAAAAACTGGAAATCCTTATGCAACAAAATGAAATTAAATTCCTATCTCTCACCATGCACAAAACTCACCTCAAAGTGGATTAAGGACCTAGGAAATAAACCAGAGAATCTCCCTCTAATAGAAGAAAAAGTAGGCCCTAATCTTCATCATGTGGGATTAGGCCCCAACTTCCTTAATAAGACTCTCAAAGCACAAGAATTAAAATCAAGAATCAATAAGTTGGATGGAATCAAACTAAAAAGTTTCTTTTCAGCAAAAGAAACCATTTGTGAAGTGAAGAGAGAGCCTACAATCTGGGAGCAAATTTTTACCCCTCACACATCAGATGTACCACTAATTTCTAGGGTATATAAAGAACTCATAAAGCTAAGCACCAAAAAAACAAATAACCCAATCAATAAATGGTCCAAGGACCTGAACAGACACTTCTCATAAGAGGATATACAGTCAGTCAACAAATATATGGAAAAATGCTCATCATTTCTAGCAATTAGAGAAATGCAAATCAAAACTAATATACCATCTCACTCCCGTCGGAATGGCAGCTATTATGAGGACAAACAACAATAAGCATTGGCAATGATGTGGGGGAAAAGGCACACTTATACATTGCTTGTGGGACTGCAAATTGGTGCAAACAATATGGAAAACAGTATGGAGATTCCTTGGAAACCTGGGAATGGAACCACCATTTGGCCAAAATATTCCTCTCCTCAGTCTATACCCAAAGAACTTAAAAACAGCATACTACAGAGACATAGCCACATCAATGTTTATAACAACACAATTCACAATAGCTAAACTATGGAGCCAACCTAAATGTCCTTCAGTGGATGAATGGTTAAAAAAAATGTGGCACATATAAACAATGGAATTTTACTCAGCAATAAAAGAGAATAAAATCTTGGCATTTGCATGTAAATGGATGGCTTTGGAGAAGATAAGGCTAAGTGAAGTTAGCCAATCCCCCAAAAACAAATGCTGAATGTTTTCTCTGATATAAGGAGGCTGACTCATAGTAGGTTAGGGAGGAGGGAGCATGGGAGGAATAAATGAATTCTAGATAAGGCAGAGAGGTGGGAGGGAAATGGAGGGGCATGGGATTAGCAAGGATGGTGGAATGTGATAGACATCATTATCCAAAGTACATGTATGAAGACAACAATTGGTGTCAACACACTTTATATGCAACCAGAGATGTGAAAAATTGAGCTGTATATGTGTAATAAGAATTGTAATACATCCCACTGTAATTATTTTTTTAAATCAATTAAAAAATACTTTTTCAAAGAATCAACTTTTTGATTCATCATTTTCTTTAATTGATTTTATCTCAATATTATTGATTTCAGCTTTGATTTTAATTATTTGCTGACTTTTTCTAATTTGTGTGTGGATTTTTTCTACTTTTAACAGGGTCTGGATATGTAATATTAGATTATTTATTTCATATCTTTTCATTCCATTAATGTATGAGCTCAAGGCTATGAACATTCTCTTAGAATTACCTTTATAGTGTCTCAGAGCTTTTGAAATATTTTTATCATTATTCTCGTTTACCTGTATTTTTTATTTCATCTTTGATTTCTTCTGTTATCTATTCATCATTATACAGTGAATTCTTTAGTCTTCAGATGTTAGAGTAATTTTCATTTTAATCTTATCATTGATTTCTAATTTCATTCCATTATTTTCTTCTAATTTCATTCCATTATTATCTAATATAATGCAGGGCATTAGATCTCTTTTTTCACATTTGCTAAGAGTTGCTTTGCATTCTAAACTATGGTAGATTTTGAAAAAATGTTTCATGTGTAGCTCAGAAGAAAGTGTATTCAGTCACTGATGGATAAATATTCTATATATGCAATAAGTCTAAATTATTAATTGGATTTTTTAGTTCTGTAGCTTCTTTATATAGTCTTTATTGGATGATCTGTCTAGAGATGAAACAGGCATGTTAAAGCCTATTGTTTTATAGTCTATTTGATTCTTGTTTGATGTATGTAGAGTCTCCATTCTTTGGGGCATAGATATTTATGAATCTCATTTATTGTCACCCTTAAGCAATATGAAATGGCCTTTTTAAAAATTAATTTTTATTATAGATGGTAACAATACCTTTATTTTATTTATTTAATTTTATGCAGTGCTGAGGATTGAAATAAGTGCCTCACACAGGCTACACAAGCACTCTACCACTGAGATACAACCCTAGCCCAGAAATGGCTTTTTTAAAAGTATATTTTGATTAACTTTGGCTTAAAGTCCACTTTATTAGATATGAAAATAGAAATTCCTGCTTATTTTTGAGTTTCATGTGAATTATATGTTTTTCCCCCACTCTTTTATCTTTAGTCTGGAGATGTCTTTGCCTATGAGTTGAGTTTCTTGGAGACAGCATATTGTTGGGTCTTATTTTTTAATCTAATCTGTCAGCCTCTGTCTTTTAATAGATGGGTTGAGTTTATAATATTCAGTGTTATTATTGAAAGGTGATTTTAAATTTCATGTAATTTTCATTTATTTCTAATTTTTAAGTTGAATTAGATTCTCCTTTGTGTATAGTATTCTTCTATTTTTGTTTCGCCCTTTGCTGGTTTTCATCTTCTAAGGTCTTCTACAATTTCTTTCTTAGTATTCTGAAGTTTTCATTGTAGAGGTGTTGTGCCTCTTTTGTTAGGTTGATTACCAGTTATCTTATTTTTTTTAAGGCTACTTCGAAGGGGATAGTTTTCCTGGTTTCTCTTTCAACTGATTTTTTCATTGGTATATAGGAATACAATTGATTTACTGGTGTTAAGTTTATATCTGCTACTTTGCTTAATTCATTTTGACTTCTAGAATCTTTCTGATGGATTTTTCCATATCTTCTAAATATATAATCATGTCATCTGGCAAATAAGCATAGTCTGAGCTCTTCTTTTGCTATTCTTATCCCTTTAATTTCTTTCTTTTACTGATTGCGCTGGCTACATTTGCTAGGACTGTGTTGAATAGGAGTGGTGAAAGAATGCTCTTCATTTTTTAGCACTGTCGGTGATTTTACTGATGCTTGATCATATTTATTTGATTTTCAAATCTCAAATGTACAATCAATGACTTTGTATGCTTCATGTAAAATATATAATTTTTGTTGATATATAGAAGAAAGGCCATCTTTTCTCTTACAAGATATACATGGATTTCATGAATTTATTTCTGATAATAAGACACTAAAGTACTACAAGTAAATCTTGAGTTTTGTTATGTCATACCAATTGCTCTGATTAAGAGATTACTAGAGAAATGCAATATATAAAAGAAAAATGATGAATGCTATGCATTTCTTAGGAAAGATTTCTTGATCATGCTACAAGAAAAATCACATGAAATTGAGAACCACTCTCTTCTTTTCTGTGTTTTAATTTATTTTTTTCTGGTAATTCTAATGATTTTGTTTCTATGGTAGGAGAGTATGTGTTGTCATGTTGATTGATGATAGCCAATTGAGAAGTATTAGAGTCAGAATATTTGTGTTTCCCCTATATTCATGTGTTCAAAACCAATCACCAATATGATGATTTGGGAAGATGGTAGGAGAATAGAACATGATGAAAGATTCATCATGAATGAGATTATTTCCCTTATAAAAGATGTCTCAGAGAACATCTTCACTCCCTCAATCCTGTAAAAACAAAAGGAAAAAAGGACATTTATAAACCAAAAAGAAAGTCAGTAATACATACCAAATCTGATAACACCTTTTGAATTTCCAAACTTGAAAACTTTAAGAAATAAATTTCTATTGCTTATTAGCCTTCCAAGTTTGAATTACTTTTTGTACCTACTCAGGTCCCTTAAAACAGAAGGAATATGAAATATGAATAATGATATTGTTTCAATGATAAAATATCACAAAAGTGTCTTTGTTTCCCATTCTGCAATTTTGAAATAAGATGTAAACTGCTCTTATTGTGATGGAGACTAAATAATCAGTACACTCCAATATTATTGATCCAAATTTTTATTGCCTTGTGTATGTTATCTTGAGATGCCACATTTGAGATTTACTCTTAATTAGCATAGGAAAATTCCTATCTTTCTATTTTTGAGAACCATGTAAGGTAATAAATACCACAGCAAGTACAGTAAATAATAAGGCAATTCACAGAATCATTTTATTTTTATTAGCCCACATATGGTGCACATTTTGAAAAAAAAAAGTGCGTTTCATAAAAGAATTTAGCAAAATATATATAATATGTTCCTCAAATATTTATGATAACTATATTAATACATTATGTTTACTAATAAACCATGTAGGAAATGAAAATGAATACAAAATGTAAGATTTATATTTGTCCCATATTAGGAAAATATAAAAACATAATTCATATCCAAATTTTAAATTTTTTTGGAGAAATAGAGAATTAAATCATTTTTTTTCTTTTAACATGCAAGAATCCTAAAATCTTAGATGATATTTTAAGAATAAGCATTATGAAATGTTAAGTAATTATAGCATAAAAATGTTCACTCTTTCACACTCTACAAATGATTTTTGTAAAAAAAGTAGCATTTCATAAATGACAATGCATATAAAAAATTATAAGCATACCAAAGTAATTGATTGGTTTCACATGAATACACATTTCACCCACCTAGCAAGAAGCAGTTTATGCTATGTCAATTTTGCTTGTGGGTTTTATCAATAAGACCATCGAACAAACTAAACTATATCTCCCCAAATCCCAAAAATCATTGGTAAATTCATGACCAATATAGCTCATATAATACATGAATTAACAGATAGGAAATATATATTCCCATGCAAACACTCAAATATAAACACACACACACACACACACACACACACACACACACACAATCTTTTACTATCATCAATAAAACATTTACAGTAGATTTCTTTCCCCACATGTTGCTCAAGATTGATCCATTCAGCCAGAAATGCTGGTCCATGCATATAATCCCAGGAGCTCAAGGGACTAAGGCAAGAGGATCACAAATTCAAAGCTAGCCTCAGCAAGTTAGTAAACCCTGTCTTAAAAAAAAAAGAAGAAAAGAAAAAGAAAAAGGTATGTATTTATCCCAGCTAATCTCCAAACATCTACTCATTCACATACTCCTTGGTGACAGAGATCTCAATATTTTTCTGAGATTTTGAAGTGATAGGAAAAGAACACATTTCTAACATTTAAAATAACTAAGTTAGCAGATAATAATACAATTATTTACAAATTAGAAGGAAATATTTTTTCTTTTATTTTCCACTATGACCGCAAATGTCACTGATGTAAAATATAAAGAAGACACTAATAGAAAAATAAGAAAAAAATGACAATTATAGAGAATCATGAAGTTTTTTAAATTATTTTCAAGAGACATATTATCCTTTTAAATTTTTATCAAGGTACATATAAATTTGTACACTCAATTTCAGTATTAGATTCAAACTATGAGTAAACCATTCAAAGAGCAGCATGAGTCCAAGAATCACTGCTTGATACCACTTCTTAGAATAGTTTTGCTCAAAGGTGGCTTTATATAGTAATGCATTGTTGTTGTTGTTGTTGTTGTTGTTGTTGTTAAGTATTAATGTCCAGGTTCCATGAGCTGTGAAACTGAAGATTGAATGTTTAATGTCAGATATATCTAGGCAGAAGACCACAAATAAATGTACGATGAAAACAGCTACAAACCAACCAAATCTCAAAGTTTTCCATAGAACATTTCACCCCCAAAACTTGAGAATACACATTCAAGTTGTAAGGTCATAAACATTTCAGTAAATTGTTAAAAAGTTAAAAATACTCAAATTATTTTCTTTCACTTCAACTGACTAAAATTTAAAATATCAATAATTGAAAAATGTTTGGGAAACATACAAATGCATAAAATTAAACAGGCTTCTAAATAATCCAGGAGTCAAAGGAGGAATAATAGATTAGAAAATACATTTAGATGAGTGAAAATGACAACAGGCACAAAATTGCAGGGTTCACCTAAAGAAATACTGAGATGAAAACAGCTATTCAATCTGTAAAAACAATAAGACAAGCAACAAATTTTACTTCACAATTTTTAAATTTATTATTAAACTATAGTAACTACACAGTGAGGTACACTGGCATGATGACAGAAAGAGAGACCGATGTACTAAAATTAAAGATCCAGAAAGAAAGCCATACATTTCTGGTCAAGTGACTTTTGACAAGGGTGTCAAAATACCTCAGTGAGTTAAGGAATAGGCTTTCCACAAGTTGTACTGAGAAAAATGCTTATTCACTGCCAAAGAAAGAAACCTGTTTCTTACCATACAATATATGAGAGAATTACCTCAGAATTAATCAAACACCTACAAGTACATGTGACATTGCAATACTAGAAAAAAAAGTGAGTATTAATCTTTGTAACCTTGGATTAGGTCACAGCAAAATTACAAAAAGGAAAAAAAAAGAAAAATATAACTTTAAGTAAAATTTAAAATTGCATGTTTTAAAGAACTCCATCAAGAAAGTATTTTTCAAGCCTATATATAACAATACGTTTGTATGTATATCCAAAAACATGGCTATTAAAAAACGGTGAGGGCTGGGGATGTGGCTCAAGTGGTAGGGCGGCGCTTTCCTGGCATGCATGAGCCCCGGGTTGGATCCTCAGCACCACATACAAACAAAGATGTTGTGTCCACCGAAAACTAAAAAATAAATATTAAAAAATTCTCTCTCTCTCTCTCAAAAAAAAAAAAAAGGTGAGAAATTGCTGGTGAGTATGGGAAGAAATTGGAACCATCACACACTGCTGTTGATTATGTACAATGAAGCATTCAGGTTGCAAAACGTTTTTTAGTTTCTCAAATGTTAATCAACAAAAATAGAAACAACCTAAAAAATCTTTCAAGGACTAGATGGATAAAAGCAAATTTGGCATATTCACATACAGCAATATCAGTCATAAAAAAGGGAATTCTGATACATGCTACTATATAGCTGATCATTGCAAATATTATTCTATGTGAAAAAGCCATCACAATGGGTCTGATGTTGAATAATTTTGTATACATGGAATATCCAGAGTAAGCAAAAGTGAAAGTACAGCATTTGTTGCCAAATCTTAAAGGAATGTCAGAAATTGAGGATTGGAAAGAGGTTGGTAATGGGTAAGGATTTTGTGAACACAGAAATAAGTATTGAATTATATACTTGAAAAGGGTCAAAGTTACACTACCTGAATTATATTACAATTTAAAATGAGAAAAGAACATTAAAAGAAATGTAAGAATCATGGGAATTCAAAATTTCAAAAACATCAATTTTAACATCAATGAGAGAAAATTATTTAAGATGCAGGACTAATTGTGATAAGCAGACCTTATTAAGATAACCATCAAAAAAGCTATAAAATGCATATTAAGGGAATTATAGAAGTTTTAATAAGGGTGCTAATTAGATAGTATAAAATATTTAAAGATGAAATATAATACCAGGGATTTGCTTTAAAATATTCCAATAGGAAAAAAAAATAAGAAACATAATATAAAACAAAAATAATTGCTAAATCTAGATATTATATTTATAGTGGTCATATCTCCATCATCTCTACTCTTGTTCTTGAAGTTGTTATGTTTCTAAAAATTTTTGAAAATGAAAATACATTGAAGTCTTGATTTTTGTTATATACAATTCTTAAGATGTTTTAAACATATTTGGTATCTGCTCTTGTCTCATGTTAGGATTTATACCCAGGAAATACTAAATAAAGTGCAGTAATAGCCCTGACCTTGATTTGCTCACTCACAAAACATATACACAATGACTCTTGGAGATACACAACTTTTAGAACAGAAATCCAGTCTTAAGTCACTGCTCCTAGTAACTTATTCTAAGCCAAATCACACATGTTTTTTACTGGACTAATATGTCAGTCTGGATGTAGTATTGTTTCATAAGGATTTCAATTTTAAGTACATGTCAATTTTAGAGACCCTTCATTTTGTTTCTATCCCCCAGTTTTCACATATGTACCTTTGCACTGACCGAAATATTCTGAAAATACGAACATTGTTTGAGGACTAAAAATGGTTATTGTTGCCTTATCAGCATTAGTTTTCCAAATTTTAGTGAGACCTCCAAAGAATGCCTAAAGTTTTGGCATTAACTCTACTTCAAGATTATCAAGAACAGCTTAGACTTTCTATACATTCTAGGAAATACCTGGTATTAAAATAGGCTAGTTTTGGGGCTGGGGATGTGGCTCAAGTGGTAGCATGCTTGCCTGGCATGCGTGCGCCCTGGGTTCGATCCTCAGCACCACATACAAACAATAAATATTTATTTAATAATAATATAATATAATCAATTTACCACTAAATTCAGAAAAAAAGGACTCATGGATTTACTTAATTACAGGCATGTATGTTTAGATTTCAAAAGATTTAAGACCACAGATCATAAAGATACCACAAGTTTTTAAAATAACATAGTCTTATTTTCCACATGGACACATATTTATTTCTGGGTTAAAGGATTATCATAAAGTTCCTTTCCATTAAATTTCCAATGTTCCTCTCTTAAAATGGGAGGGATAGCAGTTGCATCTTTCTTGATTATAAACCCTTCATATCCATTGTTTTGTGGACCTCTAGTCAAGAATACAGACCCCTTATGTCTATGTATGAGCCAAGCCCATCATTGTTACAGGTGAGACCTTGACATGAAGAAAACTTAGGTACTATTTGCCTGTACATAAATAATAATAGAATACTTTAGAAATATTTTAACATTCTTAAACTCTATTAAAAAGAAATTCAAAGACAGAAGTTTTTAGTAGCCTAGATTTGAGTACAATACAAAAAGCTACTTCTTCAGATTCCTTTCAACTTTATCATTTGTGTATTTCACATGAAATGAATTAAGATCAGAATTAAAATTTTATTGTGTAAATTATCATAATTTTCTCATTATGGAAATAATAAAATTGATACAATGTCTTTACATAAAACTATTACATTCAACAAAACCTTGAAAATACATTTTCTAGTGTAAATTTTCTTTTGATGTAATTCCTTTCAGCTATGGTCTTTATTAAAAGTGATTTGGTTTGGCCTTCCAGACCTTAGGTTTTACAGAAAAGACTGGTGTTTGCAAAAGGAAATAAAATGTTGAAATTAGTAATGAACAGAAAAAGACAATCTTAAACATACTGGTGGTGTCCTCTTTTATTTTACATAAACTCCAAATCAATTAATATATTGAAAAACATACATTTTCCTCTGGGGAACATGACAAATACCATGTCTCATTAAAGGTTAATTTAGTCTGAAAGAGATAGGAGAAAATAAAATTCATTTTGTTATGAAAAATATTCATCAGCAGAACACACATTTAGAACTAATTGCTATTATTGGTTGTACATACTTATTTAAATACTTTTATAAATATTATTCTTACATTCAGCTTATAGCAGTGGCATAAAAATTTATCTTACAGAAGATATTTTGAATCTTTTCAGTTGATCATGATCAATTTTATCATGAGTTTGCAAATTTGTATATACTTACTTAGTGATATATTCATTTCAAAAGTAATTTTTACTTCCATGAATTTTCAATTAATTTATTTGACTTCTAATGCACCCAACACAATATTCTGCCACTGCTTAATCAAAGCAATTAAACTAATATTTCTAAGTCATTTCTCCCTGACCTAGAAAATTTACTCAGTGATGTTAAACTATAATGAAAATAAGAAATATTGAAAATTGTTTTATTTTAAAGTCCATTAGCATTCCAGAAGCTTATCTCTATATATGACTAATGATTTTATGATAGTAAATAAAGCTAATGTTTTTTAAATAATTTTATATTTCATCAATATGAGAATATACACATAATTTTCAGAGTTTGAAGAAAACTAGATTGTCATATGGAAAAATAAATTCAGTTCTTCACTGTTTTCAGATCGTGGACTACTTACATCTCTACTTAAGCTAAAAATAGGCTTACTTTTGAACTAACAGCCTGAATATTAAAGACAGAATAACAATAATTTCAACTTCATAAATCTATAAAATAATTACATCTATATGAAATTTCATACATTTCTAATTTATACCTGTGAAATGATTGTACTTAGATACTATAATTATATTTCATTATCAATTAGATGGAGGCCCTTCCATTAGTATATAGAATTCTCTTTGACCACACCTAGATTGTATTTTCATTTCTAATGTCTCTTTAACTCTTCGTAGCAACAGAATTGCCTACTGCTCTGTGGTGGGTTGGGATATGGTTACTGTAAACTTTCAGTTGTACATCTTTATTTGTAACTTTTAAATGTTCTGATGTACTGATCTCTGAAATCAGACTCCCACTTTTCCTTTCTGTTTATACAATGCTATTCACTTTCAATGGTCCAGTTTAAAGTAATTTAAATATTTTAGAAAATTATAGAAAAGCTAATAATATCACCTATTTCATAAATTTAGTTTTCAGAATAAACTGTGTTCACTGTGATTCATATTTTTATGTTTCCATTTAGTTTTTTCTTTTTACTGGAATTGAAACCAGAGCCTTGGGCATGCTAGGTAAGAACTAGACAACTGAGACATATCTGTAGTCCACTGATTTTTTTATGGAAATTTTTACTTTAACTCCATGTATTTCTTTGAATGTTGAGTACATTATCTTTGCTCTTAAAAGTGTTTTGTGTGTTTGTAAGTTCTCTAGGTAAACACAATATCATCTTAGAATGAACTAAAGGAAACCATAGCAAAACAAAATGATCATATTACACAAAAAGTAAAACAAAACCAAAAATGACTATATAAGACATACTTTAATTTTTAAAAGTATTATTCAATATTTATTTCATGAATATGTATATAGAAAATGTTCAGCATATGACTTTTAATTAAGTTAATGAGGGAATAACTAAATTCATGTCCCATAACATTTTAGTTGATTGATTAAGCTTTATGTTTCTGGGTAGGAGGAGTGTCTGTGTCTGAGTCTAAAAGAGGAAAATTCCAGAATTTAAGAAAAATATGCTGGACACAGTGGTGTTGCCCTGTTATTCCAATTATTTTGGATACTAAAATAGGGTTGCCAATTCAAAACCAATCTGAGCAACTCAGGTCTTAAAACTAAAAAGAAAGAAAGAAAGGAAGAAAAAAAGGAAGGAAGGAAGGAAGGAAGGAAGGAAGGAAGGAAGGAAGGAAGGAAGGAAGAAATGGAGAAGTTACTCCTCAGTGGGAGAACACTTGCTTAGCATGTGTAAGGAACTACATTCAATCCTCTGTAGAATTAAAAATAAATAAATATATAAATAAATAAGATAAATAAATAAAGCTAAAAAATTAGCTTTATGTGCTAACAATTCCAGTTCCAGACATGCCAAATTTCCAAATGCTACTTCCTACTTATGATACACTTGTTCATCATTAGATTGAAGTGTAGGGATTAAGGTTGCTGTATTAGAACTCAAATATTAGAAGATTAAGGAATGCAAGGTCACTAAGCTTGTACAAATTCTTCTCTGAGGAGTTATTTTATAGTTGATAACATCTGATTTTTATGGCTTAAAACAATTCATTTGTCAATCAGATTCCCCCGTTTGGGGTGCAGGTACTAGGGATTGAACTCAGGGCACTCTACCACTGAGCCACATCTCCAATCTATTTTTTATATTATTTAGAAACAGGGTCTCACTGAGCTTCTTAGTGCTTTGCCTTTTCTGAAGCTGGTTTTAAATTCATGATTCTTCTGCTTCAGCCTGCCGAGTGGCTGGGATTACAGGTGTGTGCCACCACACCTGGCCAGATCCTTTAACATTTGTCTCATCATTTTTCATTTAGATTAGTAAAAACAAAACAAAACAAAAGAAACAAACAAACAAACACAAACAGATTATGACCATAGGAGGAGAAAACTTGATGGTTATACAACATCCGTTAACAGCAAATTGGCTGTGAGAGAGACATGCAAAATGTGTTTCAAGAGCATACTAAAATTTTATAATGTGATATTTGTGCAAGATATTTTATATCCATTAATCACTCTAAGAGCGCTTTTCCAAGCATCCAGAGAGATATTTAGGTTCATTTTGACATCAGTGTGTGTCAAGTCTGTAGTGTAATTGACCATATTTTATTTATTTATTTATTGCTAATACTTAGAATCTGACACCTTAGGCATACACAAATAATAAAAACAAATGTGATTTTTAAAAAAAAACATAAACAATCATCTTTATATTTGAGTATAATGCATTTTATTTTACATAAATAGTAGCTGTGTGTTACCTAATTTTCTTTTCAATATTGTGTATCATTTCAGAAACCATTAGTTGAGTAACAGTACATTGATCATGTAATCCTTGTCTGTCATAGAGAGACTGCCCTGATTTTGGCTTGAAAACATCCTCAGGGATGACCAGAAGACTACATTGGCAACCTCCTTTATAAGACAGTTAGAATTTACTAATTGCCAACAAACATTTTTTAAGGCATTGGAATGGTTATTTAAAAGGGTATAAATTGGCAGGATAGACACACTTTTTTCTTTCTTTTTAACCTTCTTCAGGCATGTAAGTCATATTTGATTTTTTTTGGCGGGGGGGTTAATGCTGAAAAAATAATGAACTAATTAAGATGAAGTATTTATTTTAGGTTATTTTAGCATATTTAGTTTCAATATGATATTTGTTCATCTATTCCTTTGGGGGTTGTGGAAAGACTGACAGTGATGATGATAGTACATTCCAGAGGAATTTGCTCATCTCATAGCAATAGGGACTCAAAGCAGGGAAGGGCTATGGTCTTTTGGTCTCAATAACTGCTTCAAGTGCATACACAGAATGACCCAACTTTCTTCCTCTGGCTTCCAACTGTGTAAATTCCCACTACCTCCCAGTTGAACCACAGTCTAAGAACCAAGTCTTCAACACATGGTCTTTGAGAAACATTTAGAATCCAAATTGCATCAATGACCGAATATTCATCTAGGTTTGGACCATAAGGTGATTTGAAGATGGAAGCCATTTATTGAATATATTGCAATTCATTGTTTGAATATTCCAATTTGTATTCATTAGATTTTGAGTGTGGGGCCATACATGGTCTGTGATTTTTCACATATGTATGTGTGTATATGTATGAGACTTAATGTGTTTGAAACAGGCACTGCTTTATGTGTATAATTGTCATTACTTTTTCTTGCATACAACTAAAGTCTTAAAACAATAGTAGGTTGTCAGTACCTGCCCTGGATGCCCACACAATTGTCCTGGAGCAAGAGATTCTGAATAATTCTTGCATTCTGCAGTGACTTGGGTGTTACCTCTGCTCAGATTTATGGGGCATGGCTCCAGGAGTAGGTGTTACCTGCTGGGTTTGAGTTACACCCACCTGTTCCTTTGCAATCCTACCCCTTTGCCCTTTTTGGGATAGAATGTTTCAAGGAAACTCCCCTTGTGTCTCTCCTATAAAATAATAAAGAATTCCACTGTCTCTCTCTTTTTGTCCACACACTCCTAAGGTCAGAGAGCCATTTTGGATTTTGAAAAGGTACTTCTTGTGTTTGCTTGCTTTCTTCGCCATTTTCTCAAGTTATTGGGATAATTAGATTAGTGAACCCAGCATAGGTCGCCAGTAAGGATAGATGGCAGTAGGAGACTGAAGGAAATAGAAATTCTCCTTTCAAATGCAAAAAATGTCTTCAAGATTGTTAGTCTGGTTTGATGAATCCATACCATTTTTGTCACCCAAGTTTTAATATTTTTCCACCTTTTCTAAGAATGACTATTGAAATCCTAATGGTATATTTTAGGAAGAGAATGGGAAATATATGAAAATCAAAAATTTTTCTAAATAATAAAATAGTATTTGTTATTAAAGGTCAATATAATTTTTTTAATTTAATTGTACATATTAATCGAGTTAAGTGTAAAATTTCAATATATGCTTATAGCTTGCACCAATCAAATCCAGTCTCCCTTTATCCATCCTTCTCTTCAACCTCTAATAATCTCTAGTCTATATTCATTTCTAATTTTCTTTTATATTTTTAAATATCCATCTAAGAAAGAGAACATATGGTACTTGTTTGTCTGTTATATTTCACTTAACATAATGCTCTCTACTTCCAACCATTTAGCTCCATATGATTTCATTCTACTTTATGGATGAATAATATACATGAAACATTTTCTTTATCAATTCACCCATTGATGGATCACTAGTTTGATTCCATATCCAAGCTATTGGGAATAATGCTATAATAAACATGGGAATACAGGTTTCCTTTTGGCATGATGATTTCATTATCTTTGGGTACATATAAATACCCTAAAGTCGGATAGCTAGAAAAAATGAAAATAGTATCTTTTGATAGTATCTTAATAGTATTCATATATGAAATATAGTAGAGCCCTTACAACAGTGCTAGGCAAATAATTATTGCTTTATGAGAAATTGTTAACTGAATAAAATAAATTAGGAATTTATCCAAGAAACAATTTCTCCAGGTGTCTAAAAGCATCATGAATGCAAAGATTATCTTTCATCTACATTTTCAAACTAATTTTGTCATGACTAATTAAATGAATAATGAAGGTCATGCAGACACTGTGTAGACCTAACATTCAGCAACAGGATTTCAATAAAAATGTAAAAGTAAGTTTAAGAAAACAATCTCAAGAACAGAGCATTGACGGGTTTAAATAACCTCTCATTCAAAGGTGTTGACACTTGCACTTACGGCAGAAAAACCACTTAAAAGAAATATCTTTAAAACTATAAATACCACCAAACCTAGACCTTGTAACAAGTTCACTGCTATAGGCATTTTCTGAAAAAACAAAAAAAATTTTGTGTGTGCAATATTTCATTATTAACTTCTTAACACACATGGAAAAAAAAGAAAGCAGAAAAAGGCAGATGACATAAGAATTATTTGAAATGATTTACTTGCACTTTTAATTTCTTTGCGAAAAATTATAATTTACACTGATTCAAAACCATATTTATCATGATATTCATAAAGATGTTAATTTTTCTAAATGAAAACACTACATGCTTCTCCTCAACACATTGCCACTTATCATTAGTTTTTGTTTATGGTCTGTTAGTCAGTTTCAGTCCGTGTGACAGTGCTCATATCCAAGCCAATTTCAATTAATATCTTAGTAAGATTTTTGAGACTTGGTGTCAACTGATTTATTAAAGTCAACTTAGATTACATCAAAGAAATTAATGCTAGTCACTAATTATATCAAAATAAGTAATCTATTTTTCTGACATTACTTATTCCCTATCCTTCTTTCTAAACTGAATTTTATTACATAGTGCACTATTTCTATCTTTTTCCTTTTATAAGTTTTTCAACTTCCTAAACGTGGCTGTGTGAAATATTTTTGGTTGATTATTAACAAAATCATTGGCCTTACTTCTTCCTTAACAAAATCAAATTTTATTTAGATACATAGCTTCCATTGAATACAGGACACATGAAATTTAGTCCTAAATTAAGGGTAAAATTACAAGTATTACAGTTCATTCATAAAAGTCCAATTACTCTTGGTAATGAGTAAGATCATGCAAAGATATATTTGCATGTAAGCAGAAATATATTAAGAAAATTATTGAGACTGATTTTCCTTGTTCATTATAATATATCCCTCTTCTGAATAGATACTTTCAGTTTATATATAAGGCCTGGTATTCCAGTAGTTCTCTTGAGACCATGATGTAAGTTATCTAGAAGGAATACACCAACAAGTGAAACTTGAAGAATAGGGAAAGAACTTGGAACTTTGAAAACAAGATTAAGCCCAGTATTAATTCATATGGAAATTTCCAGATTAAAAAAATTCATTTTGTTGTTATTGTTGTTTTGTTTTGTTTTTGGTTTAAGCTTGAATCTGGGACACTTGAAACATTCCCCCAAAGTATTATTTTACAATAATCCTTTACCCACCAAGACATAATTGTACAGTATAAACATTATTAGTTTTTAGAAAAAAAGAAAAGAAGCAAGTGATTTATAGCTAATGATCAGTATTTTAAATGTTCATAGCAATTTAAATCTACCAGATCAAAAATGATTGTAACTAATTTGCAATATACCCATCTAATAAAAGATGATACATTTTATTTCAACACAAACAAAAATAGTTCTAGTTTTGTACATGTCTAAACTTACATTGTTCAATAGGGTTGTCATTAGCTATATGTAATTATGTGCATTTATCTTTCAAAGTTATTGAAGTAAAATTAGTGTTGTAGCTCAGTATCTTTAAACATGTTTCAAGTGTTCAATAGTAAAATGTAACTTATGTTATTCCTGTTACTTAAGATTTTCATCATCATATTTTTATAGAATAGTTAAATATTGTTTGTTTTTACCATGTTATATATTTTCATTCATCAATCTTCACAGAATTCCAAATAAAAATAATAATTTCACTCATATTTAGAAGCTTATAAAATTAAAAAGATGAACTTAAAAGTATGTAAACATTGTCAGTTTTATGTTTGATATAGAAATTTTTATCAAACTCATTAATGATGTATTTGTAGAGTTTTGTTTCTTCCAAGGGATTGTTCTCCTCAACTGATGAAGAAATTGTTTTCCATATTGCCAAATTTTAGTAGTAATTCAAATCTAAAGAGAATAACCTCTTGCACCTGCTAAGTTATGTATCTGTGGAATGTAAGTTTATTTGGCTGTACAATTTTCTGATTGTGAGAAAACCACAAATCCCTTCTGAAATTGATTTATATCCATAAAGAAGTATTTCAGGAATTTCTAAAATTACAAGAAATATGTTTTTTCCCTAATCTCCTATGATTGTGACACCAAGTTTTGCTTTGAAGCTAATTTTAAGATCTGTTTAGAGAGCAGCACATGAATGCAAAATAAATATAGAAAGAGGCCGAATATGGTAGAAGTATGAGGAATATTATCATTTGTTTGTCACCACTTAAGATAATAATGCATGCTGATTAAGAGCTCAGCATATTCTCTCACTCCTTCACTCCCACTGTTAACACTGCCTAGGTAAACTAGAACAACATATGATTTAAGCTACTTTGGAATATCATTGAAAATGTACAAAAGAGAGCAGTGATCTAAGAAAGATGTTTATTTCTCAGCTACATAAAATTTGATAACTGCAAAGTCATATGGAAAAATTCTTTCAAAATACCAGATTTTCTTTTTCTCTTATCCATTTACATGTAGCTGTGTTCTTCATATTGAAAACCAGACTCAATTGCCAACAGGGAGGCACATGACTGTAATCTCAGCAGCTCAGGATGCTGCAGCAGGAGGATAACTAGTTCAAAGACAGCCTTAGCAAAAGTGAGGCTCTAAGCAACTCAGTGAGACCCTGTCTCTAAATAAAATACAAAAAAGGGTTGGAGATGTGGCTCAGTGGTGGAGTGCCCCTGACTTCAATCCCTGGTACACGCTCCCTCCCCCACCTGACCCCCCAAAAAATAACTACACTCAACAAAGTATGGATTTTGATCTGCTTAAAGAATTGTAAAGAGCAAATTCATGTTGAATAATTTGCTCTTATAAAATGACAGAAATTGAGCACATTACTACTAATAATAACACTGTATTCCAGTGTTGGGGTGCATATATATATATATATATATATATATATATATATATATATATTGCTATAGTCTCTTATTAAATAGTCCCTTATTAAATAGTCCCCTTTATTGTTCTATAATAATTCTTTTTATCTAGTGACAATTTTTTACTTAAAGACTATTGTGTTTGATGCAAGTGTAATCATTGCTACTGTTTCTGTTTATCATTTGCATGGAATGTTTTTTCTTATTTCTTTACGCTTATTTGTATCATTAAAAATAAATCAATCTATTATATGTAACATATACTGTACTAACTTTTGAATCTTCGCTCAGTCTTTTTGATTCTATCCATTATTACTCAAGTAATTATTTATAGGTAAAGACCTACTATTGCTATTTGCTTCCTTATAAGTTTCAGTCTCATTTGTAGTTTCTTTGTTCCCTTTTTTTTCTTTTTTGTCTTCCTTTGACATTCAATGAATTTTTTACAATGATATTGTTTGACTGCTTTCTCCTTACCCTTAACATATCTACTGCTCATTTTTCTTTGTCATTAATATTATTCTTCAACAAAACATTCAAAACAGTTCATTTAAACTTTGTTTGAACATCACTTCAATAACATAGAAAACACTTTATAGTTTTACTTCTCTCTTTGTTATTTATATCATAATTTATGTATTTTAATATCATTTTCATTAGCAAATTATTAGAGTTATTAATTTATTTATTTGCCTGTTTATTTATTTATTTACTTATGGTACTGGAAATTGAACCCAGGGCACATAACCACTGAGCCATATCCCCAGCACTTTTTGAGTATTTTATTTAGAGATGGTCTAAGTTCCTTAGGGCCTCACTAAATTGCTGAGGCTGGGTTTGAACTCATGATCCTCTTGCCTCAGCCTCCTGATTTGCTGAGATTAGAGGCATATCCTACCATCAGTTGGCTTATATCAGTTACTTTAAATAATGTTTAAAAATTTATTCTCATTTGTTATATGTAATAGCAGAGTGCATTTCAATTCACATTACACATATAGAGCACAATTTTTTATATCTGTGGTTGTACACAACATAGAGTCACAGCATTCATGTCTTCATACATGTACTTAGGGTAATGATGTCCTACCACTTTATATATATATATTTAATTTTATACTAGAATTAAAAGTCACTTATGTATCCTCACCACAGTGCTATAGTATTCAGAATTTTATTAGTCATTTACTTTTATGTTTTGTGCTTTCAGATGTTTTTGTCATGCTGATTAACCTCCTTTTGTTTCAATTTGAACTACTATGTTTAGTATTTCTTATAAAGCAATAGGGTATGAACACACTCAGTTTTGGCTTGTGCATTGTGTCTTTATCTGTCCTTCATTCACAAAGAAAATTTTTCTGGGTATAGTATTGTTGATTGGCACTTTTTTTTTTCTTTTTACACTTGGAATCTACCATTCCATTCTCTCCTGTCCTGCAAGATTCGGGTTGAGAAATTCCTATGTTTTAAGTCATTTTTCACTTATTGTTATGAAATGGTCTTTTGTTTGGTTTTGGCTTTTGACAACTCAGTTATAATATTTCTCAAAACTTCTATAGGCTCAAGCTATTTAGAATCCTTTGAACCTCATGAATTGGAATGATTTGGGAGGTTTTCTGTTATATATTTAAATAAGCTTCTGTCTCTTATTCCTTCTTTATTCTTTCTGAGAATTTTATAATGTATATACTGATTTGGTTGATGGTATCTCATAAGTCCTGTAGGATAACTACTTTTTATTCCTTTTTTTTTCTTTCTTCACTCTGACAGGATAATTTCTAATGATCTGTATTTGAGTTTGGTGATTCTTCTGCATGATTAAGCCTATTATTGAAGCTCTCTATTGAATTTTTAAGTTTTAATTTTGTATTTTTAGGCTTCAAAATTTGATCATTTTATGCCTTTAATTTCTGTTGAATTTTTAACATTTTTCAGGCATTAGTTTTGTAATTTTCTTTAATTGTGTTTCTCTGTTCTCTTATAATTCACTGAGTATAAAGATGATACTTAATTATATTTCAGACAATTTGTATATGTCCACATCTTAGTGGGCAGCTTGAATCCTTATTTCCTCCCTGTGGGGGTGTCATAATTTCTTGATTCTTTATGAAAGGCTTTTCATTCCTGAATCCACATCATAAAAAAGGTGAGAGTTTCTATAAATGCAAATACGAAAATGCAAGACTTCAAGGTCTATCAATCCTTATTAATTATTCATTTTTCAGTCCTGTAAATACAGCCCTGGCATTGAAAGCCTTCTAGTATTTTTCCCTGGGAAAGGTACCCCTAATTGTTCATGGTCATGCCTTTCCCCAATCAGGATAGTTGAGCCAAGTGCTAGTATCTGAAACTTCTGTTAACATATGTATGCTGAATGCAGATACAAATGCAAATCATGAAAGATGCATGGGGTAGAATATACAGGGCTTGTGTAGGCTGCTAGCTACGTCAGTGAGCTGGTTGCGGGTTCACAGACAAGTGGTCCTATGGAGTTTGTGGTTGGAGATCTTCATAAAGTCCTTGAGAAATTTAGCAGTTGGTTTGCCTTTCACAACTATGATGAAATTGCTATGTGCTCTTACACATTTTCTGTGCCCCTAGCTTCTGCTATATGAAATCCATGATTTGAGGAGAAATGTAGAATACTTTTCTTGATAATTTTTTAAATTGGTAATCTAGTACAACACATAAATGTCTTTTGTTAATTGTGAAAGATTATTTAAAATGTGTCGATAGACTCATTATGACATACAATAAACAGATTTAAAAAAACTGTAAATAATCATGGTGTAATTTAAAAGTTAAATTTTCAAAATAATTATAGGTGAAGTGAAAACAAGATTTCAACTTACAAAAGATAAATAATGGCATCTAACATTATGTTACCAGGAACTTTATTTAATGTATTTGTGAAATTTAATATTCAATATTTAAATTTCTCACTTGAACTCAACCATGGCTAAATAGCTAAGCTGTTCAAGTGTCAGCACCAGGTTCTTTAAACAAAGAGAAAGACAAAAGTCATCTTGTTACTAGCAGAAGGAGTGGAAAAATAGCTGTTTTAAAATAATCCAAGAGTCTTCTCCGTAATCATTCTGAATCAGTAGGGGCAAATGTTTGACTAGAACGTTAATTCAACCAGCAGAAAAAAAAATATGATCTCACACCCCCGCTTCAACCAAGGCTGTAAAAAGTGATGAAAAATATTTGTAACATCCAGTGACAAAGGACCACTGAAAGACTGAGCTTTAATCATAAGATTATAGAACATTTTTCCTTCCTACTCAATCTAGTACTACAGTTACAGGACATCACTGTAACTGGGTTATAGCTAAAAGACCTGTAAGACAAACACGATATAAGCAAGAGTAGTTAAGAAAATACAAAGAATAACAGGGTAAAAAAAGTAAAAACACAGAGGAATTTAAACTTCTTTCACATAAACCAATAAACAATAAATATAACAGCGACGATTTTAAATTAAAATTTTATGCTAATGTAATTTCAGTCAAAGTCTTAGATTTTTTGTTTGTTTGTTGCTTGTTTATCTATTTTTTAAAATTTTTTGGTATATATGCAAACTGAAATTTAAGTTTGATTGGAAGGACCAAAAGCCCAGAACAAGTAAGTCAACAATGAGTATTAAGAACAAAGTTGGAATGGTGACATTGTTTGACTTGAGCATTTACTATAAAGCTATTATAATAAAAATTTTTGTTATTGGCAAAAGATTAGACAATTATGTGAGTGAAACAGAATAGATAGCCCAGCCCAGCAATACACTCAAACTAACCAATCTTTTTAAAAGACACCAATACATAATTTTGGAATGAATAGTCTTCTCAAGAATGGTTCTAGAAAAAGTTTGTTTGAATGTCTGGAAGTTTAAAAAAAGAAAAAAATATTACAAGAATCTTAGACTTACATAGTTCACAAACATTATTTCAAATAATGGATAAAAAAAATGTGGCATTTATACACTATGGAGTATTACTCTGCATTAAAAAATGACAAAATTATAGAATTTGGAGGGAAATGGATGGCATTAGAGCAGATTATGCTAAGTGAAGCTAGTCAATCTTTAAAAAACAAATACCAAATGACTCCTTTGATATAAGGGGTGTAAACAAGGACAGGGTAGGGACGAAGAGCTTGAGAAGAATATTTACAGTAAACAGGGATGAGAGGTGGGAGGGAAAGGGAATGAGAAGGGAAATTGCATGGAAATGGAAGGCGATCCTCAGGGTTATACAAAATGTCATATAAGAGGTAAGGAGGGGTAAGTCAAGAGAATACAAATGGAAGACATGATTTACAGTAGAAGGGGTAGAGAGAGAAAAGGGGAGGGGAGGGGAGGGGAGGGGAGGGGGGATAGTAGACAATAGGACAGACAGCAGAATACATCAGACACTAGAAAGGCAATATGTCAATCAATGGAAGGGTAACTGATGTGATACAGCAATTTGTATACGGGGTAAAAGCGGGAGTTCATAATCCACTTGAATCAAACCGTGTAATATGATGTATTAAGAACTATGTAATGTTATGAACGACCAATAAAAAAAAAAAAAAAAAAAAAAAAAAAAAAAAATGCATAATAGGACTAATTTTAAAATTCAGTATTATAAAATTTGTAGAAATAATAAAACAAAATATCTTTTAGCAACAAATATTAGATACACAACAAAAATCAATATCCATAAATAAAATGCTGATAAATGGATCTTCATGAAAAAAGGAAATGAAAATAAAACTAGAGACTGTGAAAATACATTTTCTACTACATATTTAAAACATATTGAATAGAAAATTGAAAAAGTTTTCTTAAAACTCAAGAAAATAAACAAAACAAAACAAAACAAATTGAGTACTAAGAAAATATTTAAATAGGATCTACAGATTAAAAGTAAGAATAGGGGAAATTACTCATAGTCAGTAATTGAAACAATAAAATGATACAACTTTAAGTCTATTAGAAAGGCTAAAATTCAAACTGACAATTATTAATGCTGGCAAGGTTTAAATAGCAACACTCCCATTCATCATGCTTGAAATGCAAAGTGCCACACCCACTCTGCAAGATATTTTGACAGTTTCTTACAAAATTGAACAGTTTTATCCAATCGAGAGAAAGTGTTTCACAAAACTTACTTGTGGTATGCTTCAGTACTCTTAATGGTGCCCATATATTTCTACTTTTAAAAATCTTTAAAAAGAAAAAAATCAGGTTAAAATAAAATTTAAATATGAAAACAAACAATTGCTTGGGATAAGGATATTGAACTCAGTTAAACATATTACTGTATATTTGAAGAATATATTATTTTTGAAGATTCAAGGGTGTGGACAATGATCAATATTTATTAAAGTTTTAAAAGATAAAAAAATCGAAAAATAAACACATGTTGACTCTTTGTAATATCTTACTATTTAAATTAAAAAGGTGACAAAAGATTAAAATTTTTAGGAAATGCTGGGCAAGGTGGCACACACCTGTAATCTCAGTGGCTTGGGAGGCTGAGGCAAATTACAAGTTCAAAGGCAGTTTCACCAAAAGTGAATCACTAAGTAACTCAGTGAGACCCTGTCTCTAAATAAAATACAAAATAGTGCTGGGTATATGACTCAGTGGTTGAGTTCAATCCCTGGTACTCTCCCAAACAATAAACATTAAAAAAATTTTAGGAAATGCATTAAGATTTTAGTACAACTTATATCAGAGTTTTATGATTACAAGAGATTTGTTTTTTTTAATAATCCCTTGTGTTATAAAGTTTTAAAAATAAGCATTATAAAAAATAAAATGGTTATATATTAGGTACATTTTTCTATAACTTTGTTGGCTTTTTTATTTCTTGGGGTATATATTTAGAATTCATCATATAAACTAGTGAAATAAAAGGATTAAGATTACTTTAAAATATGTTGGGAAGACAAATTATTCTGTAGATTTAAAATGACAGAGAATAAGCCATACCATTTTATAAAAGGGACTCCAGATGTGGCAGGAGGATAGATTGGTTAGTTTGGGAGGCAATTTTTGTCCCAAATGTGCTTTCATCTGTGATGGCAGCAGTCCTTTATTAATAAGACTTTTTTTTCTATTAATTGGAAATGTTTGCATTTGTATAGAAAACTTTGGGGAGGGGGTGTGGAAAAAACATATAGTGTCCCTTCTGTTTATTTCATAAAGGCCCTTGTAAATGATTGTATAAAATTCTGTTATTCACCTTTCTTAACAAATAGACAGCACCAGCCCTTGTGAACAGAGCTCATTATCTTTAATCTCTAGTAGAAAATATCATAGAGGATTTTGTTTTATTTTCTTTTCTCAAAAAGTAATGCACCTTGGTATGTAATTACATATTCATAATTACCTGCCTTTCTTGGCCCCCCCATAGGAATTGTCTGAACAATTTGTATGTAGAGTAATATACCATATATGGAATATGTTTCTCAGCTTTTCAGTTCCTTTCCTGGGATTTATATGCCCTTATTTAACATGTTCCTTGTTTCTGTTATTATGCAAGAAATCATGCCTGATTAAGTTCAGACAGTTTGCAAAGCAGGGGGTTTGTGTAATTGCGATCATGCTCTGCAGGTTCTTACTTAATTGTCATCTCTTTTGAAAGTAGATTAAAGAACTTTTTTAGAGTGTGCTGCTCACCTGTTTGTTCATTACATTAATTTAAGTTGTCTTTCCTGCTATTTGTTAAAAACCTATCACCGGGAGAATTTGGTGAGGTCATTTTTCCCCCATCCTTCCTATCTGCCTAAAGGCATTATGTCAGTTTGTCATAGAGTATATCATGTGTTCAGTGAATTCCCTACTTTTTTTCAGATACTTTGAATGATAAAAGAGTCAGTCTCTCTCCCTTAGAATACATAAGTACAAAATCTTAAAACATGAGAATGGATTTCAGAACATTTAAGTAAAAATGCTTATAAAAGACATTGTTATTATTATTGCGCTTTCTTTCTTTCTTTTTTTTTTTTTAAATGTTTTCCATTCAACCCAGAGCCTTGCTCATGCATGGGAGCATACTATCAGTAACCCTCAGCCCTAAAAAGATATCCTCAATATATGAAATAGTGGATACTTCTTGGCAAGATGCTGCAAATCAGCACTTTTTTTCTACAAAATGTGTGCCAACAGGAAATTCATTTTCTGAACTAGAATTTAACTTTTTACTTGCTATAGATTTGACAATAAATGCCTTATTTGTTTATTGTTACTAATAACCCTGCATACTTATAATTTATGTATTTGAAAGTTTGAGAATATATATATGAAAAGATAATTGAACATAAAATATTTAATATGATTCAATAGAATATTTTATTAAATAATTATTTTGGTATTAGGGATTGAATCTAGGAGTGCTTTAACACAGTTATATTCCCACCCTTTTTATTTTATTTTATTTTATTTATTTTATTTTTTTAAGAGAGAGGTGAGAGAGAGAGAGAGAGAGAGAGAGAGAGAGAGAGAGAGAGAGAGAATTTTTTAATATTTATTTTTTTTTAGTTCTCGGCGGACACAACATCTTTGTTTGTATGTGGTGCTGAGGATCGAACCCGGGTCGCACGCATGCCAGGCGAGCGCGCTACCGCTGAGCCACATCCCCAGCCCCCCACCTTTTTTATTTTGACATAGAATCCAGCTAGGTTGTTGAGGCTTATCTGGAACTTATGATCCTTCTACCTCAGTCTGTTAAGTTGCTGGCATTACATGCATGTGCTAAAATTCTGTGTTCATTGCATAAAGTTTTTGATTACTTGAAGATAAAAAACTAAAGCAAAAAGTGGTCAACACAGTAGTGCCAAGATAACTAGTAAATGCTAGACTTTATATTGAAAACTGACTGATTTGGAAATACATGCTTTTATATTTACAGCATATTTCTGTATGATAATTCTGCATTTTAGTTAATAATTAGAGCTCAGTGGAAAAACATGCTGTGTGACAGGTCATAAAAAGAGTTTTGAGCATGAATAAAGCAAGAGAAAGAGAAACTCAAATCAAAAAAACATAAAATATAAATTTTTTTATTATTTTAATAAGGATTTATGTTTAGTAAGGATTACATTTTCATAATAAGTGTCACTTAGAAAATTAAAGAATAGCCCTGTCATCATTCTATCATTTATAAATTGCTGTGTGTAAGTAAAAAGAAGCCTATTGCTTGGTAGTTTGTATGTGGACTTAAATTTATGGTATAGCTGGGATTTTTATAAAATCTTTACAATATCCCCTTGGAGTCCTTCTTAATAAAGGCTTTTCACAAGATCTTTGAGTATTCATTATGAAAAGAATTTCATTTTGCAAATTTTCATCAACACAGTATAGCCACTAAAATTTTATTTCAGAAAATATTTGAGACTGATATAGTTTATTTGTGAATTATTTAATGAAAAAAAACCGTGTAAATGAAAAAATAATGTGTTCAGGGACATCTATAGTGTTTTTGTAAATGATGCTAATTTATATTTCCACTTATAATGTGTGTGGGGTTCCTGTTGTTAATAATTTCGCCAACATTTTTTTATTTTTTTATTATAATAGTAACTTTATCAGGTGTGAGGTCATATCCCATTGGGATTTTAATATTCATTTCCCCAGTGAGTAGTGATGTTGAACACTTTTTAATATGCCTGTTGGCTATTTGCATACTCTCTCTTGAAAAATTATTCAAGTCTTTTGCTCATTTTAAGAGTCAGTTTTTGTCCTTATTAATGAATTGTTTGAGTATATTATATATTTAGTATGTTAATCCTTTGTCAGATTTACAGTTATAAATATTGCCTTCCATTTTTTAGTTTATTTCTTTATTCCATGAACTCTTTCCTTTGCTGTGTAAAAACATTTTAGTTTGACATAATCACATTTGTCTATGTTTGCTTTTGTTTCCTGTGATTTGAAGGGTCCTTATCAGAAAAAAAAAAAAAAAAGAGCATTACATAGGCCAATGCCATACAGCTTTTCTTCTATGTTCTCTTCTGATAGCTGCATTATACAGTTTTCTTAATAGAAGAGGAAGAAATGTATTCTTTCCCCAAAGTGCAGATTCATTAATACTTGTTTACTCAAAATTTCTATGAGGGTTATAATATATAACACTATGGCAGACAAAATATGTAGCTCAATAGAACTTTAATTTGGAAAATCACTTGTAAAGATGTTATATGATCCAAGACAAATAGGTAAATTGTTTTTAATCCTAGAGTTAGCAAGAGCTAGAAAATGCTACTCACCCAAAAAGCTTATGAAACCAAGAGAGGTTTACCCAAGGCTCAGAAACTATGGCTGATCAGAGGAAGCTGAATTTATGAAGAAGATATAACCATTGCCAAAGATACTGCCAACACTGAAAACAATGTGGGAGAATGCCCTAGGTTTCTCATTCATCTTGTTATCCATTCTCTTGCTAGTGCCTTGCATCATCCAAACTTTCAGGAAACAAGTTAGCAAGGAAACTTGCAAAGTGCGGTTTGCAAAAGTTTACTGAGACTGTTTAATTACAGAAAGTCAACTGACTTGACTATCAGGCTCTATTTGTTAACCATGGGTACTCTAAACTTTCTATTCATATAAAATTCTGTAATTCCATTTAACATGACTCAATTATCCATTGTACCAAAGAAAATCCTCTTATCTTTTCTCCTGTTGAGTAAATATAACTAAAGTTAATAATAATAAAATAAAAGTCTTCTCCAGACCTAGAAAACTTGTGCATAGATATAGAAGAGAAAGAATACAATTTTATTATTGCCTAAGCCTTGGCCAAGTATGTGATATGTATCACAGGCAATCTGCTAGGAGACTGCAAGGACAAAGAAGAAATCTCACCTTCTGTGTAGCCAAGTGAATAGAACTCATTGCACACATGTTCTCAAAGTAAACAATAGTCATTCTCAACAAGAGAACTTGATGGTACCACTAGTCTACCTAATCCATTCCAGTTCTCTTGGAAATCTCTGTGCTAATCTCTGTTAAACAACCAACTCCATCTAAAGAAAAAAACCAAACTTCTTACATCTTTATTACATGAAGTAGTTTTGCAGTTTGGAACAAAATATCCACCAGAAGATATTAAATACCCATCTTTCCTCAGAAAGTGGGAGGTAGAGGTGTTCTCACACTTAATGTTTTTATTTCAAAGAGATTGTTATAAGGTCATTGAGAAAGACATTCCTAGTTAAAGAGACTTACTTAGCTTTTCAAAAGATTTATACTCATTTCAAAAAGAAAGAATGAATGCAGTTATAGTTTTTTTAAAAGTAAAAGTTCTGAAAAAGGAAGTGGAGGAAGCCACTTGAAGTAAGCCACTTTTTAATTTTGTTTGGCCCCAGGCCCCAAAATAAGCATAAATGCTCTCATCATTCACTGCAGCCTACTCAAAATTCATGCTCTTTATCTTTCCTTTATCTCTGATCTAAAAGTATCTGATCAAGATCAGATCATCCATGAACTAAAAATCATAAAGCTAAGTCTTACCATCTCTCTTTAGCCAAAATACCAGGGAAGAGAGAAACAGAAATAAATTTCCGGAATATGTAGCCATATAGATAAAATGTACATTATTATAATGTCTTCCTTTCAGCTGTTCCCCCAAAAGATTTTACTGATATTAGTTACAAGTATTTCATTGTTCATAAATTTAGGGCTGTTTAAATGGTTTATCTGTACTTTTGTTTTCCCCTGATAAATTGTGTTCTCAAGAAATTTCATTTTGATATCACCACTTGTTGAAGAAAGCAAGCAGGGTCCAGCCTTTGGTTCCTCTTCCAATCATCTCTAAAATGGAATCCCCTTCAAAACAAAGAAGCTGTTCACAAATATTAAATCATATGGTGCCATGAACTTTTTAAAAATAATATGTGTTATTTTAATAACAGTATTAACAATAACAGTGGCAAGTTCCTCATTTAATATTTATAAACCTTAATTGATTTGAGAATGGTAGAACACCATAAAGATTTTGGATGATTCCACCTGTTTAAACTCCCTTAGCAAATGGCTTAATCAAAGATCTCATTAGAATAGGAAAATATTTATTTATGCCAGGATTATAATTTCAAGCCCACCTTTAAGATCTATAAGCATCATTCAGTGCCCTTACTTCATTCTGAGCTCATCAAGTTATGGCCACTGCTTCGTTTTGAAACTTCCTGTGTCCTTTACAAACTTAAAAGCAGGCCTCAGATCTCATTGCCATGAGTCATGTTCTGCTCCAGCTGCTGTTCAGACCGTTCCTGTTTTCAACCAACTCTCTCTAAATAGTCTGAATTCTATATTTTCTCTTCCTAAACATCTCATTTATCTATCATTGACAGAGATCTGATTTCTGCCCTTTTTGCTTAAATCACCAAATTGCTGCTTTTTGCTAAATCCACTTGGCAGTATCTAGGTGTAACTTTTATATTTGAGAACATCAAGGACTCTTTTTCTCAAAAATTTTCTCTTCTGGCATCAACAACAGTAACCTACATTCACTTATCAAATAGTTAAGAATGAAAAAGTTCACCATCATGTTTTTATATTGAAGCAAAAAGCTTTAATTATGTGTTCTGCATACCCCTCTCAGCCTCAAATGGTTAATTATTCTCTATAAGTGCCCAGATGGTGCTTCATATTGGTTAATATTGGGTCTCTGGAGTAAGACAACATTACCTTTAATTCTGACTCTGCAATTAACTAGTACTAAGAAAATACCTGTGATTCACCTCTCTCATCTGTAGATCTAGGAATAAAATAGAGATAATTCATGAAAATTTTAGCCCATTTCTTAACAAATAATTATTTCGGTTTTATCAAGCTATTGGAGAATTCAATAATATAATAAATGACAGGAAATAAAGCAGTCCTTGACCTTGTAAAGATTTTCAGGCTGCAAAATTCCATGAAGACATGATTCTAAAGAATGAATAAATTTTGGAAAGAATACATGGTACCTGTTGTATATGGTTATGGTAAATGGAAAGTTTTGCTTTCAGTCCCAAATAGAAGTCTAGGGTGTAAATGAGAAGTTTGATAATTGAAAATCTTGATATAAAATAATTTTAGATTTGGAAACTTGCAATAAGTTGGAAAGAAAAGAGTACTTGAAAATGCTGACTCCTAAAGCCATCAATCTAAATTTAACATTTAGGCTGTTTTGGCTTTTATTATTTCTTTCTTAAGAAGTGAATCTGTGGGCTTATTTCCTAAGTCAACAGTCTTCATCATTTAAGGAGTCTCAAGAGAAAACTATTGCATATTCAGTTTTCTATACATTGGGTACCACCACCTCCCCAATACCAATAGTGATAGAGATTTTAAGATAAGTTAATACAACCAAAATAAAAAGTTGAAGAAAGTTTAATGAGTCTAAAATGAGATGGGAAATCCTAAGAGACAGAGATAGACCTTTATAAGAAGAAAACATAATCAAACAGACACATACATGCACACACACACACACACACACACACACACACACACACACACACACCAGTGGCTGTAATTCAAGTGTTTGATTCTGTGATCTCTCATTTCTGAATGACAGCACCAAGCTCTCCTGCTCTTGCGTATGTGACTTCTTTTCACAGACCTTGGCAGAGCACCAGGACTTCATTTTGAGAAATATTGCTCCAGGGTACATTGACTACAGTGTAGCTATTAACACTTGATTATAGGTTTTAGAAATTGTATTCAGAGGCTTCAATATATTATGGATCACACTGGTTTATTTGTTCATGTTTTGAAATATGAATTTGCTTGGGATTCTAGACAGGGACATTTTAAATGCTCTCATCTCTGGCTGTCCATTGTTGTTTTCATATAGATTTTCTGTTTGGTAATTTCATAAGAGTTGACTTACTATACAATTAGTTAAGCCAGTCCCTTTGCTCAGAGGGAATATGGGCTTATAGGAATTCTTTATGGTATAACTCAAACCCCTAACACTTTATATACTTACTGTTTAAATTTAGATACAAGAATCTTTATGATCTATATGTGAAAAAGTTTTGATTTCTTTGTATTCATAGATCTTCAAATTAGAAAGCAAAACTAATTTACTAGTTATAAAGTTAAATGCTTTTAAAAATTCATATTTCTAGGTATATCTTTTCTAGTCAGTCTTTCTTAATTGTGCTAAGGATGATGTAAAAGAAGAGTAACAGAAATCTTTCAATAGTATAACTAGGACCAGCTCACCTTTTTAAACTAAGAAGAGGTTCCTAATTGTCATTTATTTTTAAATGACATTTAGGCAGTATAATGTTTATTAAACATCCAATTTTTCATGTTAGCTTATTTTAAACATAAAATTGTTTCTGTAATTCTGTTCACCGCCTTCTCCTTCAACATGATTTTCTATTTCCTATGATAGCTGAGAGTATATCTGCTGAAAACAAAATTACACCTGAGCAATTTTCCTGACATTGGTTTAGAGATGCAATTCTTCTATCAATTTTCACAGGAGTCCTTTTTTTTCCCCCAAAACTCAGGGTTTCAAGCATGTGCAGGAATTGTAAGAGTGTGCAAGATGAAACCTCTCTTGATTTGGGGACTGTGTATGCCTTTTTAACTACAATCCAGCCTACTAATCAAATAGACTCTCCTTCTGCAGTGTGTTTGACATCATGCAAGAAGATTCTTATTTACAAAATCATTCTAAGAATTTATCAAAATCTGTAAAGGGACTACCTAAAAGATGTGGTTACATACAATGTTACTAATTAGAAATACTGTATTTTTCCCACTCAATACATCATATTCAGTTTTTAGAAAATAATCTTAAAATTACACAGAAATCTGTGCTTTGGCTATTGTCACATAATCCCTTTATGGATTATATAAGCTTCTTGTGTTTATTTCAAAAACACTTTGTAATATGCTCTTTTTAAAAGAAACACATTTTACCATAAACAAAGGGTGCCAGAAACACAGCTTTCAGAATCACCAAATAATTTAAAGATGACACTCAGTCACATACTTGCTTCCCTATTTCGTTTTGTTTTCTTATGGGCGTCACTGAAAGTGAAGAAAGAAAGAATATTTTTAAAATAATTTTATTTAAAGAAACTATGGAGGAAAAAAAAGCAGATGATTTCATCTTTTCCTTATTCATTGCACTACCCATTTTAAAACTGGCTGAGCGCCTACTCAGTCTAGGGTATTAGACTGATGTATATAAAAATGCCAGACTGAGTGTATTATTACCCTTGTTTCTATAGTGTTCAAATTTTGGCAATTCTAAAAATATAACACTAATTATTATAGTTGTTTATTGTGAACATTAAAGTGTGAAATGGAAAGGAAATTGATTTGACCTACTTTCTATGCTAAAAATTACGAAAATATTCTTTATAATCATTGATGTCCTTATACCAACCTCATATCCCTGCCACCACTGAGCCCTTAGAAGAGTCCAACTAAAGAAGTGTTATTTGACATCCAGATTTTTTTAATAGCAAAAATTATTTGGGGGCCATTTCAACTGATTTTTTATTTCTTCTGTTTTGCATAAAAAATGTTTAGTAAACATGTCTTTCTTGTGACTGATGTCTGGTAAAATCAAATTTAAGGGTAAATTTAATTAGGTCCACAGATGGTGAAACAAAATTGATGGTAATATGTCAATATAAGCTGGAATTAACTGTTTTTAAAACTGTGTCAACACTAGGAATAAAATAACAGCCTTGTCAAGCACTGTATTTAAAATGTGCTTTGAAGAGTGATGCAGTTAATTTCTAATTTCACGTCATATGTCCTAGGCTGGAGAAATGCTTTAGTTTGTTTTAGCAGTCATTCTTCAATGGGATAGTATTTAATTTTGTTTCATATGTGCTACAGAAGAAAAGAAAGAGAGCTGATTTTTTATGCAGATAATAGATAAGCTATTATTCTTACGTAAAAATGTATGGGACACTAGCTACTAAGTAAAGGAAAAGAGAAAGAGTACATAATCTCTCCTTTGGATGATTTAGTGTCTGCTGTACTGAAATAACTTTGATTTTATGATTTTGTGTTCCCTGCTCATTTGTACATGACTCAATGAGTGTAAGTGTGGAATAAGTACTATTGGATGAAAAATGACCAGGCAAAATCTGTAAGAAATGAAATATCAAAATGATTTCTAAATTTATATGTGCAGTGAACTTTTACTTATACTATGAATGAGGAAATGGAGCTGCATTATGGAAATGCAGTAAAGTAGATTTATAGAAAGCCACAAATTGCAAAAAAAAAAAAAATTGACAGCAACACATTTCAAGAAACATAAAAAAATTGCTGTGGAATAAGCTATTCACTATTGTCTCATCTTATTTTAACTATATTAAATTATATCTTGATTCATTACGAAGTAAAATCTTAATTATTCTTGTAGAGAACAATTTGCCCTCAAAATTTGTTAGTTTAGTTCAATTTTAAATATATAATTATAATGAAAACAGTACCAATAATAGAAATTATATATAGTATATTTTTGCTTGTTCTTATATATAACACATAGTACTTGTAACTTTACATATACTATCCCATTAAGATATATTAAACTGGGGCTGGGGATGTGGCTCAAGCAGTAGCGCGCTCGCCTAGCGTGCTCGCCTGGCATGCGTGCGTCCTGGTTCGATCCTCAGCACCACATACAAACGAAGATGTTGTGTCCTCCGAGAACTAAGAAAAAATAAATAAATGTTAAAATTCTCTCTCTCTCTGTCCCCCTCTCTCTCTCACTCTCTCTTTTTAAAAAAAAAGATATATTAAACTTGAAAGCAAATTTATTAATATTTGAAAGTTAAAAAATGAACTTCAGAAGAATAAATGGATTTTTTTTTTCAGGAATCACCAGGGGAAAGAGAAACGCAAATCCAAATTCACATTTGTCTGATCAAAACCAAAGTGTTTCTAAAGCAAGAGGCTCTTTGTAATTTAGTGGAAAATTCATGTGTAGCTTGGGTTTAACTACCAAATATAATGATCTAAAAGAAGTACCCATGCATTTAGCTATTTTCCTTTCCAAATGTTTCTCTTCCTTTGCTCTGTATCACAAAGACCACAGTGCATCTTGTCTTCATCTAATGTGTATGAAGCACATGCACACAAACTGACACTATACACAGAGATATTAATGAATACTTACATTTAAAAATGTCTTTTATATAATCTTCAATCAGCATAGAAGATCAAAATTAAGTAGAACTTTTGGACTGGTAGGAGGTAGAAAATTGGATGAGGTAGAATGCTGTCCCTGTATTAATGCTCTGAGAAATATTTTCTCTGTAATAAATGCCCTCATTATCCTCTCATTATTTTAATGGAATTAATATCCATGTGTATTTATAACCACATATGCATGTGTATGTGTACATATATGTGTATTATTTATTTTTTTTATTATCTTGCATTAGTCAATGCTAAATCTATAAAGAATTTGTCAAAACAGATTTGAATTGTTCAAAAAATAATTAGATTGGCATATCTAACCTTCATCATATTTCAATAGTGGTTCATACAACCATTCAATATATTTGAAGAATAGAGTTAAGTGCTTCTGAAAGATCAAAAAACCCTTATCCAAATTATTGAGGCTGAGGATTTTTCTTTTCTTATTTTGGAAGTTCTATGGATGTTTGTTCTAAGTTCATACACAGCAATAACATGGAGGTATAGAAATTCTTCTTTAATTATATTTGTAGTTTGTCTCAGATTTGTAGATGTCATGAGGTTAAAAATTATTGAATAAATCAAACAACAGATGGAAACTGAAAAATGTAAATAAAATGTGTGATATATGTAGATATAACATCTGTTGAGAATTCCAGTCATTGCAATTTTCATTCATCTATAGTGCTTATAAAATTAAACATTTGTTTGTTTTGTTTCCTTGTTTGTTTACTTTTCAGTAGTAGGGACTGAACTCGGGGACACTTTGATGCTAAGCTACATCCCCAGACCTTTATATTATTATTTTTTAAAAATATTGTGACAGGGTCTCACTAAATTGCGCAGGCTGGCCTTGAACTGACAATCCTGTTGCCTCAGCCTCCCATTTAGCTAAAATTACAGGTAGGTGTCACATGTTCAGCTTTATCATTACTAGCATCATTCTTTTAGTCTAGAGTCAAGTTTGCAATTTTCTAACATACCAAATTCATACAGGTTTGGTGACAGGCCTGCTTCTAGTCATTGTTCAACACCGACAGGAGGATAACAATACTATTCAAGTGAATCAAGCTTTTGGTAAACTTTATTTATTCATTCCTGAGTTGTTTGGTTTGGTTGGTTTTGGTAGGGTGTGTTTTTCTTGGTTTATGATTAGGGTCAATGAAAATCAAATTCTTTTTGTCAATATTATTTGTTAGGTACTTTAATTCATTCTCTCTCTCTCTCTCTCTCTCTCTCTCTCTCTCTCTCTCTCTCTCTCTCTCGTCTTTATCCCCAATAGTTATCTACACAAAGAAGTGAACTTATTTATTTCAGCTGCTGTCAACAGCTGGTACAGCTACAGCAAGGGTGACAAAACACAACTTGAGGAGTGCTTTAGGTTTTAATGGGAAGTTACTTTACCCAGCCCAGGATGGTTAGCTGTAAACTGATCCTTAAACTGAAAGCTGAAAGCTGAAGGGTAAGGAGATAGTAGCTTGCATAAGAGACTAGGAGTACAATCCCTATAACAAAGAAGGACTATCAAAATATTAGAAGTGCAGAATACTAAATGTTTAAGTGTGAATTTGTATTCATTCATACATTCACTCATCCATTCACTACAATTCTATTGCATGTTATGTACTATATTCTTAGAAACAGGCATTTTGACAATGGAAATGTATATATTTTACATATAAAATGTAAGCAAATTTGAGATTTTGTATAAGTTCCTATCAGAAATATCTAAAATTTGTCCAATTCCAGGGTATTTCTTATTTTTACATTAAATTTCAGTTTAAATTTTTAGAAATGTCTTCATTTTTAAGTTAATTTTTCATAAACTTCATACATTTAACAGTGATGTATAGGAAACTATTATACTCTGAAACTTCTGCCTATATCTGGGCCACAATTTGTTTTCTGCCTTATAGTACTCTATAATCACAGTACTATCCATAATGAGATTCTTACTTCAGTAAGTACCAAGAAACACAGGGACCAAGCAAGCCTTGGCAAAGGGTGAGAACATGTTTCCTGTTCATGAACATTTGTAAGGTTGTTTTTTTCTCCCCATGAGATATTTTGCACCATATCATTCTCTTTCTCTTCTATTTCTTTACAGGGAGAATGCCATACACACCGAACTTTAAAACTTTTCCTCTTAGCTGTAAATATTCAATGAGTTTTCTAACATTGAACATGTAACTGATAGTGATGACATGTATCTTTTATTCAGGAAAATTATAGTCCATTTATTCTTTAGCTGAAGATAAACTATTAAAAATCTATAATTGCAACTATTCCTTTATAACAGGAATTGTATACTAGGTCAGCAAATATTAGCTCCAAATTGGCTTTATATAATGGTTATTAATGGCTTTTATTATCATAATATTCACCTGTACACACTTTCTCATATGGAATATAATATTATGAATGTTGAGGGCTTTTGCTTATTTCTTAAAATTTCATGTATTCTATGTCTCCCTAATATATTATAGAACATGCTATTATTTCTTCAATAAAACATTCCATATGTATGTAAAACATCTTTTTGGACCAAGGTGTTGGAGACAGGGAAGGAGAGGGTAAAATGCTCGGCAGTGATGTCAGCCAAATTATAATGTTATATTGTGTGCACATATGTATATGTAACAACAAACTCCATCAATATATACAACTACAATGCACCATTCAAAAATGAGGGGAAAAATATGTTCTTTTTTCTCCACATCCTATCCTCCATTTGTTATTTGTATTCTTGATGACTGTCTTTCTGGTTGGTATGAGATGTGAAACCTCACAGTAGTTTTGATTGCATTTCTCTAATTGCTATTGATGTTTAACATTTTTTCATATATTTGTTGGCCATTTGTATTTCTTCTTTTGAGAAGTGTTTGCTTAATTCATTTGCTCATTTATTAATCAGGTTATTTGATTTTTTTGGTGTAAAGTTTTTTGAGTTCTTTATGTATTCTACCTATTATTGCTCAGTCAAAAGAGTAGTTAGTGAAGATTTTCTCCCATACAAATTTAATACAATCTCTATCAAAATGCCAATGAAATTATTCACAGAACTAAAAATAAACTGCCATAAAATTTGGGAAGAAATGAATTTGGAAAAATTAAAGATCAAAAACAGCCAAAGCAATTCTAATCCCCCCTCCCCCCAAAAAAAAACCCACAATGCTTGAGGCATAACAATTCCTGACAGCAAATTATGCTACAGAACTATAGTATTAAAAAAAAAAAAGAAAAAGAAAAAACAAACACACCCCCCAAAACCAAAACAACGACAACAACAAAAATGCCTGCATGGTATTGATATAAAAACAGAAACATAGATGGTACAGAATAGAAGACACAGAGACAAACCCATAAATTTTCAGTCTTCTGATCCTTGACAAAGGTGCCAAAAGCCTACATGATGAAATTTTAAACAAATGCTGCTGGGAAGACTGGTTATCCATAAGTAAAAGAATGAAACTAGGACCTTGTGTCTTACCCTGCACAGAAATTAACTCAAAATGGACCAAATATCAAGCAATTGGACCAGAAACTATTAAACCCCTAGAAGAAAACACAGGGTCAACACTCCAGCATATAGGCACAGGCAATGACTTTATCAATAGGATCCATAAAGATCAAGAAATCATGCCAAGATTTAGTAAGTGGAATGACATTAAATTAAAAAGCTTCTGCACAGCAAAGGAAACATGAAGGTATAAAGAGAATGTGTAAAGAGAACACACAGAAAGGGAGAAAAGTCATATAGTATGTTTAATCTTACTTTTACCTCTAGAAGATGATTCTTCTAGAAATATTGAACATTTATTTCCACATTGAACCAACTGATTTCTAAGGTTAAGGAACAACTGTCAAATGGAGATTTCATTCTATCTCAACCCAATTTGCATTTAATATTAAGAAAAGCAGCTCATTGAAATATAAATACGTGCAATAAAATGAACTTCATTATAATTGTAAGAATTAATTGGCTTAAAAAAACATGAAAAATTTACCACAATCAAAATACTGAGTGTTTCCATCACCCCAAAAAAACTAATTGGGGGAAAAAGTCACCATTCTTTATCCCAGAAAAATCACTGAGATTTTTTTTTTGTCAACTTAGATTATGTTTTATATTTTTAAAAAATTACATCAGAAGACTTGTGAGAGTGTGTGTATGTTTTATAGATTCATGTAACAGTGATATCAGTGTTGTTTTACAAAAGTCAGTGTCTGAGGAATATTTCACTTTTATGTGCACACCTAGATATGTTTATTTATTCTTCTGTTTGTGAACATTTCAATTGTTTCCAATTTGGGGTTGTTAAGAGTAAAGCTCCTATGAACAATCTTGTATGTGTCTTTTGCTCACACATGTTTTCATTTGTCTTGGTTAAATATTTATGAATGAAATTGCTGTGGCATATGCTAAGTGTATATTTACATTTATGAGACACTGTCAAACTGCCTTCCAAATTGGTTGCAGTTTTATATTTATACCAGGAATGTATGAGTGCTCTAGTTGCTTCACATCCTTATCAACACTTGGCATTGTCCATCTTTTTCATTTTAGCCATTCTGGTCTGTCTGTAGTCGTACCTTATTGCATTGCCCTTATAACTAAAATACTTATTGCTTTTCCTGAGTATATTATCCACTTGTATATTCCTGTGTTTGTTTATATATGTGCAATTTTGGATACAAGTTATTTGTCACGATATTTACAGTAAAATATTCCAATCTGGCTAAACTTTTCAATTTCTTTTTATAGAGATTTTTGAGGAGGATTACTTTTAACTTAAAAGAAGTCCAATTTAAGCCAAGCACAGTGGTGTATGTCTATAATCTTAGAGACTCAGAAGGCTGAGGCAGGAGGATTGCAAGTTGAAGGGCAGTTTTAGAAACTTAGCAAGGCCTTAAACAACTTAGGGAGACCTTGTCTCAAAATGAAAAATAAAAAGGTCCCACTGCAGTAGTGTAAGCACATCTGTAATCCCAGAAGCTAAGTAGACTGAAGCAGGAGGATTTAGAGTTCAAATCCAGCCTTAGCAACTGAGTGGGGCCTTATGCAACTCAGTGAGACCCTGTTTCTAAATAAAATACAAAATAAGGGCTTGGTATGTGGTTTAGTGGTTGAGTGTCCCTGGGTTCAATCCCCAGTACCAAAAAAACTAAAAACTAAAAGCTAAATAAATAAATTAAAAGGGCTGGGGATCTAGGGATGTTGCTCAGTGGTTAAGCAACCCTGGTTTCAATCTGTGGTACCAAAAAAAAAAAAAAAAAGTTCAATTGATATATATTTTTTTCTGTTTTTAACTAGTGATTTTATTATGTTCATAAATGCATACATTTAAGTACACTTATCTCTGCTTAATCAGGTATTCATACATATATATGCATGCACATATATATTGTGTTCACGGACTTTCTCCATTCATTTAGTTATCATTTAATTTAAAAATATTTTTGTTAACACAGATTAAAGCAGCCTCTACATTTTAATTCAATATGTTGAAATTCAATTTAATTTGCCTGTATAAAATGAGAATGATGACAAAGTTTATTCTATAATATTTTTGGAATTATTGATAAACTTTATGTGAAGTGCTTAAAAAATAACCTGATACATAATAAGTGCTATATAAATATAAGATATTATTTGTGAAGTAGCCCAAGATTCTAAGAGTAATGCATTTTATTTTTTCATTGCAAGCATTTAAATTGTGAGGTGACATAACTATGGATGGTAAAGATGCTATTAAACATGAGGTGACATCACTAAAATATTTTATTGGTAGATGAATTTTCAAATTAAATCTAATATGGTCATATCTGATAAGTTATTACTTTGACATAAAGTAATTAGAATTTAATGGGAATCATCACTCCCACATATATCTTGAAACTAAAGCTTTGGCCAAAACACAGTATCTTTGCTTTTTCTGTATGATTGAGAATAATAAAACCATGATTCTGAGATAAAACTAGTTGAAATTAGACTAGGTTGAGATCTAGAAAAATGGACCTAAACTCAGTAAGAATCCAAGAGGTGGTTTTGATGCATATATTGCCCTGTTGGAAAGGTAAATCAATCCTTAAAATATGGGACCAGACTCATATTGATTATTTTGTTCTTCGGGTCCTATTCCAGTAACACATTAATGTGCATATCAATATCTCTTCTGGGAAGCAGCATCATTTTTCTATTTTTTGATAGCCTAGATTTGCCTATTCCCCATCACTTTTTATCATCTTATAGTTATTAATAACTAGTATGGAAATAATAAAATCTATATGCTTTAATACTATTTAAACAATACATTTTAAATTTATCAATAGTAACTATTAATCTGGAGTTGCATATACTATTTAAAGTAGCTTAAGTAATATTCAATTACTTACAAAAAATATTCAGACTCTCTCTCTGTTCTAACAGTCTAAGTCATATTCCTGGAATTGGGACATTAACAAAGGACAACTGATACTAAAGTCACAATTTTCCCCACTCATCCTCCCCCATTTGTTACTGCATTGAGTAAAGAATGACAGACATGTGGATGAGCTTGGTTGGGCTGAATTGAGTTTCATGATTAACTCATAAGGCCTAGGGCACCAATATTGGAGGAAGATACAAATTCAAGCTAATTGAGTTGTGAATATTCTTTAAAAGGACCAACAAAAAAATGACTAAGCATTCCAGACCATCTGGCAGCTAACACCATAACTGAAATGCTTAGGTAGGAAGATTATAAGTCATAGAGTCATTAAAGATGTAGTGCATGGGGTAATTCTGATAAACACTTCTGTTTTAAGTTGATACAAGTAATAATTGATGGCTCAGTTTTACAAACAATTAACTGTATGGTTAATATTAACCTTGGTGGCTTTCATAGCAAGTGTTCATACTGGAACTGAATACTGAAAAAATCTCTAGTGGTTGGTGATACAGCATGCAATTTTAAATTACTACCATGAACAAACAGCCAGCCACATGGTCTGCTTCTCATTCATCAGAACTTTGTGAAATAAACAAACATAGTCTCTGAGTAAGAGCCTTATGTTATGCAAAAATATAATGTAGGTCCTATGCTTTATCCAAATTACACTCCTATCTATTTACGTCATTTGTATAGGAAGTCCTTGCTCCCATTTCTATGCTCCTGTAGAATTATTTTTTTAATCTGCTTAGTTGCTCTCTTTCTGTAAGTGTTTCGTTATACTTCTAGTAATTCATTTTTTTCTTTGCTTAAAGGAGCAAATTATGTCATAGTATCAATTGATGAATAGATTTATAAGATCTATATAGTAGTGTGATTGAGCTTCTTTTGTATTTTTATTGTGCATACAGAGCTGTTCAGAAGTTATGTTATAAACATGAGAGATGTAGAATTAAATTAGAATTTTAGGAAATTGCTTTTTAGTGAGTTGACAAAATAATGGAGGAAACTAGACAAAAGGTAGAAAAATCACTTAGGAAATGTAAATGCTGCACAAATAGACAACCTTTTAATACTAAATCCAAGAGAGTCACAGTAGTTACAAAGAGGAGTGGATTGATTTAAGGCACTGTTGCTAAGAAATAGAAAAAAAATGAAACATATATAACTAGGTAGCATACATTTTACTTTTGATATGCTTTGATTTGTTTAAAATGAAAACAGTCAATACTATCCCCAGGGAAGAAGGAAATGGACACTGTTGAAGTTTGTATGAATTGTTACATCTCTTTTGGGGAGCAAGATGGTAATATGTATGAAGAGTCCTCAAATTACTCATGCTCATTGACAGTTATTCTACTTCTGGGAATCATTCATATAGAAATAAATGTAAATAAAGAAACATTTTGCACAAAGACGTTCAATAACACATTACTTTTGGCTGGGGATGCAGTTCAATGGTAGAACATTTGACTGGCATTTGCAAGTCCCTGTATTTGATCCCTAGTATCATCATTAAAAAAAACACTATTATAGTAAAATGAACTAAAATTAATAAACTTTACCACCTAACTATTCAGTTCAGTGGAGGTAGTTTAACAAGTGATTGTGTGTGGACATTTACACAAATAATGGAAGTCAAACACAAAATGATATGGCTTTTATGGTTATAACTAGTGAAAATATGCATAAGAAGAGGAGAAAATGCATCACCGGTATGTTTTTACTTGTAAATGGTGATAATACTTTGTGTATTTTAAAATTTACTTTTAAAATAAGTGAATGCAAATATTTCCTATGTTTGTGGGCAGAGAAAATGCAAATTATCATTTGTAGTATATGATAAATCATTGTATGTGATGGTAAAATAAAATTAGGAATAGATAAGAATTTATCCCAAATTACAGCCTTTCTGACTTGACATAGATACTATAAAAAAGACAATATTTCAGGGGAAAAATATGTATAACTTTTACATGGTTGAATCAAGGAGACTATAGAAAATTTAACATTAAAATGTGGCAGAAGTCTGAGAAACTACAAATATTTGTGACAAAAACACACCCCAAGGAAAAAAAAAAAACAGTGTGACTAACATAAGTAAAGCGAGAAAAGACTGACAAATATCAAATGGTAAACATGCCTTGGGAAGAATACTGTAAATTTTTGGAAACAAACAAACAAACTTTGCAATGCAGGTGATACATCCGAGCTGCCCTGAATCGCCTGGGAAAAGGATAGAGGAAGACAAAAAAGAACTTCAGTATATAAATAGGTCATTATATGTATAAGCACTTATAAACTCACTGTTTTACGTTCCAGGATGTGCTGAATATCCTACTGGAACATAGAGTCATTGTGGCAATAAAGTAATTGAGGTATATAATGTCCTTCTTTTGGAATGGGAGGTAGAAATGATAAGACCAAGGACTTTTGGTAACAAAAGTTTGAAGATAAGAGGTGACAAATCTGGGGAGAGAGAATAGAAAGTATGAAGAGAAAGCTATAAAACTCACTGAAAAACCAATTTTCATTAAACCTAAAAAGAGTGAGAACATAAAAAATTAAGTTCTTATAAGGACAAAAATTGAGGAAGTATTTGCCTTTTTGGATCAAGCTGAATAACAGAGGGATGGATACTAGATGGATATTATAAACATTTAAATAGCTAAACATCTGAAGCAGCTTCTTCAAAGAAGAAGTAAATGATGACTTGTGGTTAGAAATGTTCTTGAGTCACTGAGCACTAAATGTATGGACACATGCCAACTCACAGATTTCATTTTTTCCAGTTATTCTCAGCAGTCCATTTTTTCCGTATGGGGCAAATATACTATGGGATTATTTTGTGGTAGAAGTTTTCACAAATGTAGAATTCAAACTAATATATGAAAATTATAAGTTGAAACAAATGCATTTTTGGCCACTTAAAGTAGTTAATACAAAGGTGAATTGTTGTACTGGAAGTTTTAAAATATATTCATACAATTTTCTACTTTGCTTTATGATGGAGTGAATTAAAGGACAACAATACTTTTGCCGTGAAACACTAGAAAAGTGAGTTGAAGTACACATCAAAACCAAATAAACTGAAATAAAAACAATAAAAATCATTCTACTCAAAGATTTTGGAGTAATGTGAAGGCAAGTAGAAACTAAGAGGAAAAGACCCCAGAAGGAAGAATGGAGCAGAGAGGTAAGCCAACAATGGATAGCAATAATTTCCCTGCAAGTGTTTTCCAATACCTGGCTCAGAGTGAAAGGCTGGGTATGCAGGAAAGGGAATGAGAGAAGTCAACAGATTTGGTTATCAATGGTGTTGCAATAATGAAAGTAAAGCTTCAGGACAGGATAATAAAAGGCCAGGGAATGTGTGAGCCAAGCTCCCAATGAGAACATTTAAACTAGGACATAACTTATACAAGTTTCACCTTTTTTTTTCCCTGAAGTCATGAATTATTTAACTTCACAAACCAGAAAATAAGAACGAATAAAGATGGTGATAGTGTGGATGTGTTTCTCAATCTTAGGACATTAAAAGGACAAAAATTAGAGTTTATAGGACCCTGAATAAGGTCCAAAATAAATGCATTTGTAACCCATTGGGAACAAGTAGATGACTTCACATGGGAACAGGAATAACTGAAAGATAAATTAAGCATTACCAAAAAATATAAGATACAATACACACAGTGTTTGAAATTCAATAGTGAAGGTAGATTTTGATGAAGATTTCATGTTAGAAAAATAATTTACACACACACAATGTTATACCTAATATGTGAGAATTAAGGTAGAGTAGATGCCAATGCTAGTAAAAAAGAAAGCTAGATTATGTTAATACCAGATATACTATACCACAGACCAAAAACTACTCAATGGGGAAAAGTGGGTCAATTCATGATAAAAAGCAACTAGTTCATCACACTGATATAATGCTGTTAAACACGTATGCATCTAATAGCAAAGATTGAAAACATAGGCAGAAAATACAAGTGGAATTTGGAAAGGAAAATATAAAAATTTATTATAACACATTCCTCCATATCTCAAGAGCCAAAGTATATGAGGAAAGTTAATATGTGAAAGTAAATGAAAATATAACATCACATCAAAAAGTGTATACTGGTAGTAAAATCAAACGTTGAGGGAAATTCACAGCATACTTACTTTAGTAATGAAGGCTTAGATATAATCCTGAATTTTAAAAAAAAAGGAAAGAAAGAAAATTAACCATTGTGAGAAGCAGAAAGAAAACAGAAATGATAAAATAGTCAATAAAATGGTAATTTGAGAAAAAGAAAAAAAAGAAAATCTGTGAAACTAAGAACTAGTTCTTAGAGAAGGTTTAGTTCTGAATTGATCAGAATAAAAAAAAGGAGAAAAATAATGATGTTCAGTCTTATAAAAGTAACATCATTACTGGTTCTACAGATATTCAGAGAATAATAATGGAGTATTCAAAACAACTTTTATGCCAAACTATTTCACAAATTAGTTGAAATTGCTGATGTATTGAAATATAAAGAACCCAGTCACTATAAAGAAGCAATAGATAATCCATACATCCCTATATTTATTAAAAAACTGAATTTGTAATTATCTTTCTCACAAAATATTTCTTAAACCCAGAGGGCTTACCTGGCCAAGTCTATCAAATATTTATTGGAGAACTGATACAATTCTGTTGACATTGCTTCAAGAAAATTGAACAAGATGGAACTCTATGCAATTAATTTTATTAGAGCAGCACAATCATATAAAAATTAAGAAATAAAAAATAAAAGATAAAAAAGAACATATAAGCATTCATTATAAACATAAGATCCTTTACCTTATCACATCACAAAGATTCTAGAACAAAACTTATAATGATAAGCTTATAGTTTATCCTAGGAATGAAGATTACTTTCACTTTTCAAAAACAATCCTTATAATTCTATGATTTGAAATTACAGAAGGACATGCTCTTACCCTGTTCAGACCTTTATTTCTCTCTTAGATATTCCCCCCCTTGCCTCCAATTTACTACATTTGTGAATACGCAAATGGGTATTAGGTAGGACAACTTAGAAAAAAAGGCCTTTTTTTTTTTTTCTGTGACTGGCTATCTATAACCTATCAGACAATGGAATTTTGTGTTCCAGTCAGGTGCTTTCCATGGGGAGAAGAGAGCCTCCAAACTGCTGGGATAGAGTATTACAGGGATATTCTGATGTTTTGTTCATCTTATCATCATGTGATATTTCCTTTGGGTAGTATTTCTCAAATCCAACCCAACTCTCTGAGGATCATTCAGGTGGCTTCATTGTCTCTACCAGCAGTTCCACATAACCAACACTTCTCTGATTTTAGGAGACATTTTATTATCATTCTGTTTTGTTTATCAAAGCACTTGAAGAGTTTTATAAGAGTTTCATAAGAACAAAGATTTGGATATCTTCAACTTGCGGATTTGAAAATTTTGTGACTTTGAAGTTAGTTGTAAGCTCAATAATATCCCATTGCTTACAAATTCAGGAAAAGTGCTCTCTCTCAGCACTTCATAAACACACATACATGTTATGTTATAGATTACACTTTATTCCATGATACACAATTAAAGGAAAGGTGAGAATATATTAAATATTTTATACCACACAGGACCAAGTTCATATTTTGTGGTATACTAATTATATATGACTTACAGGCCAACAAAATTGCAAATGTTAATTTGAATGTGAAAGTGATATTTCAAATGATGAAATAAATTACAATAAACTACAAATTAAAAAAAAAACAGATAATTGACTTTATAAACATCAAAAAATCTGGAAGAAATTGAAAGATATTGATTTGCTTTTTTAACTAGCTCTATCAGTTGCCTGTATCTTGATTGCATTTTTATTTCATTTTTACCTAAGATGGCAGTAAATAACATATTAGAGAGGAAAAAGAAAAATATTTTCATTAGCATAGTTGATTAGTACTTGTTATTATTGATGACTTAGAGAATGCTTGCAGCTGAAAACCTCTGTTATTAATATTATCGTATTTTGTTTTAGACTTGTCAAATAGTGGAAAACCTCTTCAAGTATCTTCATCATGTGGATTAAAAAATTTCCAGATATTTCATCTATCTTTGTGTAATGGTAACTCCTTAAAAAAAATAATGCCTGATACTTATTCATTATTTTGCTTTATCATCTTCATATTGTTCTTTTATAAATTTTTCTTTTTTTATTGGTTATTCAAAACATTACAAAGATTGCAGAATCACATCGGTTACACATCCACATTTTTACATAATGCCATAATAGTAACTGTTGTATTCTGCTAACTTTCCTATCCTCTACTATCCTCCCTCCCCTCCCCTCCCATCATATTGTTCTTTTATAAATTTTTCATTGTAAAAAAATTAATTCTATTTCATAAAAATTATGAAAGTACCTATTACAGCTAAATAATTTCTCAAACTCAAGCTATTATTATTTTATGCTGAGCAACCACTATTAACTCTATATTTCTTTACTATCACTTTGCATTTTCTTTTTGCTTTTTCATTTCTGGTTTAGCACTGTTTTGTAACTCAAAATTATTTTTCTTTTTTATCATAACTTTTATTATGATTTAGTGGTTATTATGAATTTGCTTCATGTTTCTCTTAATTAATCATAAAATTTTCACTAATTATATCATATATGAGATTTTTGACATGTCAACATATATGCAAATCTTTTGGTTTATGCTTTCAGCTTCAACAAGAACAGATCCTCAATTATATTTTATTTTTATGTGGTCATTATTTAAGCAGAAAAAACAAGTTTAACCAGATAATAAGACAGATGGAAGAGCAATTCAAACTCCTTATAAAAGTAACTCCTGGGAGCTAAGATGGTGGGCCAGAGGGAGGCAGCATTCTGTGTCATTCTGTGACCTGGAATTCAAGTAGTTAGAATACTGCTTCTCTGCTAGTAATATTCCTGCTCCCACGTGGGAATCAAGGCCACATTGCTGTCCAGGGCTCCAGCCTCAAAATCAGAGTAGGTTTCCCATCTACTCACCCATGCAGGAATTCAGGGTACCTGAGCAAGACCATTGGTGTCAGAAGTACCACAGGAGAAAAGATTTTGGCCACCCACTAAAGAAGAAATAATAAACTGTACTCCCACAGAGGACACCTGGCAGCTTCCCATGAGTAGGAACTCTGGATGTCACCCCTGTGTGGGCCCCATCTACCAATGCAGGGCTACCCTGGTTGCTGCCATCTTGGGACTCAGCAGCAGCAGAAGGGCTCTCCCCTACACACAGTAGCCTGCCTGCACCCAGTGACTTCACACATCCGAAGTGAGCCTATACTGCAAGCCAAAGAGCTCCTTGCTGAACTCACCCTCCAACAGCTTTGCCCAGTTCCCACCACCCAACCCAGCACCCCACCATTGAAAGCAGGAGCCTCCATCTTGTGTCATCTTCATCACCATCATCTAGGTACCCAGTTTTTACCTCCTCCCTTTCCCCATCAGCTGCTAACCTGACACAGTGAAACCCTGGTTACCTTCACCATCATGAGGATGGAGATATCAGCTAACGACAGATAACCCCACTTATTGGTTGAGTAAGGAAGCAGGAAAGAAACTGATATCCAATCAAAACAAGCCCTGTGTCTTCCTTCAGGATTTTTTTTTCTTTTTTCTCTTCCTCTCCTTTATCCCACTCTCACATCTCCAAGATATGTGAAACCAAGGACTTTGCATGAATTAGGATTTTTGAGGACTGTGACATCTGAATAGCTAATTACAATTGTATTGTACATTGTTTTTATTCTTTTTTATTTTTTCAAATTATTTTCTTTTTTACCCACCAATTTCTGCTATGTTAACATTTATTTTTATTTTTATTTTTTGATGTATATGTGTGTATGTTATGTACCCTACTGTCTTCCCACTTGTCTACCCAAATTTACTTTCTCTACTTTCTCTTGCTACTAATCTTCCTCTTTACATTTCCCTTTCACACTTCCTAAGATATAACAACTCTATATCCTCATCCCCAACCTCCTCAGCATATCATCCTACTCCTAACCCCCGATTCTTTGTCTACCATCAGAAACTGTAAACCCTTTTACAAACCTACTGAGTATATTGTAGATAATAATTAAATTCACCATTTTTGTACATTGTGACCAAACTGTAAATATCTTATTACCAAACATCTGGTTTTAGAGTGTATATTTTTTTATATTGAGATCTGATAAACTGTCTTTCACCTCAAAAGAGAGGTATTGTATCCCTACAGGGCCACAATAAGCCTATAGTGTAAAAATGGTAATGCCTAGGACTCATAATGCTAGAAGGGAAGACACACAAGCAATATGAAAAGACAAGGGAAGAAAGTGCCCCAAACAAATCAAGATACCAAATTATTAGAATCCATGGCCAGCACAGCTGAAGAATTGCAGTGAAGGAGTTCAGGATATACATAATTAAAATGTTCTGCAAATTAAAGGATGATATAAAATAGCAAATACAGGCAGCAAAAGATCACTTTGACAAAGAACTACATAAAAAATACAGGAATAAAAAGATTACTTCACTTGGGAGATAGAGGTTCTAAAAAGAAAGAGAAAGAAGGAAAGAAAGAAAAATTACTTGAAATAAAAAAAACAATGAGCCAAATTAAAAGATTGATTGAAAGGATCACCAACAAATTAAAACACTTGGAAGACAGGATGTTGGACAATGAACACAAAATATATAATCTTTTTTTTTTCTTTTTTTTTTAATTGTTGGTCTTTCAAAACATTACATAGTTCTTAATACATCATATTTCACAATTTGATTCAAGTGGGTTATGAACTCCCAATTTTACCCCATATACAGATTGCTGTATCACATCAGTTACCCTTCCATTGATTGACAAATTGCCTTTATAGTGTCTGATGTATTCTGCTGTCTGTCCTATTCTCTAATATCCCCCCTCCCCTCCCCTCCCCTCCCCTCCCCTTTTCTCTCTCTACCCCTTCTACTGTAAATCATTTCTTCCATTTGTATTATCTTGTCTTACCCCTCCTTTCCTCTTATATGTCATTATGTATAACCCTGAGGATCGCCTTCCATTTCCATGTGATTTCCCTTCTCACTCCCTTTCCCTCCCACCTCTCATCCCTGTTTAATGTAAATCTTCTTCTCAAGCTCTTCGTCCCTACCCTGTCCTTGTTTAATCCCCTTATCATGCACAAAAGTTAACTCAAAATGGATCAAGGAGCTTGATATTAAATCAGAGACACGGCATCTGATAGAAAAAAAAGTTGGTTATGATCTACACGCTGTGGGATCGGGCTCCAAATTCCTCAATAGGACACCCATAGCGCTAGAGTTAACAAATAGAATCAACAAATGGGACTTACTCAAACTAAAAAGTTTTTTCTCAGCAAAAGAAACAATAAGAGAGATAAACAGGGAGCCTACATCCTGGGAACAAATCTTTACTCCACACACTTCAGATAGAGCCCTAATAACCAGAATATACAAAGAACTCAAAAAATTAGACAATAAGATTACAAATAACCCAATCAATAAATGGGCCAAGGACCTGAACAGACACTTCTCAGAGGAGGACATACAATCAATCAACAAGTACATGAAAAAATGCTCACCATCGCTAGCAGTCAGAGAAATGCAAATCAAAACTACCCTAAAATACCAAAATATATAATCTTGAAAAGAATGTAGACCCCACAGTGAAAATGGTAACAAACCATGAGCAGAACATTCAAGAAATATGGGATAGCATAAAAAGACCAAATTTTAGTTATAGTGGGATAGAGGAAGAAATAGAGTTCTAAACCAAAGGAATAAGAAATCTATTCAATGAAATAATATCAGAAAATTTTCCAAACATGAAAAATGTGTTGGAAAAAAAATTCAAGAGGCCTACAGGACACCAAATATACAAAATCACAACAGATCCACACCAAAGCACATTATAATGAAAATGCCTAACATACAGAATTAGGAGAGAATATTAAAAGCCATGAGAGAAAGGAATCAGATTATAATACAGACAGTAACCAATTAGAATATGTGCAGATTTTTCCACCCAGACCCCGAAAGGTAGAAGATCCTGGAATAACATATATCAAGCTCTGAAAGAAAATGGATGCCAACCAAGAATCTTATATTCAGCAAAATTAAGCTTTAGTGTTTATGATGAAATTAAAACCTTCCATGATAAATAGAAGTTAAAACACTTTACAACTCAAAATCCAGCTCTCGAGAAACTCAGCAAAATATTTCCTGAAGAGGAATTTTTAAAAAATCAAAATTGGCAAAAAGCAGCAATACACTAAAAAAAAAGCTACTCAAAGGAGAAATCAACTCAAGTTAAATACCAAAAATAAACAAAAATGTCAAGAAATACAAATCACGTCTCAATAATAACCCTGAATGTTAGTGGCTTAAACTCACCAAACAAAAGACATAGACTGTCAGACTGGATCCATACAAAAGACCCAACAATATACTGCCTTGAAGAGAATCATCTCATAGGAAAAGACATTTACAGACTGAAGAAGAAAGGTTGAGAAAACTCATACCACTCACATGGACTGCAGAAGCAAGCAGGAGTTTCCATACTCATATCAAATACAATAGACTTCAAGCCAAAGTTAATCAAATGGGATAAAGAAGGATATTCATACTACTTCACAGAAAAATTCATCAACAAGACATAACAATAATAAATTTATATGCCTCAAACAATGGAGAATCTACATTCATCAAATATACTTTTCTCAGGTTCAAGAGAAAAAAAACTGAACAAAGAAACTATAGAACTTAATAACACAATAAGTAACATTAGATGTAACTGACATATATAGAATATTCCATCCTTCAATTAATGAATACAATTTCTTCTCAGCAGAACATGGATCATTCTCTAAAATAGACTGTATATTATGCCATAAAGCAACTCCTAGCAAATATAAAAAAGTAGAGATACTACCCTGCATTTTATCAGATCATAATGGAATGAAATTAGAAATTAATAATAAAATAAAAAATAAAAGCGACTTCAAAACCTATAGACTAAATAATATGCTACTGAATGAATAATGGATTGCTAAGGAAATCAAGGGGGAGATAAAAGACTCTTAGAGATGAATGAGAACACAGATACAACATATCAAAATCTCTGGGACACTATGGAAACAGTTCTAAGAGAAAAGTTCATTGCATGGAGTACACATTTCTTAAAAGAAGAAAAAGTCAACAAATAAATTACTTAACATTACATCTCAAATCCCTAGAAAAAGAAGAACAAATCTGGAGCAAAAGCAGTAGAGGACAGGAAATAGTGAAAATCAGAGCTGAAATCAATGAAATTAAAACAAACAAAGCAAAAAAGCAATTGAAAAATTTGACAATCCAAAAAAAGTAGGTTCTTTGAAAACATAAATAAAATTGACAGTCTTAACCATGCTAACAAAGAGAAAGACAGATAAAACTCAAATTACTAACATCCATGATGAAAAAAGAAGTATCACAAGAGACATTAGAGAAATATAGAAGATAATTAGAAAGTATTCTGAAAATTTGTACCTCAATAAAACAGAAAATCTAGATGGCATTGAAAAATTTCTAGAGTCATATAATTTGTGCAAATTAAATCAGGATTATATATACAATTAAACAAATCAATTTCATGTAAAAAAATAGAAGAAGCTATCAGAAGCCTACTAACTAAGAAAAACCCATGACAGGATTAATACACAGCTGAGTTCTAAAAGACCTTTAAAGAAGAACTAATACCAATTCTCTACAATTTATTTTAGGAAGCAGAAAAAGAGGCAGCACTTCCAAACTCATTCTATGAGACCATATCTCTCTGATTTCAAAACCAGGCAAAGAAATATCAAAAAAAAAAATAGAAAATTTCAGACCAATATGTCTAATGAACATAGATGCAAAAATTCTCTATAAAATTCTGGCAAATCTAATACATGATATCAAAAAATCATGCAGCACAATAAATCGGGATTCATTCCAGGGATGCAGGGTCGATTCAACATATGGAAATCAATCAATGTAATTCATCACATAAATATATTCAAAGTTAAGAATCATAAGATCATCTTAATAGAAACAGAAAAAGCATTTGAAAAAATACAGAATCCTTTTATGTTCAAAACACTAGAAAAACTAGGGATAACAGGAACATACCTCAACATTGTAAAAGCTATCTATACTAAGCCCTTTTTAGAACATGATTCTAAATGGAGAAAAATTGAAAGCATTTCCTCTGAAAACTGAAACAAGATAGGGTTGCCCTCTTTCACCATTTCTGTTTAACATAGTTCTTGAAAAATTGGCTAGAGCAATTAGACAGTTGAAAGAAATTAAAGGGGTACAGGTAGAAGAGGAAGAACTCAAATTAGCACTGGTTGCCATTGATATAATTCTGTACCTAGAAGACCCAAAAAATTCCACCAGAATTTTTAGAACAAATAAATGTATTCAGCAAAGTAGCAGTATACAAAATCAATACCCCTAAATTCTGTATATTATTTCTGTATATCAATGACAAATCCTCTGACAGGGAATGGGAAAAACTACCCCATTTACAACAGACCCAAAATAAAAAATAAATAAATAAAATACTTGGGAATAAACCTAACAAAAGTGGTGAATGATCTCTACACTGAAAACAACAGAACACTAAATAAAGATATGAAAGAAGATCTTAGAAGATGGAAAGACCTACCTTATTCTTGGATAGGCAGAACTCATATTGTCAAAATGAGCATGCAATCAAAAGCATTACACAGATTTAATGCAATTCCAATCAAAATCCCAATGGCATTTCTCATAGAAATAGAAAAAGCGGTCTTGAAATTTATCTGGAAAAATAAGAGACCCAAAATAGCTAAAGTAATCCTTAGCAAAAAGAGCAAAAAGACTAAAGCAGGTGCTATGATTATACCAGATCTTAAACTAAACCACAGAGCAATAGTAACAAAAACATCATGATATTGGCACCAAAATAGACTTGTAGGTCAATGGTATAGAAAAGAGGACACAGAGACTAACACACAAAATTAGAGTTATCTTATATTAGACAAAGGTGCTAAAAGCATATATTGAAGAAAAGATAGCCTCTTCAACAAATGGTGCTGGAAAAACTGAAAATACATATGCATAAAGTGAAATTAAATCCCTCTCTCTCACTATGCACAAAACTCAACACAAAGTGGATCAAGGACCTAGGAATTAAAGCAGAGTCCCTCCATCTAGTAGAAGAAAAAGTAGGCCCAGTCTCCATCATATCAGATTAGGCTCCTACTTTCTTAATAAGACACCTATAGCATAAGAATTAAAATCAAGAATTAATAAATGGGATAGATTCAAACTAAAAAGCTTCTTCTCAGCAAAAGAAACAATCAGTGAGGTGAATAGAGAACCTACTAATTGGGAACACATTATTACTACTTGTACATCAGATAGAGGACTAATCTCTAGGATATATAAGGCACTCCAAAATCTAAACACCAAAATAACAAATAACCCAATCAATAAATGGGCCAAGGAACTGAACAGACACTTCTAAGAAGAGGATATACAATCAATCAACAAACATATGAAAAAATGTTCAACATCTCTAGCAATTACAGAAATGCAAATAGAAACTACTCTAAGATTTCATCTCACTCCAGTCAGAATGACAGCCATCCAAAATACAAACAACAATGAGTGTTAGCAAGGTATGAGGAAAAAGGTATACTCATACATTGCTGGTGAGAATGCAAATTGGTGCAGTCAATGTGGAAAGCAGTATGGAGATGCCTTAGCAACTTGGAATGGGACCACCATTTGAGCGAGCTATCCCACTCTTGGTCTATACTCAAAGGATTTAAAAATAGCATATTACAGGGACACAGCCACATCAATGTTTATTGCAGCACAATTCATAATAACTAAACTGTGGAACCAACCCAGATGCCCTTCAGTAGATGAATGCATAAAGAAAATGTGGTATATATACACAATGGAATATTACTCAGCAGTAAAAGAGAATAAAGTCATGACATTTGCAGGTAAATGGATGAAGTTCAAGAACATACTGCTTAGTGAAGTTAGCTAATTTAAAAAAATCACATGACAAATGTGTTCTCTGACATAAGGAGGTTGATTTATAGTGGAGTTGGGAGGGGGAACATGGGAAGATTAGATCAACTCTATATATTGCTAAGTGGAGGAGGGTAAGGAAGGGGGCAAGGGGTGTAAAAATATGATGGAATTAGATGGACATCATTACCCTAAGTACATGTGTGAAGACACAAGTGGTGTGAATATACTTTGTATACAATCAGTGAGACCTAAAACTGTGCCTATTATATGTAATATGAATTGTAATGTATTCTGCTTTCATATATAACACATAGAATTAAAAAATATTAAAAATTCATCACTTGAACATCCAAAAATAAATGAGTTGCATTGGATGCAAATTATCCCTCAATTAAAATAAATGAATGACAGAATACATAAAAATAAATAAATAAATAAATAAAAGTGAATCCTAGATATATTGTACATACCTAAATAACTATATATATATATATATATATATATATATATATATATATATATAAATCCATATAATTGAGATTCATTATAAAATTGTTGATTTATTTATTCATTCACTAAAGATATTGTAAATTCACACATATTTTATACTATGAATAAATGTCAAATAACAATATAATGCTTGTATGAAACAAAATATAAATTAAATCAGTTATATTACAACAGGCTATAATAAGTTCTAATTAACAGCGATGGAACTCAAAAACAGAATATATAAAAACAAATAACATATGATAGATGAAAGTGGGTTAGTCACATTTGTTTTGTACATGTGGAAATGTCTTCTGAAGTAATATATTTAAGTTCATCAAATAAATAAAACAAAAACAATTATGTATTATAAAGCATTTATTTATACTACGATGATCAAAGTCATATAGTTTAGTGTAGGACTTCCAGAATGGGAGAGCAATACAAATTATAAAAATAAAGTTGAAAGCCTCTGGAAATTGTCCCAATGGAATGTAACAACAGTTCACTGTATTATTTGAATATTGCTCTTGCTGCTCTGCCACTGAGCCTATTTTTGGTTTGTTTGTTTTTGGTACCAGGGAGTGAACTCAGGGGCACTCGACAACTGAGCCACATCCTCAGCCCTATTTTGTATTTTATTTAGAGACAGCGTCTCACTGAGTTGCTTAGTGCCTTGCCTTTGATGAAGCTGGCTGGAAATAGCGATCCTTCTGCTTCAGCTTCCGGAGCCACTGTGATTATAGGTGTGTGCCATTGTGCTTGAATTCAAAGTTTTTATTTTAAAAATGAATGGACATGTATAGTTTTATTAAAATTGGCTCTAACATCATGTATGAGGAAAAAGAACCAATTAAAAAATTCACATAAAAATGCCTAGAAGTAGAAATGTTTTCATGTTTTCTCTCAAAGAGTAGTTTTGTTATGTTAGGGGGTTTTGATATCTACTTAAAATGAATTTTAAAAAATTCTCCTTGTTTATACTTTATAAATTTATAAGTATAATTGAACTTATTGGTTATTGGTTATTCTATTTTTATCTTTTTGAATTAGGATTTTTCTAGTTGATCTCTTTCCTATTTCCTTTTTTACTAATTTATGATCAATTTTGCTGGTGATTAATTATTGTTACTTTTTTCTATAAGAGAATTTTTTTCACGTACTTTTGAAAAATGTTTGAAGAAGTTATATTTCATTAGCTAAATTCAAATTGCTTTTAACCAAAATGTACATTATAAATTAATGTATTTTTGTGATTTATTAAATATTGAAAATGAACTACTCCAACAGCACACAGGGAATGTATCCTTTTAGTCACCTCTTTAAAAGCTCCCCGCACCCTTTGATGGGGAGAAGAATAGCCTCTGGGACAGGAGTCCCCTATGCTTCTCCTTTACTCACAAAGCAATAAAACTTCTTTTTTTTTCTTTTTCTCAAAACTACATCCTAATTATTGGGTTGGCATCAGGACAAGTATCATGAACCTGCATGACTGTTCTTCAAAGGGGAGCAATGAGTTGGATTAGAAATATAAGAAGTTAGGGAAATAAAGACTCAATTATAAGTGGAAAAGATAGTAGGTGATCAAGTTGTGATGGAGTCTGGTTCTAACAATGAGGGAAGCTACCCTATTCATTTTTATAGGTTTTTAAACAGCAAAGGAATTCACTATGAAAGGCTTCTTGACTTAAACAGGACAGAGTTGTAAGCAAAACAGCTTATTTGGGGGCTTATCAGGTTTATTCCCATCTCTTCTACCTGCAGGCAGCTGGGATTTGAATTTAATGGTTTTGAACTAGTAAATTCCATGACAAACACAAAATTCTCCCTATGAACAGGAGTCATCTGAGGATGGGTGTGATTCTCAGGAAAGGCATCTGACTGTCCAGGGTTACAGAGTTCAAAGCAATGATTCATTTCCAGCTCCCTACAGACTATGACCAAATTTGCAGTAACAGTAATACAACAAATGGAGAATTATTCAATCTTCAAATTATGAGTGAGAAAAGGAAGTGTTGATGGCATGTGAGGTCAGACCTACTTCCCTATTTCCATTTTTGTTATGAAAGATTTACACAAATGAATCTACTGTGGGTGGGTATAGATAAGAAATGGAGGGTCTCTCCATTTGCCCAGCCTGTGGTCTGGTACTGTTTTTACTCACTCAGCAGCTTGTAGCAGAAGACATACCATAGACAGGTGTATCCAAGAAGATGGAGCCAATTATTCCCCATACCACCCCCATTGGTAGGGCATGAACTCAATTTAGCCCATAACAAATCAACACTCTAAGGGCTCCATCTCCTCTAGATCCTACCTTGTAAGGAAAGAAGAGAATGAAAGAAAATAAAGAGGGAGGAGAGGTGGCCCAATAGTTTAAAAAAAAAAAAAAGGTTATTTGGGACATACCTGTGGAGGTGGGTGCATTCTGGAAAAGATCTTCAGTTACAGCCAGGGGAATATATAGGGCAATGAGGGAGGAGGGAATTAAGCTGGTGAGGAGGTTGTCAGGGAAAAGGTCCTTGTGGTTTCACCTTTATAAGGAACTAAATGTTTTCAGGATTTCAGTCCCAGCTAACAATTTCTTTTCTTATGATGATGAAGCATTTGGGGTTTCTTTGCATGATGATGGGGTATTATCTGAGGTTTAGGTCAGGCCAAGTCAAAATGACCTTAACGTGACTCTGTTTCTAAGATGGAGGATATGTTTCAAAATGGCACAGCCTCTGTCAAGTTCTACCTGACATTTATAAGGCAGTTTCCACAAAGGGATGGAAAACATCACCAGATCCCTCAAAAAAAAAAAAAAAAAAAAACAGAGGGATAGTGTAATTCTGGTAATTATGGGTCTCTGTCATTGTCTTGAGGTAGTAGGACAGAGGTTTGGCCCAAGAAAAAGGCAGACAATAGAGAGAGAGAGAGAGAGAGAGAGAGAGAGAGAGAGAGAGAGAGAGAGAGAGAGAGAATTTTATACATCTCTTTCTGTGGGGACAGACTTTATTCCAAACAAAGCTAAGAGAACTGCCTGCTGCATCCCCATTGGCATTATTTAAAACAATGGAGAACCTGGGAGAGAGCAATTAAGAGTGTGCTGGTAGATCCTTGATCAAGAAACCAAAAGTTGAATAGAGATCAGGGAAAGTGATAGTCCTGAATAGGCCTCCTGAGATCAGACAACTCGGAGGCTTAGAAAAGCTGTATATGCACATTAGGTTGCACCCATTCAGAAGCAACTGAATCAAAGGGCAGACTTAAAAGCATTCCCCAGTACGCATACAGACCAATCAACTCAGAAACCTTACTGGCACAATAAAGCTTGAACAGAAGTTTGGACCAAACACTGACTGAAAATATGCTACTATGACACAAGAGAAGCTCTTTCAGAAGTCAGTTTTTAAAATGAAATTATACTATCTCATCTGAGATAGCCTAAGTCTGTGTGTATCCATGGCCTGGCAGTACCTCCTCATAAACAATGGATGAAGGAAAGTGTCAGCTATCAATCCCAGTCATAATGTGGATGAAAAATTTAATTTCTTCAATTGTGGTACAAGCCTTCTAAACACCAACATTTTCAAATAATACAAAAATTAAGCAATTTTTAAAATCTAACTTTTTTTTGAGAGAGAGAGAGAGTAAAAATAGTAGCAGATCAGACTGAGGAATTTTAGTACAACCTTTGATCATTTGATGACTTGTAACAATAAAGGGACATTACCTTGGCAGTTAGGCTGAAAATAAAAACAAGGAAAGAAAAATCTGAGCAGGTACTGAAGCTGTACACTGTATCAGAACTGAACTTGGACAAATAAACTGAGCCAAAAAGGTAAAATGAAAAAGATGTAAGCGCACACAAAGGAAGCAACTGCTATGGGGAATGGGGAGGAAGGAGGGATCATTCTTCAGAATTGTTATAAAAGTAAACATTAAGACATAAAAGAAAATAAAATGGGAAAAAAACAATACACATAAATAAAATATCAACTGGCTTTGAAGAAGCTCAGATGATGGTCTTGGATTAAAGACTTCAAACCAAACATTTTAAGTATGTTTGAAGAAGCAAATTAAACAATATTGTAAAATTTCTTGGATGATTGAAGCTATATTGCATAAAATAGAGCATATTTGGGGTCACCAAGTATAGTCATTGAAATGACTAATTCACTGTTGTCTGAATAGTAGATTTTTCCTGACAAAAGAATTACTGAATGAAAGATGGATCACTAAAGATTATGCAATCAGAAAAATAGAACAGAAGAAAAATGAGCAGATCTTTTGCAATGTGTTGAACACCATTATTTCCACTATATGAGGGATAATGAAACCAGATTTTCTGCTTTTTTAATTAACTTTTTAATTTATATATGACAGTGGAATGCATAACAATTCTTTTTACACATATAGAGCACAATTTTTCATATCTCTAGTTGTATACAAAGTACATTCACACGTATTTGTGTCTTTATATATGTACTTTGGATAATAATGTCCATCAGATTCCACCATCATTTCTAACCCCATAACCCACCCATACCCTCCCACCCTTATACCTTATCTAGAGTTTATTTACTCCTCCCACACTCCCCCTCCCTACCCCACTATGAATCAGCCTTCTTATATCAGAGAATATATTCAGCATTTTTTTGGGGGGGGATTCAATAAGTTCACTTAACATTAACTTCTCTAACCCTATTCGTTTACCTACAAATGCCATGATTTTATTCTTTTATTGCTGTGTAATATTTCATTGTGTATATATGCCACATTTTTTTATTCATTCATCTATTGAAAGGCATCTAGTTTGGTTCCATAGTTTAGCTATTGTGAATTGTGCTGCTATAAACATCCATGTGGCTGTGTCCTGTAGTATGCTGTTTTTAAGTCCTTTGGGTATAGAACGAGGAGTGGGATAGTTGGGTCAAATGGTGGTTCCATTCCCAATTTTCCAAGAAATCTCCATACTGCTTTTCATATTGGCTGCACCAATTTGCAGTCCCACCAGCAGTGTATGAGTAAACTTTTTTCCCCATATTGGTTGTGACAGGCAGGGCCAATTTGTGCTGTAGTTCTCTCAGCTTCACACCAGGCCAGGTCTGCTAGTGTTCCACTAAGCAGTAAACTGCCAGCCATTCCTTTCTGTGTTCTTGTCTTACAAACTCAAAAAATGAAATCTGTGGACAAAGGAGAGTAATGACAAAGAATAAGATCTATTCAAGTGAAAAGAAACAGAGCTCTCACCAAGTAAGAGGGGTCCTGATAGAGTTGCCACTTAAGTGTACTAGTCTAAAAGTTACTATGGCTGCTGGATAGGGACATTGTTCAGTATTTATGCTAATCACTATCGGAAAAATGCTAAGGCTATATGTCTGGCCAATGGCATTCTGCTTGATTATGTCCTTTTATTTATGAGTCTGAAATTCCCTGTAGCCTTCACTCAGGTATGTCCCATTTTACTATTTTCTGACTCTTTGGGACAAAGAACTTGACTGGAATCTTTAGATATGTACAGCATTACATTTGGGGGTTTTGTTTTACTTTTTATTGATTTTATTTTTTTTAATACATGACAGAGGAATGTATTACAATTCTTGTTACACATACAGAGCATAATTTATCATAACTTTGTATAAAGTATGTTCATGCCAATTCATGTCTTTATGCATGAATTTTTTTGCATTATGTTTTTGAACCAGTCACATAAGAAAAAAAATATATTTGACAGCAGTAGGAGGAGAAAGATAAGAACAAAGCTGGTTTTGAGTAAGGAAATGACACAAGATGTTGACTCAAGGAATAACTGATCGTAACAAGACAGGGTAAATATAAAAATTAAAGTAATTGCAGTAGGAGAATATAGATAGAAATAGATATAGACCTACTTCCATTTCTTTCTCTCATATTAAGATGACTTTAAGTAACAATTATAATATTATATATCTGGATTATAACATAGAGATGCAAAATGGATTATAACAAGTACATAAAAAGAAACAAAAGAGCTGTATGGGTTAATATTCTATATTTCATTGAAATTATTAAGTAAAAATCTGTAGTTGATTTTCATATAATTATTGCAAAACTTAGTTACCACTATGTAAATAATACAAAAATATAAAAATAATTAAAGAAAATAAATAGTACAAATAAGTTAATAATAGTAGTACAGGAAAAACAAAGAAAACAAGACATAGAAGCTAAAAATAGAAATTATAAACACAAATGTATTAAAAATAGAAAATGCAAGTGGATTAAATTAAAAATTGAGGATTATTTTAATGGATTTTGATTTGCTACCTAATTGGATAACTACATAAAATTAAAGGCAGAACAAGGAAGAATTTAAAAAGATAAAAAAAATCATAAAGATACAGTGAAAAAGTGGAGTTACTCTACACATATCAGAAAAAAGGATTTAAGACAAACATAAACTAGAGCTAAAGAGGAATATTTAATATTATAAAAGTGTCCGTGAGTCACACACACACAATTATAAACTAGCATACCTCTAATAGCACCAAATACTTAAGAAAATGAAAGAATTAGAAAATAATTGCTGTTGTTACAAATTAATGCCAAACAAACAAAAAAAATAAAAATAAAAATAGAAAAAAAATCATCCAATGCTTTCTATGGTAATATTGTCCTGATACTAAAGTTATAAAATGGAATAAAAGATGAATTATAGATCAAAAATGATGAAAACATAAAAATTCAAAACTCAAAAAACATTGTCAAATTTTGTCATTGCATATGATATTTTATTACAGAAAATATTAAAATCTGGTCAATAATTTTAGAATAATAAAAGTTGAGAGATGTATAATAATTCAATAAAATAATATAATAAATGTTAAAATGTGATATCAGCTTATATTTTAAAATGAAATTTATTAATTCTATATTTGAAAATAATGTAGTCAAATACATTGCTCATTTAATATAATACATAATGTTTTAGAACCTAACCTCATATGTTCCTAATATTTTTTCTCATTAAGATTAGAATCAGATATGAAGATTCTCAATTATTAATATTTGTTAATATTGGTCTATATCCTGGATACATTGCAATAGAAAAATCTAATAATCAAATCAGTAGTACAAAACAATTTCTCTTTGCAGATTATGATGATTGATAACCAACACAAAATGGATATAAAAATTATAAATCTGTCTTAAGTGTGTAGAAATCTCAGTGAAGTGCCTGGCTATAAGTAAATATTTTGATAACTAATATACAAAATTCCATAATTTTCCTTATAATAAGAAAATCTCTTAGAAAATGTAATGAAGTAAGACTCTCACAGCTCATTTAAGTTGCTAATAATGTCAAACTAGTGTCATGTAAATAGTTCACTGACTAAACTTCTTTTTACTTTATACTAGGGATTATACCTGGTGGAGCTTAACCACTGAACCACATTGCCAACACTTTTTTTTTTTTTTTTTTGAGACAGGATCTCACTAAGTTGCTTAGGGTCTTGCTAAATTGTTGAGGCTGGCTTTGAGCTTGTGATCCTTCTGCCTCACCTTCCAGTGACACTGGAATTATAGGTGTGCACTACCACTTCTGGTCTCATTAAATTTTTGAGGAGGAAAAAGAATCAATTTTACCAAATGATTTAGAATCACAACACATGTAATATCATAAAGTAAATAGAATAAAAGTACTAAAAATGCATTTTTACTGAGAAAATATGTACAGAGATGCAATATATCATAAAATGTCAATTTTTAATACAATCTTTTTTTTTTCCTTTTTTTTGGTAGTGGGGATTGAAATCAGGGGACTAAACATCTAAGCCACATCTCCAGCCCTATTTTGTATTTAATTAAGACAGGGTCTCACTGAGTTGCTTAGAACCTCGCTGTTCTTGAGGCTAACTTTGAACTCACAATCCACCTGTCTCAGTCTCCTGAGCCTCTGGTATTACAGGCATGCACCACCATGCCTGACATAGAACATTATTTTGAAGAAAAAAATTCTAAGGAAATTATAAAACTTGGCATCAACATATAAATGAGAATTAATTTTGATCATATGCAGCCTAATTCATACCTCTAGGAGAATGATATAAGGCAGAAACACAGTATAGAAAATATTAGATTCTGAACATGACCTTTAAAGCTGAATTAAACTATAATGGAAACAATCCTACAATATAGTAAAATATATAATTCTAATGAAAACACAAAGAAAATGAATATGTAGCTTGTTGATGATACTAAATCTATTACATGTGTATGCACATTGTATATGTATATACACAAAAATACTATTTTATCTGTGTGTTCTTTTAAATTATAGCTTCATATAGCAATTTGAAACATTAAAATTTATTGTCCATACAGTAAGCTAATAAATATGGAAATACATAAATATTGTAGTTTGATATTGCCCTATACACAATTTCCTCATTAACAGTCAACATAAGGAAAACTATCAGAGCCCAATGATCCAAAACCGAAAAGATCTGAACACAAAGAGAAGAGTACATGGCATTTCTCTGCACAAGGATGACTTTCTATGATAAACTTACATCAGAAAAAACAGTGGGTTATACGGGTGTTCTCTAACATCAAAGTTTACCTCAAAATAACAAGAATTGAATACACAAGTCATTTTAACATCTGTACATTTCATAATTCCTGTTTTCATGTAAAAATGCCTTTTCATACTTTTACCCTAATATTATTTTATCAATCCTTCCCAAGTGTCACCCCCAAATGGTTTCCTATGAGGAGCATCTTATAATTTGTGTTCCTCTTCTCCCAATGATAAGGCATTTCATTGGAATATTTTTATGCTTTTAATTTATTGAATCATTAACACCTAGGAGTGTTAGCTTTTTTTTCACTGGGATCAATTTGAAAGGAGGAAAAGTTCACTTTGGCTCACAGTTTAAGAAATTTTGTCCATCATCAGTTGGTTTAGTGTTTTGGGCCATGTGGTAACAGAACACCACAGCCTGATGTGGGTGATGGAGAAAAGTTGCTCATCTCATAGTTGCCAGGAAGTATGAAGAAAAGGGGTTGGACACCCAATTTTCTCTTCAAATGTTGGATCCCATCAGTGTAACTTCCTCCCACAGGTACTTACCTCCAAAAGTTCTACTCTCTCTCTCCCATTAGTGTCACAAACTGGCAAACAAGTCTTTACCATAGAGACATTGGGGGATATTTAAGATGAAAAGCATAATGATAGGTTATGTACCCTTTAAAGTTCTGCTGAAAAGGTTATCATCACAGTTTAATATTTGTTTGGTTCTATCTCTCTTATTGAGTGGAACACAAATTAAATCACTTCATGTTTAGTTGTAAGAATTTAATTTATTATTCCCTTTGTTTTTCCTTTCTTCTTTATATTTTAATTCTGATATACTTCTTCAAGTCAGAGGTAAAACAAAACAAAACAAAAATTCTACTAACTAAATTGACTACACTTTTGTTCTTTAAGAAAATAAGTTTTCTGTGGTGGCTAGCATACAGATAATTAATACATAGGAGTGATTAGCAATCAAATACAAGTTGATAGAAAGACTGCCAGTCAGTAACAACAGAAAATTGGAACATTTTAGCAGCATTTTAATCTTAGAACTAGAACCTAAATTGCCTAAATTGATTGATAAAATTAAATCAATAAATATATCACACTACAATGATTAACTATTTATTATCAAGTTATCTGTTTTCTTTCTATCTGGGATTCAAATACACCTATGAATTTGAAGTAATTCCAATTAAATACATACTACATTCATATGAAATGGAAAGTGTCTTGATTTTAGTAAATGTAAATATTGCAAATAAACCACCCTATGTTTTATGTATAAATTCAGTATATGAAAATCATGTTATCTAATATTAAACATACATTTATTATGCACAAAATATATTTATAAATATTCCTATTATGCTACATATACAATTTCTGGATACTATAATTTTGTATAAGACAATAGGGGCTACAGTGTGTTACCCACTAATAAACTCATTGTGAGTTGAAAATATCAAGAATTCATGTAATAGAATTAGCCTACTGAAATCATAACTTATCAACACAAAGACTGTAGAGTATTGGTTATTACTTTCTTACTATAAAGCTTATTGGGAATTACTAAGTGTCACAAGAGGGCATACTGATAGCCAGGGAAAATATCAAAATTCAAACAGCAAAGTACTAATTCACTGAATGTATATTACTTCTATAATACCATAAATTGAAGAATCATTAAGTTGAACCATTTTTAGAGACTACCTGTGGATTATAATATATTTAGATTTTGAGAAATATGAATAATGCAAACACCCTGCCTTTTTATTTCAATCATAAACAAGGGAATAAATCTCTGATGAAAAGATTCATTTTTACACAGCAAATATTTAGAAAAGTGGAAAGATGTGTTTTAGTCAGCTTTTTCACTGCTGTAACCAAAATGCCCGACAAGAACAATTAGAGTAGAAAACGTTTATTTTGGGGTTCATGGTTTCAGAGTTCTCATATGTCCATAGAAGGCCAGCTCCACTTCCTCAGGGATGGATATGAGTGAAACGATGGCAGAGGAGCATAGTGGAAGACCGCAGGTCAGGCCATTTCATCAGGAAGCAGAGAGAGAATCCAAGCTCAGTTCACAAAACATACCTCAAAGACACATCCCCCAAAACCCACCTCCTCCAGCCATACCATGCCTGCCTACCTTCACAACTCAATTAATCACTCTTAGGGGATTAATGTATTGATTAGTTTAAATATCTCATAGCCCAATCATTTCACCTCTAAATTTTTCTTCAGCATCTCACACATGAGCATTTAAGGGACACCTAATGTCAAAATCATAACAAAATTTTATGTCTCAATGCCTATGATATTCTTCAACAAATCAGTAGGTGAGCATGTGCATACAACCCGGGTGATGCTGAATCACTGACATTAAATACAGGAAGGAATAGACTCCCATAAAGTCATGGAGAAGCTTCATAATTTCAGTTCTGCAAAAGAATTCCATAGTATAAAAGGGATACATTTAGAGGTATTTGAATCAATTGATTATTTGACTCATATTTTATAAGCTAGTAGAACATTATAATTTGTATTAATCTAAGCAAATATTATTAGATATTTCATGATATTTACCAGCATGATATTGATATTAAAATTTAGCAGTTTCCACTTGAGTATATATTTAATGTAAAATGTATAACTGTTTCTAGAACAAGAAAATAATAAAAGTAGATAAGATCTCTTTATGGTGGCTTATGTGTATACATTCCAAACATCTACTAAGCAACTTAAGTGTTTCATTGAAATATATAGAAAAGGTCATGATAATTGAATAATATATTTTTACAAAGTAAAAACAATATAGATGTTTCAATGGATAACTGAGTATAGAATTTATTATGTGGCACTGGGAAATTATATAGGTTTAATTTTATAAAATATTATAAGACAAATATAATGTTATAAAATTTAATAAGTATAATTTCAAAACTAATAGTGATAGATGTCCATCAGAGTCTTTTTATATGCATTGACATAAACTACATTGTTCGCAACTATGTTCAAGTGAAATTATGTCACAAAATCTCTACCTTAAGATTTGGTAATATTTGTTAATATTTCTTTCCTAATTAATTATATAACATAAGACATTAGATATACAAGAAAAACACTGAGTGTTTGAATTTAGTGAATAAACACTTGTTTTTTTCTCTTCTATAGTTTAATTAATTATACCCAAATATTTTAGACAAAAACTAAAACACAATGAGCAATATAAAAAACCACTATGTAATTTCAAATAACCTGATCTGCTATATTAATTTCACTTTCATTATTATTTGTTGTAATTAATAATCAACTATATTAAATTAGACCATTGTATACTCCTCTTAAATCTAAAACTTCTCTTTCCATCCTCAGATAAAAATTAGTTTTTTAAATATAACTGTAAGTTTTCTGTGTTTGAATATGTCTAATAATATAATACACATTTCTGTATATTTTAAATTTTTATGTAAACAATCATTCTGCAAGTTGTCTTTTGTTAATAAATTTATTATTTTAACTCTGGTTTGTTCAGTATAATGATCCAATCTATAACAATACAACCCTTTTTGTTTCATTTGATATTCTCATATTTAGGTTGTCTGTATGTAATAGAAAAAGAAATATTAATTTAACGAATAAGAGATTTGGCTTGCCAAGTAATATTTACTCACAGAGAATTGCATCCTAGCAGTGCATTCTCAATTCATGGATATCAATACTAAGGGCTAGATAATTTTCTTTCTCCCCTCTTTTAAGTAAAGTATAGAACCTGCAACTACAAGCATTGTGATCATTATGAAAGGATTAGGATGACAGAGGGATGTAAATATAGGTATATACCAATGGATTTCCTTTACAAAAAGCTTTCTTGAAGTGCCACCTAATGTTTTCCGCATGTGTATCTTTAACATGGAATTGTCATAGGGATATGCCTTAAAGCAATTGAGGATTGGTAATTATTTTAATCTTTGACTGGAAACAATAGCTCCCAGATAAAATTAGACTTCATATGAGAAAAAAAGTATTACATTTAGTTTTTTTTTCTATGAAGAACAATGCTATGACAACATGCACGTAAATTTGTTTTCACACATGTATATATAGTAGCATAAATACAGGACAGTAAATAAGACAATTAAATAGTTTATTGCCTAACTCTTAATCATTTTAGAATGAAAAAGCTACTAATTATTATGCAAGCATAATAGGCAAATGCTGAGACTATTCTATGCATAACTGAGTTTTAGAATCATCCTAGTCATATATTATATGCCTCTTCAAACTGTCTAACCATTGCTTCATGGCAAATTAATATCAATCTAGCATGAAATCAACAAAGTTTGAAAGTTTCTTTGATTGCCATTGTAGCTAAATCTTTTTTTTTTTTTTTTTTTTGTACCAGGGATTGAGTTTAGGGGCACTTTACCACTGAGCCACACACCCATCTCTTTTTATGTTTTATTTTAAAACAGGGTTTCTCTTTAAGTTGGTTAGCGTCTTGCTGAGTTGCTGAGCAACTCAAAATTATGATACTCCTTCTGAGAAGCTGGGATTACAGATGTGTGCCACCATGCTCAGCCTCATGGGATGTCTTCAATTTCTTTCTTAATTGTTATTGTAGAGTTACTTCAAATCCTTACTTAGGTCATTTCTACATATTTTGTTGCTAATGTGAATGGAATTCGTTTCTTGATTTCATCTTGGTGAGTTCATTATTGGTCTGTAAAAACTCTACAGATTTCTGCATTTTGATTTTGCATTTTACTAATTTACTAAATTTACCTGTGATCTAAATGTCTTTTGAATTTTCGATGTATTGAATCATATCAAAAGTGCATAACTTGACTTCCTCCTTTCCTATTTGTATTTATTTTTTTCTTGCCTAATTATTCTGGATAAAATTTCTAGCACTATGTTGAATAATACTGGTAAGAGTGAAAACCCTTGCCTTGCTCCTGATCTTAAAGAAAATACTTTCAGTTTTCCCTCATTTAGTATGATGCTAGATATGGGTTTGTCATATGTAGCTTCATTACGTTGATGTATGATTATTCTATACTTAATAACATCATGAAGGGATGTTACAATTTTCTAAATGAATTGTTTTGCATCTAATAAGAGGATGACATTATTTCTATCCTTAATTCTGTTTATGTGCTGTGTTCTTTATTGATTTGCATATGTCAAATAATCCTTGTAATGAAAACAACTTGAACCTATATCAATCTTGTATGTAGGTCATAGTGTCATAAAAATCTTTGCCAGGAATGAGTGGCAGGAGTTCCAAACAATAAACCATCCACATATTTGGATATCACACAAAATCACACAGGACCATTTTCACACCCAGGCTCCAATAGAAGATCTCTGGAACTGCCAGTTTTAAATAAAGTACCTTCTGTTTCACTTTTCATCTCAGTTCACATATCCCACTACATAGTATTCGTAGTGTATTTGTTTCAGAATCACTTTCCTGAACCAAAACTGTCTTTTGGGGTGTCTGCACATTGTGCCAATTCACAGAAGAGGCAAGTGGGTATTGGGGATGGAAAAATGTAGTTTTTGATCCCTTGAGGAGCAAATTCAAGCAAAAGGGCTCTCCTCAAGATAGATTCCAGATATGGAAATCTATGAAGACATTGAGAAATACAGAGAACCTCCTCTGTGCTAGTTTGCTCTGCAGACCCAAGTTTCCTTATTGTTTAAACTACATATTTGCAAGGTTTTTGTGTATTTCAAAAGACAACATTAAGACAAAAGACAAACTCAAAACCTGAAAGAAAAATGCATGCATGGATCATTTATATATATATATATATATATATATATATATATATATATATATCTCATATGAAAAATAAAGACTTTGAACCACTCAACAATTAAGCAAACACACCGATTAAGACATGGACATAAGACTGAATAACAGTTCAGCATGAAAATGTTTCTCTTTTTATACTAATAACTAATATTTGTGGATTTTTACCTGGTTATTGACTCTTTTCTGATGAACTCCATGATTTCCTATGAACCCCCACCTCAACATGTAACTACACATCTGTCATTTTGAAAAAGCAGGGAAGGGCTGGATGCTTCTAATTTAATATCTTGAATCTTTCCCTGTAGTATTTTGCTAGTCTTCACAGATTTAATAAAGTCAAAACACAATTATAGTGAGTCCTTGTCCAGTGACTTGTTTTGGGAGGAAGGGGAAAATCTGGATCTAGACACAAAGAAACAGAGTAGAGAAAGACAACTAGAGATAGAGACAGGCATTGCATAGATACTTCTATAAGCTAAGGAACATCAAGAACTGTGGGCAACTGTTAGGAGCTGTGAGTGAATGTGGATTTGTCTGAGCCATCTCTAAGTGGAGGTGTGCCCTGGGGGAACTTTTAGTATCATCTCAACAATCTGATACTGCTCCAGAATTTATTGGTTCAGGTAGCCCTGGGTTCAAATGCAATTCCTCAGAGGTGGAAAGAGATACAAGTGTGCCCAAGTAGCCCTGAGGCGCCAACTTTGTGGAGGAGGAAGAATTACTGTGCAAGTGATAATTCTCCAATCTGGCCAACTTCCCCCCAGCCTTTACATTCTTGTTTACCTTGTAGAACCCTTCTTCCCAATAAATCTCGTTAATGTGTTTTACTATACATAAAGCATTCAGGGGCTTTTTCATTGGATAGAGATCAGAACCATCAGTTTGAATCCATCCCATTTATTGATTATTGGTTTTAATTCTTGCACTATAGGTGTTTTATTAAGAAAGCTGGGGTCTAATCCTACATGATGGAGATTTGGGCCTATTTTTTCTTCCATTGGGTGCAATCAGTGATGTGAATAGAAAGCCCAAAGAATGATAGCAAATCTTTACCACAAGCGTGGTATATCAGACAGAGCACTAATCTCTAGGATATTTAAAGCACTCAAAAATCTTAACACCAAAAAACACCCAAACAACCCAATCAATAAATGGGCCAAGGACCTGAACAGATACTTCTCAGAAAAGGATATACAATCAATCAACAAATATATTAAAAAATGTTCAACATCTCTAGCAATTAGAGAAATGCAAATCAAAACCACTCTAAGATTTTATCTCATACCAGTTAGAATGGCAGCTATCAAGAATACAAACTGCAATAAGTGTTGGCGAGGATGTGGGGGAAAAGGCACAGGCTCATACATTCCTGGTGAGACTGCAAATTGGTGCAGCCAATCTGGAATGTAGTATGGGGATTCCTTGGAAAACTAGGAATGGAACAACCATTTGACCCAGCTATCCCACTCCTCGGTTTATACCCAAAGGACTTAAAAACAGCACACTACAAGGACACAGCCATATCAATGTTTATAGCAGCACAGTTCACAATAGCTATGGAACCAACCTAGATGCCTTCAGTAGATTAATGGATATGGAAATTTTGGTATATATACACAATGGAACAATACTCAGCATTAAAAGAGAATAAAATCATAGCATTTGCATGTAAATGGATGATGTTGGAAATCTATGAAGACATTGAGAAATGCAGAGAACTGCTTCTGCATAATGCTAAGTGAAGCAAGCCAATCCCCAAAAAACAAAAGCCAAAGGCCGAATGTTTTCTTTGATATGAGGATGCTGATTCATAATAGCAATTAGAGGGGGAAAGCATGGGAGGAGTGGTGGAACTTTAGATAGGGCAAAGGGGAGAGAGGGCAAGGGAGGGGTAAAAGTGTAGAAATTATGGTGGAATTTGATAGACATCATTATTCAAAGTACATGTAAGAAAACACAAATGATGTGAAAATCCTTCATGTAAAATTAGTGTCTTGAAAAATTGTGCTCTTTGTGTATAATATTAAATGAATTGCATTACGCCATCATGTACAACAAATCAGAATTTTATAAAAATCAGGGTTTTCCACTCATCAAGCCTCTGCTTTAACTATAATTCTTAGGCCTTTTTTCTTTGTTTTTAAATACTATTTCTTCAGTCTTATATTTCTAGCAGGCCCATACTTCCATTTGGTTTATGTATTCCTTCTTCACACAGGCTACAATGAGAGTCAACCTCCAGAAGCTAGAAGAAGCAATGCAAGATCTCCCTTAGGGCCTTCAGATATAAAATGGTCTCACTGCCATTTTGATTCCTACCATATATCTTTCAGAACTGTGAGAGAATAAATTTCTGTTGTTTTAAGCTCCTATTCTCCTGGTAATTCACTATAGCAACCTTAGAAAACTAATACAGCACCTTGCATAAACTTAGTGGGATGAATTAAACCCCTGAGTGAATACCAAAGCAAGTTCATATATTTTATGAATGTCTTCACCCTCATTTAACATAAAGAAATTTAAGGATAGTACTTGCTTTTTCATCCATTGATTTGGACAACTCTTGTAAATTATAGGACGCAATTGTTAGCACAATTAGCCAAACATTAGGCAAACATTGACAATGGATGAGTTCATCAGCATTGAGCAACATCTCCACATTCACACAGATTATGAGTTGTATGGCCTTTGTTGGCCAAAGGTAGCAAATGGATCCTTATTTAACGAAGTACCTATGAAATTAAGTAATGTGTTACTCTGAGATATGAAAAAAATATAAATCAAGGTCAAGTCTTTTCCTAAACTCAGAACCATGATGCAAAAATCTCACCAAGGGGTCTGGGATTGTGGCTCAGTGGTAGAGAAAAACCCTGATAAACAATTTCCTGGATAGGTTCCTAATAGCACAGGAAACAAAAGCAAAAATTATTAGGATTATCTCAAACTGAAAATCTTCTGCACAGCCAAGGAAACAATTAACCAAATGAAAAGACAATCTATAGAATGAGTGAAAATCTTTGCCAGTTATTTTGACCAAAAAATAAATCATATTCAGAATATATAACAAACTCAAAAACTTAATTTCAAAACCATGCAAGCAATTTTTGAAATATATATTATGTAATAAACAATGAGAAAATGACCTGAACAGATACTTTTCGAAAGAAGTACAAAGGTTAAGAAATATAAGTAAAGATGGTCAACATCTTCAGTCATCAAATAAAGGCAAATCAAAACTATAGTGGGATTCCATCTCACTCTAGTTAGCATAGCTATTATCAAAAACCTAAAATAAATTAATTTAAAAAAAAAGTTAAAAATCTCCCCAAATAAGAAATTCTTGCAAGGATGTCAAACAAAAATAACTCTTATACACTGTAGGTGGGAATGTAAATTAGTATGCCCACTATGGAAAACAGTATGGGGTTCCTTGAAAAATTAAAAATGAAATTAACCATATAATGCAGTCATGTTGCTCCTAGGTATATATTGGAAGAAAATGAAGTCAGCATACAAAAAAGACACCTGCATACCCATGGAACTGCTCACAATAATTAAGTTATAGAATCAGTCTAAGTGCCTATGAACAATTAATGAATAAAGAAAATACGGTATAAACACACACAATAAAACCATATTAAAAGACTGAAATTCTGGTTTTTGCAGGAAAATGTATGAATCAGAAGACATTATGTTGAGCAAAATAAGGCAACATAGACAAATAGTTCATATTTTCTCTCATATGAAACTAAAATAAAAGATGTCCTGAAAGCAGAAGAAAGGCTCTTCTGAGCTGAGAAGGGTAAAAGAAGAGGGAAAGAGGGTAGACATTATTAACATGTGATACATGCACATATAGAAACATCACAGTGAAACCCCTCAAATTCAATGATGAATGTGTTTGTCTAAAAATCTTAAAAAGTTGGGCTGGGGATGTGGCTCAAGTGGTAGCACGCTCACCTGGCATGCATGTGGCCTGGGTTCCATCCTCAGCACCACATACAAATAAAGATGTTGTGTCCACCAAGAACTAAAAAATAAATATTAAAACTTCTCTCTCTCTCTCTCTCTCTCTCTCTCTCTCTCTCTCTCTCTCTCTCTCTTTAAAAAAACTTAAAAAATCTTAAAAAGCAAATGAGGAATGCTAAAAAACAAAATAACAAATAAAGCTATGTTCATAAATATTGGGAGTTAGCAATTGAATGTGTCCTTTTGAAAGTGAACAATTCTACCCTCTATGAATTCTTTATAATTTTGTTTGTGGTACTGGATATTGAACCCAGGAGGACTGTCCCACTGAGCTAATTCCCCAGCATGTTTTACTTTATTTTTTAAAGACAAGTTTTACTTATTTATCTTGTGGTTCTGGGGATCAAACTCAGGATCTCACACATGCTAGGCAAGCACTCTACCACTAAGCTACTCCCCAGCCTGATTTTTAATTTTGTCCAAGTTCTCCCAGAATTGCCCAGGATGGCCTCAAGTATGCAATCACTTTGCCTTCCCCTTCTGAGTCACTGAGATTAAAGTGTTTTGCCACTGCATCTGGCATATTCTATACCATCATACTATGGTAATTGAACATAAAATAGAGGACATATGCATACCTCACCTAAACATTAAAGATATTCTGTTGGTTAAAGCAATTCCTTCTAACAATTGGCCATCTTTGCAGTTTGCAGATTGCTCTTCTGACTGTGTCTTTACTTGTAGTGAGCAGAAAGATAAACCTAGGTCTCACCTATCTGTTTATAAAAATAACTAATCCCATAATTTAAACTCCCTTGTTCCTTTTATGTTTCTTTCCTATTTTTAAAAAAGTTGATTTTGTATACACATACTTCAGGGTGTGGGACCTTTTCTCCTCTAATGAGTCTCAAATCATCATTGATAATACAAATTATGGCAATATTTGAATTAACCACTTGGTTGTGCCAAAGAAATGCTATGTGAATTTTTCCCTCTAAAACTGACAGTTAAGGTCATTTTTTATCTTAACTGCAACAGGGATATACGTGGTGTAGCAGCAGCAGGAAAAGTATGTGTAGTGTTAGAGAGTGAGCCATGTGCTTTTCAGAGTATGATCACATAGGGTTACATTTCAAATGTGCCTTCTCTACATGAGTGATAACTTCATGGCCCATGTATTTCCCAGGGTATTAGTATTTCTCCTGAATGCTCTAAACAATAGTTACCAAAACCTAGTTGAAACTCAGAAACATTGTTCAGAGAGTAAAAGTTGTTCTCCTAAACATTCCCTTCTTTGTGTCATATACTGCAATCAATATACACAATTTGAGACATTTTTTTTGGTATGGTAAGACTCACAATTGAGTGCCACTTTAAGGAGTGCCCTAGTCGGATAGTTCTTTTTCTAAAAGCCAGTTATTGTAGAAACTTCTAACTTAAATCAGTTAAATCTATAACAGAACCTCAGCAGGATTTAACAAATGCAACACAAAGCAGCACAGCTCAGAAAGCAAGCTAGCCAGCAGGTAGCAGCTCAAAGTGCATATTTGCAAGCGGGGTGCAAAATCAGGTAGTAAGACAAAGCAAGAAAAGAAAGACCATTGGCTGTAGTTGATGTCATGTAGAGTTCCTTCTCACAGCACCAAAAGTGTGTGATCACCTTGCAGAAGCCAATTTTGTGGTCCTCTCTCATTATATGGATCAGATGTCAGAATGATGATGCCCCATATAAGAAGATGTGGAAAGATTTATCATTCATATAATGAACTTTCTGCAGAGAGAAAGGTAGGCTTCCCTATGTGGTTCAAAAATGGATTAAGAGACAAGAAGCCTGCAGATGGGAGTAGACTTAAGTTTCTTTGTGCAAAAGGCGACAGTATCAGGTTTTCTTACCAGTTTAACCAGATGTTATGGAAGGGAGATGTTTAAAAGACACCAGTAATCAATCATCCAAAAATAAAGCCAGACTCTTCATTACAGCATGGCATATTGTATTCTTAGTACAGGTACAACAAATTAGTACAAATTTAGGGGCTTAAAAATAACATCAACTTCTTATCTTGCAATTCTGGAGGTCGGAAGCCTGTAATGTGTCTCAATGATATAAAATCAAGGTGTCCACAGGGCTGTGTTCCTTTATTGAAACTCTAGAAAATAATTTGTTTTCTTGCCTTTTTCAGTTTCTAGATAATGTGTGTTTTCCTTGGCTAATGACACCCTTCCATCTCCATGGTATCAGTGTCTTGTCAAATCTTTCTTACATCATACCACTCTGAAATTAACTGTAATAATTCTCTCTTCCACATTTAAATTAGAATTACATCAGCTCCTTCTGAATAATTCAAAATAATCTTTACATTTTAAGGTAAAATTGTTATCAACATTTATTCTATTTTCAAAGTTAATATTCTATTTCCATACATATACATTCAGATAATAATAATAATAATAATAATAATAATAATATATTTACTAGCATAAGGGTTTAGTATAAGAACATTTTGGGTGTGAATTCTATAGTTTACCCTTTGAGTCCCAAAGATATTTATTCTATATGCAATACTCACATTAGCTCAAGGTTCTCATCCCAGATGATCAAAAGCTCAGAAAGAAGTACCTCATCAGTTAAAAAAATCTCAAATATCATCATTTATATCAGATATAGATGAGGCCTTGGAATAATTCATAGGCCAAAATCCCTCTCCACCTATGTCACTGAGAGATTAGAACACAATTTGTTTGCTCCCGAAACAGGATGGTAGTAAATGCATAAGTGTACACTCATGCATTTTTTTTAGCTATAATAATGTTATTGTTGGGGTGCCCATGTGGAGTTCAGCTCCTTGGTGTTCTAAACAAAAAATTGAGCAATATACACACAAGTAGCAGGCAAAGTAAAGATTTATTGAAAGTGAAGGTGAGAACAGCACTCCATAAAGCAGAGTGGAGTGGGCCAAGGGAGAAAGAGAGTCTGGGAATTAGTGTCTTATATGCAGAGCTGTGCTGCATTTTCTTCTCTATACAAACCTGATTGAAGATCTTACTCCATTTGCTCCCATTTGTTACCTTATGAAACCTGATTAGAATATAGTCCAATTTTCTCCCATTGGTTACTTTAAGAAGCCTAATTAGCATACTACCCACTTTACCCCTATTGGTCATTTTAAAATATCAAACCTGTGGAGGGAGTTGTTATGATGATAAGTCCTCAGTGGCAGTTTTGTCAAGGTAATGAGACTTATCATAAACAGGGATCCTATTATTCATCTCCCTGTCTTGTCCTTCAATGGCATCTTTCTTTCTTTTTTTTTTAACATTTATAGAAATTTTACAGTTTTCAAAAATAAAACAAAAAAAAATGAAAATGCACAATGAACTATAAACATTGCAAACTAGCCACTTTGGGGCATGTTGTGAGAGTAAAATTCAAGAAACAAAAGCTTCATATGTCACTGCCTTCTTTTGACTATAGTCAGAAAAGTTTATGAGACAAATTTTTTAGATATTAGTTCCTGTAAGGAGAAGATTCAGAAGATCATGTTTAGACACATCTGTCTTCACTTGATAACCAAATATCTGAATTATAGGTACTATCTCAAAGTTCAAAATAAATTGGAAATAAGAGGTCATCATAGCACGTTTTAAAGCTGTTACTAAACTGTAAATTATGTTGACATTAATTATACCCTCTGATGATTAATCCTTTAAGCACTAATTTACATAGTTTATATCATAAATAAAATGTTTACAATTACATAGTATGACCCACCATACCATGGTGGAAAGATTCCTAAGAAGAATTTGTCATGCCTAAATTCTTAAAATTTCAGTTAAAGAACTTGGTTGAAGAACTTAAGCTTAAACATGTGTTTTAACTTTCAGTTGCAAATTTTGAACATTCAGTAAAAGAACTTAATTTATGCCCATTAAAAATATATTCTTTTTAAACCCTGATTTTACCATCTTGGCATCCTTGAAATCCTACCAAATATAAGCTTTGAAAAAATATTTTGTTAGGCAATTTCTTTATTTTGAAAATGTCACAGGATGTACCTATGGGAACTAAGATGGCAATCACATCAATAGATGGTATAATCTTTATGCACCATCTTACATGCAGTCCATTATTGACTGAAATGTTATTATGTGGAGCATGAATATACAGCTCTTCCAGTTCAAAAAGGAAGAAAGTGTGAGAAAAAAAAAGGAACAGACTATCACAAATAATTGTAAAATTCATATGGAAAAAGGATTAGCTCTCAAGTCTAGGAATATCCTGGGTGGCTCAATACTCTATTTTATTCTGAGCTCTTAGTTTCAACCCTGGAGTCAAACTTCCTTTTTCTTGCAAGTTAGCTAGTATTTGCAGCATAGCTATTTTTTCAGTTTATTCCTTGCCTTTGGCTGACATCTTTTTTTCCTTTGTATTCTCTGTCCCACTGAGCTCAAACTACAAAGGTGTGTGTTAGGATGAAATTCCCCAAAACATAGAGGATCTCCTGTGTATATAACAGAGATTCATTTCATTTGTCTCTTCTAAATAAAATACACCTTTCCATATCTTTCCTTTTTAATTCTCTATCTATTTCTGGCTGCTAATGTGATTGCTAATGGAAACCATGAGTCACACATAATTTCCTCAGAACATGTTAAGTGTAACTGAATGCTCTGAACTCTTGATCTTTCCATGCCATGAACAAAAGCTTTTCTAGTCACATTCATGCTTTTCTGTCAGGATAAGCATGTCCTAATTTTAGATTCATTTGCATTAGAGAATAAAAATAAATTAAAAATTTCCCAAATAACCAATTTTTTTCTTCTTTTAATAGTTCTTACCTCGATCACTCTTTCTTCTTGCAGTTTTTCTATGCACAGTGAAATGAAATCATTCTGAATCTTTAATATTTTGTTTGGCAAGTAGTATCAGCTAAATATCTAAATTTATTATTTACAAATTTATATTTCCATATAATTATATATATATGACACAAATCAGTTCCAAGTTTTAACATTAGAATGTTTCTTCAAGTTTCCACTAACATATTTCCCATTTCTTACTGAATATTTTATCAGCAGCATATTTAATGTTCAAATTTCTACAAAAGTCTCTATTAAAATTTTGAAATTCTCTAAGAAAAAATATTGTTTCTATCATGCTCCTATTTCCTTCTGAGTTCTCACTGGAAGAGTTTCTTTTAAAAGTGATTTAAGAACATCTTGACTTTTCTATTATGATTCTTAAAATTCTTCCAGTCTCTTCCCACTGTCCAATTCCACAGGCACTTCTATAGTTTCAGTTGAATATTATTTACACAATAAAATTGTATTAGTTATTTATTTGTGCTATAAAAATTAATTCCTTAATTTCTTTCTGCAAACTTAATTTGCTCCAGTCATTTAATATAGCATATTTGCAGTTTCTTGGGATAATGGTGTGCATTTTCAGGTATTGAATTATTCTGTGATAAAAGAATAACTGGCATGTACTTTACTCATATTTGTCTGGTTTCTATTCCATTAAAATTTTTGCCAAGTTGTGTCTATTTTGTTATCATTGTTAAAGAAATTACTTTTATATGTTATCCACTGATTTATTTGATATATATGTTAACTCTTGTCATTTTGGACCATGCTATGAGAAAAAAAAAATTGTTTCTTGACATCTGTCTGGGATAATTTATTTCCTGTCCAACTTACCTTTGTTTTGCTTCCTTAGGCTCTTCCTTCCTTCTTTTCATTCTATTGTTCATTCTCTTTATTTTTCTTGCCAACCATCTCATTTCATAGTAATTAATTTCTTTCCTTGTTAGTTCTTTTATGTTTCTCGCCAGATTTTCCTGAGACTGAAGGCTTTCAAAAGTGTTAAATATATATAGTAGTTTCTCTCTCTTACTTCTCATATTCAACATCTCAATTTCTGTCCCCAGTTCAGAATAAAAATTTAAACTTCAAGAACAAGTGTGGTAGCACATATCTTTAATCCCAGAGGCTCAGAAGGTTGAGGCAGGAGACTTTCATGTTCAAAACCAGCCTCAGTAAAAGTGAGGTGCTAAGCAAATCAGCAAGACCCTGTCTGTAAAAAAAATACAAAATAGGTGTGGGGATGTGACTTAGTGGTTGAGTGCCCCTGAGTTCAATCCCCTGTATCCTCTCCAAAAATAAAATAAAAATAAAAACGAAAAACCTGTACTAAGAAATATTCAGGATATTTTTTCTTTTTATAATTTGATTTTTGATTTCTGGAATTTTCATTTTTTTCTTTGAAAATTTGGTGGGACTTTTCACCACTTCTAACTGTTTGCACTAAGAAATTTTTCAGCTTATTTTTGATCTTTCATTTGTCTTTTCTTGTACATTTATGATATCTTTTTGATATTTAAAGAGTCTTTCAGATAAACAAACATAAATATTTAATAGCTTACAGTAATTTATCACATTTATTACAGCTATTACTAATAGTTGACAGTAATTTATACACAAGTATATTCTATATAGCTTATTGCAATTTATATAGTTAAATCTTCACTACTCCATAAGATGTATGATATTTTTCTAGTACTGCAGATAAGAAACTTGTGGCCTATTGACATTAATTAGAGATTTTAATTTAGGCTGGCCTGATTTTCATCTATTCAATCATTCATGCATGCATTCACCCCTTTATTTAACAATATGTTCATTGTCTACTGGGAGAGACAGATATAAAACAAAATTAATTGAGACATAATTATCCAATTGTAGTTCTTATGAAAACAGTTTGTAGTTTGCAATGAAAGCGTATGGCTCATATATGTCATCAAGGGAGACTTCCCTAAGGAAGTAGTGTTTGAATACTGATGCAAAATTTGTATAGGTAGAGTCCATGTTAAGATTGCTTGTGTGTGTGTGTGTGTGTGTGTGTGTGTGTGTGTGTGTGTAAGAGAGAGAGAGAGAGAGAGAGAGAGAGAGCAATTTAGTGTAAAGAATATAAATATGCTGAATTTTGCTTGTAAAGGTATTTTTGAGGCCAGGATATGAAAAGCTACTTGGTCTATTTAGAAAATGAGAAGGAGAATAAAATTGGCAAAATGCTATGTAAAAATAATACAGTCGAAGATGGCAGAAGTAAGCTAGACAGCAAGTCCGATCTCCTCACAACACAGAAAGGAGGCAGCAAAGGAAAAAAAAATTGGGAGGTGGGTGAGAAACAAATTCTCTAAGATTCACTATTACAAAGTCTGAGACCTTGAGAGATAGGATAACATGATACCAGAGTAAAAAACATAGTTGAAGTGCTCTACCCACAAATGCAAACCTGAAGATGAGAAGGGAGAAGGGGCCATGGTGTGTGTGTGTGTGGGGGGGGGTGAATCTCTTAAGCTAACTCATTTAAAAACTATTGGAAAGGCAGACAAAATTTAAAGCATGTTTGTAACAGAGCATCCTTAAAACAGAGCAAAGAGCTTCAAACCGAAACATAAAAAGAAAACTGAGCCAGGTGTCCACAAATGTCTTGTGGAGCCCTCAACTAACCCTCACACTTTCAAAAAACAGTGTCTTCCATTATCAGCCAATAGCAAATCAAACCACAAGGAAATCTCATTCAGTGAGACCTCTTAAAAATCCCAATAGAAAAAGCTTCTAAGAAGATCATTACTTGCCAAAAATCAGTGAAGCTCCTCTACCTTCCAATCACTGCAAACAAGGGTAATGGAAGAGACGGGTGGGGACATGTGCTGGGAAATAACCCTAAACCTGCTCAACCTCTGCAACACAGGCAAGGACAGAAATTTCTGTGTACTGTCTGCTTATGACTCAAACAACAATGAAACAGCTTTGGCCAGGAACAGAGGAAAGCAGATTCAAAAGGTTCTATTCAATGATATTGGAGGAAGCCACTCTAAGAAGTACAGAGACAGTTTGTAGGATTTCAGGCTGTGCAACAACGAAGTGCCTGAATATCCAGTGACATAGAGGTCCAGCCGAATATCACCATAGTTTACACAACAGGAAGAGACTGTCACCTCCCTTAATAGGTGTACAGCCTGAACCATGAACACAACTGGCAAGGGATCATGTATTGTTTGGAAACTTGCAGGACTTTGCATCTGACAGTAAACAGAATAGTGCCTATCATTCGAAACCTGGGAGAGAGGAAACTAGATTCCAGGTGAACCACCTGAGACACTTCAGTACAATATCTTAAAGAGTGGCTTCAGATGGGGAAGTACTTCTGAATCACAGAACACCCATTTAAAACCCACAACCATTGTCCCTAATGTCATAGACAACCACCAAAATTATCAATACCATGAAAAGGATCCTGTAGAGGGGAACAGGTAAACAGTGATCCACAGCAATCACAGGGACACTCCAGAGCCTTTATTCTGAACTACAGTGCACAATAAAAAGTGTCAATCCACAAACTAGTCCCTCCTAGCAGTCAGTTCCAGGTCCCTGAGCTGAAAAACCCAAAGCTGCCAGTAGGAGGTTCATAGCAACTAGGTCATTGGCTCCTGTGTCCCTGTAACTCAGGAGAGATCCATATCCAAGACTAATGAATATTTGCTAAATGTCTCCCCAATTAAACCAAACGAAGATTCAACAAAAATTTTCTTTGCCTTGACATAGTTTATTAAAAACAACTCTAATGTCAACATGGATCATATAAATAACTTCTTAACTTGAAAGATAATTCTTAACAAAATAGCCTACATTGTATTGTAAACCCATTTGGAAGGGTTTCACCTAATGGTTTAAAGCATTAATTGGAATCAATTTTTTCTATCTTTGTTTTTCTAGCTCTAGTTTATACTTGCTTATCTTATTCCGTACCCATTCTCTTGCATTATGTGCTACTACCTCAAATACCAACCATTCATCTATTTCTCCTTCTTGTCTTGGTTTAAATGACAATTTTGTATATTTTCTCTCTCCTTTTTTTCTTTCTTTTTGTCTCTATTTTTCCTATATCCTTTATGCCCAATCTTTCTTCTTTCCCAGTCTAGCCATTATTTAAAGTTGTAATAAGTTTATCAAATTTAACAAATAAGTTTTTAACCTCTTCTAGTTTTATACCTGAATTCAAGGAACGGAAGAGAATGATTGCAACAAGATTTTGTTTCTTATAATATTGAATAGGACAAATCTTGGCTCTGAAATGATTATAATAAATAAGGTTCAGGGGTATCTCCTAAAGTGGTGCTGATATTGGGATCACCATAGGTCACACATAGATGTAAAATATCATGATCTGGATACTCTTCCACTCCAGGGCTCTTAAGAGAAAGAAGCTTACACAGTAATCCTTTGCCTAAAAGAAAAGTCAGAACTGTACTCATAGGTGGGGAGAAACACAAATAATATGAACAAGCAAATGAACAAATCATCCCAATCAGCCCATAACACTTCAACAGCAGAATTTATTTACACCATAGTGGAGGAAATGCAGGGAAGAAATTTATAAAGTATATTGTTAAACTGTTTTATGAGCTAAAATAATATGGAAGGAGTGAAATCAGAAAATACAGAAAATGAAAGATCACTTCAATAAAGGGATAGAGATTCTGAAAAAGAATGAAATGGAAATTCTGGAAATGAAACAATCAATGAACCAAATTGGAAATTCAATGGAAACCATCAGAAATATATTAGACTAGTTCTAGATAGATTTTCAGGACTTGAAGACAAAGTATATAATATTGAAAATAAAGTTAACCATAAAGAAAAGATGTCAGGAGACAAAGAAGAGAATACTGAAAAAATCTGGGTTAAAATTAAAAGGTAAAATTTAAGGTTCATTGGAATAGACAAATCCAGTTTATTTTATTATTATTATTATTATTATTATTATTTATCATTTTATTATTATCTTTTTAGGCACTGAAATACAAACTAAAGAAATGCACAATCTTTTCAATGAAATAATATCTGAAAAATTTACAAACCTTAAGAAGGAGCTGTAAATTCAAATGTAAGAGGCATAAAGACTGCAAACATAAAAAATTACAATAGATCCACTCCAAGACACATTATTATGAAAATGCTTAACATTTTTAACATTTTAAATTTTAAACGCTGCAAGATAAAAACTTCCTGTCACTGTTAGAGGTAAACAAAACTGGATTTTCATTGATTTCTCAACTCAGACCCTAGAAACCAAAAGGGTTTGGAATGGTGTATACCAAGCTCTGCAAATAAATGGATGCCAACCAAAATCCATATTCAGAAAAATTAAGGTTCAGAATTAAAAATGAAATAAAAACTTTCCATAATAAGGAAAAGATAAAAGAATTAATAACTAGGAAGTCTGCACTGCAAAACATACTCAATAAAATATTTCATGAAGAATAAATAAAAAGTAAAGATGAAAATAAGCAAATGAAAGAATTCCACTTAAATAATAAATGATCAACTAAAGGATAATCAAGTCCAATTTAAATATTAGAAATAAATGATAATAACAGGAAAAATTATTCTTCCTAAATAATAACATTGAATGTAAATGGTCTAAATTTATCAATCAAAAGAAAGGTGGTTCAAGGTTGGATTAAAAAACAAGACCCAACGTTGTGCTATATGCAAGAAGCTCACCTCATATGCAAAGATATCCATAAATTAAAAGTTAAAGCATGGGGAATAAAATACCCCATTCACATGGGACTCACAAATAAGCAGGGGTTACTGTTCTCTTATCAAATAAAATGGACTTCAAGCAATTATGAAATTAATTGCATAAAATGAGAAACTCGGAGTAGCCAAATCAATACTTGGTGAGAAATGTAAAGCAGGAAGCACTGCCATACTGGACCACTATACTACAGAGCTATAGTAACAAAAACAGCATGGTACTGGCAAGAAGAGCAATGGAACAGAGTAGAAGACACAGAGACAAATCCCTGTAAATACAGCTATCTGATACTAGACAAAGGTGCCAAAAACATACATTGGAGAAAAGATAGCCTTTTAAACAAGTGGTACTTGGAAAGCAGGAAATCTATATGTAGAATGAAATTTAAACCCTCTCTCTCACTCTTCACATAATCCAACTCAAAGTAGATTGAAGACCTTGGAATTCGCAAAGAACTCCTGCAACTACTAAAAGAAAATATAGGTCCAATACTCTTAACATGTCAGCTCAGGAACTGACTTCCTTAACAAGACTCCTAAAGCACAAGAAATAAAATTTAAAAATCATAAGTGGGGTCATAAGTGTTGGTGGGACTGCAAATTGGTACAAACATTCATCAAATTAAAAAACTTCTTTACAGCAAAAGAAGGAAAGAATTAAGAGGTTGAAAAGAGAAATAACAGAATGGGAGAAAATCTTTACCACCTTCTCAGGGCATTAATATTCATGAATACAAAGAACTCAAAAAAACAAAACAAAACAACACACACACACAGAGAGAGAGAGAGAGAGAGAGAGAGAGAGAGAGAGAGAGAGAAAATCAAATAATTCAATCAGTAAATGGACAAAAGAACTAAACAGATACTTCTCAAAAGAAGAAATGCAAATGATAAACAAATATATAAAAAAGTTCAATGTCAATTAACAATTAAAGAAATGCAAATTAAAATTACATTGACATTTCATCTCATTCCAGTCAGAATGATGATTTTCAAGAATGGAAGGAACAATAAATAATGGTGAGGAAAAGGGTATACTCATACCTTGTTGGTGGGATGGAAAATTGGTACAAACATTCTAAAAAAAAACAGTATGGAGATTCCTCAAACAACTAGGAATAGGACTATCATATAATCCAGCTACATATTCCTCAATATATATCCAAAGGATTTAAAATCAGCATGTTAAAGTGACACAGCCACATCAATGTTTATAGCAGCACAATTAGAAATATTTAAGGTATTGAACAAACCTAGGTACTCTTCAACAGAAGAATGGATCAAGAAAAATGTGGTATATACACGAAATGGTATATATACTCAGCAATTAAATAATGATTTTGTGGAATTCACCAGTAAATAAATAGACCTGCAGACCATCATGCTAAGTGAATTAAGACAATCTCAAAAAGCCATAGTCAAAGGTTTTCTATGATATAAAGAAACAAATCCAAAAAGGGTGGGGTACAAAATAGAAGAAAAATCAGTGAAGTAGATATATAACAATGAAGATAAAGGAGGAGGGATTAGATAGGGAAAGATAATGGACTGAAATTGACTTTAACTTTCTATGAACGTATAAGAATATACTACAGTGAATCTCACCATCATGTACATCCACAAAACACTAATTTAAATTTTTTTAAATAGTTGCATTATTGTTGTAAATAATGATGAGATTTGCTGTTGCACAATCATACATGCACACAATATCACAATATAATTTAGATTACTCCCTCTTACTCCCCCTCCCTCTTTCTACCTTTTAGTCTTTTCCCTCAACTTGTCTCCTTTTGATTTTCATGAGATCCTCACTTTCCCACTTTTTTAAAAATTTAACTCTAAAATACTCCATATGCTTTTTAACCAATGTTTGATTCTCTTCTCTCTTACTCTTGGAACTCCAAGGATATTTGCAGTCCCATACTACCTGTATTGTGGTGACAATATAATGCTACTACTAAGAGAGTTCTCAAAATTAAAATTCCTTTGGCAACTGTAACTCAATTAAACTTATTGTCTATTATCCAAAATTTACTCTCCTACATATTCTTTCTGCTTCATTGAAAAGTAACACCAATATATTTCACAGTTTTTCTGTTCATCTATGAATCTGCATTATACTATACTAACATTTTAATTTTTAAAATAACAACCATTGTAAAATATGATTGTTGAAACCCACATAATCCAAAAATTCATTTGGAAGTATCAGAATGAAATCATGATGGATTTTTTTCTTAAAAAAGTATCATTTTACTATGTATTGAAAATAACTAGTAAATCAGTAGTGATGTCTAAATTGTGGTGCCTAAATAAAATTGTGTATTAGAAGATGAGAACAATCTTCATAAAGATGACAAATAGATTTACTGGCACAGAATATATTGAAGATGAATATGGAGTGTAGTTACAAAATAGCGAAAAAAATTACTAAAGTATTGCAAATGTTCATCACTCTTTCAACACCATATTAGAAATTTTACCCTATGTAATAAGACAAGAAAAGAAAATGAAAGTTTTATAGGTCAGAAAGGAAACAGAACTGCCTTTATTTATTATGGCATTATTGTCTTTGTATAAAATGTAAAAGAATCAACAAAATTACCTCTAATAACAAATTAATGACAACAACAATAAAACACAAATAGTAATAAAGGCAATTTTGCAATAAAATATTAATATACAAAAGTTAATTGCTTTCATATATATCTACCCAGAACATGTAGAATTTGAAGTTCAAGACAAAATACAAGGCATAGTAGCATGCACTCCAAAAAGATGAAATACTTAGATACAAAACATATATATTGTTTACTTGTAAAATAAATCCATATAATTTCTATGAGATTTTTTGATCAATATCATTTCCTTAGGCAAAAAAAAGAACTTAACTAATTGAGAGAGATTTTATGTTCATTGATAGAAGACTCAATACTGGCAAAATGTCAGTTTGTCAGTTTTTCTTAACTTGATGCATAAATTCCTCACAGTGTAAATCATAAGTCCAGCTAATTGGTGATATTTGATACTCACCTTAAAATTTATATGGAGAAGAAAAATAACCAGATTACCTAAAACTTCATCTTAATTACCTAAAATTACCTAAAACTTCATTTCAAAATGGATCATAGTACTAAAATCTAAAATACAAAACTATAAAATTAATTGAATATTACAAAAACATCCAAATGACTTTGGATATAGTAAAGAATCTTTAGATACAGTTTCAAAGGAATAACCAATAAACTATTAACCAGCAAGTCAGGTACTTTTCTAAGGAATCATCTAGGAAACAGAACAACACACACACACACACACACACACACACACACACACACACAAATTCATATTCTCTCTGTCTCTCCCTTCTCCACTCTTCTTTCTGTCACATACACACACATTGCTTATTGAAAATATTGACTCTAGGTGGCCAGAAAGCATTTTAAATATTTGTTCATCATTATTCAAAGATGTCAAGTACACTGTAAGCAATGGTTAATGCTTTTAAATGAAGCAATTGGCTTAATTGTAAATAAAACAGACACTCTACTTGATTAGAATTTTGTGAATTACCTGTTACTGCAATTGTACATGCAGATAAGAGTGTAAGTCAATTACAAACATGTAGTATTAATAGAATTAGTGATAAATCTGATATTTATATAGGTGAAATTATCAGAGCATTTAATATAGCACTTCATACCTCAAAAATTTAATAAATAGCACACAAAGAACATTTTTTGAATCATTTGCAACTCTTGGAATCTTACACATATTGCTTAATATCCATATGTTTATATACCATCTAACATTTTATTCACCTCTTGCATTTAAAAATGAGGAAGTCTAAAAAAAGACTCTAAAAGTACTTTGTTTTAGATGTATTAGAACTATCCTTGTGTTCTTATGGGTCTGATTCAATATTTCCAGGTCTCATCTCATTTATAATATTAACAATATTTGTCACACAAATGAAAAAACATGGTTGATGACAAAAATGGTAACTGCTTGAGCCACATGTTGTATAGTCAAATGAAAGAGAAAATTACCTGCTCTTTCAACTTGAACAAATTTATTATTCTAATAACGCTGTACCTAATCTGTATGAAGATAAAGTGCTATTTATCATTGTGGTGTCAAATATGAGAATACACACACACACACACACACACACACACGGAGATTTTTGGTATCACATACTGCCAGAAAGAACAGAATGCTTGTATGGTATTATGGTACAAGCAAGCCAATCAACCAACAAACACAAGCACTCAGTTATAGGGAATAGGTCAGAGTTTACAAACCTGGATATTTTCAGTAACATAATAAATATGGCAGTATTGAATTATGGTCCAATGTAGAAAATAAATATACCTGAGTCCAAATTGATATAAATGAGTGAATAGGGGAGAAGAGACAAATTTCCCTTGCAGAAGAATTCCAAATTGGGTATGTGAACATGCCACCCTCAAGAAGATAGAACATAATGATCACTTTTAAACAAGGCTTGCACATGGTATCTTTTCTCCAAACAGCACAATGCAGAAAGGGAAGAGATACATGTGTATAGAGGAAATACCTGACAAATATATCAATTAATGTTGATTCTACGTACCTTTGATGTGATACAACATGATAGGAATGGACCTTTGTACCTGGGGTATTCATTCCCAAAATCTGTAACTCCATTCTAATCGTGTGAAAGACACCAGAGAAATCTCAATTAAAGGAGATTCTATGAAATATACATCAGTAGTCCTCAAAATAATCAAGGTTACAAGAACCAAAGAAAATCAATGAATCTGAGGAACTGTCACAGCTAAAAGGAGTCTGAGAAGACATGACATTTAAAATATAATGTGATATCCTAGATGGAATGGTAAAACAAACAAACAAAAAGTAGAGAAATATGATATAGTATAGACTTTGGTTATTAATAATGGATCAATATTGTTTTCTTAACTGTGATAAACATATTGAAATAATACAAGGAATTTATAAGAGAAAATGTGTGTGTGAAACTCTCTATATAATATTAATAATTTCTGTTTCTATAAACCAAAAGTTATTTAAAGATTTACTTAAAATTAATCTGGGTTTCAACAAAGTATCATTTTTAACATATATTTGTATAATATACAAAATTAACATTTTTATCTTCAAAAAATGCATTAATATTTAAAAGTATAAACAAATGGAGAATTCAGAGGAAAGCTTTCTTTCAATGCTAAAGAGACTCTCTAAGTATTTTCAAACTAAATTTTAATTCCTAAATCTGTGTTGTTAGAGATAATTGAAAAATTAGCCATTACTTGAAACAATGAATTTGGTTCATTGAACAGTGAACCAACATTCTGAAAACCTTGACTCAAGACGAAATTATAACATGTTGGAAGGAAGAACTAAGAACAGATAAAATGAGAAAAGAAAGGTGGGGATTATTAGTAAGTAGAAAGAAAAAAAGAAGAAAAAGACTAAACACCCTATTTTATTTCAACCAATAACTGCAAATTCCTGATGTGAATAGTTCCTTTAACCACTAGAAAGAACTGAAAGCATTTACCCATGTTAACATTTATTTTTTGTCTATGAACACTAAATTAATAGACAAATAAACATAATTCATAGTTATTAGGAAATTAAGCAATCATTCTAAAACTATACATTTGTTTTGTGCAGTGTTTTTGATGACCTATTTGAAATGTTTGCTTTCCTTTTCTCCTACACCAAAATGCCTTTTATTTTTATACTAGGTCAAAAATCCGGTAATAAATGCATAAGATACTGCCTCGCTCTCAAAATAAATACCAGCAAAAATAGAAAAAGGAAAAAAATTAGGTCAGACTTTATAAAATTTCTAATATCTTCCCATTTTTACTCATTATAACTTTTTGCTAATATTTTATCTGTCTTTAATTATCCATCCTTTAAAGCGTACAATTTAAAATATGTTGTATTTTCTCTCAATAATTCTTAAATTTGCAGTTAATTCATATCAATCAATGTGAAGGACACACGTGTGTGCAAAATTTAATAAACAAGGAGCAATATTTTAAAATGAAGGTTTTTCTTTGACATATTATATATCCCATATAATTACTCATTTGAATGCAGAGGATTGCTTCAAAATTCTTCATCACTTTAATAAACACATTTCAGTCTGCTTTCCAAAAGAGGAAGTCCCTTTCCTCCTATTTTAAAATAATTTAACTTTAAGATAAGGCATATGAGACAAGAATAGATCTTCATACTATACTTAACCTTCTTTATAGTCTATAAAAGGATTTAATTTAAATTATGAAAGTAAGTTGTGGTGAACTTTTTGCTGTAATGATTTGTTATAATAGATTTCATAGGTAATCTTTAAGACTCTTGTGTTGAGCAATATGCTAGTTGTTTAATTTACATGTATCTATTTAAATATTTTTATTAATAAAATATATTTCATGAATAATGAAACAATACATCACCAAAATAAACTTAGAAATCCATTATAAATTTAAGAGTTTAAAATATAATGAAAAATTAATATTTGGCTTATAAGCTATTTTTCTACTTTAAGTTTAGCATCTGTCCACAGACCAGTTGTACCAGTGCAGTGGAACAGATTGCTGAGACACCAAAGAAGACATCTGGAAATGGGATGTGGACAACAAAGTTTATTAAAATGCTTACAGGGAAGATCCAGAATTCAGCTGGACATTCTCATCTGATCCCACTATTATTGTTACTCTAACTTTACTATGTTCCTGGGAACCAAACAGGGCACTTTAGGGATATGGTGTTTTACTAACCTCCTTTTCTGTAAGAATCACAGAACCAACACAGTTTAAATCTATAAATTCATATCATGATAATATGGATCTGAAATGAAGAAATTTAATGCTTTCTTGTTTACAAAGTCACAGATGAAAGCTTATCTTTTAATATATTAACCCATGGTTAATTCTGATCATATCAAAAAGCTTGTTACAATAATTTCCTTTTTAAAGTGCCTTTGTTACTTAAGTTTTTACATGTTGTCTGTGTTATTTACCATAAAGAAATAGTTTCTCTCTGTTTAATCAAAAGATGGAGGGTCCTAGGACACCTTTTTTTAATGTTGTTTTTTACATCTCATTAACTTCTTTTAATTGACAGTCATATTCAATGTATACTTTTTGTGCTGCTGTTGCCACAAAGCAATTTATTCTACCCCTCATGACTGCTCTGGCAGCTTACCACAAAATACCCAGGCTAGTTTCTTGGTTTTTATTGATATTAATTTATTCTGAAATGGTCTTCATCTGTTGCAGAAATGCTGCAGTTTTAATTAGCGAGTTGTTAAATCTCCGTACTTCAGATCTTCTATAATTTAGTATATCACCAGAGACACTGACACCAGGAAATTACCAGGCAAAGTTAGGTTTTCAATAGCAGATGGTTGCATGCTTCAACATATTTCATATATATATATATGAAATATGTTGAAGCATGTATATATATATATATATATACATATATATATATATATATATATTAAATACTCAAGTAATGTGGATTCAGCAAAATTTAAACAAATTAAGTTAGATTCCATACCTATTTTCCAATATTCTATTTCTCAATTATTTTGAAATTTCATAAATATTATATACTAATGTGTATTCATATGTGTATATACATGATATCAATCTTTTACTAAACTTGCTGCTGTCTTGGAATTCTTTTTTCTTAATTTATTTTAATTAGTCATCTATGACAGCCAAATTCATTTTGATTCATTGTAAACAATTGCAGCACAACTTTGCATTTCTCTGTTTGTACAAGATGTAGCATTGCATTATATGTGTAATCATACATGTACCTAGGATAATGATGTGCATCTCACTGGAATTCTTTTAACAAATAAATTATAATCCATACAATTATGAATAGGCCCACAAGACCTCCTTTCCCATTTTCATACAAGCTACTACTATACAGAAGTGCATATTTTTTCATTCTGATTAATACAACTGAACATTTAAAAATATGAAAAGTCTATCCACAATTTACTACTTTCTGTTGTGTTGAAGTATTTATTAAAATTTCTATCATACTGTATTATAAATTGTAACTTTTATCCATTTTACAAATTTTATTCATTTGTCAATATTTTATGAAATATAATTCATATTGGTACACATATATAGTTAACTAATTAAAAGTGTATATAGTATAACAATGCATAATAAGTAATATCTGTGCACTATAATATGCTAAGCACAAAATTTTCCCCTTTTTTCATTTACTAATAAAGTAGACCTTGCTATAAATATACTCATATTCATGTGACAGTTTTATCAACATAGATAATTATAAATAAAATTAAGAGAAAAGATGCCTATCTTCATATTCTCTAAGAATTCCCAAATTGCATTCTAAATAGATATAAGAGTTGAAATTGTTATCAGTCATCACCAACAATGAATATTATAGTTCATTAACTTTTGACAGTCTTTTATGTTATTTATTTATTTATTTATTGGCTTTATTTTATTTATTTGTTCTTTATGTGGTGCTAAGGCTCGAACCCAGTGCCTCACACATGCTAGGCAAGCACTCTGCTACTGAGCCCCACCCCAGCCCTTGACAGTTTTATTAAACTAAATTTAATTTGCTAACATTCACATTTCATAAAAATTGGATATTTTATGTGAAATTTTATTCAAATATTATCAAATTGGAATTCTGCTATTGTAGTTCACATAATACATTTTAAGGTTTGTATGTCAATTGAAACATGGAAGATATTTTTCTTGGTTATTTGAAATTGTATAATTCGTACTATAATTGATATTTTTATTATTAGATTTTCATAAACACATTGACTCAGTCTGAGGTTTGATTTGAACTGTGTTTATAATATTTCTACATAAATTGAATTAAGATCTGTATTTTTACCTAGTTTGTGACATATGTATGCAGTTTGGGAATACTTATATTTGTTTTATTTTTATTTTTGGAGCAACTGGGATTGATCTGAGGGCCTGGTCCATCCTAGGCAAGCACTGTTAAAATAAGTTAACATCCTCAGCCCAGGATATATTTATTTTAAATTAAAGAAGTACATATTTTCTGTTTATCTTCAATTCTGTTTCATTTTCATATTTACATTTCAACACATTTAGGATTTTTAAAATTATATTGCAAATGATCTAATACATTCATATATGTATATATGTATATGTGTTCATAGGTATATAGTCACACATGTGTCTATGATTATATATTATACATGTTTTATTATATCATAAATATACATATTTATTATATAAATTGCATATCATTTATCATTATGCAGGCTTGCATTTTGTCAAGAGTTATTTGACAATATGAGTGTCCATTTATTTTGAACCTTTTCTGTTCTAAGCATTTATGTGTCTGTTTCAATGTTTCTACTATATTGTTTTCATTATTATAGCTTTTGTTATACTTTGAAATAAAAAATTTGAAGTCTCCATCTTTATTCTTTAGCTCAAAAATTATTCTATTTCTATGGGGTTCTTTGTGTTTCCATAAAAAATGGAATTTTGATCAACATTACATTCAATTTGCAGACTGCTTTGGTTAATATGGTCATGCTAATTCTTTCATTCCATGAACACAAATTTTTTTCATTAATTTTTTTCTAAAATTTTATTTGTTTATTTATTTATTTATTTTGGAGATTGAATCAGAGGGCTTTATTACTAAATCCCCAGTACTTTATTAGTTTTAATTTTTTTTGAATTTTTTAATATATATTTTTCAGTTTTTCAGCGGACACAACATCTTTGTTTGTATGTAGTGCTGAGGATCGAACCCGGGCCGCACGCGTGCCAGGTGAGCGCTCTACCGCTTGAGCCACATCCCCAGCCCTAGTTTTAATTTTTCAGACAGGGTTTTCCTAAGTAGCTGAGGCTGGCCTCAAACTTGAAATCCCCTTGTCTCACCTATATTTTTGCTGGTATTACGTTGCATGTCACCACATCTAACTTGAAATTATTTTATCATTTTTTATAGTTTTAGTTAAACTACTTGATCAATTCATTCTTAAATATTGATTTTGAAGGTAAAATAAATTATCATGTTCTTTTTTTTGAGATTGTTGCAATGCAAATGACTTTTCTATGGTATTATTCAGCAAATTTGCTGAATTTATTAGTTCTAATAAATATTGCTTGAGTTTTCTATATTAAAATTATGTCATGTGCAGGCAAACACAAATTTAGGTTTTCCTTTCTGATCTGGATGTCTTTTATTTCTTTCTCTTAAAAATATATTCTGGTAAAGATGTCCAGTGCTATTCGATATATTGTGTGTCTGTAGTCATCTTTGTGTTCTTTCTGTGGGATTTATGGCCTTTATTATATTGAGTTATATTCCTTATATACATATTTTTTTTAGAGTTTTTTTTTAATATCACAAATGGTTACTTAATTCTGTCAAATATTTTAGATATTTATCTTCAAATATGTGAGAAATTTGGACAACTTAATCATTGAAAGACAAATAAGCCAGTTAACAAGTGGGCAAACAAACCTGAATAAGTTAATCAAAGACATACAATTGGCCACCAAATATTTTATTTCTTTTCTTTTTTCTTGTTCTTTTTAGTTATATGTGACAGCAGAATGCATATTGACATACATACACGGAGTATAACTTCCTATTCTTGTGGTTATAAGTGATGTAGAGTTACATTGGTCATGTATTCACATATGAACATGGGAAAGTAATGTTAGGTTCATTCTACTATCTTTCCTATTCCCATCCCAGCTACCAAATATTTGAAAAGCTGTTCAATACGATCAGAGAAATGCAAATTAGATCCATAATGAAATTTAACCTCACAACTGTTAGAATATTGCAGCAATTTATAATATCCAAGATTTGGAAACAAGGAACACATTGACAACTGACAGCATTTAGAAAATTGTGTGTGTGTGTGTGTGTGTGTATCATGTACGCACACAATAGAATATTACTCAATCTCAAAGAAAGAGGGAGATTCTGCTATTGGACACTATTCTGAGTGAAATAAGCCAGAAACAGAAAAACATGGACTGCATGAATCTCAATTATATGTTCCATCTATGAATTGAACTCATATGTTAGAATGGTAGTTATGAGAGAATGGTTGGGAGAGACAGTGACCAAAAGGTCCGAAATTCCAATTCTGAGATGAAAAATTTCCGAAAACCTGTGTAAGTATGGTGAGTGTACTTAGAAATAATGTATCTATTGTATACTTAAAACTATAAAATTATTCAGTACATACAACACTTCAGGATTCTTATAATCAGAAGAATAGATGCTATTATTGTTTTAAAACTACATGTTTATAAATATGCTCATCCATTTAATTGGCATTTTTTCTTACCCCTCAATTTTTTTATTTGAGATGTATTTTTTAAATTATTATTGCTGGAGAATATTATATAGTACTTCTTTCAGCCATACTAGATCTGTGGTTATAAATAATTATACTGATTATTCCTTTGTTTGATGGTTGCAATCTTTCATTCTATAATTCTTAAAATTCTGATTTTCCTTTCTAAAGTCAGTATCAATCTGAGTGTTAATACTTTATAGTTAATCTGTGTTTCCTCTTTTGATTTTGCTTGTTTGTTTTGTGTTTAGTACTGAGAATGGAACCCAGGGATGATTTTCCACGGAGCCACATCCCTGCCCCTGACAGTTTTTATTTTGAGATAGAATCTCTGTTATATCACTGATAGGGTCTCAAACATATGATCATCCTGCATCAAGTTGCAGAAGCTGCTTGGGATACAGGCCTAGCTTTTTTGCTATGTTTAAGTTCTTTTTACCTTTGTTACAGGTTCTTTACAGTGTGTATGATCAAGGCTTTACTTTTATTAATCCTATCCAGAATTGGTTGACCTCGAATCATTTGATAAACCACATATCCAATATTTCTAGATATCTGTGGCCAATTTCTCTTTAATTGAGTATTTCCTCCTAATCTCAAGTCATATTGATACATCATTTGATAGGCAAATGCATTACTATCAAGTTTTTTTTAAAGGAATTCTGTGCACTTTCCTCAGATGTTTTTTTATGATATACTAATTTCCTTTCACTATTTTACTTATTCCAAATGTCTTGAAAACATACTATGCTTTAATTCTTTTATACAGTGGCTTTACTTTTTTCCTGCATTCTGGGCCAGTTAAAAATAAATCAGGTTGCAAACTACTGTGACTTAGCATTCTTTCTTCATTTTGGCACATTAGTATTTTATTATCATTATTATTTTTTCAATATAAAGCATTCATCAAAAATCATTCTCTTTTATTGACAATTTATTTTCATGAATTTTCCTTATTCTTAAAACCTGAACTGCATATTTTATTTAATAGTGACTGAATCAGTTCAAATTTGAATCACTGAAAATCCAAATATGTTCAACATAAACATCTTTCAAAATTCCATTTAGACAGATAATGGCATATGAAGGAATTTAAGTGTGTACAGAAGCATTATATATAAGCAAATTAAAACTTGAAAAAATTATTTCAGTGAGGTAATGTCTTCATGCTCATAAGAAGACATTATTCCATTTGATTAAAAATTAAATTAGTTTTATAGCTAATGTTAATCAATTCCCAAGGTTACTCTTTCCTTCACATTTTTACCACGTAATTTAATATCTTAATGTTTATATGTTTTTTGCCATTAATACAAGTGATATGCTACTAATGTTATAAGATATAATCACTGATGGATTCAAGGAAATGTTACCTATTGTCTTTGATATTATGTTAGAAATTGTTTTTATATTAAAAGTTGATATACATAATTAGGGGTTAGTTCTTCAAGGTGCATAAAAATATCATATATAACATTTGTGTCATCAAAAATGGAGGATTTTATAGAGTACAAAACAAATAATCAAAAACAGATTGTAAGCTGTTGTGAAACAGTATATTTAATAGATAACAAATGGAAGAGAGGAAATTTAGGTTTAATTTCAGAAAATTTAACACAAAACTACCCATGAAAAAAAAAAACATAAGAAATAAATAATGAAATGGTAACTTTTGAATTTTTGGAGGAGAAAAATGCAAATAAAACTGAAACCATCTAAATCATGCCTGAAACCATCTAAATCATTGGCACTAAGACATAAAGTTCTATTAAAAATGAAAATAATAATTGAATAGCAAGCAAATAAATATTTTACCCATAGATGGACTATTGCTTTTCATAGCATGCATAGGCATGAAGTTGTAACATTCTTATTCACTTACCCTTAAGTTTTAAGGAATCTTCAACAGGTAGCATATTAGCCTCCTTTGTGATATCTCTAACAGGCTATTTTGTAAGAATTCTCTGTTATTGCAATAACAGAATTGCTTAAAATTACATTATAAAGTGTTGTCTTTCTTATACTTTCATTTTAATTACTTCAAAATAATGAAGAATAATGGCTTCAGTTTTATAGTAAGATCCTTTTCTATTTCTTGCTTTTATGACCTTGAATATTTACAAAATATTTTATTCCAATAAATATCAGACAATTATCTTCATAGTTCCTGGAAGAATTAACACTAAAAATAGAATTTCTGGGAATTATGTCAAAATGTTGATTAATCACTATTAGCTGATACAATGATATCATTACTTAGAATATCAATCTTACAAAGAGGACAATTTTCAAAGAGAATAAATTAGTGTAGTTCATCATTTATACATTCACTACATCTATCAAAATATGATAAACAATAGGCAAGATTACACACTACTATTTCTTAAATATACTAATTAGAAATGGATATTTTATATATGTTTCCAAATTTGAAATACTTTTTCTCAAATGTACACTCTATCAAGTAACACATTGAATTTTTCTATGGGTGGTTAATTCAAAGTTATTGTGAAGCTTCATTGTGTGAGTATAACATAATGCATTTTGTATTTAACATTTTTCATAGAAGTTTTGGTGTAGAAAATTAATGTTTTCTTCTAAAATTAGAAATATAAGTTAATTTTAATGACATGTGCTTCTGAATATCATAGAAAAGAACATTTTAAATTTAAAGAAAATAAAAAATAAATTTGTACATTAGGAATTATACATTAGTTATGTCTCATGTCTCATATTATGACCTTATTAGAGTTTTATGCTAAACAACTTATTTAAAGATTAAATCACTCTCTACCCCATCTACTGTAATTCATTTCTCTCTCTTGTTTTTTTTTTTTTTTTTTTTTTTCCTTTTCCCCTAGAGAGAGAAGATGGGAGGGGAGGGGAGGGAAGGGGAGGAGGGACAGTAGAGGATAGGAAAAGCAGGAGAATACAACATACACTAGTGTGGCAGTATGTAAAAAAGTGAAGGTGTAACCAATGTGAATCTGCAATTTGTATACGGGGTAAAAATGGGAGTTCATAATCCGCGTGAATCAAATATATGAAATATGATATGTCAAGAGCTTTGTAATGTTTTGAACAACTAATAATAAAAATTTAAAAGAAAGAAAAAAAAAGAGTAAATCAATACTACATGCCATGATTCTAGTGCTTTTTCTCTCCATGTATCTTTCATTTATATAAGTGTGATGAATCTTTCAGTTTTTTCTTAATCATATTTCTGGTCTTCAATGAAAAGTGTAGATTCTGACCCTAGTCTAAGAGTTTGTCTTCCTAGGAGCTTTTCATAGATTTTCTGTCAAGAGGGAGTGAACCACTGGCCACAGGAGGTAAGCCTAAATTAGTATGTATCCTCAAGGCAAAACTCATATTCTCTGACTTGCCTAGAGCCAGCATAATTCTAGTGTCTCACTTACAGGTGCAAAATAACCTACATTTTATTTCTAGGTCTCTGAACCACTTTAGGAGGGAGGAGACTTCCTTTAATGCTTATGACTTAAGGAAATTTAGATAGATATAACCACGTTTACAAACAAACAAGGGGTGACTGGCTTGCACCCCTTGTGGGAGCTGTGGCTGAGGAGCAGTCACTGAACACAAAGAAAGGTCCTTTCTATGTCTGTGTATTTATTTAGTCTGCCAAAGTTCACTTGGAGTGAACCTGACCCATTTAGTCATTTGTCCTGACAGTGTACTTTTTAATTTCTAAATAGAGAAGATTTCTCTAACATTTGCCTTTGTTTTTATGTGGTGCTGAGAATCGAACCTGGGTCCCGCCCATCCTAGACGAGCGCTCTGCCACTGAGCCACAATTCCAGCCCCAATTTTTATTTCTTTATATCATTATTTCACTTGTTATCTCTTTCAAAACATTTTTTTCCATACTGTGGTATCAGTTTACTGTGGTAAGTTACCACTTATTATCTTATTAATTTTCACAAAAATATTTTCTCAGATAAACATAAGGATATCTGGAAAAGATATTTTTACCTCAATTTAAAATCTTATCCAACACATATTTTCAAAATTATTATAGTTCTCTGTATAGCATTTAAAATCAAGTGACTTCATTTTTTACTTAATCAATAGACTATATTAATAGAGACATTGTTAGGATGACAAACATCATTAGGAGAATTAAAAGAACAAAGTGTAAGAAAAAATTGCAAACACATATAAGCAATTTTCATAAAAATATACCAGGTAACTTGTTACTCGATAAATAATAAACAGCTTAACTTACAAATAAGCAAATTATCTGATCAGACACTGTGCAAAATAAGACATACAGATGACAAATATCTATATAAAAAATATCTCATTAACCTTTGCTCTTACGGAATGAACACAATAACAATGAGATACCACTGTACAAATATTTAAATGACTACAATCAAACTTCTGACAGTATCTAATGGTGGCAGAAAATAAGAGCATAAGGAACTCTCCTTCATTACTGATGGGATGCAAAATGGTACAGTTCCTTTGGAAAATAATTTCACATTTTCTTACAAAGTTAAATATAATTCTACTTTATCATCCAGTAATTGTGCTACTAAATATTTGCTAAATTGATTTCAAAATTCATATCAAATGAAAATCCACATAAATATTTAAGGAGTTTATGCAATTAACTTAAAAAACCCCAAACATTCTTAAAATATTACAACATAATGAAATTTAGGCAAGTATGTGTATATTTTTCCTACATCAAAGTCTGCTGGGATTGAGGATAATAAAAATAGGTAATATTTTTCATATTTTATACTAAAATGTCAATATTTAAAATACTTGTGTATCTTAATGAATCAATTTTCCAAATGAACAATACATGTTGCAACAAAATCATCATAGGTTAAATATTCATTCCAGTAAAAGATGATGTTAATAATTTTAGTACCTAATTTATGAGAGATGTTGATCTTTCATTTTATTTTGATGATATTTTTGGCTATAGGTCATCTGAAGACAGCCATTCTCATAAAATTCATTGGGAAACATATCCTCTTCCTCAATTTCTCAGAGACTGTATGTACAATTGATAGTATTTTACCAGAAATATTTAAAAATAATTTTATCAGTAAACCAGCTGGAAATAAAATTTGTTTTGTGGAAGATTTTTTTAACATAATTGTAAGGTATTCTGACATTGAAAATTATTCTAGCATTGATATTTTGTTCTTTTAAAAAATTATCCATTAATAACTTAAAATTATTAATGTATTTATTATATATTTTATATCTCTAGAATTTGATTGGATTTTTTCATTCCTGTATCATTAAGTTGTTTCCTTTTATATGGAGCAAACTTGTTAGAGTTTTATAAATTTCATTTATCTTCTTAGAAACACCTTTAATGGGGCTGGGATTTGTGGCTCATTGGTACAGTGCTCACCAAGCATGCATGGAGCACTGTGTTTAATCTTCAGGAACACATAAAAATCAAACAAATATATTGAAAAAAAAAAGAAAAAACTTTGACTTCATTAATTTCTCTCTTTTTTTTGGTTTTCAAGTTCAGTTTTTCAGCTATAATATTTATTATTTTCTCTCATTGTTTTTAATTTTCTAATTTGTTAAGATACAGAATCTAGGTTATTGATTTGATATCTTTATTCCTTCCTGTTACTGATAATTTGTGCTATAAAATTCCCTCCCTGTACTGCATTAGCTACATTCTCCAAATTTTAGTATTTTGTGTTTTCAATTACAATTTTTGGAATACTTTTCAATTTCACTATTGATTTATTTTTGACTCATGGGTTATTAAATAAAGCACTTTCTTCAAGAAAAACACACTTTGGGGCTGGGGATTTGGCTCAAGAGGTAATGCGCTGGGTTCGATCCTCAGCACCACATAAAAATAAAATAAAAGTGTTGTGTCCACTGAAAACTGAAAAATAAATACTTGAAAAATTCTCTCTCTCTCTTTCTCTCTCCTCTCTCTCTCTTCTCTCTTCTCTCTCTCTTCTCTCTCTCTCCTCTCTAAAAAAAAAAAAAAAAAAGAAAACACTTTTTTTATCAATAAAATTTTATTCTGGAATTGTTGTCAACTGATTTTTCTTTTAGGTAATTAAGATGTCTATTTTCCTGCTTTTTTAGATTCTTTTCAAGCTTTGGATAGATATCAGAAATTTTAATTTATAACTAGTTATTTTTATAATTCTTATAGTATTCTTAAGATTTATTCTGGGATTCAGTTAAATTAACTTAAAATTTTTTGATCATTTCACAATTATTGTTGCTCTTTATTGGGATGGATCAGTACCACCATTATTCTAGAGCTATTTTCCCCTTATGTGTAAGGCAAAACAAGACTGAGTACTTTAAACAATATCCCACATATTATAAAGTTTTCCTACTCTGGGCTGGCTGTGGATCTTAAACTATTATCATCCATGTGTAAGCTCTTGGGATAATTTTTCCTATTAATTTCTTCTAAGTAGTTCCCCAGACTCGGGTATTAATTCTCACCTGAACTACCTAATCAGAGTTCAATTGAAGATTAAAGATAGACTTGGCAGATCTATCAAACCGTTTTATAAAATCAAGCCATCTTGATCTCTACTAATTTCTAAATTTGTCTACCTGACTGAAGATGATCGGAGGGCTCGGCTTTGTTCCCCTTCTTTTTGCTGGTATCTGGACAGTCTCCCTAGATGATAAGCTTGAGCAATCATAGTCTCCATTGCCATGTTTGCAGACACTCAGAGATCACTCACCATGAGTGGCCTGTTTCCAAATGTTCTAAAATTTGTTGCATATTCAATGCTTGATTTTAATGAAATAGAATACGAAAAAAAAAAATGTTTGCTCTGATTTGGTATTGAAATTTACACCCAGTTCCCAAAGAAATAAAAATAAATCTGCACGTTCATTTTTGATGTGTCAACAAGGAAAAATATGATACCAGTTTGTTATATGAACAAAGAAGAGCTGCAATTTGCTGAAAACCTATCAATATACTGCAGTCCTTTCAAACTATGCATTTCCCTCACACTTCTGCCAAAACAACACATGTTAACAAATTGAACCAAGAGAGAGATTGATATCTTCTATAAGATAGATATTTTAAAAAATGTGGAGAAATGTGAAGAAATTTCACTCATACCACAATTTGATGGCAGGGGGCTGTATATAGTTTTCTCTTTCACTTTTGCTAACATACAAAATTATTCTTTTTAATGAGTTCCCAGATAAACACTTTTAAATATTATGTTTTAATTTAACATATGCCATCAATGACTATAACTCAAAAAATATCTATTTAGGTTTTTCAACAATTTAAAGCAGTTAAGTGCTCCTGCAATCAACATTTTGAGAATTACTGACCAATTTCATTTACTTACTTATACCTTGTTCTTATGTGAATCAAACTGATGGCAATTTTTATTGCTATTTTTTGTTTATGAAATATTTTCTTTAACATTATGTTGAATAAATATTCTTATATGAAAATTATTTTAGCCCCAACGTTCATGATATTTACACATTCTATCTGTTGGTAATGCAATGAAAAGACTGAAATTATGTGACCTATAGATATTTGGGTAATTTCTGCTTTGGTATACTTAAATTATTTCTTCTTTATTTGAGTATGTGCCTGAAATATTAGGGGATGGTGGAAGCATTAAACATTCATTTAACCTATCCCAAATACCTCAACATTCTGCTCAGGTTTAGGTTGCCATTTACTGAGATCTGCACAGGACATCTAACTGTAACACTGTCTACCTGTTACTGAGATTTATATGACAGCATCATAAAGGGGAAATACACTCACAGAAAGATGCTCAGGGGCCTGTACAAATCCCTACACATCTTAAAAGATCTGGCGGTAGAATATGGAACCAGTACTCTTTTCTCATCCCCAGGAGCATTGCAATTTATCACAACCCTAGCTGTACTTCTTCAGCAAAGAAATGAATAAATTTCACCTTGGAGGAATTAGCTGAGCTGCTTTTTGTGCATCTGCAATGTGCACATGCATTCTAACTTTACGTTTTATTAGTATGAATCATGTGCAGTCAATTTGTTACTTGATTTCTTAGTCTTCTACATCTTCCAATCAAAAGAGACCTTAAAAATTCACCTTAAACATACTGTGGGTCTCTTGAGACAAGTATATCTAACCTTTATCTGATTTGTTATAATGTTAAAATCTTTTCCTGACGGGAATAAAGTTCTATATAGAAAATATTTTGTCCTTTTGTAAAGGTCTTCCATCTTGACAAGGTTTATATTGTATTTAGTTTAAAATCTAGCAAAAACATTATATTGTCCAAGATCAAAAATACATTAGTTTCATACTAAATTTCAGTAATATAATTGCATATGAATAAATGATTGTATTTCTGTATCTTAGGGAAAATCTATCTTAATTTTTTATTTTTACTATTACAGTTTCAATTTAGAAATTGGCTCAAAAATACCATTCCCTAAATATTTTCTAAATAGACTTTTAAAAATTCTTGCAATGAAAATATCAGTGAATGCTTTTGAAATTTTTAATGAAAGTAATCAATAATTTTAATCTCCTAAATATAAATTAATACATCTAAAATAGATAATAATAAAAATATGCAACACTTTATTATTTAATGCATTTATCTTCAGTTTTTATGTACGATTCACAGATTATGGTTTAGGGGTGAAAGATGGGAGGGGGAAGTAGATTTTTGTATATCTAATAAATTTGCTTAATCATATAGATGTTTATCTTTTTCCCACACTTTTTCTAAGATATGAATAGATTTTTTTAAAATTTTCTACTAAATCTTGCTTTGTTGGCATTAAACAAATGGTAGTTTACATTTTAACAATGTATTAAACTTAAAATCGAAGGTGATGAAAAAATAAACTTTTCACTCTTTTGAGAAGAGTCTCTAAAAATTAATGAAGGAAGAGGATTTTCACAGTTGTCTAAAAGTACATGATATGGATTTTTCTCTTATTCTTGATTAATATTTTAGCAAGTATTTTCACTCAGCATTTTAAAGATAAGCATTATTTCTTTAGGCATATATTGCTTGTTGGGAGTTTATCCTTGTAAGAATATCCCTTCTATTTCCTCTATTATGTTGTTGTTGCTTGGTTTCTTTGTTTTTCCTTTGTAGAACTTCTCTGTCTCCATTTTGTATTGAGGAAGATCTAGGTACCAGGTTTAATTGTTTGAGAAAAACAGTTTTTATTTTCCCAGCAAGTACCAAAGCCCACAAAAACTTTCAGTTGACAGTGGTTGAAGTGTGAAGTTTTGGTTCTCTTTTACTCTTTTCACTAAGATTGTATTTCTTTGAATATCTTAAGTGGATGTATCAATTCTATTTTCAAGGTTTCAAGATTTTACCCTCAGTCTCTCTAAAGGCATTTTGGGAGGTGTTGGAACTTTTAAGAACTTGGGTCTGGTAAAAGTAAGTTAGGTCATTGGTGGCAGAGCACTGTAAGGTTTGGATGTGACTTGCCCCTCCAAAAAGCTTATGTTAGAAAAATGCAAGGGGGCTGGAGGTGTGGCTCAGCGGTAGCGCGCTCGCCTGGCATGCGTGCGGCCCGGGTTCGATCCTCAGCACCACATACCAACAAAGATGTTGTGTCCGCCAAGAACTAAAAAAAAAAAAATAAAAATAAAAAAAAATAATAAAAAAAAAGAAAATGCAAGGATGTTTGTGGTAAAATGATTTAATTATAAAAGATTTAACCTACTCAGTGGATTAATACATTTGACAGATTAATAATTTGAATGAACTGTTTGATAACTGTAGGCAGTTGGGGCATGGCTGGAAGATATAGGACTTTATATATGGAGATATATTGGGGATGTATTGGGAATTATATATCTTGTCATGGGCTTCTAACCCAAATTCTTTGCTTCCTGCCTGCCATGGACTGATAGATTTCTTCAGCCATGCCCACCTTGGGCTCAGAGCAATGGACTCAGCTGACCAGACTGAAACTGTGAAACTGTAATCCAAAATCAACTCTTCCTTCTCTTAATTGTTCTTATCAGGTATTTTGGTTATAGTGATAAAACAGTAACTAACATAAGCTCTGCCCCTCACTGGTCAGTCTCTAGATGCGTGTCTTAGATAGGCAAATCACACCTGTGTTCATTTTGGCACCTGGTTATTTCTTCTTCACCATAGATGCCCAGCTAGGAATTAAGGGTATGATTGGTTGTTAGGGCTTGTATTGTTCTCCGTTAATCAGTGTTCTCTCCACATTTTCAATGAAAAAGTTTTCTTTAACCTCATTCTCTATTTTGTACCTCTCCTCAAAAAGAACAAAAAGACAGATACTTCTCATTTTACAAGAAATTTGGGAATGTATAAAAAAAAGTTTACAAATAAAACATTTTTTTTAGAGATAGAGAATTTTTTAATATTTTTTTTTAGTTTCCCGTGGACACAACATGTTTAATTTTATTTTTATGTGGTGCTGAGTATCAAACCCAGTGCCCTGTGCATGCCAGGCGAGCACACTTTCACTTGAGCCACATTCCCAGCCCACAAATAAAACATTTTAAGGAAATAATCTCTTCTTGTAAGCCAGTTGAGAGCTGTTATTTTGTATTCATTACTTTATGTTTTTCACAAAGTTACCATGACTCAGGGTGAGTCAATTTAAAATGAATCTATACAATTTAAAATGTAACCTGTTGTTGGGTGTGGTGGTAAATACCTAAATTACTCTGGAGGCTAAAACAAGATGATCACAAATTCTGGTCAACTTAGGCCCCGTCTCAAAATACAAAATAAAGGGCTGGTGTGTGTGTCAGTGGTGAAACCTTCCTAGGTTCAATTGCCAGAACCACAATAACAAACAACATGTGGAACTATGCTCTTTTTTTTTTTCCCAGTGACTTGAATCTATTACATCCTCATACTAAACTGGGTGATACCTGTAATTTTAGTCTGATTAAAAAACAAATAAAGAAAACAGTGTGTACTCTTCCCTAGCATGCAGGAGGCTCTGGGTTGAATTTACTGCAATAAAAACACAAACAACAACAACAGCAAACACTGAAAGGAACTGAACTGAAAAACTAAAAGAAAAATTTGATAGTATTCAAATTCGCAATGCCAGCTAATTCTACATCTAACCCATTTCACAGTCCTTTCTGCAGTTGGTGTATATGAGCCAAAATATTTCTCATTTGCCTATTTGTTATACTTACATTTTTGTTACTTGCAACCAAAACATATATTAATATAACAAGTTTTAAGGACAAGGCCCTTATAACTGAATAAAAAATTCTTGCATTTTATTGAACTTTATGTACTCTATAAGATTTTTAAATACAATATTTTGGCTGTTTTGTATTATAATGATACAAATGTAATTGCATTAATAAATCTGTTGTTGTTTTAGTAATTTCAAAGGTGTTCTCATTTTTATCATTCATAATACTAGTAGCATTTGAGTTGTCCTCCTCCACTAACCTTTTCCCATTGCAATCAGGATGAACTACCCAGTCCCTAATTCCAATCATGTACTCTCTCAAATAGTTACCTCTGATAAAATAATTATAAGGAAAAAAGAAGCAAGTTAACACATGATATTATCTTAGTATCATATTTAAAGTACTTAAAAATACAGACAACCAAAAATTTTTAACTTAATTATATTTGTAAAATGGACACTATTTCTCTTGTGATTTTTTCATCAGTTATTCTTTTTATTCCATTCATTGATGTAGCAAAACTTTGTTCATCATTTACCTTTTAAATAAAATACTTATTTCTCTGTGATGATTTTCCCCCAAAACTAATACTTTAAGAAGTCTATTTCTTTGATCTTATGTGAATTTTATTTTATTTTTATTATTGGACTTATACCACATTTTTAACAATTAACAATTTACATTTCTAGATATATGCTAAATTTTTTGAGGCTTAGGACTTGATCATATGTTTTTATACATAGAAAATATATAAATGTAAATTTTTGTTGGATAGAATTCATATTCATTTATTTTTACACTTTATACTAGTACTGAATCACAATCAGGATGTCATTTGTAGTGCATTACAATGGAAGCTTGACTTCTCTCCAGCTCAAAATTCTACTTATCATATACCATACAAAGTAAAATAAAACCTATAGAACACAAAATTGAAAGTTCAGGAGGCAATTCTTAAAGTTCCACTTAACAGAATAATATTATAAAGATCAAAATTACCATCTTTTTAGAAGAATATGAGATTCTACAAGAACGGGATTCTTAGCCTTTAAAAAGTACTACTTTGTAGGGGAACAAAACAGGTAGATTGCCATTGGAGTACACCAAAATGTAGTGAACTAAATAAAGCATTTCAGGACCCAAATATTAAAATTATTCTTCACAGTTGAAATGCTTGGTTTTAGAAATATTGTTAACATGTAACTCAAAAGTGAAAGATGACACTCAGTTATATATGATCCATTCTAACCACCTATTGAGTCAATGGCTTCATATTGGAATTCAAAGACACAGTCATTGAAGAGCTGTCAGCCCCAGAGCAATGGGCTGCGTTCTAAGGGGAATTTCATGAAGTGCTGCTGAATGCTCAGACTGAGGCATGAAGTGGCCTTAAAATTGCTGCACTACCTGATGTATGGGACTATTAGAGAGGTGTATAATAGAGATGTATAAATAAAGGTGTGATTTTGCATGTGTGTATATCTATAAATAAAATATTTACAAGAATAAGGCAAATTTAATTGGATAAAACAGCATATATAAAGCAGTGTTAGCTTATATTTTCCTGAGTCCTTTTTACTGTTAAATATATAGAAATAATGTTAATACACAGAAATAAATTATATTAGAAATAAAGTTAATAGGTAGAAAGCAATTGCATTCCATACTTTATAAGTGTTTCTGACAGCAATTTGCACATATGACTGCACTTAAGCTCATTGATGAGATGAGTCTCCATGCATTATTGACTTATAAAGTTTTAAGATTAACACTTTCATAATACATGATAACTGACTAATACTAAAATGTCACTTTTGTATTTATTGACTTGTGCTTAAAATTGTCAGGAATAATACATAAATATTTTTTGATTACTCATATGCTGTGTTTTATCAAGTGTTATGAAAACCTCAGGGACACAATAGGAAAGATTATAAATTGAAAACCATAGAGACATCTGACATGATATTGTTCTTCTTTATGGGTGAATAATACTTCAATTTTTTTTTAATCCATCCATGTATTGATGGGCACTTAGACTGATTCTATAACTTGGCTGTTGTGAATTGGGCCACAATAAACATGGGCATGGAGGTGTCTCTACATTATGCTAATTCTTTTGGATGCATACTAAGGAGTGTTATAGCTGAAACATAGGGTAGTTCTATTTTTAGATTTCTGAAAGATTATTATTAATGTAATTTTTTCAAAACTCAAATGAAAAGTATTTTTATATTATAGTAATGATCACCAAATGTCAGCTTATGGAATAACTAATATGTCTCAAAATCTAATTGTCTAATGTAATAAAAATATCTTATGTAATCTATTTAGATATTGGATAAATATAAATATAGATTATCTAATAAATTGTATAATCTGTTTTCCAATCTAATGTAAACTAATTATCTAATCTTCACTCAACATTAATTTATGTTTAAGGAGAAAAAAGGAAAATTTAACACAAAGAATACTCTCAAGGCACTATAAAGACAATTCTGTAATATTTTACAAGAAATTCTTATACAAATTTTCTTCTATTTTGCCAGTATTTTCATTCTCTTTTCATATGTCTATCCAGTATTTATTTATTCACTCTGCATGTAAAAATGGAATCATACTATGTGGTAGTATTCAATGTACATGACACAGCTGTATGTAAGCTAGACAAAGAGGTACCTTCCTGTGTATAACAAAAAAAAAAACACATTTTTATTAAGTAACACATATAGTATATAAATAAATATGTTCAGAACATGAAAAACTCTAAAAAGAATGTCAAATGTGATATTTGGATTTTGAGTAAGCATAAATAAGTTTTTAGATTGTGTAGTTAGGATAGAGTTCATATTTTACTTTGAGTGTAAAGAAAATCATTAGAGGTTTTGAAACAGAGGAATAACATGGTATAATTTACACTGTTAAAAGGTCACTCTGATTGCTGTGTAAGTACACTGTAAGGCAAAGAGTATAAGTAGGGAGGTAAGGTAGGAAGCTTTTGCATTAGACCAAGTTCTATTTAAAGCAGTGGAAACATAAATTATATTCATCTATATGCACAGTGTCTTGGTTTACAGAAATTTTCTCCTGCCAGATGATTGACATTCAGGGATTCCCTAAGTATTGGAGAGAAATGTCTCCTGGAAGTACATTCCTTTAATGATATTGTCAGAGAGCATTCCTATGTATAAGATGACTTAACTTTTTATAAGATTTATTATTTTAAAAAGTATTAATGTTGTTGATGTATGAATGGGTTTATGAATCTGGATTACAGAATTTATAAAAACTTGTAATTATTTTCCCTCAGAAAATTTAGAAAAGGATTAATTAAAATTATTAACTTAATAGTATCAAGGCATAAAATGAAGTCTTTTAATGCACATATAAATTTCCATTATGGAGAAAAATATAAGAAAACACAATTCAAAATGGAAATTTCTTCAAGTCACATCAAAATTTATAATATATGGCTCTAAATATTCAGAGAAATACATAATTTTAATAAATTCAAAAATAACCTAATCATACAAAGTCCATTTTTAGAAACAATAATGTGAAATTAGAAATCAATAGTAAAAATATAACTGCAAACTCATAAGTTATTTTAAAACAAATTTACAAACTTTAAAATAAATTAAACATTGAGAAAATACTACAAAAATTAGCAATGAAATTAATTAAATTTACAATACTGAAAAAGTTTATAGAAAGATGCTAAAGCAATACTTAGAGAAAATTTTATAGATACAAATATTTACCTTAAATTAAAGGTTTCAAACTCAGACTTCACCTTGGTAAAAGAGAAACAGACATATTAGTTTAAAGGAAGGATAAACTAAAGCCAAAGTAAACATAGGAAGGGGTTAAAAAAAGTCTTAATACCAAAAAATAAAAAAAGAGAAAAATCAACAAACTAAATGCTATTTCTCTGGGAAGATTAAAAATTGATAAGTCCCTAACAAAATTAATTAAAAATAAAATAGGCACAATTTAAAATGATACAGTTGGCATGAAAGGGTAATATGAAATTAAAGTAAATAATTTTCACAACCAGAAAACATACATGAAATGTATACATATTTGTAGATATAAACAATAAATCTTAATTAATATCCTAAGGAAAACAATTCTGTTAACAATAACCTCAAAAGCAATAAAAATTAAAACTTGGGAAAAAGTTTAACCAAGGAATCGAAGGATTTCTATAACAAAAAGTATAGACTTCTGAAGAAAAAAATGGAGTCTTAGAAGATGGAAAGGTTTCCCATGGTCTTGGTAGAGAAAATTAATGTCAAAATGATCATATTACCAAAAACATTACACATTTTCAGTGCAATCCCCATCAAAATAACAATGACATTCTTTATAGGACTAGGAAAACTGTCTTAAAATCCATATGGAAAAATAAAAGACCCAGATAGCTAAAGTGAGACTAAATAAGAGGAGTAACTTAACTCTGGAGGCATCACATTACCTGATATTAAATTATTATAAAGCAATGTTAACAGAAACAGGATCGTGTAAGCATTGAAATAAATGTGGAAATTAATGGAATAGAAAATATACAAAGACAAACACATAGGAATAGTCATTTGATACTTGACAAAGGTGCCAAAAGCATACATTGGAGAAAATATAGCTTTTTAAAAACAAATGGTAATAATAAAACTGGTTATTGAGAGGTAGAACAATGGAACTAAATCCATACCTCTCAACCTGCATAAAATTCAACTCAAAGTGGATCAATGACCCAGGAATTAGGCCATCTAATGGGAATTATATCAGAAACTTTGCAGCTAATAGAAAAAAAATAGGTCAACACTCCAACATGTTGTTACAGGCACTGAGTGCCTTAAGAGAACACCTTAAGATCAAGCAATAAAACCAAGAATCAATAAATGGGATAGCATCACAATTAAAAGCCTTTGCAAAGCAAAGAAAACAAGACACAAATTGGTGTGAATATACTTTGTATACAACCAGATATGAAAAATTATGCTCTATATGTGTAATAACAATTGTAATGCATTCTACTGTTAAATATAAATTTTAAAAATTAATTTAAAAATTCCAGAATATATAAATAAAACAAAAAATACCAAAGAAATAAATAACTCAATCAATATGTAGCCAAAATGATTCAAAAGAAATTTCTCAAAAGAAGAAATACAAATGGTCAACAAATATATGAAAAATATTTGACACCCCTAGAATTTTCAAACAGAGGACTGACAAGAAGTCATTTATGTTGTTAAAAATTGACTCAGATCAACAAGTATAGATTAAACTACAAGGCCAGGAACATAAGTAGGGATATCAGGTTTTTTAAAAAAGTGAAATTAGAAAGTTGATTGGAGCATAGTGGAACAGGCCTGTAATCCCAGTGGCTCAGAATGAGACAGGAGGATTGTAAGTTCAAAACCAGCCTCAACAAAAGTGAGGTGCTAAACAACTCAGTGAGACCCTGTCTCTAAATAATATACAAAATAAGGCTGGAGATGTGGCTCAGTGGTGGAGCACCCCTGAATTAAATCCCTGATACCCCATTCCCCCCAAAAAAAAATAGAAATTTTTTTTAAAAAATTTAAAAACTGGGGAAAAGACCTGAATATGTATTTCACCAAAGGAGGCATAAATATGTTCAATGGATAAATGAGAAGATGCTCAGATCACTAATCATCAAGGAAGTGAAAGTCAAAACAATAAGGAGATATAGGATTCATCTTTAAGAATGACTGATATTTTATATATGCACATATATATGGAGAAAAAGCAAAGAATAGCAAATATTGTAGAGACTTTGGAGAACAGGAAATCCTCCTACCCTTGGTTGGTATGTACATAGGTACAACCACTATGGAAAACAGTATGGCGTTTTCTCAATATTAAATATAAAATACTATATGATCCACCAATGCTATTAAGGCTTGGATTTGGAACATCCCCCAAATTCTCATGATTGGCTCATGAGGGTTCTAATCTCATTAATGGATTAATCCATTGATGGCTGAATGGACTACTGGGTGGTGGAACCCAGATGGAGGAAGTAAGTCACCAGGGGAATTCCTTGGAAGGGCTTATTTTCTCTCCTGCTCTCTCATCTCTCTCTTCTCTTCCTCCTGTCTTTTGTCTCTCTTCATTCTCTCTTTTTGCACCCACTTCTTCTTCCCCTCCTTTCCTTTCCTGACCGTCATGATCTGACAGCTTTCATCCATGATAACCATCCATCATGATATTCTGTCTCTCACATTAGGTCTAGAGCATTGGAGTTAACTAACTGTGGACTGAATCCTATGAAACTATAAGCCAAAGTAAATCTTTTCTCCTATAAGATGATATTGTCAGGCATTTTGGTTAGAGCATCAGAGCAAGCAAATTTGAGTAACACAGGATGTATGGTTTACATATGTGTTGCCCAAAAGCTCATGTGTGATACAATGCAAGAATGTTTTTGTGTGTGAAATATTTAGATTACAAGAGATCTAACTAAATCAGTGGATTCTCTGATATGTCTTAGCTGAGTGGGCAGGGGGGATTTAACTGGAAGAATTAGGTTACTTGGAGTGTGCCTTTGGGGTTATATTTTATTCCCAGTGAGCACAGCTATTTGTTCTCAGTAAGCAGAGCTCTCTCTCTGCTTCCTGGTTGTCATGTACTGAGCTGCACTACTCTGCCATGCCCTTTTGCCATGATGTCTGCCTAACTTCAGGATCAGAGCCACAGTGTCAGTTGGACCTTGAGAACACTATGCTTAGTGAAATAAAGCAATCACAAAAAGACAAAGACTACATGGTTTTACTTATGCCAAGTATCTAAAATAGCTGAATTCTTAAAACCAAATAGCAGAGTAGTGTCTACTGGGGACCAGGGGGAAAGAATGGAAAGTTGTTTCTTTATGGTAATAAAATTTCAAAGTTTTGCCAGACAAAATGGTATCTGGAGGTGCATAACTAGATTATAGCATTAAAATTTGTTCATGTGCTGAATTTCATGTTAATATTTTTTTCACCACAATTAAAATTTTTGAAAAGCACAAAATAGAACCTGACTAAAATTATATCTAGTCAAATTATTAAATATGGATGTTTGTCCCCTACACTCATATGAAATTCAATTGGCATTATGACATATTTGTACTTAGGTTATTTAATCCAGAGGCTAGAGTACATTCACACAATGGAATATTACTAAGGAATACAAAGGAATAAACTATTCATATATGCAACACCATGGATGAATTCTCAAAATTACTATTGTTACATTGAGAGGAAAAAAAGAAGAATATCCATTGCATGATTATATTTAATCTAAATTTTTAGTAGATTCAAACTACTGTAAATGACAATAAATAGAAACACAGTTGACTTGCAGTTTGGGTCAGAGGGCTAGTGCATGGAAAAAGAAATAACAAAGGTGCATGAAGAAACTTCCATAGGTCTATGGTTACCTTTATTATCTGAATTATGTAACCATATGGTTTCAAGGTGCATACATTTGTCAAAAGCAATCATATCATGCATTTTAAATATGTGTAGTTTAACACATGTCAGTAATCTTTTTTTTTTTTTAAAAATGAGGGCTTAATTTAATCATGATACTTGTCAATTGGAATATTGCTATGCTGGCAGAACCAAATGAACACATGAGAATTATGGGTTACAATAATATGGCTACTTCTAAAAACATAAAGATGCATGTGGAGAGTGATGACAGAGAATGAGAGAGTAGTGTCTGAGACTGGGGACTCTGATAACTTCATGGCTGTGCCATGCTTGGTGTCTAAGAAAGTGTGTAAAGGTGCAGGATGCCTAGTGCTATGGTAATGTCCTTCATGAGGAGGCTCTGTGTTAGAGTCTTATCAGCATCGACCTTAATCTCAGGCACACATCTTCTGGGAATAAAGAAATTATCTTGCTAGACAATGAAAATGTTTCAACAATTCTGCTGCCCCTGAACCTGCCCCCATAGCAGTAACTTTAAACAGTGGCCTTTCTTGAGAGCTATACAAAGCTCCTAACATTTCACATTGCAACTATGGTATGTAACTGAGGAATAAGCTGCATAATATTTCCAACTCTGTAACTTTCATGAATACAAAGATAATGCTTTCATAGTCTTTAATCTGATTAATGAGAGATATATAAATAAAGATTACTGGCATAATTCTTTAGATCTGCTTCTCCATCAGAGAGTAGCACTCCACTCAATCCCAGATGTTATCTTCAAAATCTGTGTACATGAGTCTTTATTTATCTAATCCCCTATTGCCCCTTGGTGGAACCTGTAGTTTAGCCATGCAGTTGCAGCAGGTGCAGAGGACTTTGAAATATGTTATTTTTGAAAATCACCTTTACTACAACCTAGAACTTTCTATACTGAATATTACTGACTGGTATACCAAGATACTATGAGACTATGAATGAAAGATAAACTAACTTTTTAAGTAAACACATCAAACAGACCTTTATTCCACATGCAACTATATCATCTGATATTTCATATTTTTTCAAATATATACCAATTCCACATATTTCATCAATATACTTTAACAGTGCTTAATTCAGAAATATCACAAACATTTTCTTATTTAAGAAATAAAGTCCTGAACTTTTAGAAGCAGAGATTTTCTTCTGCTGTAAAACTATGGTTATGAGTGCTATTCGAGTATGCAGAAACAGTACTTAAAAAGCTATATGTAAAAACAAATACTGCACCTTCTATTTTAAAATGTACACTTAAAACACTATGTAATTGAAATGTAATTCAACATATATTTCTTTCTTGAATCAATATTTAAAAAGTTAACATATATTAGGCTATATAAAGCAAACATTAGCAGAGTTTGCCCTGACTTTCAAGGTTAAACATACTTGACTAAAATCCCATTATATCACAATGAGAGAAATAAATGCCTTCTATAAGATACCTTCTAATTGTCTCAAATTTACAAAATCAGAATCACCTCTCCACTCAATTTCCTGTTCTGGATCAATCTATTACAATCTATATTCCATGCCTATTCTATTTCTTTAAAACAGGCTCTAAAGTCAGATAAAAAACATATTCCTTTGTTTTAAGCTTTTTTCAAAATAAGTCTCTAATAAAACAAAACTATTTAAAGTTGAATATTGGACACTTTTTAATTTATTTTGCCTTGTCACTGGCCAGCTCTTCTGAGGGATCCAGTTTCCTGAGATATTGATTGGTTGTGTGCATTTGAACATTAATGTTTTCATGGAATAGGAATTTCTTTGTCATCTCTGAATCAGAGGTTTGACTTCCTGGCAGTTTATGACCCAAATATTATCACTCCCCCCATCTTTTTTTTAGAGTTATAAACTATATACTATATTTAGCTAATTTTAGGGTGGGTTGGGTTATTTTCAGTGTCTTACAACTCTTATTTGTGACTCTTACAGTAAAGTAGCAACAAATAAAGGGACATATTCATCAACTACCTGCTCAGTTTAGAGAATTTTCTTCTTGGAAGTCATCAAACCCCCTGCCCCTTAAGATCTAGAAACTCTGCTTCAAAAGGTTGCCTCATCATTTATGAATTCAACTAACCTGGGCTGCAATTTTCAGTATACTGCATTCCTGGGCTCTTTCTTAAAGAGATAATCATTTCTTCTATGTCCCTTCTTTCTTAATGAACTTGACTTACAGAACAAAACTCTTCATATATTTTGTTATATTTTCTCCAAAATGACTCTGTAAAGATTTTTAGCAGTATCTTAGTTAAATCCATCCTGTTCTCCCCTATTTAATGATACCCATCACAATTCTTTTTGCTGAAGTTATATTAATATCCATGAATCTGTACTGTCTTCTTTTTTTGTGCTTATACATGTAGAATCGGAAATCAGATTCCCCTTTACTCAACCTACAACTTCATATATTTTTAGTACTGTTACACAGATAATTACCTACTCCAATATACTTGAAATTATAAATTATTGATAATTTCTAGAGAAGAGCCTCACTGGCTTCCAACAATGTACTTCTATGTACCTGACAAAGTTCATTATTTTTTTTTCCCTAGATTGATTTTTGTGGAAGATTGACCACTGTTCAATCTTCAATTTCTTTTCCTTCTCTAGAGCCTCTTGAAGGTGTCTCCAGGAATTCACAGTCTGGCTGGGCACAAATCAGGAGCCACTCAAGCAGGAACAAACTTTATTTCTGAACTCCACCAGCACACTCCACACACACTCCCAGGGAACTCTCCCAAAACACGCGCTCCTCCAGGAACCAGCAACCGGAAATCCCTCCTCTGGAAATCCCTCCTCCTGCACTTCCCCAACCAATGGGAACTCTCCGGGAATCCCCACGAGAACTCCAAAGTAGCAGGCTGAGGCGGACAGTAAAGGTCTAATATACAACTGAATCAATCCAGCATCATCTTAATGGCTTGCCTCTCAACCAATACTATTGGCAAAATGCCAGGGGCCATTCCGACTCGGCTGTGGCTCTCAGCATCTATATATGTATGTTTATCTTACAAGATATACATACATATGTATGTATATATATATATATATGTGTGTGTGTGTGTGTATATATATATATATATTGTAAGATATATAAAATTTTATATATCTTGTAAAATATATAAAATTTAGTGAGGTGCTAAATTGTGTTGTGTAATATTAAATAAGTTCACACATATGTACATCCTGAAATACTTTCCAGTTCTTTGTGGTGAAAACATTTTAAAGACTTTCATCTAACTTTGTGAAAAGTAAAGCACAGTATTGTTATTTGTAGAATACTACACAAGGACTTCTTACACATATCTAACTGTAACTTTGTATCCAGTGATCAACCTCTCCTCGTCCCACCCTCTCCTCTCCTCTGCTCCTCTGCCCAGCTTTTGCCAACCAATATTCTACTCTCACTTTATAGGAGATCAGCTTTTTTTTTTTTTAATTCTACACATGTGTAAGATCCTGTGGTTCTTGTCTTTCTGTGACTAGCTTATTTCACTTCACATAATATTCAAATTCTATATATGTTGTCACAGATGATAGGAACTTTTTCTTTCTTTTTCATATAACTAATTCCTTTTAGTTATATGCAACACCCAGATAAACCCTGACATTATTGCAAAAGCATGGAACACAGCCCAGTCCAATTCAGTTCCCAGAACTCCCCCTGGCCCACATCTTCCCCCTTTCTCTCCTGCCACTTCACCCATCCCTCTTCAATCCATTTACAGTTCAATTTTGTATTGTTTTGTTTTGTGTGTCTTGTTGATACATGTAATTCTGGACCTACTGTGCTACATTCATGCATGTTATAATTGAATGTTTTCCACTGTAAATATGTGCTTCATTTTCTTTACCCATTCTTCAATTGATGGACATTTAATTTGTATGGTTTTGATGTTGGTTCACATAAGAACATGTAGACCATTTCTTTGCCTGTTATATTAATAGAAAAAATACTTTCATATTTTAAAAGTTTATACTTTTACATTCATTTCCTGTTTAAAATGTAAGGGTTGAAAATGCAATCTCTTTTTTGGGTGGGGCATACAAGGAATTGAACTCAGGGACACTCAACCACTGAGCCACATCCCTAGCCCATTTTTTTGTATTTTATTAAAGAAAGGGTCTCACTGAGTTTCTTAGCACCTCATTAAGTTGCTGAGGACAGCTTTGAACTTGTGATCCTCCTGCCTCTGCCTCCGGAGCTTCTAGTACTTCAGGTGTGCAATCTCAGTCCCAAAATGAATTCTGATAGTTACTTATGAACATGAAGCAGTGTTACAATGAGATACATACATTAGGACACTGTGTCATCCTTTTAGAAATAAACAACATGAAATTGTTCAGGTGGCTGCATTAGTTATTTAGATAATAATTGGTTCAAGATACAGTCTTTGTTGTATGTGAACTCATGACTACCTCAGGCCTGTCTCCCAAACTTAATTCAAAATGGCCCTTCTCGTAACCCTCAACTTTGAGGTTCATTTTTCAGTGCATCTAGATTTTATTAATAAAATTTATTTATTATTTATTTTTATTTATTATTTATTATGAAGTTTGTAACAGCTGAGATGATACCTAGAAAAAAAAACTATATTATCTTTTAACCCAATGTGAGATAAGAAAGATGAACATAGAATAGTTTATATAATTATTCTACCTATTACATCTTTATTTATGATTTTTTTCCTTAGGACTTTTAGTTATTCCTAAATTAAAGAAGACTTATTTTTCTACCCATTGAATCTGTGCTCCCTTGCTTTGATCAATAAAATAATAAAGTCACAGAAGTGGTCTTATGCCAACTTCAGATGTACACCTCAAGAACTATTGTACATTTTTCTTGCTATCTTGCATTTTTGTTATCACTATCAAAATGAAGTACTTGAGGTACCTCAGTGACCCAAGAGAAAAATGAGATATACCTGGAATACAGCTAAGCATTAGCTGATCCAAGTAAATCTGGATTAATTCACTGCACTTATGCAAAAGAAGCAAATGTTAATTTCTATATACCACTGAGATTTTGTGGTTGTTTTTCAATCAAAAACTTTGTGGAAACACTTAATTGAACTAATTGAGCTAACTTCTCAAAACCAGACAAAGAACACTATGTGTTTTAATTGAGTTTTCCAGGGGCAATATAGAGATCATCCTGGTTTCCAATATGAAAGTTCTTAAAATTGGACTTATTATCTTGTCCTTCAACCAGCTTATTAGGAAGTTTTCACTATCCATTTCCCCAGTGTTTTATCTCCTGATACTGTCTGCCACTGAACAAGAGATTAATCTGCTTTTCTATTCTCCAACACTCTGTGGCTTTGGTTCCTTTATTTATTTCATCAAATAGATGAATAAAATCCCTCCTTACTCTTCAGTTCTGTTTTTACTTTTGCATATATAAAGGCACTTATTGGGATCTGCTGAATGAAAATAATTATAGTTTCATCACATCATACTTAAAAAAGAACCAGCAATGTTTGGCATCATAAATCTTTCCTCTCTCCCTTTCCAGATTCTTACAGATAAAAGTAAGCAAATGATATATATAGATATAGAGATACAGAGATATACATATGCATATTATGTATATGTATATGTACATAAATCATTAATAAATATGTATGTATTTTGAACAGATGTAAGAGTATGTATTATTCTTTAGAAGGTTGGACCTTCTATAATTATTTATATTTATTACATTTTCATTCTGCATTTATACTGATGTTTATTTATACCTTGTATATACACACAACTGATAGATACTTGTCAGTTTGTTATTTAAAAGTTGATATTGACAGGATGATACATAACTGGAAAGTAATTTCCATGACTTGCACAGCCATTAATTCAGGTAACCAAACTGGGCAGTGAGGAGATAAAGAAAAGACAAACAGACACACAAACAGAAAAAGTCAGTTCCAATAGTTTACCAACTCCCTTGATAAGGAAGCAGTGACCATGAACAAGCTCAGCACTTTATTATGTAGGTTTTAACATTAAAAGAATTTATTGTGACAAAGTTTTTTGTTTGTTTGTTTGTTTGTTTTTTCAAAATAAACAGAACCAGAGTTGAGGGTATAAACAGGCCAATTTGGGCTATCAGCTTCTGCCCATAATTTTCTACCCTAAGTCAGCTAGGTATTTGTACCTAGGTCATGAATGATAATTTTGTGGCTGGCATGGAATCTCCTTTTGAATAGGTCATCTCGACAACAGCTGGGCCATCTCAAATTGATGCATTTGCCCCAAGCATTCCAAGGAGGGACAATGCTTCTGTCACCAGACAGCTCAAGAATCATAATTCATTTATCACTCCTGATAAATAATCTCAATCATATGATTTGAGATATTATAAAAATTATACATACCCCAAATTATTATTTTAAAAATCTCCTTTTACAAAATTTTCCTTGAAAAATTCATGTGAACCTACTAAGAAAAAGTATATCTAAAAGGCAGAAAAAAACATTAAAAGTGACATATATGTGTCTTGGGCTCTGAAAACAACTCTGTTGGGAATAATTATTTGGTTATGATTAGAATAAGGTGCAATTTAAAGAAAATATAATAAAGATATATTAGAGAGATATTTTAATCAAATTCACTATTTCACAGATTAGTAAAACATGAAAAAATAACCTAGGAGGTGCCTCAGTCTGGCTGGGTGCTTAACTTAATTGACATAATGTAGACACAGCTGTCAGTCATTAAGGAATCTCCATCATCCTAATGGCTCGCTGGTGTTGCTTCTCAAACCACTCCTCTTGGCAAAGTGCCAGGCACCATCTTGACTTGTCTGTGGCCCTCATCAAGAGAAAATATAGAAAGACCATCTAGGTGTTTACTATGTTCATTTAAATAATAAGAATGGTTGTTGTAGTGAAAATTGAATAACATGTTCACTACACTGGAAAGAGACTGAGGAAGCAAAATTCATGGAACTTGATGAATTAATGTTGACAGGAAGAATGACTACATAAAACTTCCTTTATGGAAGTTCACACTTAAGTTTAAATTAATAGGTAATTCATGACTTTACAATTCCCACAAATTCAAAGTACACAAACTTCTTTCACCCAATTGCAGTGGATAGAAATATTAGATAGCACAAACTAATGTGTATTCATTTGAAAAAAGCACATCTAGTTTTTCATGGAGATTCTTCCTTTCTTTTCATATGCTTTTTATAATGACTTTTGAAACCATTGACTCTTTTGGAGATGTGCAGTTGTTACTGGATATACTGTTATCTTGCTGATTGAAAAGCCAAAGTGTCAGGGTCTTTAGCCCCCAGTTCCCTCCTGACCTGCGGGAGATATTGGGGGAGCAAGCCCCGACCAGTAGGAACCAAGAAAGGTAAAGGTCAACTGGCCGCCCACACCCAGCCCTCCCTTCCCTGAGGACAAGAACAGTCAAAACAGGATCTCATTTAATAAGAAAACATACACAGCTAATATAATGTACAGGAGTCAATTAGGGTAAAGGTCAGCAGGGTGGGGAGAATTTACATCTACACCCATCCTAGAGGCAGTAATGGGAGACAGGAGATGTCCATGAGGGCAGAAGGGTTCTGAGCCTATCCTAGAGGTGGTCCGATTCTTCATCACAACCCAAGGTAATGCCCTCTGGCTAATCACTAGGTGCTCTCTTAGCCACATGTGGCCCCAGGACTGGGAAGTGGGTATCAGCCAGCAAGTTAAGTTTCCTCTTTTCTGATGCAACATGTCCCACGTTACATTATGCCCTACACCCAAGATTTTTCTTGATAACAAGGGGGATTGCTTGAAATACTAAACTTGAAGTATTTCCATGTATAAGATGGGTGGAAACAATGCCTTTTTAACTCCTGAACTTTTTCTATCAGAAGATGACTCATTGAATTACTAGTTAGAATTTCTTCTGAGGATTTCTGTCATTAAACCTAAGCTGGGATAAAAAAAATATATATTTCATTCATATATGATTTACCATTAGATTTACACCCCAAGGACCGTAAAGGGGCAAACTTTAGCTGAGATTGAACTTAAAATTCAGAAAAAAAGCAGTAAATGAGAAAGGGTAGGGAGTGTTCTTGATGTCATTCCTGTTTTATATTGAGCAAAATCACATCTTAGTAATCTATGGTAAATTCATGACTCTTGGTCACTGGATTTCCCCTTTCTTCCCAAATTATTTTTTCTTGGATTTGTGAGTTCAAAGTCAAGAATTTGGTGATGTCATTTTGTAGAAATGATTTGTAATTTTTAAAAGAGGATTCATTACCAACAATAAAAAAAAAATTAAAAAAAAATAAAAGAGGATTCATTTACATGAAAAATTAAATAAATGTCATTATATTTCACACATATTTTTAATTGTCTAGTTAATCAAACTGCAATAACACCTTTGGATTATTTACTATATTGATTAATGAGTGTATTTTACTATTGTCTAGTTTATGTTCACATTAATGACAAGTACATCTTGAAAATAAAGACTTAACTGTGTAAACTTCAGCCAATTCAATCTATGACAGTCTCTTTGGTATTTAAAAGCCTAATGTTCTTCAATGTTATCATCACTCTATGTTGCACAGCTTGATATGTCTATAAGTCCTTGTATTGATTTTTATGCAACACGGGTTGTACCGGAAATTTATGCAACTATATTTTTAAAACTTTGATAAAAATTATAATAAAATGTAGAATTAAAAAATTCCAGTCAATGCATTTACTCCTCCTTATAATCCTACATGTAAAGATAAGGCTTGCAGTGAACAATATGTTGAGAATCAAACTACTGAGTAGATAGAAAACAAAGTATTTTATATGTAAGATCTAAAGGAATTGCTAGAATTATAAAGTAATATATAGATATGATCACTCCATCATAATCTTGGCCTAAACATAATTACTTTTTGAGTGAAGTTTAAGCTCTGGCTACATCAAAGCAACTGACTGAGGATCAAAGACAGATAGTATGAAATACCTAAGGAATATTAAACTAAAATTTTGAAATAATTATTTGACCATCAACATTTATATTTCTGTGAGTATTAATATTAGTGGTATTCTTTCTGTGTAAGCATAATAAGGTTTACTTAATTAAATACATAAACATGTAATTGCACAAACACACATACATACATAGAGGAAATACCAACAATTGAGCTTTAAAAAAACAATAGTTTGCTAATATCTTTAAAATTCTCACACTATGAGGCATGTAAATGAAAAATAATGTTATTTAAATGAGTTACAAATACTACTCAGTTTTAATATCTCTTTTATAAATATTAAACATTCATTTATTCTAACCTCTTCATTGAATAGAGGTTACCATTCAAGAAGACTAAAAGGTAACTTGAGCTTCTGAAAGAACACAGAAGGAAAACAGGGTCAAGTACTCTGCAATTATCTTTAGAGCACTGTGTCATAATTACATTTTTACCATTACCTAGTAAGATCCTTAACAGAAGAATCTTCTTTTATTAAGATACATTGTGACTTCTACATCATTCCATTTAAAACTGTTAAATATGCTCTAGAATAAACATGGAGTTCTCCAAATGCCCTATATAAAATGTTGGCCTATGTAAAATGTTGGCCTGATCTTAAAATAATTGCTAAAGAAATTACAGTGTTATTTAGGGGTTGCCATCAGGGTGAGCAATAAGGGGAAACCACCTCAGTGGGTATTACTTTTGGCAACACTCTTGACTTCCACTTTGTGTGGATGGCTGCAGGTATTAATTTATACTGATTCAGGAATGATAACCATTGAGTTGCTTAGAAAGATGGACTTTCTGGGACAAGAGATCTGAGAGACATGAATGTTAAAAGACCAAGGAAATTTTGTAGTTCCAGTTTCTTAAAGTTTTTAAACTGAATTCCTCATTCCATATTTCCATCTTCTACTCTGACTTGAAGATATGACTTCAGCAAAGAGGGCCTGTCAAGGTTGAACATATCCTTTCTTTTGCCAATCTCTTATCACACAAAATCAAAGACTTCCTTTCGTTGTCCTGAATTTCATGATAGTTTACCAAGTGGCTGGAAGAAATGAGACTCCATCAAACATGCCACAAAGTATCTTTGCTTTGCATAGCATGCCTCAATTGAGAGATGTCCTGAGTAGCCTATAATGACCATAGTATAAGGATTTCTAATTCATCTAGCCCATCATTACCAAACAAATGTCATAGCTATTACGTATCTTATTCACTACCTTCCTTCTGTGCTTCAAACCAGTTAATCACTGATGAAAATTTTAGTGACTGTAATGTTGCAGTACATAAATGATTATTCCTCAACACACCTCCATGAGCACATAACACTGACCATAAATAATAATATTGTTTTTGGCTTCAGAACAGCAATGGATGCAAACCTGTAATCAATGTTGTAGATATTTTCTCATACTGTTTCCGGGATCCTATTTTTTTTTTTTTTTTTTGCAGAAACCCTTTAATATATAAAAACAAGAAAAATAATTCTTCTAAATTTCTATACATGAAAATCAGTTCATATTGAACTTTGGGCTAAATAAAGGCAAATAGGTCTAACAAATATAATTGCACACACACACACACACACATATATATATATATATATATATATACATACATATGTGTGTATATATATATATATATATATATATATATATAGTACTTCAGAATATGTTTCTTCATATCATATAATTAAAATAGTGAAATATGGAAAGTTTCTTCTTTCTTTACACACAGGAACCTATAGTGCTTATCATTTTCCCTTCCCTATTAAATGAAGTTTTTCCTTCCTCCCTCCCTCCCTTCCCATTTTTTTAATTCTTTAACTTTTTATTTTTGTGAGTTATACAGATGTAAATATCATGAAAAAGACACTAAACCAAAGTCATTTACTGAACAGTACTATCCATAAATTTTTTTCTCCAATATGTGAAATGTGGTAGCAGAAAAAAGATGTTAATTATATTTTATTCATAAACAAACAAAAATGGATCCTGAATATCTTAATTAACCATCACTGGTTTCATAAGCCATATGAAATAACCCTTTGTTTCAGAGTTTACTAATAAATATGGACTAGAGCCAAAACAGTGCATCTGTAATTAGCAGTCACACTAGAAAACATTTCTTTACTGAGGGAATTTCATTTACTCAGATGGTTTATGTAGTTCACTAATTATAACCTTCTGTGATAAAACTGAAGGCAAAGTTCCATAAATAACAGGACTAAAAAATTAAACATAAAGTCAGGTTTATGAAGGGAACTTATCAGATGTGTATTTGTAGTACACTTTCTAAAATTTTCTCTCCTTTTTTGTAATACAGTTATTTTAATGTTATTGTGAACAATGTAGATATTCAAACTCCAAAATTAAATGCTATTTTTGCATTGTAGTCATGAATTTTCAATCATTTCAAAAAAAGTGACATGAAAATTTAATCTTCTCTTTGTATGCCATATACATATTTTAAAATATGTTCAAACTTTTTGTTCTTATAGTTATCTGTTCCTCCTTTAGGCAAAATGTTATTAATAAAAACCACTAACTCTAGATAAATATTGGTTTTAAACTGGTGTTACACAGATATTGTTACTGTATCTCATGTTTGCAAAATCATCCTAAGCTTGTATCTGATACTCTGCTGGTACATATAGACACAGAGGCTTCTTTCCATATAGTATCAGACTTAATACTAGACAGAAGGAGAGAGGCAAGAAAGTAAAGAATATGATTCTTTTTGATACTTACTACTATGCCTTGAATAGTCATTCACTTTGAGGTTTCTTTCCTGATGTGCAATATGAGAATATTGACTTTGGTAATCTTCCAAGTCAAGTGATAAGCTTGTCATTCTGATAATCAATTTATGAAAAAAAAAAGATTTGATACATTTTAGGGTAAGGTAGAAACTGCAGAACTAAAAATAACAGAAAATACTTATATAAAATCTTCATTGGGTTCTTAATAGCATTGATGTGAAAAATCTATACTCTTCTTTTTTAATTGAAGTATTTAATATTAACTAAAACATAAATGATTATGAACATTTTTTTAAAAAAAATATTAACACTATAAATGGTCTACAAGGGCTGGGGATATAATTCACTTGGTAGAGTGCTTACCTTGCATGCACAAGGCCCTGGGTTCAATCCCCAGTACCACAACAAACAAACAAACAAACAAACAAACAAAACAACAGCAAAAAACAATAAATGGTCTACAAAAAGCCATTACATTTTTGTGTTATTTCATAAATAAGGTAGAAGCATGTTTATAAAAAGTAATAACTCAACTTTGAATTTTTTAATGTGACTTTTTTGTTACTAGATTCAGTCATGTTCCATTTTCTTTTTACAAGCAAATGTAATATAAATAATCTAGTTATTCAAGCTTGTTTGAAGTACAAATTATTAAAGGTACATAAAAAAGCAACCCACATGAATGAGTAAATTACATGCATTGAGGTATTGAGCAAATAAAATGATTGAATTCACTACATGTTTATACTAGATATTCCATTAATCTTACTTTGACCTTGCAATTTAAATTGTATCATTAATAAGGCTAAAAAAATTGTAGCTAGCAGTATTTTTTTTCAAGTGTTTTAAAAACCCTACATACTTTTCAAGTAGGGTGAAAAGAAATACTCATACTAAAAATGATGATAAAGGAAAATGCAAAGACACTGAAGGATTTATGCAATATCATTGTTCATTCCTTGTTTTATGACAGATTTTAATATAGTTTAAATCAGTTGAACTTCCTGAAGAATGATAATAAGAATGACCTGATCACTAAGAAAACAATGAGAACTTATTCAGAAAGTTAATAAACATTAGATATAAGGCAAACTTAAATCAGTAATCTAGTTTATTTTACCAGAAAAGAAAGGCTATTTTCATGGGAGTAAAATGATTATAGTATTTTTTCTGTGGGTTGATTAAAGCACAAAATAACATGCACTGGAGAAAAAATAGCCTCTAAAACAAATTGTGCTGGGAAAACTGGAAATCCATATGTAGTAGACTGCAGTTGAACCTTATATCTGACCTTGAACAAAACTCAACTCAAAGTGGATCAAGGACCTTGTAGACCAGAGACCTTGTATATACTATAAGAAAAAACAGGCCCGACTCTCCATCAAATTGGCTCAGGAACATACTTTCTCAATAAGAATCCTAAAGCACAAGAACTAAAAGCAAGAATCAATAAATGAGATGGAATCAAACCAAAAAGTTCTTCACTGAAAAGGAAAAAACAAATCAAGAACACGAACAGAGAGGCTATAGAATGGGAGAAAATCATCTTTACTATCTGCACCTCAGATAGAGCACTGATCTCCAGGATTTGCAAATAACTCAAAAAAACACACATACACACACACAAAAAAAAACCCACCTGATCAACAAATGGGCATAGGAACTGAACAGGCACTTCACAGAAGAAGAAATTTGACTATCATCAAATACAGGAAAAAATGTTCAAAATCTCTAGTAATTAGAGAAATGCAAATTAAAACTATACTGAGATTTCATCTCACTGCAGTCAGAATAGCAATTATCAAGAATACAAGTAACAATAAATGTTGGCAAGGATGTGGGGAAAAAGGTTCACTCATACATTGGTGGGACTGCAAATTGGTGCAACCACTATACAAAACAATATAGAGATTCCTCAGAAAACTTAGAATGGAACACCATTTGACCCAGTTTTCCCACTCCTTGGCTTATACCCAAAGGACTTAAAATCAGCATACTTCAATGGTGCAGCCATGTCAGTATTTAAGCAGCTCAATCCACAATAATTAAGCCATAGAATAAACATAGGTGCCCTTCAACATATGAATGGATAAAGAAAATGTGATATATCACAATGGAATATTATTCAGGTATAAAAAATGAAATTATGGTATTTGCTAGTAAATGGGTGAAACTGAAGAGTATCATGCTAAATGAAATAAACCAGTCCCCCCAAAAAAACAAAGGTGAAATGTTCTCACATGTGGATGCTAACCCATAGCAATGGAGGATGTGGAGGGGGAGTATGGAAGTTTATTGGATTGGACAAAGAGGAATGAAGGGAAGGGAGGGGAGTTGGGGATAGGAAAGATAGTAGAATGAATTGGACATAATTTTCCTATACTCATATATGAATATATGACCCGTGTAACTCTACATCATGTTCAACCACAAGAATGGAACCAAACTATAATAGGTTGCAATACATATATGTATAATATGTAAAAATATGCCCTACTTTCAAATATGTCTAAAAACAATAAATAATCAAATAAAATAAAACATAAGAAAAAATCCTGCTTTAATTTTATTAATTAATTTTTGTTTGACTAAATGATTAAGTATAAACATATCAATTTTGATTGACAAATTTGAATAAAATTTTGAACTTCATCATGGAAAAAAATCAATTATTGGTGCTATGACTTTCAAAGATTTTATAATAAAAAGTAACCACTGGTATTGGTAAGATAAATGAATCTCCAGGTACAGTGAATGCATGCCCACAATCCCAGCAGTTTGGGAGGCTGAGGCAAGAGAATCAACAAGCCAACATCAGCAATTTAGTGAAACCCTCACCAACTTATCGAGACCCCTCCTAAAATAAGAAATAAAGATGGCTGGGGTGCAGCTCAGGGGTTGAGTGCTCCAGTGTTCAATCCTAAGTACAAACAAACAACAACAAACAAAAAAGGCTAAAGGAATCAATTTTGAATAGGTTCTTAAACTGATTTTATTTATTTTATTTTAGGATAAAATCAACACTAAATGACTGTCCCATATGTCTCTAAAATGAGGATAAGAGACTGTATCCTTCTAAACAGCAAACTAAATTTACCAGTCTCTCAATAGAGGGGTCATTTAAATGTCTAGAATAATGTTTCTACACTTTTACTTATTCTTGTTTCCAAATTAATGATAGAAGTCATTAGAAATATTTAGAGTCCATTGAAGAATTAATGTGAATGATGAGGATAAAAAAATAATATGGTAACAAAGTATTTCATAAAAATCTGCAGGGTGGAATCAAAGTATAAAGCCATCCAAAGAAAGACCTATCACTTTAGAAAATAAAATCAATGAAAACAATGGTCCGTGTCTAATATATACAGGGAGCCTTTATTTTGCATGGCTCTGAAGCTATATGTGCCAGTGAGCATGTTGCCAAGTTGCAGCTTTGGGGTGATGCCTTTACTTGAAAGGATGCTGCTGTATCTCCTGTTGTCCTACCTAGCTCTCTATGCTTGTTCTCTAAGTGTGCTGCTCTCAACTTTCTACCAACACTCTCTTCCTAATTTGAAGACTCTTCAAAAGACAATTTTTATAGAATTAAATCTACACTGTGTCACTCCATACAAAGTATTCTCTAGCCAAACTTCCTCTGAATGCACTAAATACATGTGTAACATTTTTAGCATTTATTTTTCTTTACTTTCTTTTGATACCTACTACATTATAACATACTTTAGGATTAAACATAGTTTCATATTTTATTTTATATGAAATTTCATCTGCTTTGTAATTTCCCATACTGCCAAACAGTTATTTACTTTCTGTTTTAATATGTAATTTAATATGCATTTTGTTTTCCCATCATATTCAAGTTTAGAGACATTAAGAGCAGAGCATTTATTATTTATGCTCAACCCTCAATATCTGTGGAGAGATCAGCTTCAGGACCCACTCCTCTTGGATGTAAAATCTGTGGATGTTCAAAACCCTTTTACGGGATGGTGCAGTATTTTCATATGATCAATGAACATCTTCCCTTACATTTAAAATCATCATAGATTACTTATAATATCTAAAAAATGTAAGTGCTTTCTTAATAGTTGTTTGCCACATTGTTAAGGAAATAGGTCTGTAAATGTTCTTTAGAAATGTGATTTTTCTGAATAATTTCAATTGACAGTTGGTTGAATTCATGGATGCAGAACTCACAGAAACAGAGAGCTAACTGTATCTAAATTTAAACTTACAGTAGGTGAGAGCAGAAGTTGCATATTCCATCTCTTTCTCTCTCATATATATGTATGTGTGTGTATATATAATATTTCCACCTACTCTAAATTTTAAATTTCTAAATATGTATAAATATTCTTTTTGTGGTACATAATACTCTCATCACCATCTGAATTTCACCAAAGAATGTCATCAAAGGAAAACTGACTAGCTGAGCACAATCAACTGTGAGGGCATGAAAAGACAGAAACAACACACCGATTGTTGTCCTAAGCCACAAAGTTCTGGGGCTGATTCATTAGATCACAATATCTGACATCTAAGGCAATCAGTATTAAAATTTTTATATTATTGGAGACTTCATTTACAGGCAATATTTACATGTCCAAATATTTTATATCATTGTCAGCATTTCACCTCAAAGCAATTTTATTTTACACTGATAGAAGTTCCCTTAAATTGCTGTTACCAGAAGAACACATGATTTTGAAGTAATAAAAAACACTACTGATGAAAGTAGTGTTAATGACATGACAGATGATTTAGCCAAAGAGTCACAAATGTAAAGCAGGTTTTATTTACATGCAATTATGCCCTATTATGAAAAAAAAATAAAATTTCCCCTTGTTTAAAGAAATTATTTACAATATAATAAACATTGCATCAGAATATGTAGAAATATCTCTGTTCTTATTATTATAACTGGAATTATTTTGAAAGTTTAGTTCAGCTTTATTTGGGAGCTTATCTATGATTTATATCATCTTGGAAATACAGTGTGTTCTTCAGAAATTTTTAAATATAATTTGCTATTAAAAATGGATATTTTCCATATAAACTTTTCATATTCTTAAAATTTAATTAATATATTTTATACTAATACAAAATAAAGAATGGACTTAGCTATAATTGAGTATTCTTAGACACTGACCAAGTTGCTCAGTTATCTACTACTAAAAGGAAAACCAAAATCCTCATCAAATATCTGAATGTATGTAAATTCTAAAAACTGTCTATCTTATTGTTACAAGTTCTACCACTTGTGTCAAAATGTAAAACAAGTGAAGAGGATTTGCCTCATAATTTAGGAGAGAACCTATAAAATGGATTAATGGTCTATAGAACATTTCCTATGCATATTATCTGAAATGATAGTCATATAGTTTTTCATTAAGTTTGTATTTTTTTGTATTTGATTGAGCACTGGGGAACTTGACCACTGAGGCACATCCTCAGCCCTATTTAGTATTTTTTTTAGAGACAGGGTCTCACTGAGTTGCTTAGGGCCTTACTTTTGCTGAGGCTGACTTTGAACTCTCAATTCTCCTGCCTCAGCCTCCAAGATGATGATATTACAGACATGTGCTGCCATGCCTGGTGCTATAAAATCTGTACTTTGAAGAAACTAATACAATATCTTATCCTTAGATTTTCAAAAGTAAAACTTAGAATCCACTATTATTATTTTCTAGATAAAAATGTGCATCATATTCTAAGGAAAAATTTTGAGGTGGGACTTACTATTATTATTATTTTCCACCAGAAATCCATCAAATTAATCTGTCAATACAACATAATCTTGTTTGGATAGAGTAAGAAATAGTTTTTAGAATTCTGTAAACAAAGTGGATATCAATAGGCCATTTATACTTTCAATATTTTGTGTTCTTCCAAACAAAATAGCATTACAAAACTTATAATTTATGCAAATTTCCTACATCATGCATTGTCATACTGAAAATTAAAGAGAATTTGAACAAGGTCTGTCGAATGAGACATGTATTTTAATTATGCATTAAAGAACTCTTCTCAGAAATGCTGTAGTTCCTTTAAATAAAATTTACTTGGAATCTTTTATCTCTCCATGAGACTAGATTATATTTAATTTAATTATTCCATAAACATAAAGCCTGATGTAACTTTCTTTAAATGTAAAATGGATTCTATATTACCAGTAGTAATTTTGAAATTTTTTGTTCATATAGTATCAGGACTTAATGACTTGGTTTTAATTTTTTCATTAATAACCAATATATTACTGATTATATGTGAAGCAAATAAAACAATAGTGTATTTTAAAAAAATAATGAATAATAAGCCATTTTTGCAGAATTATTTCATTGGTGTTTCTCTCTCTCTCTCTCTCTCTCTATATATATATATATATATATACACACACACACACACACACACACACACACACACACATATAATGAGGAAAACTGCTTATCATATCCCCATCTGTAAATAAGAAATTCATTCTGCATTTACCAAGATACTAATCAGAGTAAAGTTTACATATATAAAATATATATATTTATTTATAAATATATTTATATATTTATCTAATAAACAATCTTTACCCAGAGTATAGAGCAAGAATAACAATAATAGAGACTCGTTCATCAAATATGTAATCAGAAATCTCAATATAGTGAAGATATTACCATAGATTACTTGGGGGATTGATATCAAATATAAAGCCCACATGTTCAACCATTCTTGAGACACAAAAGGAAGGTATTATTCCTCTGTTCCTCCCATGCTCCCCCTCCCTACCCCACTATGGGTGAGACTCCTTATATCAGATAGAACATTTGACATTTGTTTTTTTTTTTTGGGGGGGGGTGAATTGGCTAACTTCACTTAGCATTGTCTTCTCCAACTCCATCCATTTACCTGCGTGTATTTAAAAAATAAAATCAATTAAAAAAAAAGAATTTAAAAAAGGTATTATTCAATTGATGAAATAAAGCACATGGCTTTTTCAAGTTAATTTTGAAATATTTCTACTTCCTGTTATTAAAGCATTCAATAATTACTCATCTGCTGAGTGGATTGAATTGCATGGGGATAAAAAAACAAAAAAGAAAAATATTTATATTTTCCCAATTGGTCTCCAACTGGCTATTATAATCTTTCTTCCCACCCCGAGGGACAGATTTCAAATTAAGGGGCCACTCTCCCCTAAGAATAATCCCTGTCGTGCTCTAGTATATTTCTAGCAGCATCATTTGGTTTAAATGGAAGAGAAAACATGACACTTCCTTGGATGGCGTTCTCTCTTTGCATAAATTTCCTCTGAAATGTATATTTCTCAATGAGCAACTTGGCCTCTATTTTATGTAGGTTGAGTAGTATGATAATCATCTTTTGTCACTGTGAAAAAATATCTGAGAAAAAATAAATTTAATGGAGGGAATTTTACTTTGGCTCATAGTTTCAGAGGTTTCAGTTCATGGTCACTTGGCTCTTAGTGTCTGGATCTGTAGAGGAAAAACATGATGGTGAGGAGGATGTGGTGAAGTAAAAGTGCTCACTTCATGGTGACTGAAAAGCAAAAAGAGAGAGATGAGAGGCTGGAAACATATATCCCCTTTAAAGGATTGACCCAACAATGTAACCTCTTTATACTAGGCCACACTTCTTAAAGGTTCTACCACCTCCCAATAGAAAATTAAGCAAAGGATCCATCAATGAATTGGTTTACTGATCTGGTGAAAACCCTTATAATCTATCTGATCACCTCTCAAAAGTTTCCAACTTTAAACAGTGATGTATTGAAGGCCAACCCTTCAAAATATTAGATTTTGGCAGGCCGGGCATTTAATATTCAAACAATAACAGAAAGAGAAAATTGTAGAGGAAAAAGGGCAGGTAACAGGGTCAATGGATAACAGTCCAGAAAGGACATCTCTGAACAACTCCCTTAGAGTGGGATTAACCCCTATGTTAAAAAAGTATATAGGCCCGTGGTATTTGGATTCTCAACTTTGGACCCTTTCTCAGACCGTCTAGAGAGGTGGGAAAATACCACTTACCATTTTGTCAGATTGGTTTTCAATAATGAGTCCTAAGCTTGAACTAAGGAGAAAGTTAAGAAAGAAAATGGAAAGAAACATTTTGCATTTCCAAAGAATCAGGTTGTTGTGTCCCTTTAGGTTTTCAAGGTATTTTCATCTAAGTGTTTTAGTTTCAAAAACTGCTCCTTTCTGTTACCATTTATGACTTGAATTGAGAAGAAAATTGTGTTTTATTTTAACATACTAAATGATGATTCATTTCTTATAGCTATAATCCACTTTGAACCCAATACCTAAATTTAAAAACATGTTTATTCTTCTATAGTACAAGCAAATACAACTAACATATAGGAAATATAATATATAATATATTGAATGAAGAAATAATTTGTTTTTGCTCAATTCTCTGTTCGAGAAGAATATATTTTTGTAGAACTGTTGAAGAAGTCTAGGGCTAACTATATAAAATAGAAATTCCCTTCATTCAGGGGGAAATATGTTTTTATCTTGTAATTCCTTGATAAACTATGAAAAATAAGCCAAGATTTTATATAATTACTTCATTCAACAAAATATGCATATTAAAAGGATTTAGTACAAATTGAAACATTTTAAACAATTACATTGAATATTATATCATCACCAATATGAAGTACTTAAAACATCTTTAGGAACTTTGATTATTTGAAATAACTCTAAGGCATAGTCCTTGATATCAAAACTTACATTTTGATTGAGGAGGCTACATGGAAATAATAATTATAATACTGAAAATCAAATGATGGTTACAGAATGACATTGAGCTTCCAATTTCAAATGCATGAACACTCAGGAAAGATATATGGAGGTGATAGAACTTAATTTGGGTTAAAGTATGGAAACTACTTAAATGAAGTCCTGAATTTACATGGTGTGATAATTTACAGAGGCAGGACTGCATAAGTCCTGCCATTGGGCATGAAACCATCAATAGACAACATGTAAACCACTTTTAACTAATGAACCACTCAAAGATAGATTGGTCTATATTTTGCTCATGGATGTACTTTACATACTATATTTCAAGGAATAACATGAATGAGTAGAAATACTAGTGCAAAGTTGTTCAATCTTTTGTTTTTATATGTACTTCTCAAGTTGATTCATAGAAGATTTGGCAACTGAAAAAAAAAACCCATAATTATTTTTCTGTAGCAGTGTCATAATAAACATCAAATCAATAGCAGTTCAAACTTTTACCCTTTCTTTATGGTACAGTTTTGTGGGCAAGTGCAGCTCAATTGGACTACCTGCTTATGACTTGTAAGACTAAAACCAAGGTTTTGGCTTCATAAACTCTGTGTTGACACTCTGGATATGAATCCATTTTTAATTTCAGTTGAGATGAATGGATCCATTTTCTTGCTGATGTCAGCATGAATTCCCCATTGTGTTGCTGGACATCACCTGCATTCTTTCTCATGTTGTCTTCTCCATTTTGAAGCCAGCAGAATTGTCAAGGCCTTCTCATGTTTTGAGTCTCTCTGCCTTCTATCTTTCTCTATTCACCAGCTCTGAAAACCAATTCCATTTTTTAGATCCACGTTACTAGATAGTGCTCATCAGGCTAACCTGCTATTTAAGGTTACCTGTATCAGGTAACATAACAGTCGTGATGGTAATATCTCATCATATTCATAGATTCTGAGGATTGTGGTCTTCATCTAATGAACCACGCATCTTCTTCCCACTATAATTCTCCTTTCAGGAACTTCAATAAAGAATGTATAACATAAGCAGATAAATTGAGAAAATCTATATGGTGAAAAATCTAGATGGTGCCATATATCTATTTTTGTCAGTTTTCTAATAGGAAAATTTTAAAAAAAGAGAAATATGAACAGGCAATCACTTCTTAGTGTTCACAAATTAACAAAAAAAAATATGGTTCCCTTTACTAGGGCTGAATAGAAAATCACCCTAAAATCTACTCATGTGAAAATAATCATTTATTATGTCATGGATTCCTTGGGTCTGGAATTCTGACAGGTAGCTGTGGGGACAGATTATCTTTGAGCTGTGATATCTGGGGCTTCAGGTGGCATAGTTTAAGATGGGGATTTGGAATCATTTGAAGAGTTGTTTACTCATGTGTTTAATATTAGATGCTGGCTGTCAGCTGGGACTTTGGCTAATACACCTATGGAGACTGGACATCCTTAAAACATGGCAGCTGAATTTCAGGTCATGCATTCTAAGAGGGGTTAAAAAAAAGCTAGCTAAATTTCACAGTGTGTGTGTGTGTGTGTGTGTGTGTGTGTGTGTGTGTGTGTGTTGCTATGGACTGAACCCAGTGCCTCATGCGTGGTAGGTGAGCACTCTACCTCTGAGCCACAACCCCAGCCCCTTCAGAGTGTTTTTTATAACTCAGCCTTGGAAGTCACACTGTCAGTTCTACTGCAATGGAAAATGAGCTGCCCCACTCAGAATAAGAGAAGGGGGATTGAAAGATGAGGAAAAGTTCTAGAAGAGCATCAGGACTACAAATATTGTAATGGACATTCTGAAAAACAAGTATGCTTTACTTATTGTTCAAGAACAAGCAGCTTTCTATACCATGCTAGTACAAGGAATGCATAAGTTAATAAGAATATACATATTACAATAAAATAACTGTTACAACAAAGAATTATTAAGATATTCAATGTTTATTGAAATGTATATGAACACAAGCATTTTGTAGAGTTGTAAAAATGATAATATAGAGAAAAAATTAAGAATGTATTCCACTATTAAAATAAATACATATAATTAACAAGTTTGTCCATCATGGGACATATCCTAGATTTTTTATTTTAATCAACTTTATAAAAACCTTTCCATTGACATAAATAATAATATTTCTAAGTGATGTTCTGAAAACAAGCTTGATTTTTTAAAATTTTCCTTTTGTTTACAAAGAACTCTTTCAAAATGTACAATTTTTTTGATCAGTCATTCACAGTTGAGTGTCTTCCTTTGTCAACAAATCCTTATAAGATACCTTCCAAATTCCATGGAGCAGCTAACCCAGGAGATCTCGGCATGCTACAGAGAGTGGTATTAGCTACACACTGCAGAAGAACATGTCATCCACATTCTGTTCAGTCTCACAAATACTTTCTAACCCAAAAGGACAATATATTGCCCCCTAAGATAAACGAGATCTGCAAAACTCCTAATAAGTAGAAAAGTCATAATTTCTAGTTAAAAAAAAAAAACAAAGAAAGACAATTTGAAGAGAAGAAAATTAATTCACGGTGAATTTAGAACATACAGTGAATTGTAAATTTCTCTTATATAGTGTCCATATACACAAGTAAATATTTAAGTAGGAAGCTCAATTCAGTATGAATTCAGGCATCAACATTAGTTTCAATTCACAAAGAGTCTGTGGCAAAAATGTTTGCTGATACTATAATCTACTTTCCTATTTCTCTATAGGAAAAAAAATTATTCTGTACATTCCTCACCAGTATGCACTTGAGGTATTCTTTTCTTATATAGATTTTTAATTCTTAATTATTTTTAGGTAATTAATAAGCATAGTACTTATGAACATAAGTTATGGTTCTTATAACATTGTTATTGTTAAAATTGTGCTTTCTAATATGATCATGTAAACCTATTGGTTGCACTACTATGGTGTTCTTTGAGAGAGTTGTTACATTATGATCACGATCGGTTCTGGATCCCTAATCTCTTTAGTTAAAAAGCTTTATCATGTTCAGTCCATTAATAAATTATTTTACCATTTTTTTTGTGTGTGTGTGAATAAAAACATCCTGAAACAGAGTTGATTTAATTGGAGAGAATAATGTAATATATAAATAAATATATATATATATATATATATATATATATATATATATATACGAAATAATAGAAATACATAGTCTAGTTTTGTGGGATGATTAAATATAACAAATAAGTGGCATGTTTTTAAAGAAATACTTCAGTGAACATACATAAATCTAAGTAAATACTATCTATGTATAACATGTTTATATTCAAATAAACATATATGTACATATGCATATAAATATAAATATACTTGCAATGCATCATACAATTATATTTGCATAGTGTGTGACACTATGGAATTTTTTTTCATGAAAGATATTAAAACTGAGGCTATTCCAGACTTCACTTGCATTATTGGTTGTGTATTACATAGACAATACCATCAGTCTGAAGCAAGAAATTGAAACTTATTTAAATCTAACTAACACAGGTAGGATGGAAAAATACATTCCTCTTATTGGAAATTTATGTGGGTATCATACAGAATCTAAACCCAATGGCAAAAGGAACTGTAAGTTTACACAAGATGCTTTTACCAAAAATTGGATAGACAAAAACCTATAATATAGGGTAAAAAGAAAAATTGCAGAAAGGAAAAAAAAAGTAACTGCTTTGTGTTGTTTTTGTATTTGATTTTTTTAAAAAAATCTGTCATGGTACTTGCTTCAGTGTCATCTTTTACTTGTAAAAGATTCCAACTGTCTGGGGCAACATAACATAGGTTGGTTTTCCTACTTCTCTTTTTGGGCAAATTTGTTATACTTCAACATGCATAAAGAATAAAATTGTCCCAGAAAATGGCCCTGACCAATTCAGCCTGGGCAATACTATTTATAGATTATCTGGTATAATGATGCAAAGACTTACATGAGTGTTATGGCCAAAGTTAATTTCTACTTGGATTAATTTATTTTTGTTTCTATTTCTGTGAAGCATATTATATTGAATTGTAGAGAGAGTTTATTCCATTTTTCTTAAAGTACTTTAAGTTTCCTTTTCTAAGAAAAATGGCTCCCTACCTGTATTTGTAGTATTGGCTTTTATTTACCCATAAAAGCTAGTTTTCTGTTTTCAAATTTAATTTTTAAGATGACTATTATTTATCAAGATTATCTTTAAATATCTATTTCAATTTATTTCTCAAATAAGCAAAGCATTTTTTTATATATCATATCCCATTCTCACACCAAAATAATGAAATCTGTGGCTAATATTATTTTATCTTTTCTTCAATAGAGAGGTAATACCTTTAGTTATTTGGGGGTCAGAACAAAATGAGAAATGACAAAGTAATTAACAAAACTGAAGTTAAAATAAGTTTGGATTTCATTTCCTACATGTATTTTTTCTGTTGTTTAAGAAAACAAGCAAACAAAAAAAAGCCACACTCTCTTCTTCTTATAGGTAAAATGAAGATAATTTCTATAATTAATATTGTTAAAATAAAATATTACCACTGCCTTAACTTATTTTATATCATTAATTTACTAGCATAAATACTATTATAGGATTATAACATTCATTACAGAAAGTGACAACATATTCAAATCTCATAGTTTCACTTAATCACATCTACAAGTAAACATGGCATGTCTTGGTAAATTTTACATTTTGATTACAGAAAAGCTATTTCTTCCATTAGTAAAAATGTGACAAGAGCAATAAGATTCATTTGATGATTTTTAAAGAAGTAAGTAGGAGGCATCTATTTCTTTCTTTAACCTGTTCAAGGTATCCATTCATTTTTAATTATTAGAATCAGTCCAGGAACTTAAAGCATTCTTATTGGTCTTCTTCCAAACAGATAATCTTAGTGATATGATTGCTAAGATAGGGAATTCAAATTCCATTATCCCCCATTATCTTACAAAGCATTTTACTTCTGCTAGCTTTAATTAAGTTAAAATCTGTTTCACTTACATTACTGATTAAAACTAATTGAGTTTGTTGCTTAATCCTATCATGAAGTCTCCTATTGCTTAGAATAAGTTCACTACGAGATAGAATTGTTATGGAGGGGAAGTGAGTGCAATATCATGACTAGATTTTACTCCATCTATTTTATTAATATATCCTTTGAATTTATGCCACTTTAGAAAATTTGTCATATTCAAAAACTAGAGCATATTTCTTTACATTTAGCAATAATAACTGTTCATAGTGATAACACTTTGTCTTTGCAATTTCATTAAAAAATTGGTAAAATGAAAGTTTTAGTTTCTTTCAAATCAGAGAATAAACACTGGCCTGCTGTACTCTCTTGTCATTTATTTCTTTAAAAAATTGTTTCTATAATTTAGAAACAATTATTAATAAATGCTCAAAGCACCAAATTGTAAAATATTGCATAGGATATCAAATATTCTAGACAATATTTGTCATCAATATGTCAGCTAAATTTTGTAAGAACCAATAAAACAAATTACAGAAACCATTCTTTTTTCTCTTCTGAATTATAAAAAAATAAGACCTTAAAACCAATGAATCCTGTTCCAAATTTACAATTGATGCTATTTTACAAATTTTCCAGCTCATGTAATTCAACCATTGTACTGCAGCCAAATCTCATAGGGGCTCTTTTAATCTGTTGGAACCACTGAGAAGATGGCAAGAATTTAATCCTCAAAGCTGAGTACAGCTAGGATAAAACAAAAGTCCCAAACTCACTGGCCTGTGGCTCACAGTTGGCTGAAATCAACACAGTCACTCTTGGGCTTCTCTTGCCTTCAGCTCTGTCCAAGGGCAGTTATACCTCTGGCACAAATGTGACTTATAGATAGTCAAGGGGGAATAATAAGATATAAGTCAGATCTCTGCAGATATCATTGAGAGAATTTTCATAATTATGATAGCATGATTTTTTTAAAAGATACTGTGCTATATTGGAAGTGTAGGATTGAACACTTAGTTTTCATGTCCCCAAATATTAATGGCTTCTTGTCACTTAGGCTATTACAATGAATTTTCTGTGAATCTTATGCCAACTTGATAGTGAAAAAAGAACAGCTAATTCAATAGCTCACATAATGTTTCCAAAGCTGTTATTGGATGATTAGTGCTGATTGTTATTTTTTTTTAAAGAGCAGAACTCGATTTTTTTCGTTCAAATATGTTCTTCCAGGGAAAGCCCCTTAACAATATTGGTTATGAACATAAAGAATATATGATACAAATATTAAAGAATGGATTCTATTTTGGTAGTGGAGGGGCATGTTATTATCATGCCTACTCTGTGCTCTATGAGGGAACAAGAAAAGCTGGCTCATTAGGAAGTTTTAGACAATATTGTATAGCAATGCTTTCCAGTGTTAACTATTTATAAAGGTATTATATTTTTAATTTTTCAAAATAAGAGAAACTTATTTGCACAATGAACAAGTAGTTGACTAAATGTAGTAGTGAGTTCACTGCTCTTAAATTTCATCTGCAATTAAGTTTGATATAAACAGAATATTTTTATTACATGTTACTATCAATTATGAAAAACACCAATGATAGTTCAGTCAGACTGATAAGGCTGACTTTACCTTCAGGTAAAGTTAATGTTATGTTATTGAATGACAAAAGAGAAATCAAATAGTGATAGTAACTTGCTAATTGTTATGTTTTATAAATAAATTCAGTTCACTAAAAGGAGACTATACCCTCAGTGAGAGATTTGCTTGCCCTTTTAAGAGGTTAAGATAAATAATGACAGAAAAGAACTTGCCCATATATGACACTTATGAAGTGGCAAATGCATGAACTTAAAAACTTCTGTGTAGCCCAGCAGGGCCTGTAATCAAAGCTACTTATGAGACTGCTGCAGGAGGATTGAAAGTGCAGGCCAACCTGGACAAATTTTTAAAACCCTGTCTTGGCCAAGCTCTTAGCTAGCATGTATGAGGCCCTTGGTGGAATGCCTGGCAAAGGGGGACAGGGTAGTCTGTGAACAAGATCTTATTGGATTTCAAGTATATTTAAAGACACTATTTCTTGAATAATTATTTTTAATGCATATTATGATATATAGTAAAAATTAAAAGATCAGATATATAGTACTTTTTAAATGCAAAAAAATACATGGTCAATAAGCAAAATCATTGTTCTGTTTTCACATGTATATAGTTTGGCATTTGAACATTTTAAAATGTACCTCAGAGTCTAAAGATAATACTAAGAGTATAGAAAATTGAAAGTGAATTACTCAAACATAGGTTAACAATGTAACTAAATTTACAATCGTTTTTGAAACACTGCTTCTTGTGTTAAACATAACTCCCTAATTTGCCTTTTTCATTGTAAACTGCAGTCTCATTTCAAATGTTTAACTTATTTTTAAGTAATGCAGACATAGATATAAGCACATTCCTAAAATTAGTTCAGGAAATATAATTGTTAATTACTACATAATTGGTAATTATTACATATTAAAAAATAGGCCCTATTTGTAGAACGTGATTTTCTGCATTTCTAATGATTCTTTCCTAAGACCACTAGTGCTCTAGTGTCATGTTACATCTCTCAGAGCCTTCACAGCTAGAGAATTCCCTATGCATCAGTGACTGACAATAATCCTGTGCTGAATTTCAATATCTCCAGTTCTAAGTAACTCAGTGGAGAGGAAAGATGTATGCTATATACTACAGTCACTCAAAACCTCAGAGACCAGTGGCTCAGCAGCATCTAGCTCAAGCTGCTGTATGCCTGTAGCAGCATTAACTTTTAATTTTTGCTGGTGCTTGTTTTCTATTTTTAATATTACACATGAGTGACAGAATCCGGACTGTCACAGAAAGGGTAATATACACATACCATGGCATCCATGACTCTTTAGCAACCTTTCTTCACTTCCTTTGCCCCTCCTTAAGCATATAATTAATCTTTAAGAATTAAGATGAAAACATCATCCCTTAATAATTGTTAGCAGTTTGAGGGGACAGTGAAAGCCAGGGTGGTGAGAACACTTTAAAAGAATAATTTACAGTAAATAAAGGTTCTAGCTCTGAACCTGTAGCTTTTGACTGTCTGTGTTTGGTGATCTAAGAACAGTTCTACCATTATTGCAGGTTTTGTCTTGCATTGAAAAATAAACCAAAGAACTTACAATAGTCATAATGGACTCTTGCTAATGTCAAAATAAAAGAATGATGAAATTTAAATATCCCTTAAATTCTTTAATTTTTAAAGGAATATTAAACTAAAAGTCAACCAACAAATTATAATATAATTGAAAGGGTTCCTGGAATAGTAGAGAATAATACCTACAAATATGTTTGAATGTACATAGTTATACCTGAAATGAAATGCAGCAACACATCACCCTAATGAACTCAGCTTAAAAATTAATTCTTCAAAGGCAAAAAAATGCTTTAAAATTCCTAGACCATCATTTTATCATATTTTCTTTCAAACCTTCAGTAAAAGATTTTACTTTAAATTTGTAGATATTTTCAATAAGCTTAGTAATTTGATTCAAAGAAAAATTAAAAGAGAGAGGAAAACTATAGATAGAAAACAAACTATACAATTAGAAAGTAATCATTGACCACAACAAAACATGCAAACACTAATATACAGCAACAATCTGATATAATTTTGTGAAGATTAAATGATCCTGAACTACATGATTGACCTCCAGGCTGTAAATACAGTAATTTCAGTACAACTGCATACCTGTTTATCAATATTATAATATTTAAGAATAATTTCAACACTTTTTCTGAAAAAGTTGAGAAAAATATATGGCTCTTTCTCTGTATTTGTCTAATGCAAATAGCTTTTCTTGTTATTATTTTCTGAACAAATACCCAAGTATCTAGCTTAAAAACAAATTTGAAATAGACAATCATCCCAAAGGGAGAAGAAAAAAGTTTGAGATTCTCTTAATATTTATTTGCCAAATAATGAATTTGGAAACTATCCATTTGATGCATGATCATCTATAGGTAGTAGTTAGCTATACTTTTTGTTATTATTCCAGGACAATACTAGAATAATTCATAAAAACTTAGCGTTTTAAAGTATCTCAGTGATTGAAGTGAAATATCCTGACAACATTTGAGCTCTATCAGGAAGGTCTGAGTAGTGGGTGGACACCACCATAATGTAGCCCCTGAGTAGGAAACTCCCAAGCTGAGAATAATTTCAGCCCACCTGCATTTTGTTATGCCATTCAAGCAGAAGAGGCGTAGAGTGGACATTAATAGAGTCATCAACCACAAAGCAAGACATTAGACAGAGGACATTCCTTAGGAAATTTCAGGGCAATTCTAGTATTGTTACAGAAATCTCTGTAGCAGAAATCCACAAGATTGCCTCACACAAGGAGAGAGCCTCAGGATGGCCTCAGGCTTTGTTCCATAGAAAAGTACAAACAGTATATGATCAGGATATTCTTCCATCAGTTTCTTATCATATCTAGGTTCTTCTTTTATTTGCACTATGATTTCATGCTTTTTTTGTTGTAAATTTCTTCCTCCACTGAGTTAGCAGAGATAGTCACTTGAAGCCATTGTGGGTGAAATCACTTCACATTTCTATTAATGGGCCCTCAAAAGCACTATCTGTCTTAACTGGTTGTAACAAAATAGAATGGGAAAAGACTTTCATTATCTTGGCAGAGTTTATACATCTCTAGCTGAAGAAATCACTATGGTCAAAAGAACATGAAACCACAATTAGGAAGTCTAAGTTAAATGTTCTCTTTTTGAATGTGTTTGGGAACAGAGCAGTGTCTCCACCAGGTTTACAAGTGAGAAAAGAGCAATTACCCAAAAGAAATCTAAGTTGGTGCAAACTTTGTGTACTTCACGATCACTTGAAACAATGGTGCTTGGGGGTAAAAAACATAAAATAAATGCTTTAAATGGAAATAAGAATATTTGATTCTTTATGGGAGACCACAAGCCCATATTTTATGGAAGCTATGGAGAGATAGAGCAAATAGGTAGGAAAATATATGACAGAACAAAATTAAAACAAACAAGAATGATCTATTGCAAACACTGAATCTCAAATAACCCATTCTACAACAATAGCAATAATATTATTGTTGGATGAAATTTATTTAGCACGTATGCCATACCCACCAAGTGATAGACTTTATCTCATCCAGTTTTAAACAGAAACTCAATGAGACAGATGTCATTATGCCAATTTAACAATTAGCAATACTAAAACTTTCCTAGTTTTATTAACTTGCCCAAATTCATAATTAGTAGAAGCAAGGGTTAAGATTCACAGTCTAATTTGATTTTAAATTCCACATTCTTAACTAAATATCATATATTAAACATATATAGTTTGTTTCTCCAAGCAAGAAATGTAGTTTTAAAAATCTATATGCTCAGTTCCTATGATTTTATATGTCATGCAATATATGAATAAATAGAACATATTTTTCTTGAAATATTGCTAGATTCACTTACTCTTTCATTATAAATATATAAGCAGAGGGTTCCCAGCAGGATCCACCTTAAACCCGGATCCACTCTAAACCCAGATCGCCCTAAACCCGGATCCGCCCTAAACCCTGAGCAAGGTCACCTTTCATGCAATGTCACTGCAAATTACCTGGGTCCAAGGCAAGCCCATTTCCACAATGGAGAGTCCTCCCTCTAAGCAACATTGGGTAGGCTGACAAGGAAATTGTCATGCGTCCTTCCTACTTGGCTATGGCTCTCAGCATCGCTGGATCGGTAGTCAGTGTCGGGTATGATCCAATTACAGTGGTATCAACCTAAGACAGGAGGCTGACGCCTAGAGGTCAGTTTATCCGATGACGGGTAAGAACCATATGTTGAATTGGACAACCTAACAGGCCCGGTCCCTAAGCCACATTGCTTGTTGTTTAATTAATCAGAAGGGGAGGAGATGCTGAGACCTTTCCATTGTCCTGTTAGAATATCTTTCCAAAGTACCTTAGGCTTATGTACATTTTTTGGATACATATGTCTTTCCGCAGCACTAAGTCCTGATGAAACCAAATTTAAAAAGTTTAGAGTAAAAAGGGTTATTTTAAGTTTATCTTTGGGGGATATATACCCCTTTCCAATTCCCTCTTTTTGCTTTAATAAGTACGTTTTAATAGTTTGATGAGCTCTTTCAACTATGCCTTGTCCCTGTGGATTTTATGGGATTCCTGTTAAGGAAAACATTAACTGATTTTTCTTCAGGAATGATGTTCTAAAATATCCTATATGTATCCTTTGGAAATTTAAAGATCCTTTTAAATTCAAGTCTTCCAAAAGCATTTTGCCTTAGTTTTTAGAATAACTTTAGTCCTTTTAATTTTTTGATGTGGTTTTAAACCAATTTCCTTCTAGTTTAATGTTTTCTAAATTGGCTCTTGTCTATAATTTTTAACATCTTCATCTGAGATTTCTAATTTCTAAAGTTGATGGGCTTTTTGAAAAAAATTACAAATAATCTCCTTGTTCTTTTATTTTATCCAATAGTTGACTTTAAACTTCTCTCTTCTACCTTTTTCTATCTTGAATGTCAGTATCTAATAGTTGTCTTAGCTTTTTGCATTTTCTATCTGAAATACCTTTACTTGACATTTTCAACCATTTTTTATCTTATTTCTATCTTCTAGTATTTCTATGATGATCAGGACTGAAGAATTTATATCCTGATAAGGAGGATAAGATAGATACAAACAATGAACATAGTATAAAATAAATTATTTTTTCAGTGCCTTGGAAAGAAAATACATAGGGCAAAAGGTGATCAAATATGCAGAGGGTGGCAGTGGGGCTGGCTTATGGGGATATAAAATAGGATTGGCCCTGTGGACATTCAGCTGTGATCAGTAATGTACTTGAAAATGGCAATGGTTATAAAAATAAGTGAGAGTTTTTTACTTTTGTGGAGTCCACTTAATGGTTCTATTTTATATTGTCTTTGAATTTTTAACCCATTTTATCACATCAGCACAAATATCATAGCATATCTTCTAAAAATATGAAGTGGAAGATAGATATCATGAATATAGATTGTCGTACATGCATAAAAATAAAAATCCTATCTAACATTTACATAGTAATGGCTGAGATTTGAACTGTTAAACTCAGTTTAAATGTTAACACAGTGGATAGAAAAAGGGGAAATGTGAGTTCAATTCATTTTATCATAGTTCTATTTCTGCCGCCCTAAAAATAGAAAGAAAAAGAAAACACATTTCTGTGTCTAAAGGAAGAACAGGTATTTATCTTTTTTTACCTGCTGACTATCTAATAATTAAGAAATGATTTGATATTTTTATTGTTTGGAGAATCTAAATTAGCACCTTAATTTATTTTAGAAAACATACTTATTTTCTTATATATTAATTTTTAAAAAAAATTAAAAAAATATTTATGAAAACAAAAGGCAATATAATGGAAAAATACAGATCATAGTAGTGTTCTTTTGTTACTTTCTCAAAGGATGATAACTGAAAGAGCATCTTGGTTATAAAACGTTTAATATGTATTAAGAACATATTTGCAGTTTGCTATAGTTTGGATCTTTTTAAAAAATTTATTTGTTCTTTTTAGATACATATGATAGTAGAATGTATTTTGGCATTTTTTTTTACCATAAATGCAGTATAACATATTTTAATTAAGATCCAATTCTTGTGGTTGTACATGATGTGGAATTTATCCTGGTGCTGTATAAAAGGATAGAAAAGTTATGTCCACTTAATTCTTCTCTTCCTTTTATTCCTTTCCCTTCCCCTTCTCTTTATTGTCCTTTGTCATGCTAAGTGAAATAAGTCAGTCCCAAGAAAACCTATTGATGCTAACATACAATAAGGAGGGGCGTGTGGGGAAGAATGGTTTGAACTGTTTTACAATGGCTCATATATTAAACAATATTTCTCAGTTGAAGGCACCATTGAGAAGTAGTGCAATATTTAGGAAGGAAGGAGGGAAGGTCTCTCAGGGAATATTAGGACCCTAGCCTGTCTTTTCTTTCTTTTGCTCTGCTTTCTGGCTGCCAGGAGGGGAACGGCTTGCCCCCACCATACACTTTTGCCATACCATACTGCCATTCAACAGGCCTAAAAACCACCAGGCCAGCTAACCATGGACTGAAACTATGAGTCAATTAAGACTTGGCCTCCTTTTAGTTCATCTAAGGTATTTTGTCACAGCAATGGAAATCTGACTCATAAAATTAGTACATAAAAATTTATAAACATAAATGCAATCAAAATGTTTGCTGTACATGAAAATAATGTTCTCTTAAATATTCAAATCTTTTCTGGCAAACTTATTTACTTCATTTATTGAAACCACAAAAGAACTGTTTATCTAACAAAAGAAACTTCTGTCAGACACTATGTAAATTACCACTTACTTCTGAGCTAGTGAAATACAAATAAATCTTTTTGGTAATTTACTATCATAGTTGCCATTTTAAATATACCTGTCAAGTAATTTAAAAATGATGCTTTCTATTTGAGTATATGCTTAAAATCTAACCTACCACCAGGTAAGAAAATTTAAGGTAGAATCATAGTTTATGTAAGATAGTATCCATTCGTAATTCTAACAATGCAGTGATTAGTGTGACTCTTGATAAAAATCTGTAAGGAATATCAAAATGAGGAACAAATATATTTTAAATTCACTATATTTCTCAAAAATAAATATGTATAAATAGCATTAAAATTGTGACATCTGAATTTAAAAGCCTTTCTCAATCACTTACTAATGACATTTTGTATCTCATTAAGCTTCATTTTCGTAACCTAGAAAAGAAAAAAAATAATACCTAATTTACAAAGAATCTTTTGAGAATTAAATTGACAATGTAGCTAAAATTGCTTTGTAAATGTTTAAGTATATTACGACTGGATAGATATATTATTTTCCCAACCAGGTAGCAGAGTCTGTTTGTTTGTTTCCCTCCAAACCTAGTTCCTAGCATATAGGTGAGTTTTTTTTTTTTTTTTTTTTTTTTTTTTTTTAGTGTTGCTATTGCTTTGAATGTCCACTCAAAGTCCACAGGCAGAATACACTGTAAACAAAATTCTTTAATAAATATTGACCAAATACACACACACACACACACACACACACACACACACACACACACAGTTTTTAACCATTTGTGAATGTTTGCTAAGTACTTAAGTTTAAAATCTATATAACAAATCAGCAGTTAACCTTAAAGATTAAAGAAAATAAAGTACAGAAAAAAATAAATGGGTGACTGCAGAGCAGTTGATCCATTCTGTCAAAATGCCAAATATCTCTTACTCTATACTTCTGGATATTATTAAATCTGTCTTCAAGGGTTCTCTGTCTCTTTCTCTCATTTTCTTTCTCTCTTTTTGTCCCAATCAACATGCTGTCTGCGATGCTCAATTACTGCACAAATGAAACTTCCTGTCTTGTTCTGCTCAACCACTTTCATAGCAGTGCTAACAGATGCTCTCATTAAGACCTTCAATGGGAAATCATGAACCAAGTATATTCTGTGTCCTTCTTGCTTTTCAAGTTTCCTTAAAAAGAGAAACCATCTGTTTTTAACCCTTTTAAAATTGTAAGGTTTTTTGTAATGTCAGTCTTGCATTTACTTTAATAATGAACAGATATTTAAACCCTAAGTACAGAAGATTAATTTTATATCATAGATTGAGTCACAATTTCTGATATTATTTTTGGATTTTAATTGTACATATAGACATTAAAAATTGTGCTTGCCTGATTTTGCCAACTGCAACTTTAGCAAATAAAATAAAATTGATAACACTTCTACTAAAATATATTGTGATAATGTTCAAATTCTGAATAATTATAGCTTATGAAAACTTCAGACATGATATTACATGGAATATTAGAAATGTTAGTGCACTTTATATTTATATATAAAATTATCAATACTAGTCTATTGAAATTAAAATACAAAACTAAACAAAAATATAGGGATATGGACCTTAAGTGTATATAGAAGATTATTGAAACAAAGAAATATCTCAGAATTAATTCAAAATATATGAGATGTGTTAGCACTTATGTTTTCATCCAGAAAGGTCACTATTATGTATATGTTAATTGAAAATAAAATATATCATTATTCTGTCATATTAACACTGTAGATCATGAACACAACAGAGTTTAAAAGACAGAGGTAAGAGTTTTGAGAGCTAGATAGAAATTTCAGAGAAATTGTCAATTTTTCCTATGTTTTTGATTGCTATATTCAAGCCCGCAATTGCACCAACCTCCAACAGAACAAAACAAAACTTGATCTGTTATTTCATGGCATTAGTAAAGAACAATTTTATTTGTATTATTCACTGTTTCTGAAGTAAAGTCAGCATTCTTCTTCTGCCTCTCCTTTCACAAGTTTTCTTCTTTTTGTCAATTCTTTGTTTTCTGGAACTCTATAAGTGAAAGTGTCTTGGCATTCCAATATTAACTTGGATTCACCCATAACTATGATACTTTCCAGACTGTTGACACCAATGATTAAAAAAATATTCATTTTCAGAGACTTCTGTTCTGACTAATGGACATTTCCATTCTAATATTGCCAACTGAGTCTTAACTCCTTTACTTTACAGTCACATTCTTCCTACTCACATTTATTCATATATAACTCAATAAAGAAAATCTTACCTATTTTTCTGTTATTTCACTCTTCTTCAGACTTATTTTTTTTTCATATTCACAGAATTTGGGAAAAGAATCTAAAAATCTTTTGAAGAGATTTCATTCTTAATATTACAAAAATGCAAGAATAATACCACTGTATAATATGTAGTGTGTTTACACAATTTTTCCATTTGTCCATCACCATATACCTTGGAACATAAAAAGTCTATTAAGTAAATAAATAACAAGTGAGACTAATAATGAATAGTAATGATGATGGGATATAACAACAAAATAAAATGCAATACTGTGTGTGTTTTATATTCTGCTGTAAAATATTGCACATTTCACATCTTCAAGACTGAATTTTTCTCATAGTTCCATAGCGTTCACATCTAGCACAGTTCTTGTTAGATTAAAATTAGCAGTTATAGCATTTTTTGGTGCCTCTCTGGGAGAGTCTATTGCCTTGCCTTTTGCAGTTTTCAGATACTATCTTCCTTCCTTAGTTTACAGCTTTTTATTTTTTTCACCATCTTAAAATTCAGCAAAGTTTTATTTCTTTGACTACTCTTGTATAATCACCTTTTCTTCTCTTTCTCTTCCCCTTCCTTATTTTACTTTTAAGGTCCCTTGTGACCACATTGAGTACACATAAATAAACTACTCCACCTAATTAGCAATTATCAATTCCATCAATAATCAAATTTTTCTTGCCTTGAAATGTGGCATATTCTCCTATTCTGGGAAAAGAATATAGAAAACTTTCAAAGACATCATTTTGACTACTTACAAAACCACAATAACATTACCATTTTATAATAAAGTACAGTATATATAAGAATTGAGCTTTACAACCACTGGAAAAAAAATAAGGTATAAAATAAACAATCTTATGTTTAAGTCTTTAAACCATTGTAAGTTTATTTTTTAATGTATTGATAAGGTATAGATGTGTGGATTTACTTTTAGTCATTCTGCTGTACTTTACTGGCATGTATATTTATTTTTATGCCAGTACCGTGCTATTTTGATTAATTTGGGTTTATACTATATTTTGAAATCAGGATGTGTAATGCATTCTTCCTTGTTCATTTGTCTCAAAATGAATTTGGATATTTAGGTTTCTTGTTATTTCATACAAATTTTAGGTTGGAATTCTTATTCCAAATCTTAGATCTTCCATCTTTTTTCCAACTCAGTTTGATGTTAGCTTGGTATATATGGCCTTTGTTATGTTGAGGTACATTCCTTTCATATTTAATTTGACTTGAGTTTTTATCATGAAGGGATTTTAAATTTTATCAAATACTTCTTCTTTGACTAATGAGATATTTGTGCTTTCCCCATTAATCTGTTAATATAGGATATCATGTTTGTTGATTTGAAGATGTTGAAATATTCCTGAATTCTTGCCATAAATCCAACTTGATAATAATAAATAAACTTTTAATTTTTATTGTTATGTTGGAATCAATTCATTAATATATTTTGAGGATCTTTTTATTTATGTTCATTAGGAATATTAAGCTGTAGATTTCCTTTGTGAATGTGTCTTTATTAATAGTAGAATAATTACAGCTTTTTGGAATGAGTTTGAGAGAATTTCTTCTTCAATTTCTTGAAATAATTTTGGGAATTGCTATTAGTTCTTCTTTAAATACTTGGTGACCTCAGCAGTGATTCCATCTGGTCTTGAATTTTGATGAAAGACTTCTGATTATTGATTTAAACTCACTATTCACTTTTGGTCTGCTCCTGTTTTCTATTTCATCATGATTCAGTCATACTAAGTTGCATGTGTCCAGGAATTTCTCTAAAATTATCAAGTTTATTGGTGTTTTATTGTTCACAAATTTTTACATCTCTGTGGTTGTAATGTTTCCATGTCTTCTTTTTCATCTCTGGTTTATTTACTTGGATCTTATCTTTTTCTTAATCTGGATAAGGGCTTTTTTAAAGTATTTCAAAGAACCCAGCTCTTTATTTTATTGATCATTGGTACTTTTTAAGTCTCTATAATATTTGCTTCTGTCTAATCTTTATTATATCTTTCCTCACATTTGAACTCTATTTTTCTTGATTTTGGTTCCTTGTGATGAAGCATTGAGTTTCTTATTTGAGATATTTCTGCTTTGTTAATGTAGGTATGATTGCAACAAATGTCATTTTTTAATTATTTTCTGCTATATCTCTTAAGCTTTGGTATATTATATCTCTATTTTCAGTTATAACAAGATATACATTAATTTCCTCCTTGTTTTATTCATTGATTCATTGGTTATTCAAAATTAAGTTGTATATTTCATATGCATTTGTGTAGATTCCACAGATTTTTCCCAAACTTTCACCTTCAATATGTGGATGTCTTTTTCATGAAATGAGTCTCTTGGAGGCAGCATGTTGCTGGGTCTTTTCTTAATCCAATCTGCCAGTCTATGTCTTTTGATTGGTAAATTTAATCCATTAATATTCACGGTTATTATGGAGACATTATTTGTATTCCCTGACATTTTTGTTTGTTTATGGTATTTAACTTAACTTGGTTTCTCCTTTGATTAGTTTTTCCTTTAGTTTAATACCACCCTTCACTGATTTTCATTGTTGTTTTTAATTCCTCTTCATTGACTATTTTGCCATGGATGTTCTCTAGTGTAGCTTTCTAGTTGTAAATTCTTTTAACTTTTGTTTATCATGAAAGATTTTTATTTCATCATCAAATCTTAAGCTTGATTTTGCTGCATATAAGATTCTTGGTTGGCATCCATTTTCTTTCAGATGTTGGTATATATTGTTCCAGGATCTTCTGGCTTTGAAGATCTGGGTTGAAAAATCTGCTGATATACAAATTGGTCTCTCCCTATACATGATCAGATTCCTCTCACTTGCAGCCTTCAATATTCTCCTCTTACTCTGTATGCTACACATTTTTATTATAAAGAGTCTTGGTTTAGATTTGTAGTAAGTGTGTACAGCAATTGTAGGAGGTACCTTGAGATAGCAGCAGAGGTGCCCCAAGATGAATGTAATGTCTTTCAGAGATGGAGCTGAAAAGGTGGGCCTTACACTGGCATTGGGATTACTGGTCTGAGATGCAGCTGCTTCTAAACCTGTCTGTTGTCCCAAGGTAGAGGCTACTGCATGTGGAAGGCTATGGGGATGGCTTCAGTGTGTCAAGATGGAATTGGGTTAATCCTGGGCTCTTAGGAGGTGGTGGGTGCATATCCAGGCTTTTTCTGGGCCCTGGCTCCCACACAGGTCAATGAGCACATCTGAGCCAGATCTGAGCTCCAGCAGGTGGGCAGAATTGGTACTGAGATCCCGCGGGGGTCTGCCAGTTGCAGGATGAACCTGCGCCAACCCTGGGCCCTGGCTCCAGTCCAGATCAGCAAGGTGGATCTGCATATTAAATTTTTTGATGACCCATTTTGTAACTTTTTAAAACACCTGTTTCTTAATATATTACTATAGTAACATTTTAATTATTTTAGCTTTAATGCTTTATACTAGTCATATAAACATGGTGAGTCATTCAAATTCACCAAGCTTACAATATTAAAGAATTTCAAATTGGTCTTTATACTTACGCTTTCCAAGTTTTATAGTCACTGATGTAATATTCTTATTCATGAAACTCTTTCAGTTTGAAGAAACTGAAACTAAGAAACATCTAAAAGTAAGCATAGAATAAATGATTTATAACATTAAAATGGGCAATATTTTCTTTTCTTTCTTATTTTGATAAAACCATGCAAAAATAGAAAGCAGAAGTAAAAATAGAAAAACTAAAAAGCCCCTGCATAGCAAACAAAACAAAGAATAGATTGGAGAAAATATAATTAGAAAATATTTGCAAATTCTACAACTGATAATGGATTAATATCCAGAATATATGAAGATTCTCAAACAAATCAATAGCAGAAATTTAAGCATGGGCAATATGCATAAATTGATATTTCTCAAGAGAAGATATAAGAATGACCAATAGGCTTGTGAAAACAATACTTATCATCTTTAATCATCAGAAAAATGCTAATCAAAACCAGAAAACCTGCATTTCAGTAAGAACAACAGTTATAAAAAACAAAAACAACAACAACAAAAAACAAACAAAAAATATTTTTTCTTGCACTTTAGGAATCTTGTTAAGGAAGTTGGTGCCTGTGCAAATATGTTGGAGTATTGAGCCTCTATTTTCTTCTAGCAATTGCAGAGTTTCTATCTTTTTTTATTGTTTTTTAAAAAATCAATGATTTTGGAATGCCTTACAATTCTTATTACACATATACAGCACAAGTTTTCATATCTCTGGTTGTATATAAAGTATATTGACACCAATTTATGTCTTCATACATGTACTTTGGATAATGATGTCCATTACATTTCACCATCCTTGCTAACCCCCTGCCCCCTTCTTTTTCCTCCCACCCCTCTGCCCTATCTAGAGTTTATCTAGTGCTCCCCAGCTCCCGCTCTGTACCCCACTATGAGTCAGCCTCCTTATATCAGAGAAGACATTCAGCATTTGTTTGTTTGTTTGTTTGTTTGTTTGTTTTTGGATTGGCCAACTTCACTTAGCATTAACCTCTCTAACTCTGTCGATTTACGTGCAAATGCCATGATTTTATTTTTATATTGCTGAGTAAAATTCCATTGTGTATATATGCCACTTTTTAAAAATTCATTCATCTACTGAAGGGCATCTAAGTTTGTTCCACAGTTTAGCTATTGTGAATTGTGCTGCTATAAACATTGATGTGGCTGTGTCCCTGTAGTATGTTGCTTTTAAGTCCTTTGGACATAGACTGAAGAGAGGGAAAGCTGGGTCAAATGATGGTTCCATTCCCAGTTTTCCAAGGAATCTCCATACTGCTTTCCATATTGGCTGCACCAATTTGCAGCCCCACCAGCAGTATATGAGTGTACTTTTTGACTCATATCCTAGCCAATACTTCTTGTTGTTTGTATGCATAATAGCTGCCATTCTTACTGGAGTGAGATGATATCTTAGAGTATTTTTTATTTGAATTTCTGTAATTGCTAAAGATGATGAATATTTTTTCATATATTTGTTGATTAATTGTATATCCTATTCTCAGAAGTGTCTGTTCAAGTCCTTGGCCCATTTATTGATTGGGTTATTTGGGTTTTGTTGGTGCTTAGCTTTTTGAGTTCTTTATATACTCTATGGAAATGAGGAAAACTACCCCATTTACAATAGCCTTTAGCAGGAAGAGTAAAGCAGGTTACAAATACAGCATATTATTTGCTGTATTTGCTCCAGAACAATGAGATGGAATCTTAGACACAGAGACAAACCCACATAGATACAGTTATCTCATTCTAGGCAAAGGTGCCAAAAACATGCATTGGAGAAAAGATAGCCTCTTCAACAAATGTTTTTACTTCTATACAGAAGGTAGACCATAAATTGATGCAACCATTATGGAAAGCTGTATGGAGATTCCTCAGAAAACTTTGAATAAAACCACCATTTGACCCAGCTATCCTACTGCTTGGTTTATACTCGAAGGACTTAAAATCAGCATACTACAGTAGTGCAGTCACATCAATGTTCATAGCAGCTCAACTCACAATAGCTAAACTGTGGAACCAGCATACATACCCTTCAATAGATGAATGGATAAAGAAAATGTGCTATATATACAAAATGGAATATTACTCAGCCTTAAAGAAGAAGGAAATTATGACTTTTGTACGAACTGAAGAATATCATTCTAAGTAAAATAAGCCAAACCCCAAAACCAAAGGTTGAATGTTTTCTCTGATAATTGGATGCTGACTCATTATGGAGAGGGGGTAGGGAAAATGAAGGAACTTTGGATTATGCAGAGGGGAGTGAGGGAAGGGTAGTAGGTATGTGGGTGGGGAAGGACAGTAGAATGAGATGGACATTATTCCCTATATACATGTATGATTACACTACTGATGTGAGTCTGCACCAAGTAGAGCCAGGGGAGTGAGAAGTTGTGCTTCATTTGTGTACAATGTGTCAAAATGCTTTCTGCTGTCATGTAAATTTAATTATAACAAATTAAAAAATATTTAAATTAAAATAGAAGAATGACATTATGGCATTTGCTGATAAATGAAGAACATAATGGTAACTGAAATAAGCCAGACTTAGAGAGTCAAGGTTCAAATATTTTCACTCCTATGCAGAAGGTACACCATAATGAAGAAAAAAATAGAAGTATAGGAGAAATTCCCTGATAATAGAACAGAGATTAGTGGAGAAGAGAGAGGAAATTGAGAAGAGGAGAAGAGGGAGAAGAAAACTAAAAAAAATGGTGAAATGAATCTGACCAAAGAGTCCCATGTGTGTGTGTATGTGTATATATATATATGATTAAACTACGGGGAACTTTGCATTTGTGTTATCCATAATGAAACAGTTTTTAAAAAGACTATAAATAATAAGAAAGACCAGTTGAATTAAGGGAACAAGAAGGAGGAATGAAGGGAAAAGGGAAATACTGGGGACTGAATTGGAAGAAATCATATTTCATCCTTAAATAATTATATCAAAATGAATCCTAACAATGTGTATAGTTATAATGCACTTAGAAAAAGAAAATTCAAACAAGCAAACAAAAAAAGGTAACAAATGCTGCCTATGAAGGAAAAAAATGAATATTAAATATGGTTTCTAGTAATGTAAATTAATATAACTATTATGGAAAATAGTGTCAATTTTTCCAAAAAAGTTTAAAATAAAGCTATAATATTATCTTTCAATCCCATTACTGGTGATATATCCAAAGTATATGAAGTCAATATGTCAAGAAGATATCTTCACTTCTATGTTTATTGTATCGTTGTTCAAAAAGGCATATAAGGAAACAACTTAAGTGTCCAACAGCTGATAAATAAAAAATTTTGGGGGGATGTGTGTGTGTGTGTTTATAAATATAAAATTTCTAAGGGGAGACATATATGCATGTGTATTCATATACACACCTGATATGTATAAATATTGTATATATAATATATAATATAGAGTATACATTATATATATATATATATATTCACTGTAGATACACTTTATATAGTGTACATATTGTATTTATAGATTGTATAGTATATGTATATAATATACTGTTTATAAGTGTGAGTGTGTGTATATACATATATGATAGAATATTATTCAGCATTCAAAAAGTTTAAAGTCCTATTATTTTTTAACATGGATGTAGGTTATTATATTAAGTTAAGGAAGTCGACTACAGAACAAAAATACCATATGGTATTATGGATATATAGAATCTAGAAAATGGGATGTCCAAAATTTTTAGGAACAGTGGTTTAACAGAAGTTAGGGGGAGAGTAAAGGGTAGGGAAAGATGGGCAAAATTTGATCAATGGGTACTAAGTTGTAGTTAGGAGAAGTAATCTCTGTTATTGTAACAAAAGCAAGGGGGACTATATTTGATAATGTTGCACTATGTGTCTCCAAAAATGTAGAAGAATGAATTTTTAATGTTTTCCCCACACAGGAATAATATATTGTTACCTTGGTTTTAGCACTATAGAATGCATTTAAAAAATCACAGCTACCCCATAAATATGTATAATGTATATGTGTCCAATAAATAAATAAATTGTTGGATAATCTGCTCTCTTATAGATGAAAATAATATGTCAGTTTATTACTTCATAAAGATAATCAAAGTAAATACTAAAAATGGTATTGTTTAGGAAAAGGAGAAGTACAACATTGAGAGAAAAATACAAAAAATTAATTGTTAATATAAGGAATGGAGTAAAGTATTCTAAAAATAGCAATTAATAGATGAATCATAAAGCAAAAGTTACAGAGCTTATAAAAATGAAATTTAGATAACCAAATTCATGCTCAAGACAATAAGGCACAAATCAAAATGAAAAGCATAGATTTTACAAATATAATACTCAATATGTTAAAAATAGTTTTATAGTTCATGAAAAATGCAAATAATCAGAGAAAATGCAGAGCAAAATTTTAAAAAGTAATTTTAAAAAGCAAAAATATTTGACATAAGGACTTCCAATTTAATGATTATTTTAAAAATAAAAGATTCTTCATGTCTGTTTTAGAAATTGATTCTTTTTAATTAGTACATGAAAGTAGAATCCAATTGGATAAAATTATACATGCATAGATTATATCATATTTTAATTAGGACCCCTTTCTTGTGGATGGACATAATGATGGGATTCACTTAAGTATTTTCATATATGTACATAGGAAAATTATGTCAAATTCATTCCACTGTCTTTTAATTTATCAAGAATTTGAACTTAGTATTACTATATGTCTACTAGGTTTGAGCAGAAGACTAGAAAATTTCTTAAAAATTCAATATAAAATTGTTGGTGGTATTTCATTACACTTTTGAAAAATGAAAATCTAAACTTTCAAATCTGCTGTTTTCCTTTACATGAGGAGGTAAATATTCTTAATTATCTATTTGATATCAGAAATTTCTACCACATATCTGGGACATTATAGGATAGGGGAGTGTTTCCCATTAGCATTTTTTTCAATTCTACAAAATGCTTTTAGAAAACATTAAAAAATATATCTATTATTAGGATAGTTATAGTAAGAAGAAACTGGAAAAAATGATAGCAGAAGCAGTGTGGAAATTAGTTAGGGGATATCATGAGGAGCTCTGTGCTCCCAAATTACTTCAGGATGTTTTATTTAACTGCATTATCAAAACAAACAGCTGATAGAGAATGATAGTCCAATATTACTTCCTTCTAAGAACTAATAGAAATAAATAAATAACATTAATTTTAATAACAAAATAGTGAAATGTAATATTGAGTAAAAAATGTTTTAAAATTTTTAAGATTTTTTAGATGTTAAAACAATGCATTAAATTGATTTTCCTCACATCCACCAAATGCATTTCAGAGCCCACCTATGTTGATGTAGTGTATATTTTTGTTTTATTTCACTTTATTTGACAAAAACAATAAAACTCACTTTAATGCAATTTTATTTCTGTACAATGATGAGGTGCTGAGAAAAACTATGCATGGACATAAAAATTGTATTTTAACAAAATCACTCTACCAACTTCCTAAAAATCTCACTGATAATAGAAAATAAATTTTTAGTTTTATTAATGTCAAAGATGACCTTTAAAAAATTGCTAACAAACTTTAATTATCTAAATAACATGTGTCCAGAACCTCTTGCTTTCTTTCCTCCTTTTCTGTGTAGTACTATTTACTTTAATTATGAAATTTGTCTTTTCAGGAACACATTTTTCCAGGACACTTGTGAAGAATTAAAATTCATTTTAAGAGCTAAGTATGCCTAGAAGTCCTAGGCAGGTTTAGATAACAAGTTGAGTACTTTGTCATTTTCTGTGTATTATATATTATTTTGCCCTTATCTGCCTGAATAAAATAAAGTGTATTGCTTCCAGCCTTTTCATCACAAGAAGAATAAAAAAAAATGTGATATAATAATATTTTCCCTTAAAATCATATTAGAATAGATTCAGTTTGTTTGGTTATTTGGTATTTGTTGTGCATTGCTGTTATTATTTTGTTTCTCTTAAATAAAATATGAGGTGAAAAGGATAAGAAACCACAAGTAATTTGCACCTTAGGAATTAAAGATGAGCCTCTCATCAATGTAGTAGTTCTAGATAGTGACTATATTTGGATTCATTTGAGTATTATCAGTTATCTTTTTTATAATATTTTTGTGAGTGCATATGTGTGAATTATTCAGCTGATTTATCTCATATATGTCTTACTTTACATCTTCTTAATAGTTAGGAAGATTAAACATATTTTCTCTTTATGTATTTTCATTCTGTCTTCACATATCTCTAGCATATACTTAGCTTAGTCCACATTATCTGAGCATTTGAATGTTTCCATTTTCTGGTATTTTCTATAATGTAAGATTGTAAATGAGAACAGAAGACATTCAAAACTTCAGTTGTATAACTGACGTAAGACATCCTGGAGAGGAAAGTATGTCCCAGGATCCCAATCTCACTTCTATCACCACCTTCCTCACAATTTACTTTTTTGTATTTATAACCAAGAAAGGTGCCAATGACTATTTTTACTTCCAGATGCAGAAGTTTTATTTCTTTTTCTTTCAAATATAAGCTTTTTATTTTATATTATTATTTTATTATTATTATTTTCTATTTTTATATTATTATTTTATATTATTATTTTCTTTTTATTTCAAATATTTGCTTTTAACTTTTTTTCACATTGCACATACACACAGAAACATCTCTTAAAGAAAAGCTACTGATATGTGTTTGTATATCCTGTTCTTTGAAGACTTCTCTGTAGTAGTACAGTTAATGGTAAAGTGGTTGGATTTCTGGGTGCTCCTGTGATAGTTCCCTCAAGTTCACAGCATTAAGACATTCCTAACAAATTTGTCCTGAAGCACTTGACTTGTGAAAAGATAGCTCTATCTTCATTATTAATCTACTCTGTGGACTTTTCACCACCATATGAAATGGCTAAGTTAATCATTATTCCACTTCACATTGACTACTTTGCACGTGTCTTTAAATTGACCTCTTTCTCCCTTACAATCAGACTTGAATTGGTTACACTAAATGCTCTGTTGTTATGGTTTAGATGTGAGACAATGCAAGGAGGTTCAGAGAAGAAGGGCCTTAACCCCATAGTGAATTAATCTTCTGGTGGGATTAATTGAGTGGTAACTAAAGGCAGGTGGAGTGTGGCTGGAGGAGGTGGGGTATTGGGTGCATGGCTTTTGGGTACATATTTGTATTTGGAAAGTGGAGATCTCTCCTTCTTTGCTTCCTGATTATCATGTGAGCTGCTTCCCTCTGCCACACTCTTCTGCTATGTTGTTCGGCCATGCCTGGAGCCCTGAGGAATAAAGCCAGCTGTCTGTGGATTGAGACCTCTGAAACCATGAGCTCTCAAATTAAGTGTTTCCTCCTCTACAATTATGCTGGTCAGGTCTTTTAGTCACAGTGGTGAAAAGGTGTATAAAACTTCTGGCCTCCTGGGTGATTGTGTCTGCCTAATTCATCTTCCCTCATGAATTTCTCTCCCGTTTTCCAATTTAAAATGATATAATAACTATGATACCTAGATTTCTCAGTTGCTTCCCTATTTCCTCTCCATAGTCATCTCAATGGATTGGATTTTTATCTCCTATTATTCAACAGAATGAAAGAATGCTTTACAGTTACTAGTGGCCTTGTCTTCCAAATTATTTTATAATCTTAGTCATTTTTAGGAAATTATTTTCACTCTTCAGAGAAGAGCTTATAATAATCTTCATTCTTTGTCTTAACATAAAATTTATTAAAATTCATTTCTCCAAAATACTTAGTTCATAAGTTTCTTCATGTGATGCATATGGAGTAATCCGTAGAACACACAGGTACCCTTCCCTCTAGGTCAAAAACTGCTCTTGTATATTCTTTTTTTTTTTTTTTTTTTTTTTGACAAGCCAAATTCACTCTGTCCTACAGCTCAGAATCTTCTTGAATAATTTGAAAACAGTTAAGATGTCAACTTCCTGTCTTAAAAAGGCTTGTAATTACAGTGGTCAAGTTTAATTTGCCTTTAACCATTTGAATAAATAAAATATCATATCCATTAAGTTTGCACTGATGAAATATTCAGCCTTTATAAACATTTGACTGTGAAAAGGAAGAGGCAGAGAAGATCAATGAAACAATGTAAAACAATCTGTCTATGTATTAGGGATTTCTTTAAATAAAGCATCAACTGTACAAAGGTGAAAGCTATAGTCTCAGATGATATACATATCACTAGTTATTGACCATGGTGTAGATTAGATATATCAATACAGTGCAAAAGTCTCATACTAATGCTCATTGGCATAGATCATATTGACAAAGTTCTTATGTTAGAATTGCACAAAAGTGTTTTAGAGACAGAGAAAAAGGAAAGAAAGGGAACAAAGATGAAATAAAATAACACACACAAAAAAAGGATATGTGAATTTAAACCCTATAATTTTACACATAAAGAAATAGAAGCAAAAAGGGATGAGACTTGCTGTACAAAAGCCCAGCAGGCTAACGGTCAGCAGGAAGACAGTTCTGTGGTAGGCTGAACATAAGGAAGGTCTTTGTCAACTTTCTACGGTGAAATGAAATATTTGAGACAATTAACTTAAAAAGAGAATAAAGATTATTTTGGTTCATAGTTTTGACAGTTCCATTCCATGAGCCATTGGCTCCATTGTTCTGAGCCATTGATATGGCAGGAATGCATGGGAGAGAACTATGTATTTCAGAAGCTGAGAGCCAAGAGACAGAGGAAGAGGAAGACTCCAGGTTCTCACATTTCCATGAGGACCATCTCCTAAAGGGCCACAGCACTTCAATAACATCACTCTCAGGTCAATCCTTTAGCATATAGAACTTTGGGAGAAATTTAATATTCAAACACAGCACAAGTTGTCTGCTGAAGCTCAAAGTATGATTATATAAAGCACTTATATAAAGCACTGTATTTCCCACTATAATTTTACATCAGTGATTGAAATGCCTGATACCTCAGGTTTTTCATAAAATGAGCATTACGGCAAAACACTTTTGTGGGAATGTTATAAGAATTAAAAGACAGATCTTTTTTTTTTTTTTTTTTTTTTTTTTTTTTTTAAAGAGAGAGTGAGAGAGGAGAGAGAGAGAGAGGGAGAGAGAGAGAGAGAATTTTAATATTTATTTTTTAGTTCTCGTGGACACAACATCTTTGTTTGTATGTGGTGCTGAGGATCGAACCCGGGCCGCACGCATGCCAGGCGAGCGCGCTACCGCTTGAGCCACATCTTTTTGGTGGTGATTATTTCATAGGTATATCTTCTCAAACTCATTGAGTTTTATACAAAGTGTATAGAGGTTTTTTTTTTTTTTTCATGTCAAGTAGTTAAAAAAAAAAAAACACTAATTCTTAAACACAAGTATCACCTGGATTACAAAATGGGGCATGATTGTATCTACACCAAAATTACTATGATCCCAATCAGCTTATCTGCACCAGAAGAAATTCAGAACCTCTAAATATTTCCACAACACAGCCTTCCAGCAAGTTACAAGTAGCACCTGCTTTGTGTTCTCTCGCCAGTACATACTTCCGTTTGCCAACTCTCTGCTGCCTGCAGTGCTCTTTACAGCAGCCTCACAGCTAGTGTTAGTCATGATGAGAAAGTGATATCTACACCAGGGGTTGCTACCACCTGCTTCTTTCAAAGCTTACGAGCAATTATTAGGTGACTTTATGGAGGGATGCTTCATAGGAAGACATGAAATGTGGATTACTCCTCAGTTCCTAGCCTCAGTTTGAAAACCAGTTCCAGGAGCTGCCTTGCTTGTGTTTAGTTTTCTGAAGTCTCCTGAGTGTAAGAGCATCAGCTTCTGACTCTCCCCTATGTCTTGGGATGAAACAAAGAATTTCTTAATCATTTTCCTTTAAGCCATTGGCTGGCCAAATTAGCTAAATTGTGGTAAAAAATTGCACAGATTTGAAAGGATTTGCATAGACTCAATTTGAACTCGATATGTTAAAAGAATTAAAAAGTATTTTCAACTTGTTACTCTTCAAATATTTCCAAAACACTAGGAGTGGCATCTTTGTTTGACACTAAATGCATATGTATTACCTATGTATTACCCCAGTAGGCAGATTTTACATTTAAAGGAAAAGGAGAAATTCCTTTTGGGGAGAGAGCTGGTTCCATTATTTCCGGGGGTCAAGAAAGCATTTAGGCTATCAATAGTTTTCAAATGAAGAACAATAATAATTCTCAAAATATGAAAGCAAAATAAACACTTTTTAAATACAAAAATGCTAAAAAAAAAAAAAAAAAAAAAAAGAATTAAAAGACAGAAGTGCTAATTCTGTTCATGACCTTGTGGGCACAACCTCAGTACTGTATGCTATTAGCCCTCCATACCACCAAAGTCTCAGTCCAATTTTTGTTTGTATCTTTTGGATAGTAATTATTGATCTTAAAATAAAAATCATAAAACTATGGAAATAATGTTTATATAAGCAGTATAAATATTTACGTATTGTTAGTTTTATATCACTAAATCCCAAATGGACAATTTGCACATTTAATATTATTTTTCTATAACTCTTGGCAAAGTCTTTCATATGTGCAGAATTTCTGTGTTCAACTCAGCTCTTCTAAGTACTTCTTTTCCCTTCTTTTTCTTACCAGCATCCTCAAAGATGAATAATACTTTCTTTAAGACAATATTTCTACATCTAAAGCCTAATAGACATTTCGCTTTCCTTTGTACCCTCTGTAAAAAGCCTTTCTAATGGAGAATACTTGTCTTTGCATTTTGCATTTTCCCTTATCTAAAGAGAGGGCTGCCTGCAGGCAGTCCCTTTGAGTTCTAGGAGGTTGCTATAACCTTGTTTGTGATTAGATTACCAGCACTCTCCTGCTTTCCTGCACTGCATATCTAAAACTCTAACGAAGTGAAAATGATCCAGACAATGTCTTTTCCTATGATTGTATGGGGTGGCCCGTGGGTCATTATTCTTTTCTCAGAAAGAAAACACATCTCTCATTTTTACTTCAATATTATTTTGAAATACCATATGTATTTTTAGTTGTTTTTTTCCCTTTGACTTTAAGATATATAATGGAAGAGTTTAATAGTTTAAAAGGAAAGCAAGATTAAAGCTGAAAGTTTTCCCAAATCATACAGGCTAATAATTTACATCTTCTGACAGAATTCTTTAAATTTGTGTATTTTCTCTAATGTTTGTATCATAAATATTTAACCTTTTAAAATGTGTTCTACTACTTGCTAAGAACTAAAAAACAAAATGCAGTATGCAAGCAATTGCATAATAAATTACCATTCTACCAAAAACATCAAAACAAATGTCACTGGCTTGTAGTATCATCAAACTAATGCACAAAATGTTAATTCTCCTAGTTGATTCAATAATATTGAAATTATTCATATGAAAGACTGCTAAGTGGATGTTTACACTCTAGCTTTGGAATGTAATGTAAAGAATTATAGGAATTCAAATTATCAGAGTTATACTGAAAAAATGACAAATATTCTTGGGTCTACTAATGATGGTTCTTTCAGGGGATGAAAATGACCTTGAATTTTATGAGAAAGAATGAGGATTCGAAGAAATTATAGGAAATCTTCTTTCCCAACTATATCAGAGTGAATACATATACTTTAGTTTAATTATGTTTGTTGTCATTGGCATTGCTTTACAAAGTCAGAATTTGGGAGAGGATGACAGTGAGGTAGTGTGAATTTAAAGTGGCATAAAAGGTATCAAGAGAGCAAAATATTTAGATGAATCTGGAATGGTATATTCTTGGTCACTAGCTCTACAGTTCACAGATGACCAATAATCCAAAGAAAGAAAGAAAATGATCCAGAGAAGCCACCATAAAGAGAAATTTGCAATATTTGCTCTGTATTCTCATTAAAGAGTTATGAATTCTTATTGTGATCCACTTTCAGGAAAGCAAAAGAAATGGGAAATTTGATAAATATGGAAAAATATTATACTTTGAGAAAGAAGCCTAGTGAGAAAATTCATATAATTTAAAATATAAGGAAACTTTTTTTTTTTTTTCCAAACTCGTTGGTGCATGAGTTTTTTCTTGCTACAAAATTCTAGGAAGTTCAAATGTGGGAAGTTGATTTACTATAATTTGGATACTTTAGTATAATGCCTATAATGCCTATCTCCATGATGCACCTACAGTGGAAAAGAATGTAAAATAAGAATGAGAGTGAGTTTAAGACTCAGAAGCAAAATAAAATGCTGGGGTTTGCATTTGAAAATGAAATTGACATTTGCCAATTCTGGGCAACCATCTGTTATAAAATAATTTTACCTAATTTAAAGACCTACTTGGTTTCGCAAATGTTGGGGTATGTAAGGGCAGGAGAATAGAGGGGAAAGAAAAAACTAAGTGAAAATTTTCCATAGAAAAGTTATACAAGAAGAGAGAGGCATAGGAGTGTTGTGAATTCCTTAGTACAAAAATGGAACTGATATTATTCAATGCTTATGACAAAACTGTATAAAGCTGTGATTAAGAATTTATTCACAGGGCTGGGGATGTGGCTCAAGCGGTAGCGCGCTCGCCTGGCATGCGTGCGGTCCGGGTTTGATTCTCAGCACCACATACAAACAAAGATGTTGTGTCTGCTGAAAACTAAAAAATAAATATTAAAAATTCTCTCTCTCTCTCTCTCTCTCTCTCAAAAAAAAAAAAAAAATAGAATTTATTCACTAGGGCCAGGTGCATACCTATAATTCCAGCATCTCAGGAGGCTGAGGCAAAAGGATCCCAGGTTCAAAGCCAGCCTTACCAAAAGTGAGGTACTAAGGAACTCAGTGAGACCCTGTCTCTAAATTTAAAAAAAAAAAAAATAATAAGGCTGGGGATGTGGCTCTAAGCAACTCAGTGAGACCCTGACTCCAAATAAAATACATAAAAAGTGCTGGGGATGTGGCTCAGTGGTTAAGTGCCCCTAAATTCAATCTCTGGTACGAAAAAATAAAATACTTAATGAATCAATTAATTAAAAATGGAATAAAATATACCTCATAGAGTGGCTATTAGAATTAATGATTTTTTAAAAATCTTGTGAGAAATTTATTCAAAGTGAGTTCTCAGTATTTATAATTGTTAAAATTTTCATTCTTTGATCAGGTCTAACATGCATAGTTTCATTGATGACCTGGGTCATACATTAACAACTAGTGTTCTTTCTTTAAAGTACATGAGATAATGATGAATCCTATCTACATGAGATAATGATGAATCCTATCTTCCATCTAACAGATTTATTTGTTTATTTTTTACTACTAATATTATTAAACTTAGGGAGTATATCTTAACTTTGAAAACTAAAATGGAACTAATATTATGCAAATATGGTTAATGTAAAGTTATTTAAAATACTGTGATTAAAAGTATGTCTTTCTCACTTGGAAGCCTTCCTCCTAGAGGTTGTGAAACATTTTGACATTGTCTTTACTGAGCTCCTATTAGAAGAGTAGTGGAGAAGTGTCCATAGAACATTTCATTGCTTTCCTAACTTGAAATTTTATTACCTCAATTCTATAGCAAAACTTTATTTTGCTGAAGCACATTGTGCATAACATGCCAATGAACACATTGTGAAAGTTTTATTTTCTGAAGACTTCTTTTTATGTTATCTTTATACTGCCTTCATAATTACCTAGTAATTTTGTTGAATTTTATAATTCCTATCAATTATAATTTTTTTCTGATTTTTTAAATTAATTTTTTATTGCTTTATAGCATCCATTTTTCCTTGTGGAAAGATTTTTGTCTGCTTATTTTTTGTTTTGTAGTCATCTATTTTATTATTCTTGATTTTGGGTTTATTTGGGGTTTTAATGTTTTCTTCAAGGAAGCCTTTATAGTCCACTGTATTCTGAAATATCTGAAACACAATATATTTATAATGCTTTTTAATGAATTGTGTGTGTATATATATAGATATATATTCGTTTTATAAGCTAGTAATTTTTTTAATATATAGAATTTTATCTTTGATTCTGAGGAATTATCTTGTACTATTTCTTTAATTTTTTTCATTCTTCTAGAGAATGAGTGTGGCTCTGTTCTAAGCCAGATAACAAGTTCAGATTATTCTCATCCTTCATTAATCATCCTTCTTTCCCTCTCTAACTCTGAGGACATTCATTCTTGCCATTTGATGAAAACATTACTAACACTCCTATAAAATGACACGCTGAGAATCAGTATATGGTAGCTTAAGCTAAATGAAACTTTGTTGTATGACTAAATGTTTGTATCTATAAAAACTTGTAGAAAATATATGATAGATAATATTGTCATTTTAAATAAAATTTTCATACTACCTAACCAAGCAAGAGAAAGGGGAATTAATTTTATTGGAAATCTGAAAAGTCCAGTATTATACTCTGCTAACCAGAAAATATGTAATAATAATAATAATAATAATAATAATAATCACTCATAAAATACACACAAGAAAAAGAAGTACAAATCTCAAAAAGTTCATAGCCTATTAGGGCATGGATACATGAATAAATAAATAAGGTTAAGTTATATTTTCGTGCTATAAAATAAATGATTAAAAATCATGCTGATATTTCATAGAATTAATCCGTATATTTCCATGTTTGAAGAGTGGGATTTGAGAGGTGTTGTATTTTAATAGTTTCTGAATTAGTCATTTATGGTGTGGTAAGGACATATATGAAACTGAAGTGAACATACCATGTATCACATATAGACTGCCTATGATAATCATAATCTTGTTAATTATAAATCTATAATGATCTTAGTAATTTTAAAAATATTCCTAGGTTTCTTCACTTGGTGATTTATGGAGCAGAATATTGAAATGTTGAGTGTATTTGGAGAATAAAAGTGACATGAAATGTTAATCAGCCTTGAATGTCAAGCTGAAGAATGTATTGTACAAATTTAGAAATGGGGATTTGAATGAGTCAGAGTACATAAATATATTTTAAGAGGGTGGTGTTATTATCATCGAAAGCTCAGCATTAGGAAATCCTAAGAAATTTATATCCAAAAAAATATTCACTGTATTTCTAACACAGAAATCATATAATTAAAATTACTCTTAGGATTTGATATGTAATCTATTCTGTTTCTACCACTTAATATAAGGAAAATGACCAATACAACACTAGAAAATATACTCTTTTCATATTCTGGAATTTCAAAGATGATATCACTTGTTAGAATTCTTTAAATGATTAAAATCACTTTGGAACTATTGCAAAGAATGCTTAAGATATTGTGGTTTTACTATTACATATATGCCATATGAGAGTTTAATGTTTTAGACTCTATACAGTTGATTTATGTCAACACATTAGCATTATTTTCTTTATATATAATTTCCATATATATATATATATATATATATATATATATAATTTGTTGTAATTAGGTATATGTGGCAGTAGAATGCATTTTGACACATCATACATAATGGAGTAAAACTTCTCATGCTTCTGGTTTTACATGATGTAGAATTATACCAGTTGTGTAATCATATAAGTACATAGGATAATAATGTCCAATTCATTCTGCTAAGTATATTTTTTAAAGGAAGTAGATGTGTAAGCATTTCTAGGTTTAATTTGGAGAGAAGTAAGTATCAACCCAAATGGTATAGAATTAACAACAAAAAAAAACATTGTTCAACATGCCTTTGACTTGTTTTAGTGATATATTTTATTTTGAGATATTGAGAAAATATAATGTAGCACAATTTCATAACTGATGTCATATGGCATTACTTGAGCTAATCAAATAAAATTTTTCAACTTCTATCTGCCTACTGTTTGTTCCATCTGTTTGCTTGGTTCTCAACATATATTTTAGCATATGAAAGTCATTTTAATTTTTTTAACTTTTCAAGTTTAAACATTTATTTTCATGCACATTTCTGCAAATGTAAACTTGAAGGAAGGTCACTGAAAATAGAAAAACTTGGATTTTGATGAAAATGTTTGACAAAACTATATTTAAATGCATAAATATGGATAACTCACTTTTTTCAGAGTCACCCCTACCTAAATGTCCACCACCTATGTGGCACTAGGTAACAAAGAACATCTGCTTTACTTTAAATGTGTTTGTGATCCATTGAATAGGAAGTGGAAGTGAGATAGGGGAGATTTGTGGGTTTTGATTTCAGAATACCCTTGAACTACTAAATGTGCTGTTGAACTTTAACTGGACTCCCTTTTATCTAAAGAACCTAAAAGAGTGAGATAGTCGTCGCTTCTCAGTATTTGGGATGAACTCAATACTCTCAGGTTAAAAAATTCTAGAGGAATATTTGCAAGGGTTCTCCTCCACCAGGAGATCCCTCTACCAGTAGAACAAGCTTATCCTGCTACTAAGCATATGCCTTTCTTAATATTTATTCTTTATATAAAACTGTCACTGCTATTTTATGTCTGGTAATTTCATATGTGAATATATTCTCCCATATCAATTTATTACTTTTGCGTCTCATAACATATCTTAAATTTTATGGTAAATTAATTGAGAGCAAACATCATTTAGGTGATCAATTAATGTGGTATTTAACTCTTATTCCATAGTCTATGACTGTTCCTTCCCAAAGTTTTTCAATTCCAGTACTACATTTTTGAGCTATTCTTTCAATATTACTTTTATTTATTTATTTACTTATTTATTTTGTGGTGCTGGGGATTGAACCCAAGGCCCTGTGCATGCAAGGCAAGAACTCTACAAACTGAGATGTATTTCTAGCCCTTAACCATTACTTTTCATCAATGTAATCATATCAATATATATTTTATTAGCCTACAATAGACTGGAAAAAACAATACCTATTCTGAAACCATTTCTTGGAAGTTATGATGTCTTTAAAAGCCAAGTGTGTAAATATTTGTATTGCAAATATTTATTTTTCAATATTCAATAAAGAATATTGAGCATGGTTAAATTTAACATAATGTATTATAAATATAATTTGAATATTCTAGTTGATATAATATTGAAATGTTTTCCATTTTAGGCACAGAAAATTTCATATTCAGTCAATCAATGATTATCTATCAATTTTTCAATATTTTATATCCACGAACATAGAAAGTATAATGATCTTCACTTAACAATTGCTTATGAAATGATTTATGGTATCCTTTGCTTAGCATATCCTCTTTTACAGATGACACCTGACGTTATACATTTTTTAATATCAATTCTATCCATTCTTTTCATTGAAAATCTCCTTTCAAAAAAATGATCCTTGGAAGGCATCTCAATTTTTCTTGCTTCCTTATTATTATGAAGCTTCATTTTAAATGTATTTTTGAATATGTTTTAAACTTTGTAAATACAAATTATAGGTCCATGGAAATTTTAACATAAAAAACTTCAAATTCTAATTACTTTCTGACTATACTTGAACTACCAACTTAATCTTTATGAGCCTCAGTTTCCTCATCTATAAAATGAATGAAACTAACATCTGCATATCATAAATAAGCAACAATGAAGAATGTTTTGATTGTGATATGTCATTACCATCATGTAAAAAACATCCAGAATAACCAGATGATAGGAAAACACTGAGTTTGTTCTTATTTATCTAAAGAAGTATGCATCTCAGATTTAAAAAAAATAATACATAGTAATTTTGCAGGATTTGTCAAGTTTTTGGAACACATTAATCTGAGAAAGAAGGAGAATAAAATTGGGATGCTTATATTTGGAGTGTATGTTGAATCTTTCAATTTACACACTTGGTTATATGTGGATCATAATGTAGTGTTTTAGAATTAGAACATTTGTTCAATGACATCCTTTTCAGCATTGAATGGTTTGATGTTAATTTTGAGGGAGAAGGCAGAATTCTGGAATGGAAAGTGAAATCGTTCTCAACATTTAAAAATCTCAGGCAATACTTTCCAGTAATGATGAAACCATGTTGATACAGTAGAAAATCAAAGTTAAATTAATGTGCACAGGAAGATCTCTGGCCTTAGATAGATTCAAGTATTAGTGTCTTTCCTTGTGCTCATTCTGGAAGCTGAGCTAAATGATTTACCATTAATATGTAGAATTGAAAATAATCCAAATCATTACCATTACCACATGAAGTGTTACACTCTTACCTCAAGCTTCCTGGTGTGGTTGTTCAAATCTCCACATGTAGCAGGCTTTCAGTATGTGTATGTGATTACTGAACATGATGCCCCACTGCCAGACAAAACCAAAAATTACTAACATCAAGATCTGAAAATATCAATATAGGAAGATATCAAGAAGAAGAATATTATCTAAATTTGTAGCCCATCCCAGGTTCCAGGAATGCCTGATGTAAACTAGGAGAAAAGATTCCATCCACAATCTGAAAATCCCATGGAAACAGATTTGGGAACATATTTTGTTCTATTTTTTTAAAATTCCTTTCATTTTGATTTTCAGATCTTTTTTGTAGAAGTAAAATCCCAATGAACATTGCAGGACTGAAAGCACAACATGCTCTTCCCTTGAGAGGCAAAAATTATATCTAAAGTGGTTCTCCCATGAACTACCTCTTGTTCAACTCCTTGAGTGTCCCAGATGAAGGTGTCTATGGTCTGGGTCACACTGATCTTCTCCAAACTGTTGCACAATGAAATTCATCCTGTTTTATGGGCCTTTTATAAAGCATTAGTCAAAAGCTTGAATGGTTAGAATGTTGGTTCTTAAATAGAGACCCATATTTTTTTTTTACTTCCTGAATTAAGTAATTTATACTTTTTTTAAAAAAAGCGTATTAATTGGTAACACAAATAGGACCTTGGTGGTGTCAGAAATGCCTTACAAGATGAAGTTGGTTTATCAAATTTGTACCAGTTAACAATAGTGACCAGTTGACTATTGTACCACAAATCTAGTATTAGGCACCTGCCACCATAAAATGATCTATGCTTACCAAAGCACCTCAAAGAGAATTATTAAATTATATTGTGATGTTATGTACTACTTTTTCAGAATATTCCAGTGTTTGGCAATTCAAGTTAGCAAAGGTAAGATCTTTAGGTAGATCTAAAGCAAAAATGAAGTTAAGTCTTAACTTGTAAGATCTTTGAAAATGAGACAGGTTCCAAGCATGTACCATCTGTTCTCTCTTTTCTGATTTCTATTTCTTAAATGTTCTTTTACAAAAGCCAGTTCCCGTGTAAGGTCCTCAATACATACTTAATTGAATGAAATGATCTAGTTTTCATCCTATCCTGTGATAAAACGTTTAGGTTACTGGATGGCTGGCCTGTTATGGTATTTGCCATCTATAAGATCATGTATAGGTTAAATCTAATTAACTGGGAAATCAACTGATTCATTACAAAAAATAAAAGTAGTCTTAAAGGAAGTTGGTGGTTCTCAATAAATATGTATAAATACAACAAAAATTTTTGTATTAATTAGCACTCAAGTTATGGATTCATACAAAAGAATGTATCAACAAACATTAAAAGCAATATTAAGAAAAAGAATTGCTTTTATGGTTAACAGAATTAAAGGCAGCCTTCAACCCACATGGAAAGAAGGTAGCTATGGAAATGAAGAACAAAGGCATGTAGGTTAAAACATGCTAATCTGCCTTTTTTATGTGCTCCTTCAGTGAAAGCTCTCTATAATTCTGATATTTCATTCAGAATATAAGGTCTCCAGGTTCTGAGTCACTCAACGTTGTTTTGACAGGTGTTGAAGAAAGGCTTCTCACATCTATAGATGATAGCTCCCAGGACATTATTTGAGTCCCCTGAAACTTTTTTCCAGGTCTTGAAATGTGGTGATGTTGGGAGCCACTAATGAATTGTGGGCTTGTCTAAGCCATCTCTAAGCAGAGGTGTGCCCCTTGGAGAACCCTCAGTGTCATCTCACTGCTTTGACACCACTTCGCTAGCAACAGCCTGCTCAAAGAGAATTCTGTGATGCCACGAAATTTGTTGTTTCAGACAGCCAATAAATAGGTTCCAATGCAACTCCCTGGGTTTGGAAAGAGAGACAATCACGTAAGTAGCCCTGGGGCACCAGCTGCCTGCAGGAGGAAGAATTACCAGGACTGTGATAAGCCTCCCATCAGGCCAACTTCCCCACAGTGTCTGGCTTCTCCTTTACCCAGAAGAACTCTTCCTCCTAATAAATTCCTTTGATCTGCTCCCTATAAATAAAGCACACAGAGCCTCACTTTTTTTTGGAGATCTGACCCATCAGGTCTAATCCTCCCAGCAGGCCTCCTCTATGAAATTATTTTCCTGTGTCTTTTATTCTTTATAAATTATTTCAGACTTTTAATTTCTCAGCCAGTTTACACCTCTGTGAGGTTGTCTGATCCCTCATTTGTGCAAGACACAGTGACATGATGATGTCCAGAAACAGAGAGACCTTGGTCCTGCCTATTACAGTCACATATGGAAATAGTTAATGAGACCAAGAAGGAGTTCATCACGTTGTCATTAATCCAGTGGTAATCTAAGGCACAAGAGTTTGAGAATCTTTGGGTTTTGCTACTTTAGTTTTAGAGTTACATTCATTCACTTCTCTGAGAATAAAAAGCTTTTTTTTTTTTTTATAACATTCTAAAAAAATGGGTAACTCTGTCTCTAGTGGGCTCCCAAGGGACAGGTTGAGATTCCTAGGGAGGATATCAAAAAATCAAGTAAATGTCATTTTTAGAACTCAGGCAAAGATTTTAGTTCATCTTGAAAATAAGAAAATAGTGACACATATGCAAAACCATTAAGCTGATAGTTAAATGAAATCTCTTTGAATATAACCAAGGGAGCCCTAAGATTTTTTTTTAATGTCCCATCTTTATAGTTTTAACCAAAATTATACTGATAACTAATTAGATGTAAATGACAAACAACCTCAGAAATGTTAGTAAAGATTTCCCACCAATGTTTAGTGAATGCCGCGCTTCCTTGTCTTGTTTAGGTGGGCTTCGGCCGAGGGCAATTTCATGTATAGTTGGTGATTCCACTTTGTTCTGTAAGTGCTCCTAAGCAAATAACTTTGAGAAATAGTCTCATGAAGTTTTCATTCATACTTCTCCCTGTATTTTTTTCTGATTCTGGAAAAAATATTTCCTATTGCTGGTATATTATAACAAATTGTTTACTGCTGTTCAAAGTTTTTTCTCTTTGAGTACCATCAGGGCAAAGATGTTAGTAAGAGCTCTCTGTCAAAATGAGCAGCCTACGCATTTTCTCTCATTCCCATTTCATTCCCCACCACCTACTGCAGTAGCATGAGTGTACACAAAGTCACACAATGTGTAGAATGTTCTAGAATGAGGTCAAGAGCCCTCCTTGATCCTAAAGCATTCCAAAATTATGATACATACCCAAAGAGTACCTATTACTAGTGTCTCCATTAACCCTCTTATCTTTAAACTGATAAACTCTGTGGAGGGGGAGGATTCCTGCCTTCTGGGCAGATTTTGCCTCTGGCTAGAAGTCATATTCACTGGATGAAGTGAGATCTGTCAGAGGTTCACAAACTGAGGGTTTCCGGTCTCATTCTTTAGATATGAACAATTAATTGTAAGTCTTGACATTGTAGAGGCTTTTTCTAATAAATGTATCTGAATCATAGCTCATGAGAGGAGGTTAGATAATTGTGAGTTTCCTTTTCTTCATGTAACAGAATTGAAGTAGCAGGGCTTTAAGTATTAAAATGATGAATAGACATGAATAGGTGAGAAAATAATAGAATTTCCTAGAAAGTAGGGCAACTGGTTGAGAAATATTGTGTTTTTATTAATCAACAAGCATAAAGTGGAAGGAACCATCAAATTTAAAGAAGATTCAAAAATAAAACTGGCAGAAGCCTCTGCTAACTAGGACTTATTATCTGTAAAAGAAGTGGATATGCTCTTGCCTCTGGATCAGGAAAGATATAGATAGCTATGGGTCTAGGACACTAAGGGCATGTCCAAAGGAGGTCTCATGTATAAATAGGTAGGAATGTTTATAATAATTACATAACCACATGTCAGATAATTTAAAGAGCTAACACACACACACACACACATACACACACACACATACACACACAATCTGTCTTTTAGATTTTTCATGGAATAGAATCTACTATCAAGGAAACAAGGATTTGGTTAAGTCACATAATTTTAGTGATTTCAGAAAAAGAGAGAACCAATGCTTGCTATAGTCAAGAAAACAGTGATTTCTTTAACTGTCTCCATTCTATTGGTTTGGTAAACTCTTGATATGCTTATAGATTGCATAAGGCACTTATAGGCAGAGATGTACCTCCTTTTGGGTAATTCATGTCCTAGGAAGAATGAAATTTATTCAGAAAAAAATGTGTAAATTCACTTTGGAAACAATTATAATCTTTCTAAATTAAAAGAGAAAGTACTCATATAGATTAAGTATTACAGCTATCATTATTTAAAGAAGAAACCAAAATGGTCACATACATATACATATTGAATAAGGAGAGAAACACAGACCTTTAGAACATGATCATTTAGGTATTATCTAGATTTGTTTTTGTTTTCCCATTAAAAAGGAAAGTAAAAACAGGCTATATTGACCTAATTCTGAAGAGATACCAAAAAAAAAAAAAAAAGAAAAGAAGCAAACAAAGAAAAAAAAAGAAAAGAAAGAACAGAGATATACAACTTTAAAATATGTAGTCAGAAGCAGTGTAACAAGATGATTGTCACATTCTAAACAGGCTTACAAGTGTTCCCTGTTTATTGTATTTTTGACATGTAGAACACCTATAAGAACAAGAAATGAGTCAAGAGTTCTTTTCCTACTATTTGGCTTTAGACTATTGGTTTTTATCACTATTTCCCCTGATTTAAGAGCACATTTTGTGAGCTTGCTAGGGATTTACATGTGTCCCTGTGAACATAAATTAGTACGGTAAGAGTAATCTTACCTATGTAAGTGGACTTTTCCCCACACATGTGGTACTTTTCCATTTGGGTTGGGTTGGGGCTACAAAGACAGCAGTTAGTTAATGTCTATATAATCTATAACTTGTTACTGAAGAGGAAAGTTCTTAGGGAAGTTGAAGAAGAAACCATAGGAGACTATTTAAAGTGTCAATCCCATTTGCCCAGTAAACACCTCATTACTAAATTAGTGGGTGTGCTTGCAAGCAGTAGCCAATATGATCGCTTTTCAAAGTTGTGAAGTAAAAAGTATGAGCAGGAACCCAGGGGAAGTCTGGGGATTATCAGAGATACCCACAGCCTGAGTGAACTTACTGGCTCTGAAGGACAGTGCGTCGGACTAAGGCAATGCTATAGCATCCAGATAATCAAGTTTTTACACAGTTATCCCAAACAACAACAAGAATAACAAATTTTCATATTTGTTTTTATTTCATAACTTTATATAAATATGTTTCATATACCATAAAATTGACCTATATAAAGCTCCCACTACACTGGTTTTTACTCATTCACAGAAGCTACATTCAGAAAAATAGTACTGTAGAACACTTTCCAACATACCACAAAAACTTTTGTACATTTTAAATGTCTATTAAATTACAAATTCTCTACCATCCCTTACTTCAACCCCAGACAACAGTGGATGTAACTTTAGTATGTATGGGTTTGCTTATTCTAGAAATTTCACATAAGGGAAATCAAGTAATATGTGGCTTTTGTGATTGTTTTTTTTTTTTTTTTTTAATTTAACATACTATTTTGTGGAAAGCAGTGACTTGGATCATTGCCTCAAACTGCCTTCTGGCTGCAGCTGCACTTGCAGAAGGAACTTTCTCTGCAAGGGTGCAAGACAAAATTGCCCAGTTGCTGTGGTGATGCCATGCTTGAGGAGGTTCTGCGAAAGGCACAGAACTATCAGTCTTGATCCTGAATTCATACACCAGTTGTCATGGATAGGGAATTATGAGCTGTCTAGATAATTATAATAGCATGCCAGTGTTTTGAACTTCATGCCTGACTGCTTTGAAGAAACTTTTTCACAGAAACCCTTTTGATGATAAAACTTATGTAACAGACATGCTGAGCTAGTTATGAGTCATTGTTCCTCCATCAGAGCTTGGTGTCCAACTCAATCCCAGCTTTGTCTCTATGAATGTTTGTTTGTCTTTCTTAATCCCACATTGTCCACCCTTTGCCCATTTCTAAGATTCAACACGTAATACACTATGTTCAACATTAATCCCTGTTTTAGTATGTGTATGTCCTTTTTCATTTCCATGTAATATTCTACTGTGCAGATGTATTATTTTTTAATCCATTCAGTTTATGGGCAGTTGTGTTGTTTCCACCTTTTGGCTATTATGACTATTGCTTTTTCTGTGCTCCTTTGTACATACATATATACATACACCCATAAGCTCACACAAATCCTTGAATTCATGTACAAGTTTTATCTAGGCAAATGTTTTCACCACTGTTGTATATAGCTTAACTAGAAAGGTTGGGTCATAGTACCTCTGTATTCAGAACTTTGAGGAATAACAAAATATTTTCTAAATTGGCTGCACAGATGAGATTCACACGCTCAGTATATGAGTGTTCCAATTTCCCTACATTCTAACTAGCACTTTTTATTTACTATATTTTCTTTTTCTTGTCACATAGTGAGTATAAACTGACATTTTTACCATGGCTTCAATTTGCATTTCCCTAAAAATGAACGAGGTAATATATCTGTTCATATGATTATATTGGCTATTTGTTTACTCTCTTTGAAAATGTCTTTTTAAATTATTTGCCCACATTTTAACTGAATTACTTATCATTTTACTCTCACTTATTAGTTACCTAATTAGAAAATATTTTCTTTCATTTTACCTAAAAAGAAAATATTTCATTTCAGATTTCTTTTCATGTTCTCAATGATATCTTTCAAAGTATAATTTTTGTTTTTAATTTTGATGAAACTCTAGTCCCTATGATTTTTCTTTGTTTGCTTTTGTAAAATGCTAAGTCACAGTTTACAAAAATTTACATCCATGTTTTCTTGTAGAAATTTTATAATTTTAGCTATTACATTTAAGTCGTTGATCCTTACTGAGATAATATTAGTGTATGGTGTGAGACGGGGTATAGATTCATTGTTTCACCTGTAGATGTCTACACAGTTTGATCCAGCATCAAATGTTAAAAGACTGTTATTCACCCATTGAAATATCTTGGTACTTTGGTTGAAAACAAATGACCACATATTTAGTTCTAGTTCTACTTAAATATGGACTCTTAGTTCTAGTTTATCATCTTACCTTATCCTTATATAGAAACTCACTGCCTTGATTATTGAAACTGTGCAATGTATTTTGAAGCTAGGAAGAATGAGTCATATGAATTTTATATTTTAAGGATAACTTGTTCCTTTTATTTCTACATGAATGTTAGGTTTATCTTGTCAATTTTTGTAAAAAATATTTTTTAAAAAAATATAGTCAAAGTTTTTGTTGAATCTGTGTATCAATTTTAGTAGAATTTGTCATCTTAACATTTTTAAGTCATCCAGTCCATGAACATGGAATGTCTTTCATGTATTTATTTCTATTTTAGTTTTTTTCAACATTGTCTTATAATTTCCAGCACACAAATCCTTCACATTATTTTGTTAAGTATATTCTTAGAATTTTTATGGTAGCTATTATACAAAAAAAATTTAGTTCAGTTTTGCATTGTGCATCAATTGTCAATGAAAATACAAGGAATTGTGTATGCTGACTTGAATGAAGTCTATCATATTGCTAAACTGGCTTATTAGTTTTAAAAATTTAGGTACATTATTTATGATTTTGTATATAAGATTAGACTGTTCAGAAAGGAATTAACAATCTAGGAATTGAAGAGAATTAGCTCAACCTGATTAAGAGCGCTTCTGTAAGCCAAAGCGAATATCACACTCAGTACTGGAAGGCTAAATGTTTCTCAGGCAAACAGAATGAAACGAAGACGTTTTTACTTTTAATTATGAAAGGGTTGCTGCAGTCTGGCTGGGCACAAAATCACCAGCCACTCAAACAGGAACAAACTTTATTTTGAAACTCCCGCCAATGCCCTGTATCCTCCTGGGAAATATGCCCACCCACACATGCAGCATTCTCCAGGACACACACACACACACACACACACACACACACACACACACAGGAAATCCCTCCTCCGGAATGGAATTCCCTCTACTGCACTTCCCCAATCAATGGGAACTCTCCAGGAGTCCCTTAGCAGGCCGAGGTGGACAACAGGGGTCTATCCATTTGAATGCAGATCTTAACATAATCATATCATCTCAATGGCTTGCTGGCATCACCTTTCAATCAAAAATGCCATGCATCATTACTACTTGGCTATGGCTCTTAGCAAAGGGTTTTAGATTTTGTGAAGTGATTTTTCTGTGCCTATTGAGATGATCATGTGTTTATTTTGTCTTTTATTTAACATATATGGTGTGTTACAATGACTGATGTTGGATGTTAAATGAAACTGGCACACTGGGAAGAATTGTCACTGGTTAGTTGTGTATGTTTCCTTTTAGTTATTGCTGGATTCAATTTTGCTGCCATTTTGGTATGGATTTTTGTGTATGTTCATAAAAGATATTGGTCTGTATTTTTCTTGTGGTGTCTTTATTTGGTTTTTCCATAAAAAATAATACACAGAATAAATTGGTAAGTGTTCCTTTGTCTTCTATATTTTGAAATAAATTGTGAAATTTTGGTTTAAATTCTCCTTGAAAATTTTCATAGATTTAACCATTGAAAACTTCTGGCCTCAATAAATTGAAATATAGTAAACTCACATGCATTGTGTGTTCTGACTACAATAAAATTAAATATCAACCACAAAAGTAAATTAGTGCAATTTACAAATATGTGAAAACTGAAAGCATCCTCCTAAATAAATAGTAGTTTTAGTAAGAAATCACAAAGGTACAAGATACTTTAACATGAAATAAAATCAAACAATATATGAAATGTTATAAAATATAGTAAACTACTTTAACATGAAATAAAATCAAACAATATATGAAATGTTATAAAATATAGTAAACTACTTTAACATGAAATAAAATCAAACAATATATGAAATGTTATAAAATATAGTTAACAATGCATAATATGGATTTTATGTGTATAAAATTATTTTACTGGGAAAGAGGAAAGATATATAGTTAGCCAGTAGTGAGAGATGCTTTGCCCTTCCACAGGTCTTCCTTGGGCAGGTATACAACTTTAGGTGGGATTCCCAGAAAAATCAGAACTTTCCAAAGTTCCCAGTTGTCTTCAGGATATCCTTTTAAAATGCCTGTGCATGATCTTGTTTTCCTTAGCTGAAATCACAGCCTTAGGTGGCTGAGCTTGCTATTATTTAGGTAATGGCCATGGAATGGGATTACTTCCAACCCACATGCCAACCATCTAATGTGCTGAGTTCTGAGTCAAATCAAATACCTACCACACTCTCAGAAGAGAGATTTGTCTGGAGACTGCATGTTTCAAAAAATGCTGACTGTACAATAGGTAGGGTACATTTAGTGGAGCTTCAAAAGAAAGCCTGTCTGTTTTCTGCTGTGCTATTGTTTTTTGATCATTACACGACTAGGCTTGTGGAGTTGTGGGGAACATCCCCAAACAGAATGCTGTAGAATTTATTATGTGAGGTTTAATAATTCTATTAGATAATTTTCAGCTGCAAGTGTAGCTTTGGGTAATTTCCAGAATTCTAATATAATTTATTTTTATTCCCTTGCTATGTTTTGTTGTGGAGAGAGAGAGAACTTACTGAGGTCTTTGCTTCACCATTGTGAAAGTCTATATCTCAAGGTTGTCCTTAATAGGAAATTAGGATCCTTAATTTCCTTAGTATATCTGCATCAGTCACTAGTATTATATTTTGTTTTTCTTAGTCAACATGGTACAGTGACCAACATATTCAAATTTTCATCACTTGTGAGGCTGAATCACAGGAAAAGTATTTCATAAGGAAGACTTTGAAGATGACAACCAGAATATCATGTCCAACTCAGACAGTTTTTTTGTTTCATTTTGTTTTGTTTCCCTAAGTACTTCTCTTTTTCTATTTAGTTTGGAGGCTTTTTAAATCACTTTTTGAATCATCCCATTCTGTATTTTTTTGTTCTTTTTTTTCAATTAAGATTTTCTCTGAAATATGAATTAACCAATATATATCTCAGAGCTCTGGATTATACATTCTTAGAACTAATTTCCATTCCTCTGCAAATTTATTTCTATCTTGTGCAGGCTATGAAAAGTCTTTGATGATAGCTGTCAGTTCTGAGGAAGACCAATCCTTAAAATGTTCCTTCCTTGTTCTAAGAGTGATTTAAATATAAGAAGCAATTGAGTTTGGGGAATTTTTACTGTCCCCAAAAGAAAGAAAAGCAATTCAGAGGGAGGGTTGGACAGAGAAAATGTGGGAACCAAAATGGGGAAAAGGTTAGTAATATAAGTCATATCACTTCTAGTTATAGTGTAGAGCATCCAAAAGAGAGTTTTAAGATATTTTAAAATTTTTATTTTGCTTGGACAAGGATTTGTTTAAGAAAGTAATTTTGAATATGAATTTCTTTTGGAAGTATTCTCATATGAATGAAAATGCATAATATTTTGGTATTTTTTTCCTTTCTGTTCTGAACAAGATGTGCAAATACTCTTGCTAAGAAAATAGTCCTTTGATGTTATTTATCAAGGAACTGAATTATATATGTGTGTGTGTGTGTGTGTGTGTGTATGTGTATATATGTACATATATATGCAGATATACACACATATATGTATATATCTATACAAACATATATATGTATATGTATATATACACATATATGAATATATGTGTATAAATAGATTTTTTTTATAAATAGATTACTCATTTACAAATTTAATCCTTTCTTGCAAGTATTATTAGAAATAAAAATTACATTATTTAGTTCAGTGGATAGCAATGTTATGTTAAAATAGACATAATAACTGTGTTTGTGCAGATGCTTTGAGTTCTCAGTGAAAATGCCAAGTGGACAACTAAACAAAAATATACATGGAATTTCTTCATATGCAATTACATTTTCATTCATGCAATTATAACAGGAAGATGACTTGGATCATAATTTAAGGAAAATTTTCTGCATAATTCTGTTCTGCTCATTCTTATTAGGTAAATGCTGTATTAGTAAGACTCTCCATAAATGTAAAATATAAATGCTTTTTTATGATATATTTTACTGTATTTTTTTTAATTGGGATAGCCGTAAAATATATTGTTAATCTCTATTATTCTGTATGAAAATTAGTCAAACATGAAGTTTAGTGTGGTGTTTACAGAGTTAGTGGACAGACAAAAGGTAATGTCTTGTGACATAGATGTTATGTCCTGAACAAAGGTGACATTGGTAGGAAGTCAAGCACTTAGCTACCAGTGTGTTCATAAGGAAATCCAATCATAACCTTTACCAAAAGTACCCTGTGAGACCTGCACCAGAACCGAGGCCTAGGATAAACCCGGGTCCATCCCACCTACCAGCAAACCCCAATTGGAACTCAGCCCTAGCCCAGGACCACCTCTGCTGCCCAGCAGATCCCTGCCTGAGCTCTGACCCTGGCTCAGCACCATCTCTGCCAATCTGTATGGGAGCCCTGGCCCAGTGTGGGCCTAGGACTGCTGCCCTCCCCCCACCTGGGTACTCAGACCTAATCTACTTCCATCTTGGGACATTGCAGCTATTGCCATAGCCCTCCCCAAGCATTAGCCTCTACTTTTTGACATCAAACTGGGCCTGGAAGTAGCTGCATCTCAGAGCAGGCATCCCCAAACCAGTGTAAAGCCCACACTTTCAGCCCCAAATCTGAAAGATGTTACATCCATCTTGGGACACATCCACTGCTATCTCAAATTACCTCTGCTATTGCTGCCACCATCTTTAGTTGCAGAAGCATCCATTGTGGGACACTGGCAGGGTCTGGAAGCCCAACACCAAGGTGAAGTACAGAAAATCTGCATGGATACTACAAGATTATAGGGTAGAAACTTTAATACCTCAGATCCACACTGCAAGAAAGGAAATCAAATAGACAGCATGAAAAAACAGTGGAGGAAAATGCCCCCATCAAACCAGGATAGTGCAATAACAGAACCCATGGACAGCAAAGTTGATGAAATGTCAGAGAAAGTGTTAAGAATGTACATAATTAAAATGATCTGTGAATTGAAGAATAACCTAAATGAGCAATTACAAGCAAAACTTGATCACTCTAATAAAGAGATAAGAGAACAAATACAAGCAACCATTGATCACACCAGGAGAAGTTAATGAGTGTAATGCATTCCACTATTATCATGTACTGAAAGAAAGAAATAAAGAAAGAAAGAAAGAAAGAAAGAAAGAAAGAAAGAAGATAAGGGAGCAAATAAGGTAGCAAAAGATTAATTCAAGAAAGAGAGATTCTGAAAAAAAAATCAGAAATTCTTGAAATTAAGCAGACAATAATCCAAATAGGAAACTCGATAGAAAGCATCACCAACAGACTAGATCACTTAAAGACAGAATGATAGATAATGAAGACAAAGTGTACAATCTGGAAGTGAAAGTTGACCACACAGTGAAAATAGTAAGAAACAGATATCCAAGAACTATAGGATAGCATCAAAAGACCAAATCTAAAATTTACTGGGGTAGAGAAAAGCACAGTTTCAAACCAAAGAAATGCACAATCTTTTCAATGAGATAACATCAGAAAACTTTCCAAATATGAAGAATGAATTGAAAAATCAAATACAAGAGGCTTACAGGACACCAAATGTGCAAACTTACAACAAATCTACACTAGGGCACATTATAATGAAAATTTCTAGTGTACAGAATAAGGAGAGAATCTCAAAGGCCACAAGAGAGAGGAATCAAATCATATACAGGGGGAGACCAATTTGTATCTCAGCAGATTTTTCAATCCACACCCTCAAAGCCAGGAGATTGTGGAACAACATATACCAAGCTCTAAAAGAAAATGGATACCAACCAAGAATCTTATATCGAGCAAAATTAAGCTTCAGATTTGATGATGAAATAAAAACCTTTCATGATAAACAAAAGTTGAAAGAATTTACAAAAATGCAGAGCATCCTCAGAAAAATATCCCAGGAGAAGTAAATGAAAATTAACAATGAAAATCAGCAAAGAGAGGGACTATACTAAAGGAAAAGCTAATCAAAGGAGAAACCAAGTTAAGTTAAAAACCAATAACAAACAAAATGTCTGGTATTACAAGTCATATTTCAATAATAACCCTGAATGTGAATAGCCTAAACTCATTAATTAAAAGACATAGACTGACGGATTGGATTACAAAAAAAACCAACCCAACAATATGTTGCCTTCGAGAGAAAATTAAACAAAATTAAACAAAAATTAAAGAAAGAAACTGTATAATTCAATAATACAATCAATAATTTGGACTTACAAGACATATATAGAATATTCCATCTATGAATGAGTAAATACACTTTCTTCTCAGCAGCACATGGATCCATCTCCAAAATAGACCATGTGTTATGCCACAAAGAAAGTCTTACCAAATACAAAAAACAGAAATACTTCCTGAATTCTATCTGACCATAATGGAATGAAATTAGAAATTAATGATAAAAATAAAAAGAGAAGTTACAACAAAACCTGTAGACTAAACAATATGCTATTGAACAACACATGGATAACAGGAGACATCAGGGAAGAGATAAACAAATTCTTAGAGGTAAATGAGAACTCTGATACAACCTATCAAAATCTCTGGGACACTATGAAGGCTATGCTAAGAGGAAAGTTCATTGTATGGATTTCATTCATTAAAATAAGAAAAAGTCAATAAATAAATGACCTGTCATTACAGTTCTAAGCCCTAGAAAAAGAAGAACAAACCAACACAGAAAGTAGTAGAAGACAAAAAGTAATTAAAATGAGGGCAGAAATTAATGACTTTGAAACTAAAGAAACAATTTAAAAAGTTGAAAAACAAAAAATCTGGTTCTTTGAAAAAATAAATAAAATTGACAAGCCCTTAGCCACTTTAATGCAAAGAAAGAGGGAGAAACTCAAATTACTAAAATTTTCAATGAAAAAGAAAATATCATGACAGACACCATTGAAATTCAGAAAACAATTAGAAACTATTTTGAAAATTTGTACTGCAATAAAACATCTTGAAGATACCAACAAATTTCTAGAGGTATATGATCAACCTAAACTGAGTCAAGAGAACATACACAATTTAAGCAGATCAATTTCAAGCAAAGAAATAGAAGACACCATCAAAAGCCTTCCAACTAAGAACAGCCCAAGACCAGATGGATAAGAGTTCTACAAGACCTACAAGGAAGAATTAATACCAACACTCCTCAAATTATTCCATGAAATAGAAAAGGAAGGGATGTTTCCAAACTCATTTAACAAACTTAGTATCATCCTTATACCAAAAACAGGCAGAGAGAAACCAAGGAAAGAAAATTTCAGACCAATACCCCTGATGAACATTGATGCAAAAATTCTCAATAAAATTCTGGCAAAATGCATACAAAAACGTATTTTAAAAAATGGTGCACTATGATCAAGTGGGGTTCATTACCGGTATGCATTTTCAACATATGAAAATCAATAAATATAATTCAACAAACCAATAGACTTAAAGATCAGAATCATGTGATTATATCAATTGATGCATAGAAAGCATTTGACAAAATAGGGCATCCTTTTGTGTTCAAAACACTAGAAAAACTATGGATAATAGCAACATACCTCAACATTGTAAAAGCTATCTATGCCAACATTATTCTAAATGGAGAAAAATTGAAGCATTACCTCTAAAAAGTGGAACAAGACAGGGATGCCCTTTTTTGCCACTTCTTTTCAACACAGTCCTTGAAACTCTAGACATAGTAATTAGACAAATGAAAGAATTCAAAGGGATAAAAATAGGAAAAGAACTCAAACTATCACTAATTGCTCACAACATGATTCTATACTTAGAAGATCCAAAAAAAAAACTCCTCTAGAATACTTCTAGAATTAATTAATAAATTTAGCAGAGTAGCAGAATATAAAATCAATAGCCATAAATCAAATGTACTTTTATACATCAGTGATGAATACACTGAAATTAGGAAATTTTAGAAAATTAGGAAAACTACTCCATTTACAATAGCCTCAAAAAAATAAAACACTTGGGAATCACCTTCTACAATGATGAAATACTTCTACAATGAAAACTACAGAAGACTAAAAAAAGGTTTCAAAACAGAACTTAGAAGATGGAAAGATCTCCCATGTTCTTGGATAGGCAAAATTAATATTGTTAAAATTACCATACTACCTAAAGCACTATACAGATTCAATGTGATTCTAATTAAAATTCCATTGTCATCCCTTATAGAAATAGAAAAAGCAATCATGAAATTAATTTGGAAAAATAAGAGATCCATAATAGCCAAAGAAATCCTTAGCAAGGAGAGTGAAACAGGAGGCATCACAATACCAGACCTTAAACTATACTTAAAAGCAATAACAACAAAAACAGCATGGTATTGGCACCAAAACAGGTAGACCAATGGAAGAGAATAGAAGACACAGAGACAAACCCACATAAAAAAACAGTTATCACATATTATACAAAGGCATCTAAAAACACATATTGGAGAATAGATAGCCTCTTCAACAAAGAGGTGCTCTAATAACTGGAAATCCATATGCTCAAAACTTAACCCAAAGTGGATCAAGGACCTAGCAATTAGTCAAGAGAGCTGGCACCTAAGAGAGGATAAAGTAGGCCCAAATCTTTGTCTCATCAGATTAGGCCCTGATTTTCTTAACAAGACTCCTAAAGCAAATAAATTAAATGAATAATTAATAAATGGGATGGACTCAAACTAAACAGCTTCTTCTCAGCCAAAGAAACAATCACTGAGGGAAAGAGAGAGCCTAAATTTTGGGAGGAAATTTTTGTGAAAGACACATCAGATAGAGCACTAATCTCCAAGATATATAAAGAACTCAAAAAACTTAAACAAAAAAAAACTGCAACCAAATTAATAAATATGGGCTAAGGAGCTAAACATATATTTCTCAGAAGAAGATATACATTTAATCAACAAATATTTGAAAAATGTATTCAACATGTCTAGTAATCAGAGATATGTAAATCAAAACTATTCTAAGATGTCACATAACTCCAGTCAGAATGGCAGTTATGAAGAACACAGACAACAATAAATGTTCAAGAGGATGTTGGAGAAAAGGCACATTCATATATTGCTGGTGGGACTGCAAATTGGTGCAACCAATCCGGAAAGCAGTATAGAAATGCCACAGAAAACTTGGAATTTAACCACCACTTGACCCATCTATACCACTCTGGGTTTCCAAAGGACTTAAAATCAGCATGCTATAATAACACCGCCACATCAATGTTCACAGCAGCTCAATTCACAACAGATAATCTGTGGAAGGAACCTACATACCCCTCAACAGATGAATGGATAAATATACTGTGGTATATATACGCAATGGAATATTACTCAGCATTAAAAGAGAGTAAAATCATGACATTTGCAGGTAAATAGATGAAGTTAGAGAATATCATGCTCAGCAAAGTAATCCAATGCCCCAAAACCAAAGGCTGAGTGTTCTTTCTGATAAGTGGAAACGGATCCATAATGGGACCAGGGGAGGCATGGGAAAAATGGAGGAACTGTGATTGGCCAAAGGGGAGAGAGGGTGGGAAGGGTGCATGGGTGCTGAAAATCTGGGAGAATGAGATGGAACTCGTTACCCTAGGTACATGTATGACTGCACATATGGTGTGAAGCTACATCCTGTATAACCACTGAAATGAAAAGTTGTGCTGCAATTGTAAAACAAAAACAAACAAAAAAACCCGATAAATAAATAAAAATAAAATAACAAACAATTAAAAAAAAACATGTATGCTTCCTAGTATTCCTCTCATCTAGAATTCTGTGCAACAGTAGTGTGGCATAATGGAATGATTATGGACCCCATACCAGAAAACAGGCTGTGTTCATGCTACAACTCAAGTGTTGGTATCTAAAGAAGATGAAAAGTCATTAGAGACATGTTCTTGCCTTAAAATTAGGATAAACTTGAAAGTAATAATAAGTATGATTTACCAAAGATTGATTTTGGAAACACTGTCAAGTGCAATATTAATTAATGCTCTTTTAAAGACATTCCAGTAGATAGGAATGCTAAGCAATTTATGCAAAATCACACACAATGTGAAAGAAGCAAGTTTGAAGGCATTTTGAAACATTTAAAATAATTTGTACATTTATGATATTTTTGTCACAATTTATAAAAACTTTTTAAGACTCAAAGCTATTAAAACCTTTTAAAACTTTTGGTAAAACATATGAAATGAATTTTGCTGTCTTAACCATTTTAAGCATATTATTCTATGCCATTTATTACATTCACAATTTATGAAACCATTCCTAATGTTTCTAAGTTTTTTATTACCCTACATTATAAGTATAATTAATAATGTCCCTTCCTTTTTCTTCTGCATTAGTTACTGTTAAACTCTAATCTGTTACTTTTAATCCTATGAGTTTACCTATATCAGACGTTTCATGTAAGTATAATAACCATTGTCTTTTTATATCCAACTTACTTCACTTGGCATAATGTCTTCAGTATTCCTTCATGTTACTGCATATATTAAAACTCCATTCCTTTTGATGGTTCATGAGTATTCTATGTGTGATAGTATCACATTTTGTTTATTCATTCAGTTGTTAAGGGCCATTTGGGGTGTTTATAGCTTTGACTATAGTGAATAATGCTGCAGTGAATATTGGTATATAAGTATCTGTTCAAGTCTGTTATAACTTGCATATGGAATGTCCTCTAAAAGTTCATGTGTTGAAAGCTTGGCCCCCAGTGAAGCAGTGTTCAGAGGTGCGGCCTTCAGGAAGGTGAGTGGATCTTGGACTTTAATCTCATAAGTGTATTAATCCATGGATAACTTCAAAACATGATGTAACTATTAGGAGGTGTTGTAAACTGTAAAAATGAGGTTTAGCAGGACAAAGTGTGGGATTAAAGACATGCCCTGGAAGAGTTTACCTTGTCCCCATGTCTCCAACTCCTTGTTCTCTCTCTTCTTCTCTCTGGTTGTCATGAGGTGAGCAGCTTTGCTCTGTCAGGATGATCTGCCCCACTTCAGGCTCAGAAACAACAGGGCCAACCAACCATGAGCTAAAATCTATGCTGGCCAAGATAAATCTTTTCTCCTTTAAATTATTTTTCTCAAAGTGATTATAAAAGCTGACTAATACAAAGTCTTATATTGGGTTTCCCCAATACAGCTCTCTGAATTGTTCTATATTGTTTGCTGTCTATTCAGTTTCTGCCCTTATTTTAACTGTTAGGTGTGATCATAAATTTTCTGAAAGTTGTCGATACTTATCAGAATATGGCATCTTCTAGGCCTTGGAGGATTAAATATTTATTTCAGCCTTCCTAATCTTGCTTTCATGTACCTGTTTTTCCAGAAAAATTGTAATTAGGTCACTTATTTTCTCTGAGCCCATAAACATCTTTGTTTGATCACTGGGTGGTACCCAGATCCTGATTTGCCTAGAGTGCATTTTTGATATGCTGTCATTGTCTCAGCAATAAAGGATGATCCAAACCCGTGTTCACATCAAATCTGCAGTTGCAGTATTCAGATTAAACCAGGGGAGTACTTAGAGTAGTCCAATTTTATATCTTCTCCATAGGGGTAGGCCCAGATTACCATGTTGTCAGTTACTGTTGAGTTGTGCCTGCTGTTGGGCTGAATTAATAATTGACTCAAAACCAGATTTCTTTCTGTAAGCACCAATTTCTGCCAATGCTGAGCCCAAAGCCTTCCAGGTCCAGCACCACACTAGGAAAGACTAAGGTCTATGCTGCAGCTGGCTGCCTATAATGGAACTGGACTCATTGATGAATGTCAATACAACAAGCTGTAGATGGATTAACCCACAAATCATTTCACAGTCTTGCATTGCCTCATGCATGAGGTTTTGGGGGACACCTTATATTTAAACTATAAAAGCTTCCATTTCATTAAATGTCCACCATGACCCCTCAGTCATTGTGGTGCGAAGAAATATATCCACCTTGCCCTTGGAAAAACATAATTCCTAAAATTAGAATTAACTGCTGGACAATGGTTTTTAAGGACTCTGACATTTGAAGTGGAGGATAGGAACAACTGAAATGTCCTAGAGAAAAGATTTTTGCAATGACTAGAAATACACAATTTAAAAATGAGAATAGAGTGTTCCTTTAAATTATGCATTTAGGTATTTAAAGAAGAGTCAGAGAAGAATTCTCAAAATAATAATAGCAGATATAAGTTCTAACAAAAATTCTATGAAAGAATATGTCACAACCAATTCAAAGAAAGACTGAATTGTGGAGACTGGAAGTAACATTTTTTAGTCTTTCATATTAAACTATCTAATCTTCATTATGGAAGGGACTTGTTCAAATGTGTACATTTTTGAATTTCTAGCAAATAACAGAATTCTCAAATTATCATAGATGACCCATTAAGAATATGATTAATAAATGAACATGTGAATAAACAATTTATAGATTTAAACTGTTAAAAGTACTTCATGCTGCCTAAATTTTCTATTTTCAAGGATTTTTTAAATTTATATTTCAACTCTGGATGTGTAAATAAATTAACCTTTCCTATTCCCTTCATTCTTGTTCTACATTTTAAATTAAACCCGTGTTCTAGATACATTACATACTAGTGGTTCTTTGTCTCAGTTTTAAGAATTTCCTCTTCAAACAATGGTATATCCAGCATCCTTGAAATACTTTCTGAGGTCCGAAGAAGTAACTCATAGCATAAGAGATATTTTGTCATTCTTCTCTATGAGACCTACAGCTTGTAACTTCACTCTAGCTATACTGTGAAAACTTTAGAGACAAGTAAAATTTCATTTAAAAAAATTGTGAAAATTTATTTAAAGGAATCATTTCTAAAACCTTGAGGAAAGAGTTGACATGGGAAGGAAACTCAAAAGTCATCAAGAACTTTAAGGAACAATTTAGTCGTCTATTCAACTGTAATTGTATTTACTTCTGAAATATCATAAAAAATGGTCCAACGTAATAAGAAAATTGCTTGATTTCAAAAGAAATAGCATATGTACCCAGTTTTCAAAGTGGAAGTCCTTACAACTCTATCGCCATCTGTATCCCAGCACATATACAGAGGCAATGGGTCACAAAATGTCTCTTCCACTTAAACAAAACCACAAACAAATCATTTACCCTCCTACCCTGTCTTTTACTGTATACCATCATCAAATGAAATTGGGTTTCAGAGATCATTCAAAATATAGAAATAAACAATTGTGAAACATCACATTAGCAGAATAAATAATAAAAATTTATACCACCTTTTCAACTGATACATAAAAAGCATTTGACAAGATTCAACTTCCATGCATGATTTTAAAAACCCTCCACAAATTAAATATGTGATTTTTTTTCCTATTTATTCATTGTTTTTAGTTACACATGACAACATAATCCTTTTTGACATAATTAGGAAAGCATAGAATACATCTTGTTCTAATTTAGTCCCCCCAGCTATCTTACACCATATTATAGAGGATGGATGTTGAAAGGAAAATTTCATGTTAAAATTTATCACCAAATAATTGCATTTTCTCTGCAATAATTAGCATAGCAATAATTCTTATTTATTAAAGATCTATAGAATTAATTAGTTTGTTCATGTTAGTCTGTCCTATATAGTTAGAGACAAGTCAAACTTCAACTTTTTAAGAAATTTGTGTAAATTAATTTACTGGACTGACTAAATTAACTTATTCATTCTTCTATCCATTTATTTTTTGTTTACATTTTTAAATAATTGTTATTGAAATACACTTCTAAGTTAATATAATTTGTATTTTACATATTTAACAGTTAATTACTATTATAGTTACTCTATATTCACTTTGCAAACTGTCTCTTATCTAATTGCAAGCTGAGTTTTCAATGTTTTTTTTTTTTATTTTAGTCAATGCATAACTTCAAAGGCTGTCTATCTTTATTTCTCTTCTCATATATCAATTTTGTCAGCCTGAAAAAAAAACAATGTAGTGAGTTACACAAAAAGCATTCTTGTTGAAAATCTCCAGTAATGATAAATGAGTGGCCCAATTCCAATAAAATGAAAGAATCTATACAAAGGGAATTTCTGTAGAGTAGGCATTATTTTACAGTTATCCACACCTCCAATAATCTTTCAGGTTTGGCTGTATAAAATGACCATGCATATAAATAACACTTTCACCAACTATCAATTCACTGTAGCTAAGCCACAAATTGGAGTATTGATATTCATTTTTCAATCATATTTATCTTTGAATATATACTCAAGATTTACTCATTAGATCTCATCACATGCAAAATCCACTTTGGAAGACAAAACATGATGTTTTATAAGCCCTGGATATTTTATACTGAAGAACTATTATTAAATAAGCTGCCAATTATTCTTGCTTACATTTCTTTTGCTTATGGTGAATGGAATAAAGATCATTTTCTCTCAGTGCTTAAAGATATCTAGATTTATTTCTGACATTCAGCAAATGTCTGTGAGCATATTTTTGGTTACTATAATTGTTATTATGGGGCTATTGAAGACATTGTAAAATCATTAAAATGATTTTTAATGGCTAGATTTTTTTAGCAAAGAAGCATATAATGAAAGGCTAACTAAAAACTTGAATAATAACCTTTTGTTACTTATTTTAAACCTGTTCACCTGAGCAAAGCATGAGAAAAACGATTTGAAATATTTGCTAATGGAAACACTTTTTCTTTGAACTTTTATTATTAATATGTTCCATGTTGGATATTTCCTATGATGTACCAATACCAATTTCAGTATGTAGTTATTTATTATTATGACAAATAATAATATTGTTATACAACATCATAATATATATTAAGAGTCATTCTAATTTCTTTATCTGTGTGACCCATGAATTTCTAGAGAATAAAAATAGTACTCTGAGCATCTAGATGTGAATATTTACTTAGTTAAGAGAAGTAAACATTTAATTACAAGTGGTAAAATATTAATTTATTCTCTGGGAGACAGTTTAAACTGTAATATATAAAAATATATTTAAGTACTGAACAACTAAAATATTATATTTTTACACATTTCATATAATGTATTGCTTCTGATTTTTTTAAGGTTCTGTAGCTTACGAAAACATACATTTCAGTTTTGATTGAACTCCGTTAGTCATGCATTTATCAGCATAACAATGATTTTACTTCACTTTACCGCTCAGTCACATTTTTGAGGTATACTACAAAATTTGACTTCATTAAACATCTTTTATTTGCTCCTGAAAGATTACTGAAGATCATATATTTGAAAACATTTGTGAAAATATAGCTAAACAACTCATGATAAACTTAAGTTCAGTCTATTAAGAAAGTAATTGTGTGATTATCTGCACCTGTTGCCGTCCTTGTGTTGAGTTTGAATGTTTCAGTCTTGATATCTTTTGTGCCCAGGTTTGTGAGCTTCTTCTTCTCTTTCTTCTTCCTCCCTCTTCTTCCTCTTCCTCTAGAAGAGTTAATTTTGTTTTTCCAAGATGAGTGAAATGCCTCTAGCTGGGAAATATACCATGTTCTACTAAACAAGGACTTATTTTGCTCACAGTAGCTACCGGATCTACCTAGGTTCCTTGTTCCGTGGTGACACTGATCATTTACATGCCTGGTGGAGAGTGGAAAGAAGGGGGACAGAAATAATGGAAAATTGAAGATTGGTGGAAAGCACCGTAATTTCATTTTTTGTAGATAGGAATATTTTATATAAGGAAAAGCTAAGGCAAAAATCAGAAAAGTGCAATTTTCCTGATTTTTCAAATGAAGTCACACTCTTTAATTATTTGAGGGTAGTGATTATAAATATTAACTTATAGACTGCCTTGTAAATCTAGCTTTGCCATTAACTATTAGATCTTTGGCAGTTATTTACATTTTCTGTGTCCTGGTTTTATACCTTTAAAACAAAGGGAATAATAATCCTGAACAACAGCATTGTGTTATTGATTAAATGAGTTACTGCCTGTACTCACTGTCTGGCACATAGTTATTATTTAATAAATAATACTTATTATGACAGCCCCTTTGAAGTTTGTAAGCATTTGAAGGAATGAAAAATATTGTATGTCACCATCTGTCAATTTAATTATTACTACAATATTAAAAGTTCAAAGTCGCTATGAATGATAACTAAAGTAAAATAAAAATACTAGTCAGTTGATATTTCAATTTTTATCTAAATGTTCAGCTATCGCAAATAACATAATTTACCTGAAAAATAATTAAGATATAGGTAAGGATATAATGTCTCTATTTAATAAACGTTGGTCATGTTAAATGGTGAGTTTCCAAAAGTCATTTGATTCCCAAATGTTTTTAAAAGGCTCTTTCCTTTAAAAAGTATTTGTAATAACATAAGCATGAATTTGATTGATGTAGTTCTTGGTATAAGATGTGAAACACATATAGATATAGATATGGACATAGTGATAAAAATGCTGCTAAGTGGACCTTTCCAATGGTACAATTATTGTACCAAGAATTGAACCCATTCAATGACACTTAAATAATTAGCCACATCCCCAGACCTTTTTATCTTTTTGTATTTTGAAATAAATTCTCATTAATTTGTTTATGGGCTCACTAAGTTGCTGAGGCTGTCTTTAAACTTGGATCCTCCCACCTTAGCCACCAGAAGCCAATGGAATTACAGGCATGTGCCACCATACCATGTTCCAATAGTCCAAATTGTTCTCAAGGCAGGAAAACTTTGAATGCTTCATATAAAAACAACCAAATAACAACAAAAAACCCCACAAAACCAGCCTTCTGAGTGAACACAGTTAGAACATTTCCCTTACTAACAACACACTGAAAGGAAAACTTTTAGTCATCCCTCTATTACATATTTAAAAAAATTAAAATGTGTCTTTAATAAGCTGAATATTAGTGTTATTTTTGTGTGATTGTCCATCATATTTTCTGCCATGTCATTTCTTTATTAGGCCTTGAAAACAATGCCCTTACCCTTTTTTAAGAATCCAAGCTATTTCTGTCCTTCAATATTCCTCCAAGTAAGTTATAAAATTAAATCAGTATATTTTAAAAATTCATTTTCATAAATTTATGTATTTTTAATAAATATCACAATTATTATTTCTTTTTATATACATTTATTTCCAGCCATGAAATACACTACTAGAAAATAAAACTGAGAGTAATTTTACTTTTGATATTTTTAGTACATACAATATGGATACAAAAATATCTACATATCTTGGCTTCTTCATAGTTCCAATTTTTAAATGGCAAAAGCTAAACTTTGTTATTCTTGGTTGATGAGAAATGGACCTAAGAAGTAAGGGAATTTACAACAGGAAATATTGAGGAAGTAAAATACTCTGTAGCTAATATCCAGTGATATTGGAATTATTGTATTAAATATGACAACTAATTTATATATAAATGAAAGCTATCCTTATATTTTGGTAATGGATAATTATTAATTTATGAAATATTTATAGGAACTGTTATGGGTCAGAAACCATGGTATTTAACTTTACTGTGGCACCAAAGTAGAGAAATGAAATAGAAAGTCTAACCATGTAAAGGTAGCATTCATTCATCTATTCAGTGTTGCATGCATACATTTATAATGAGCAATTATACCATGCCAGATATAGATATAGACAGGCATGTGATATAAATAGATGTGCACACTTATCTTATTTTCCAGTCACTTGTTGGATATTGCCAATACACAAAATTATACTCTATTTCAGAATTTAAAAAATATATTCATTTAAAAAATGTGAAGTCCACCAAATAAAGGAACATTTACCCCAGATAGAAACACTTACCCCAGTAGAAAAATAGTCCAGAAAAGAAATTATACAATCTCTTGGAGAAGAAATAGAATTATCCAAATAATATAATCTCATAGAGTACTGCTACGGTGTTAAAGTATATTTATACAATAAAATATATCCTGATTTGTAATTAAAAATATATACAAAAAATGTTTAAAAGAACTCGAAGTAAATAAAACCAAACTAGTAAGTATAATTGACAATATTCTAATAAATATTATATGTTGAGAGCCACAGCTGAAGGGGCCCCAGCAAGATTCCAGCTGCCAGCTGATTGGCTCCTCTGCGGTGATATTCATTGGGCTGTTTCCCCACCCTTTCGAACTACGGAGCTGTTCATTGGGGGACTTTTTTTGGCTCTGCCCATGCGACCCAGCCAATCGGCCTCAAGAGCAGGAGGAGTGGGGGGTTGAGAGGCTTGTGGGAAGCCGGTGATGGCAGTTGGGCTCTGAGGGAATTCCTGAAGAGCTCGTGTGGTGCGGCATGTGTGTTCTAAAAATAAAGTTTGTTTCTGCTTGATAAGTGGCTCATGAATTGTGCCCAGCCAGTCTGCGCTATTTGGTGGCCCGTATGGGGATTAGTCACCACTCAGAGGCCTCGAAGCTTTTGAGTGGCTTGCTGTAACAGCCAATGTTTTGGCTATTCTTGAGGAGAGATGATGCTAAGGTCTGCACCTGTATCCAGTAGCCCATTAAATTCATGTCCTTGAATATTTAGTTTTAGCATGGGGCAAGAATTTAAATTTAAAGAAAACATAGCCCAATTTACACCTGTCGAGCCTAATCGCCTGGAACCTCTTTCCACAGTAAGACTGGAAAATTTATCATGTGCTATTCTATCTCCTGGTGAAATTACTGATATACCCTTTGGAGAACTGGCTATAATTTTTATTTCACCTTTATAATCGGGATCAATTACCCCAGGACTTATCATAAGTCCTTTTAGAGTTGAAGAACTGCGTCCCATAATAAGGCTACTGTTCCTTTAGGAAGAGGTCCTTTTAACCCTGTGGGAATGATTTGAACTCCCATCTCTGGAGTTAGTACTGTTCTGGCAGAGGCGCAGGTGTCCAATCCTGCGCTTCCTCTGGTTTGTCTAGTGAGGTATCTAATGGACAATGTATCCTGGGCACTATCCTGATGGGGTTGCTGGTTTCCTCCAGTGCCCCGTATATTTGTGGTCTTGGGCCCCAGAGCATTGGGCCCCCCTGTCCATTTTTTGGCAATAGAGCCCAATGCCTTTCTCCACAATATCGTGGATAGGCACCTGGTCCTTGTTCAATTTTTGATAATGGAGTACCCTCTATGGTGGTTTGAGAATGGCATTCATTAGCCCAATGTCTCCCTCTACAGCATCGTGGGCAAATACCCGGTATTCTACTCCTTTCTTACCTAGTTTTATTAAGCCCTCCTCGTATGGGGCGATTCCTTTTGTAACATGTTTTTAGCCTGGCATCTAAAACCTGTTGTACTGCAGCTGCAAGACTTGCCTTTGTTCATTAATGTCTCTGCATAATTTAATTTATGTGTTTAAATCTTCATATTTCCATGGTCTAATGACCTCTCTGCACCAACAATTTGCTTGCTCATAAGCCAGTTGTTTTATTAATGGCATTTCTTGTTCTGTATTCCCAAAAACTCTGGTAGCTGTTTGAATAAGCCTATCTACAAATTCAGCGTAAGGTTCATTAGCTCCTTGTATTACCTTAGATAATTGACCTTGTAAACCTCCATGTCCTTGTAAAGTCTTCCATGCCCTAAACGCATCTGCAGCAATTTGTGAGTATATGGCAGGATCATATGCAATTTGTTGCTGCTGATCCTCATAAGGTCCCTTTCCTAACAACATATCTAAATTTCTCTGAGGATAACCAGCTGCTGCATTTCCCCTAGCCGTGTCATTGCAAAATTCCTCATTGGCAACCTTCCATAACAGGTATTGTCCTCCATTTAGCACAGCTTTACACATACTAGTCCAATCTGCTGGCGTCATGTTCAAGTTGGTAATGGATTTGACATGCTTACAGTGAAGGGTGCTTGAGGACCATAGGTTGTTACAGTCTCTTTTAGCTGCTTCACTGTTTTGAAATCTAAAGCATGGTGAATTCACTGCCCACCTGCCTGCTCAAATACAGGGCATGCTAATATTTGAGGTCCTGTCTCAGGATCCCATCTATCAACTATGGGGGTTGGGGGCCTCCCAGCATATATAGGTGGCGCTGTTTGTTGGACACTTACGCCCTCTGGTGAGAGAAAGGTGTTAGTAGCAGTCTCCTGTTATAACTTTTCCCCTGATGTCTTTTTCTGCTCTAAAATTTCTTCCTCTGTCTGACTAGCTCAAGAGACCCTCTCTTTTACTTGATTTTTTTCCTTTGACTAGCTCCAGAGACCTTCTCTTTTACTTGAATCTTTTCCTCTGTCTGACTAACTTGAGAGACCTTCTCTTTTACTTGAATCAATATGTCTTCTCCTTCCTCTACCATTGTCTGAACTGAAGGCTTTGGACTAAGCAACCAAGATACCAACGCCCACAATGGCAATATGCCAACTGGCAGAATTCCTGGGTTTTTCTTTTCCTTTTCCCTTAAATCTTCACCATATATCACCATTGTGATATATTTAACAACTCCTCCTTAAAAAGCCATGGGCTACATTTTTGTATTGTATCAACGTATTCCCTGACTGTTCTTGATTTTACTGAGATGCCTCCTTCCTCTAACAATTTACTTAACAGTATTTTGGTTTGTTTTTTACTAATTTCTGATCCTATATTTCTACTATAATACAACCCAACAAGATAACACCAAACAAAACCAAAACAGAATGAAACATAAATGGAACAACAAAAAATCATTATAATAGCCTTTCTATCCTCCTGAAATGTCCATCCGTCCTTTCTCCCTATCTGTTCCTCATACTCAAGTAGCTTTTCCTCAGATGTGAGCAGTTTTTCTTCCGTCTCACACATATCCAGGGACAGGCAACTTAAAACAAAAGTGAAACAAAACGAAAGAAGAATCTTAAAATGGCTACCCATCCTCTTGCCCTGTCCTTAGGGGCGAGCAGTTTACCTTATCACTTACCCTCAGTCATTCCCCATGTGGGCCTCCAAATGCTGCAGTCTGGCTGGGCACAATTCATGAGCCACTTATCAAGCAGAAACAAACTTTATTTTTAGAACACACACACAGCACGACACGAGCTCTTCAGGAATTCCCTCAGAGCCCAACTGCCACCACTGGGTTCCCACAAGCTTCTTCACCCCCCCCACTCCTCCTGCTCTTGAGGCCGATTGGCTGGGTCACATGGGCAGAGCCAAAAAAAGTCCCCCAATGAGCAGCTCCATGGTCTGAAAGGGCAGAGAAGCAGCCCAATGAGCATCACCGCAGAGGAGCCAATCAGCTGGCAGCTAGAAGTTTGCTGGGGCCGCTGTGAGCCAATCATCAGCTCGCAGCTGGAAGTTTGCTGGGGCCCTTTTGGCTGTGGCTCTCAACAATTATATTTGATATTTTCTTCTGATCAGAGAACAATTCAACTTTAAGATGAAAGTACATAAGTGTGCATCATCCATTTTTCATGAATTGTCTATCTAAAAAGTTTTGGAAAATATTTTACATATTTATTAGGTCATTTCTTTGGTAAAATAATTCATATCAAATTTAGAACTTTCATTTTTTAATATAATACTATTTTATAATATTTTCTTTTGAGATATTTTCAAATTGATGAAGTATTTATATACATACATACAGCTATAGATATATGTATATACATATATGTAGATATTTCTCTCTTATATCTGTATATACATGCATAAACATATATGTTATATATATATATATATATATATATATATATATATATTATATATAATGCCTACTCTTTATATGCACAAATTTTGGAATGTCTAAATTGAGCTCAGTTTTCATTGTCATAATGGGCAAAGTATTGTCTTAGATATTTAAAACAAGGAATGCAAAAATATATAAATCTCTTAACCTACAGTCAAAAATTGATATTAAAAATGATAATGTATTTAAAGGTGTAGCTATATTATTTTCAATCTTTCATTTAGTATTTGTATTATAATAAGTTAATTATTTTCTATTTTAATAAAAATTTTTAAAAAGTTTTCCCTAGCAACATAAAACACAAATATATCATCCTCTTAGCTATAGGCTGAAATTACCAGTATAAAAATTATACTTAAGTCAAGTACTCATGAAACATTTTGACTACTGCATTATCTGAAGGCACGTCATTATCAATTTGTGTATATTAGTGTTCAGTGGGTATTGTTATCGTTAAACAACAAGGAAATGACACCTCAGGGCTATCTAATTTTTTATGGCTAAACATAATGTCAATACTGCAGACTAAAGCAACATTGGTATAATACCAACACATGAATTCTTCATAATGCTGGTAGAGATCAATACTTGTTTGGTATTCTATAAAGCACCTGCACTATGTTCACAGAAAGTTTCAATGAATATATGCTTTCCACAACTGAGAAAGGAATATTCAGTTATATTTAATAAAAATTGATATAATTCTACTGTCCACAGGAAAAATAATTTTTCATGAGGTATATATCTGATAGCGTATCACATGTGAGATAAATATCAATCTGATGTGGAAAAAAATTATAAACACACTAAAAGTTCTTAATGCACATTTACTGATCTTAGATATATAATATATAATTAAAAGTACAGTTCTTTATGTGTATCAGTTTGTAGGAGAGGATTCCCAGTTGCATGCAATGAAAATTGCTATTCATTAATTTAATCCTTAAGAGAATTATTTATTGATTGGTTACAGATATATCAGATAATCACCATAAAAACAAGAAAATAAGGTTTAGAAAATGGGAAAGGAAAAAGGGAATTTAAGAGTAAAGGCTAGAATCCAGATTATATTACAGAAGCATTCTATGAGTACCATCCTGCCATAAATGGACACAAAATGCTTCAGCTTGCTCTATCACAAACATCAATCACCAATTGTCAGTGCTGATACTCTTGCTACAGATGCCCCTTTCAGAACTAATAAGGCTGCCATCAATGTCATTGTTGAATTGGATTTCTTCATGGTCTCCACTATTTTAGTCACTAGGCCTACACTAATTTTAGTCACTAAGCTGGAAACAAAGCTACTGTTGAGCATGTCTGACTAAATAATTCTGGTATAGTGAGGAGACTTCCCCATCCATAAGAAAATGTTTCAGTTGCTTGGCATCTAAACAAAGAGAAATATTTACTATATTACATATCATGGGATGAGACTCCCAATTTACACCATTCTTTCCTGATTGCAATTCCAATTATAAAAGTAAGCAAAACATGTCCTTAATGAAATGTAGTACTATTCGCTGTTGTGAATTCCAAGTTAGAGAATCAACATGTGTCTCTCAGCAGATAAGTGAGTAAAGAAAATGTGACATACATATGCACAATGGAATACTATTTAACTTTTAAAAAGAAATTGTACCATTTGTGACAAGATGGATAGAACTAAAGAAGATTATGCTATGTGGAATAAGCCAGGCAAAGAGGCAAATACTGGCTGCTGAAAGTTCTCACTTACACATGGAATTTAAAACAATAAAAGTTATGAAAGCCAAAAGTGGAATGATGGATATCAGAGTCTGGATAATTGAAAATAGGGAAAGAATGGAAAAAGGGTAAAAGACCTCAACTAGGAATAATAAGTTTTTGATTTTTTTCTTTTTAATACCTATTGCATAGCACAGAGAATATAGTGAATATAGTAAATAGCAATGTATTGAATGTATAAAAATTGCTGAAAGAATACATTTAAAATATTCTTACCATAAAAAGTGTTCACAAATAAATATTTAACAAAGCCCTTGGTAGATATGTAAGACCATAGAGTATCAGATAAAAACATAATTAGTTGCCAATCCTGGGTCCATGCGTGTCAATGTGGGTTTGTGTACATGTGTTTACATACCTACAGTATGTTCCTTGTTGATTAGATGAATATATAGCAAAGCGTCTCTATGAGCCCAGTTTTACAGATGGTTGAGTGCAAGCCTGGAGCCCTTCCTATTCAGAGGTTCCTCCAAGAACCCCTGGAATTATACCATAGTCTGGCTGCCTCTTCACCCCAGTCAAATGCTGATGTTAATCTTGCTACAGCAAGCTCTTCAGATCTTGCTCATTGTTTTAGGATTCTTATCTTTCTTTCTTTGTTTTTTATTTCAACTCTTCTGTGTACCAGTTATAACATGCCATAAATATGATCACTAAGAAGTTGTAACAGTTTATCATTATGAAAATTTCAAGTACATAATAAAAGTATAAAGACCAGTAAAATGAGTCCATAGACACACACACACACACACACACACACACACACACACACACAGACAATATAGGAATATTGTATTTGTGTTTAACTACAATGGGACATTATTAAAAAGTTTATTTTTCTTACAAAAAAACAAAATATATTTAAGAAAGAGATAAAATAAAAATAAATAAATAAAAAATAACTCACCATCCCAGAAATATTGAACTATTCTTCCACATTAGTGTATATGTAATTTTTGTATATTATTTGTTGCCACAGTCTGGCTGCAGCAAAATAACCGGGGGATGAAGAGCAACTTGTGTAGATTGATACAGCAGGAGTGGGAGCCGTTTATTGTAGGACAAAAAAGGTATTTATACATTCCACACAGCTTATCTTAATTAACATAAACTAGATAGAGCAGTCAACCAATAAGAAATCTCCACACTTAATGGCTCGCTGGCGTTACTTCACAAACCACTCCCTCTGGCAAAATGCCAGGTGCCATCCAGACTTGTTTACAGACTCTAACAATTTGTATGTACATTAATTTAATGAGAATGTACATTATTGTAATCTGCTTTTATTGTAGATTACTTAGGAACATATTGTGAATATTTTCCCACTTTAATGAAAATATTCTAAAGTAGTCATTTGTTTGCTGTAAATTATTTAATTGTATCGATGGATCATAATTATCTAAACATTCCCCTGGTCATGGCATTGAAATATTTTCTTCCTTCTCTTTTATTTTCATGCTAATTTTGAGTATAAACCATGTTATAATGAAAATATTATTAGCTACACAAGCGACTAATGATTATCTCTTTATGTTAAATAACTTGAGATGTAAATGATGGATGAAAGGATATGATGTAGAGATTAGCCAAACTAAATAAAGTATCAAAAAAAGAAATGTATTTTATATATTTCAGGTGATGTTAATATTAATTAGCTTGATTATGCTGTATTCCTAAATGTTAATATCACTTTTTATACTATAAATATGTACAAATGTAATTTTACAATTTACAATACTTAAAAAAAATACAACAATCTCTCCACAACCACCTCTCTACAAATGAAGAAAGGAGAGGAGGGGGTGAGAGAGGTAAACAATATGTAATTTTATCTTTGGGGGTTCAGGTTCAAGTTCAGAATTTTTAGGTAATAATTATTTCTGCTTTGGTCTCATTCTTGGTACCATGATGATATTCTTCAGCTTAGAGTTAAGGATATTAATAGAAAGAATAAAAAGTACATTGCCTTAAATATCTAAGCTTTCATTATCAGCAAGAATAAGCTTTTAATTATTGAACGTGTGTAGAACTAAGAAGTTCACTTTCATTAACATTTTCCTCTGGACTTGGAGTACCTAAAATATCTTAGGAACATACCCACATTCTATTATTTTCTTATTTGACCCTGATGCATGGAAACAAACTTATTTACCGTTGATGGTCAACAGCCCAGTGAAACACTATAACCTCCATTCATTTCTGGTGAATCAGAGGTAGAACATAAACTCTGAGTTTGGGAAGCAGGCTCAATTTCCATTTAAAAGGAAACTTTTCATATCTTTTCACCTTTGAGAATTACATCTTTCAAAATAAAGAATCCAGGGTTTTACAGAAAAGAAACAGTGTGAGTTCAGTGGATTTGGTAGTGACAAGTGTCACTCCAGTTTTCCATCACTCAATGTGTGTATATACATCCACTCTCATTATTTAAGGAAATTTCACCAATACTGATAAGTAAGTGGATTGTATGCCATTTATTGAGAGGTATGATCTCATTTTGGAAGAAAATTTGTCTTTTAGGAACTACAACCACACCTTAAAAAAAATGACTCCTCGTTTCAATGAGGTTAACTTTTGAATATTTTATATTTATTACAATAATATCTTTGTTAGCAAAGAATTGTATGTGAAACCATTATAGTGAATATCATAATATTGTTGGCAAAAAAATACTGGCTGTAGAAGGTTATTTTTCAGATGTCCACAATGTCTTCATTTTAAGCATATGAATATGATTTTACCATTAAAATGTAGAATCTATTCCTTTTGCTTCACTTGTCCTTAATGACTAGATTGTCTAATAGTATCTACTATAATAATATCTTGGAGTCTTTATATTTATTCATAATCATCCTGTGGCTGCTGCTGAGACATTTTGTAGTACATGCTTCTGGAGCCCCGAAGCCATTGACCTAGAAAACCAGACACATTTGAAGAAGACCAAGTACTAAGAAACTGTTAGACTGTGAAGAGGCTAAAGAATGTAGAAAGGATCTAGAAAATAGATGCCAGAGAGTGAGAGTTAAGCTAAGGGACACTGAAGAATTAAACACATGATGAAGAAAGCCAACTTAGGAGTGGATGCTCCAGTGAGGCTCACACAAATTGATGCCCCAAGACAGAAATGTACTACCCAATTAGAAGGGATTTTGTTATGTAGATAACCAGAATAATTATAGACAAAAATAAAATCCAAATACTTCATGAGAACAGATCCTTCTCTGAAAACTATTTTCAAACCACTTGCTATCAGGTGGTTTCCTTTTCCACTCTTAGCTATGGAAACATATTAGATCTTCAAGTTTTTCTCTGCCACTGGCAAGAAATTCTGGTAACTAGACTTATTCTGGTATAGAGAATCTATACTTTTCATTCCACGAACAGTGTCTGTTTTTACCATTCTTCTTACTTCATTCTTACTATGACACAAACTGGGAGGTGAAGATGATTGGTATCACCTATATACTTAATCAATTTTCATATTGGAGTTCAACAGGGAGAAATCATCTGGGTAAAAAATATTCTTACAAATCTAACCAGTTTTGAGTGATTTTTTTCTCTCAAAATATTCTCTATGTCTTTATTACTAGTACTCCAATCTTATTTATTTCAAGTTATTGTTTACAAACTATAACAATTGTAGATTCATTAGCATGTTCATTTTTATCTTTCCTCTAGAAAAATCAATAATACTGTGCTCAAGTTTATATTTTTTTTCACGTACACATCACCTTTGAATTGTATTGAAACAAAATAACACTCATTTTACAACTGTTTTCAGCATGCCATGAAAAATACTATGTGAAACAGAGTTTAGTCTTTTTAACTTTTTAAAAAGTAATTTAAATTTTTAAATTACTATTTAAAAATTTTTATAACTAGTCATAAAACTACTATTGAAGTAATATTTGTGAAAATAAGGCATCACCACTAGATGCAGGTTGGTACATCCAGATACATTATGTATCATTTACTACCCAAGTGGGTCAAATGGTAAGACCCCTAGTAGTCTCTGATTAGCCATACAGTCTTTAAATTCAATTATTTTAAAAAATGACCTATTTTTTTTTAAAGAAGAGTAGTTACTTTTTAAATGGCTTGGCTCCCAAACTCAGTAAACTACATTTTAATTCTGTAACTAGGGATTTGTATAGCCTCTTCACATTTTTGCCCATTGCAGATGTTTTATTATTACTGCAAGTTCTGAGTCTCAATACTTCTTATAGTGCAGCCCAAACCAATTGAAAAAATTTTCTCTCTCTAAAACATACTCAAAGTTTCCAGTCTTTATTTCATTAAGAGAATGAGATTACAAGAAATAGTTTGCTTTCAAATTTCAGAAAAAGTTGCCTATATTCCAATATTTTAGTGGGACAGGAGGCAAGAAAAGAACTGTTCGTCCTTTTGAGGAGGATAACAAGCATTTGTCAGACAAATTATCAAGAAATTTTATCAAGGTGCAGGGCAGGCCTTTAGCATGAAAATATTTTATCACAACAATTATGAACTGATCTCCATGTCTAAATAGCATTATCTACCCTAAATATACGTAGTAATGTTTTGTGCTACCTTGACATTGCAAAGATACCTGAAATTTGCAATGGTGCTGAGCCCAGTGAACACTGAGGCAATATAGGATTTGTGCATTGCTATGTATTCCAGATAAAGCTAGCAGGATGTTATAATTTTTTGTTCTTCGGAATAAAAGTGTTTTCTATTTTAACAACTACAAACTGATTGTGAGGGACTGTCCAATTTGTTCAAGCAATGAGTTCACCTCACAGATAATAGCTATAATTCCATTTGAAAATGATTAATCTTAAAATAACATACTTCTCTTCTCAAATGCAACCTATCCCTTTTAGTAGAGACTAGAAATATGGTTGTAATAGGAATCAATACTCTTAATCCCTACAATCTTTCATTATGACACTAATTATTGTAATTCCTTTAAAGTTATATGATTGGAAGTGATTTGCTATTTATTATTTTGGTAAGAAGTAGGAGTTACTGATCCTTCAGAATGAGTTTTTATTGCTATGATAACCATTAACACTGTGTCAGAATGACATTGTGAATGTTCTTCTAGTTGGTAATAGCATTGTTGTAGTAATACCCACAAAGGTATAAGCAAAAGTATAATATGGGTGATAGATGTGATCTAGCTACCATATAGGTAGGCTTAAGTAAAAATGCCATTTATCCTGATTCCATTAAGCTTACTCTGACCCATAAACTACAGTTATATTTTGAAATCTCTACGAGTTAGGATTACTTCCATATCAGTGTCCAATAATGTCGCTGAGATCTTGGTGTCATTGAATCTATGTAGTATAAACTGTGGGTCTGGAAATTTGTGAGACATAGAATTATTATTTGTGAGTGGCCAGAGAATTTTCATTTTAGATCTTCACTCTGAGGCTGGGATGAAATGCACCTCTAAGAATAAATTTTCTTTCTATATTAAACTTTCTTTGGGATTAGAATTTTGTTGATAATAAAATCTGAAAAGTTGTCCATGTACTAATCCAAGTAGAGATGTCTATTTGAAATTAGCAGGGCTTAAATTGTTATAGATTGCAATGAATGGGAAGGTTTTCAAAATGTGGTATAAAATGGGTGAGTACTCACCTGTCAACCCACCAGCTTGGGAGGCTGAGACAATAGGATTATAGGTTCTTGGTGAAATGCTACCTCAAAATAAAGAATAAATAGATAAAAAGGGCTGGGGATGTAACTCAGTGGTAAAGCATCCCTGGGTTCAATCGCTGGTACCAATGTGTGTGTGTGTGTGTGTGTGTGTGTGTGTGTGTGTGTGTGTGTATGAAAAGTATAGATCTTAATGAGAAGATGGGTTATTTATTGCTACAAACACTCAATTTAAAAAGCATACTAAATAATATAAGTCAACATCATTTTTCCCTAAAAAACACATGAATTACACCAATAAGAATATTTTCATTCTTTTTCCAATTCTTCCTATTATTAATTTCATATTCATTTTCTTTAGTAGCTACAAAACTCAGAAACAACCTTGATAATTCATAAAACACTAAAATTCATTACTAAAATATCTCAGGAGAGTTTATGCAAAATATTTTTTGTTGAGGTTGTTTCACTACATGCAGTTCATAGTATCCACATTACTATTTTAAAGAATTTTACCTCTTATACACATTTTCTGTACTGGAACATAAGAGTAAGTATAATAAGGATTCTCTAGAGTAATTGCAATTAATGCTTGATAGGGGCTTACTTAACAACAAAGAAAACACTAATGACACAGGCTGCTTTTGATTAATAGCTTATCTAAATTAATGAGTACTATATTAATATTCACTATATATTATTGAAAAATATGACTTAAATTTCAAAATGGATAAAAAGTATTGTGTTATACTTTACATACTTTAGTGTTAAAAAAACAAAAACTATGAATTAAGCATTTAAAGCTAAATGATATCAATATTAACTATATATTTCAATTAAATTAATTTTTGTTTCTTCTCATTTGTAGTACAGTATATTACATTTGATAAATAGCTGTGTCATCAAGGAGGCCTTTCTTATATAAACTACTAAATGACATTTGATCTCTGAAATGTGCGGTGATTAGCTGAAGGGAAGAATTATTAACTTCTAAAAGAAGACAGGGACTGAAGTGCCCCACAGTTCTTAGTTTATTAAATATTTCAAAGAAAAAAAATGCTGAGACTGTCTTCTTTCTTTGGCTTCTTAAACAAACAAATATTTAATATGTTTTAACTTCATTATTGTGACAGATCCTAGATACACACATTGAGTAAATAGATACCAGCTTCTGCTGTGCAGTTTACTGCAAAGGTATTTCTTTGACTCCTCTCATTAAACCCAGTTAATTCTTTAATGTCCTTATTGTATTATACTTTTTTCCTCTCACAAGTCATTTTAAATGTTGATTTCAATGAATTTGTCAGAAACACTCCTTACCAAATGTGGGTAACACATTAACATTCTCACCAGTATTTTATGCTTATGAATTTGATCTTGTAGAAACTCTCTTGTCCCTTTTAAAACTTGTTTTAATCCACTGTTGTTCAATTCTCAGACAGCATTGTAGAAGATGTGTTTTTTTTTTCTCTTTGTTCCTCTTCATCCACTTGCCTCTTAAATAAATGTATAGTTTTATATTACTTTTATAAAACTTTCTACTTTTTCCCTGGGTATATAAGCATCCTCTTGCTTCCTACCTGCAAATAGAGAAAATTCAGGAAAACAGAAAAGCACATACAGAGTTTTGATGTCTACTGATGGGCTTTTCATAGACTTTGCCAATAACAAGGCTGCTTCTCCTGCTGATTACATAGTTCTCGATGGAAATGAATCTAGTGTGTAACTGCAACTCAGAAAAAAAGGATGAGAACAACAAAGGCCATCTGTGAACATTTACCCTGAAGCTTCTTGGAATCCAATGAAAGGGTTTATCCTGAGAAACAAGCAGGTGAAGAAGTGGATAGAAGTGACCACATGCAATGTTGGCCAAGGGCAGTTTTGTGGTTATGAAGGGGTAGGTGAAGCTTTAAATGAAGTAACAGAACTTTAACACACAATGGGTAGAAACTGAGGTGTAATATCCACATAGGACATTTACTTACAGAATTATTGGTAGATCTAAAATTGTTTTGTTTTGGTGCCAGAGATTGAACTCAGGGACACCCGACCACTAAGCCATGTCCCCAGCCCTATTTTGTATTTTATTTAGAGACAGGGTCTTACTGAGTTGCTTAGCGCCTCATCATTGCTGAGGCTGACTTTGAAGTTGTGATTCTCCTGACTCAGCCTCCTGAGTCTCTGGGATTACAGGGATAATGCCACCTCACCCAGCTCTAAAGATTTTTTATAAATGTAATGGTCATATGTGGCTACTATTTTTGAATTTGTGAGTCATCTATATTTTGCCTATTATTAAGAGTAAAGAACTGGGAAGAAGGGCCTGTTGTTCTTCAAACTTTAAAAAAAATCATCAACTTTCTCTTTCCCCGTATTTCCATTCGTTCATGTTCAACTTAACCGCAGGAACACTTGTGCCCATCCTTGTTCATGTTCACTGCTCTTGTCACAGTTTGAACTGATCTCTTTGTAGTCCTCATCTAACTTGCCTTTTCAACATTGGTTAATATTCTACCACTCTCTCTTTTCTCTTGGAAACATTTTCTCAGCCATGTTTAAAGGAATAATCCACACTCATATTTGTCCTTTCTTCCCTCCCTCCCTCCCTTCCTTCATTCCTTCCTTCCTCTCTCCTTCTTAATTTTCTTTCTTTTTTTCTTACCTCTCGCCCTCATTATTTCCTTTCCTTTTCTCTTTTTCCCTCCCTTTCCTCCCCTCTCTCCCTTCCTCCTTTCTTTCCTTCCTTCCTTACTTCCCTTCCCCTCCCTCTCTCCCTTCCTTCCTTCCTTCCTTCCTTCCTTCCTTCCTTCCTTCCTTCCTTCCTTCCTTCCTTCCCTCCTTCCTTCCTTCTTCCTTCCTTCCTTCCTTCCTTTATTCCTGTCATACTTTTAAAAATACATTCTTTTTACTTACATATGACAATAGAATCAATTTTGATATATTAACACAAGCATGGAATTCATTTTATTCTAATTAAGGCCCCCAAGTCTTGTGGATGTAAATGGTGCTGGGATTCACAGTGGTGTATTCTTATATGTACATAGGAAAGTTGAAAGTTATGTCAGATTACTTCAACTGTCCTTCCTGTTTCTATCCCCCTTCCGTTCCCTTTATTCCCTTTGTCTAATCCAATGCACTTCTATTCTTCCTCCTTTGTTTGTTAGCATCACCATATCAGAGAGAACATTTTGCCTTTGGTTTTTTGAGATTGGCTTATTTCACTTAGCATGATTGTCTCTAGATCTATTAGTTTACCATCAAATTTCATGAAGTCATTCTTTTCATGTCTGAATATTATTCTATTGTGTATATTTACCATAATTTCTTTATCCTTTCATCTATTGAATGGTACCTACTTTATTCCATACCTAGATATTGTGATTAGTACTATTATAAATATGGATGTGGCTATATCATTGTAGTAGGCTGATTTTTAAATCCTTTGGATATATAATGAGAAGTGGGATAACTGGGTCAAATGGCCATTCCATTCCTAGTTTTTTGAGGATTCTCTGCATTGCTTTCCAGAGTAGTTGCACCAATTTGCAATCCCACCAGAAATGTATAATTGTAACATTTTCCCCATATCTGTAAGAACATTTATTGATACTTGTATTCTTGATAATTGCCATTCTGGTGGGAGTGAGGAGAAATCTCAGTGTATTTTCTATTTGAATTTCTCTAATTGCTAGACATGTTAAACATTTTTTCACGTATTTGTTGATCAATGTATTTCTTCTTTTGAGAAGTAGCTTTGTCCATTTATTGATTGGGCTATTTGCTTTTAGTGTTAAGCTATTTGGGTTCTTTGTATATTCTGGAAATTAACACTCTATCTAAGATGTGGGTGGCAGAGATTTCCTCCCATTCTGTAAGTTCTCTCTTCATGCTCTTGATTGTTTCATTTTCTGTGAATAAGCTTTTAAGTTTAATACAATACAAGTCATTTATTGACTTTTTATTTACTTTTTGCACTAAAGTGCAAGGGTCTTGTTGATGAAGTCAGCTCCTAAGCCATCATGTTGGAGTGTTAGACACACATTTTTTTTTAGTATTTGCAGGGTTTCTTTCTAATTCCTAGGTCTTTGATACACTTTGAATGGAGTTTTGTGCAGGGTGAGAGGGGTTAGATTTTATCTTATTATATATGGATTTGTTAAAGGGATAAGTCTCTTTTTTCCCTATGAATAGGAAGAGAAGAGCTCAAACTATCGTTGATTGCCAATGACATCATCCTATGTATAGAAGACCAAAAAAAAAAAAAAAGGAAAAGAAAAAATTCCACCAGAAGAGTTCTATAAATCATAAAGGAATTTGGCGAAGTAGCAGGATACCAATTTTACACCCATAAATCAATTGTGTTCCTAAACACCAAGGAAAAATCAGCTGAGACAGAAATAGGAAAAGGATCTCATACACAAAAGCCTCAAAAACAAACAAACCACACCAAAAAAAAAAAAAAACACTTGGGAATCAATCTAAAAAAAGAGATGAAAGACCTCTACAACAAAGACTACAGAACACCAAAAAAGAAATTGAAGAAGATTCTTAGAAGGTGGAAAGATATCCCATGTTCTTGGATAGGCATATTTAACATTGTCAAAATAACTATACTTCCAAAATCAATATGCAGATTTATTGAAATTCCTATTAAAACTCCAACAACATTATTAACTGAAGTAGTTAAAAAAAGTTACAAATTTATTTGGAAATGTAAGAAGCCCAGCTAGCCAAAGCAATCCTTAGAGAATAAAGCAACGCAGGAGGAATCACTATATCAGACCTTGAATTATACTAAAAAGCTATAGTAATAAAAACAGCATAGTATTGACACCAAAGCAGGCATGGAGACCAATGTAATAGAATAGAAGACACAGAGAGAAACCCAAGTAAACAGATATCTCATACTAGACAAAGGTGCCAAAAAAATAAAGGAAGATAGCCTGGTACTTTCTTAGTAGCTGCTTTCTCCCAGTTCCTTCTCACCTCCTTTTATACTTCATTCTTTTACATACTGGCAAATATCCCTGACCTCAGTCCTTAGATTTCTCTATCACATTCATTCCCTTGATGAATTTGTGTGACTGTCAAATATATATCAAGTTCATTTTTATTCATTAAATTTCATCTTGTTTACCAAGCTACCTATTCAATATACACAATTGATTATCTAAAATTTGGCACACCCAAATCTAAATTTGTAATCCTCCTATTCAACCTGTTCTACTTCCAGTATTCTCCATCTTAGATTATGGTCACTCCATTATTCCAGTTGTGATTAAATGCTTTTAAATTGCCTTTAGTCTTCTATTTCCATCATATCCTTCATCCAATATTTCAACAGATCTGGCTGGCTCTTCCTTAAAAATTTAATGGGAAAAAATCAACTTTCCACTTTTATCACTGTTTCCATCTTGGAAAACCATGAGCTTCCACCTAGACCTTGTAGCAATCTGTTAACTGGCCTTCCAGTCTTAACAATTTTGCCCTACAGTCAGTTTTCAGGCCAGTTGCTACAGTAATCATTCATAAATATATATTGACCCATGTCATCATTTCATGGCTCCTTATTTTATTTAAAATTGAATGAAATTCTACAGAATATTATAAAAAGCATATACATGTAGGACTGCATTTTGTGTTATTTTATACTACTCTCTTCTTGAACCCACATTGCTACTTATATTGATCTAGCTGGTTTTCCAATACCTCAGAGTCTCCCTTGGCACTAGTCTTTGTGCTGGCAATTGGCTATTTTTTCCAAATATCTGTTATTTTCTTCAATTTTTGCTTGTGTTTCACCGTATCTGTGAGTTTTATCTGACTACTTTTAAAATTGCAAATGCTTATATTCAATTTTACACACTCTGTTATATTTTTCCATAACATTTATAGTTTCTTAAATATATTACCTAATATATTTTACAGACCTTTTTCTCTCAAACTGTTATTTATAAGGTTAAGCATATTGATAAGTTTTCTTATTCTCTCCATGGAGTCTAGCATAATACTTACTAAATAACTGTTTAAATATTGTATTGAATGAAGGTACTGAGATTATGAGAAACTCTCTGAATTAGAAAAAGCATCAGAATAGATAGTACATTGTCCTATCCCTGAACACATCACCTGTTCCTAACAGAGCATAATGGGCCCTTAGTAATTTATGATTATTTAACAGATGGCCTCCATAACAAAATTATTTAGCAAGTACATTGAATTAGAATATATCCATTTACATTTTATACTAAAATATTTGCCTAAATATTTGAATATGGAATTTTACCTAGTGAAATTTATATGGAACAAATTATGTGAAATTAAAATACTTTTATTTATAAATATAATTTTAGTAGGTGTACACTTTTTGTATTTGTGATACATATATCTAAAACTATGTACATATTTATCATATTAAAAATAGTAAAGATAATATTGTACATGTTAATCAATATCTCACATGCATGAGCATCTAACGATAATATATAATTTTAGACCAATCAATATATGTATTTATGAGCACTATGGATTCAACCACAAAAAAAATTCACTAAAGAAAGTTAGAATATGAAAAAGTAAACTAATTTTAAAAATACTGAAAGCCTTCAAAATAATAAATTGTATTTTAAATTGTAGAATAAATGTTTGCTTACATGGCACCAAAGTTTCTGAACTAGTGATTAAATTCTATAATTAAATTATGCTAGAATAAGATGGATATGTAGTTCAATTAACAAGATTCTTCTCTTCTGGTACCTTTGATCCTTTCTTCTGTGTCAGTCTTTATATTGTGTTCTGTTTCACTAATACCACACTAGCTGATAAAAATCAACAATAAGTTGAAGAGAGTAGGAAACACCTGTCACATTGTTGAATTGCTCTATATAAAACCTGATAATGAATGATGCAGTTTGAAATACATCCACATGCTTTTATCTTGATTAATATGAGCAACATCTAATATAAGAATTTGAGAATTCAGTTGCAGTTTTTTAATTAGAATATATAAAATGAGACCTGATACTTATCTACTGTTAATGATATAATTAGTTCATGAATTTGTCTATTCTGAAGACATAAGGTGAGGAACTCACTGAAATCACTTTACTGAAACATGTTTAGTAAATTTATAAATGAAGTTCATCTATTCAGGAGAAGCTAATAATTTAAAAGCAGAGAATGTATGTATGCAACTCATTAAAGAATACGGAATGGAGTTCAGAGATGGAGTATAAAGAGAGATGAAGAAAATGAAATGGGAACAAAGATTATATTGTAACAGAAGAAATAAAGGCTGGGAGGCTGGGGGGCTGGGGATTTGGCTCAAGTGGTAGTGTGCTCGCCTGGCATGCGTGCGGCCTGGGTTTGATCCTCAGCACCATACAAACAAAGATGTTGTGTCCACCGAAAACTAAAAAATAAATATTAAAAATTCTCTCTCTCTCTCTCTCTCTCTCTCTCTCTCTCTCTCTCTCTCTCAAAAAAAGGAAATAAGGCTGAAGAGTTGTCCTTAGTGATATTCTTGCTTTATTTTTTTGAAACTATTCAAAATTAATATATTCAGCCAAGGACATGTAAACTTATGATTTTGTTTTTAAATTCTGAAATTCCAAAGAAAAAATTATTTGCCCAAGCAAAATTAAGGGAGTTTAATCAAATCATGTAGAAAGCACTAGCACTGAGTGTTTTGGTAAAGGGATTCCATCTGTCCTGACATGTGAGATTACTCTGTCTAGGGAAATTGAAGAAAGGAGGAAGAATCTGTGCATTCTTCATTAGCTATGGCAATCCTGAGCTACTCACACTCTGGAGGGAGAGTTCTTCAAAATACTTAGCTCTCTAGGTCTGCCTGGATAATAAATGGAGTAGCTAGAATTGAAGGAAGATTGCATTGGTGATTTAAAAGGAATGATGTCAGAAATACTGGGTCATAGTCTTGCAAGATCTCTGATGAGACAAATGCTAACCATTTCATGAAGGATCTTTGGGAAAAACTGGAAATTTATCAATCAACAATAATATAACAGATTTTACTCAGAGGACTAAAGAAAGCATTGGTTATTCAATGAGTAAAATGAATTTTAAAGTTTTAACACTAAAGATTTTGTGGTGTTGGTTGGTTATCTCTACTTGGAGAGTTTTAAATGAATGACGCAAAAGTATCAATGAATCCAACTAGCCAGTCTATTTCAAAGGTATTAAATATGAATTAGAGAACATAATATTACTTGTGAAACTTTTTCTTTAATGTCTTCTGAAATTTTCATTCCAAAACTTGTAGCTTTTTTTTCTAACTCTAACTTAAAAATCTAATTATAATCCTCACACTAACAGTAATCTTTCAACACATATACCCACACATATATTCTGTACATGTAATTCAATTTTATTTTTAAATTCTAAAATACTGTGTACTGTGATCTTGCTGCTTCTAATAAAAATACAATAGTTTTGTATATAAGTAAAATGATGTTAATACTTATATCATCTTTTTGCCATTATAACAGCAAATAACTAGTTTGAATAAGATGTGCACTATAGAGGCACCTTACTTTGGAAACACCAAGTGCAAAATTAATAGTTGTAACTTTCTTTTCTTATTTCAGACTATGTTTTCTTTTTCTTTTTTTTAATATTTATTTTTCAGTTTTCTAATTGCTAATTCTAAACATCTTTGTTGGTATGTGGTGCTGAGGATCGAACCCGGGCCGCACGCATGCCAGGCGACCGCGCTACCGCTTGACCCACATCCCCAGCCCTCGCAGACTATGTTTTCAATGTCAATATTCTGTCCTTGACAGTTTAATAAGAGTAATCATGAATTGTTTATATGATGTACTTTGTGCAGCACATAGTCATTCAGTTTCAGAAAAAAGTCCTTCACATAAGTAATAGTGAAGATTCTTACTTGTTTTCCACTAATGGGATTAATGAGATACAGCAAAGGTAGTAGGATGTCACTCTTCGGTTCATTGCATTATATAAAACTTCATCATTACAGATACTTGAGAGAGACTCTTCTTTCAGGCTTGAAGTATCAATCTGCTGTGGCCTCTTTCTCTTTGGCAGAGAAGCCATTGTGCCATCTTTGCAGGAGTCTTTTAGTCTTTTCATGATCAAAAGTATGTTGATATATTTAGTGTCCAAATGTAATGAGTAATGTATTAAAAAGTGTGTTTTATTGTACAATAGTTTGTTAATTTCAAAAATTTCAATAATTATGAATCTATAGATATGGGTTAAAATCAAAGTCAAAGGAAAAATAAAATGAGGAAAATAAATGTGCAAAGCACCTGATGCTTCTTCTGATTAGAATATTCTTTATCCCACTTGGATGGCAGATTTGGTTTTATATCTAAACTTACAAATCACAGATCTCTTCTTAAATAAAGATTTCTTAAATCTCCCCCTTCTTGAATAACTACATGTCCTACCCATTCTTATTCTCTTATCATGAGCCACTTATCATTGTCTTTTATTATTGATTGGTTAGGTTTAATTGACTGTTTTTCTAATTTCCTTATTCATATTCTTCATCACTACCTTTCTAAAAGTAGTCTCTCAGACAAGGTATTCTTTAAGCAGTATGTGTTGAATGAATATACACTAGGAAAGTAAAGTTGTTTAATTTCACTTAACATGTGGGAATGCTGTTATAAGTTGCCATAATTGATAAAAGCTTATATGAACTCTTGAAAGTGAATTGTTACTGAAACAGTTTAAGGAAAAAAGTCTGCTGGAGGTAAGGTATAATTCTAGCATCAAAATTAGAACATATAAAATTATTCAACATTCTAAAAAAATGAAAGGAAATATGAGGATAAAATTTCATAATTTAGAATGATCTCTAGACACATTTAAAATTCACTCTTATCATATCCTTATTTATCAATGTAAAATTGCATATTTAATTTGTATGCAAAGAAGTACTTTTACATATAACTATAATATATGCATGTTATTTTAACTCTATTAAAGTTGGTTAAATATCACTATAAGTATTTTGCTCATTAATTATATTCAAAGGAAGACAACTACTTCATATTTGACAACGAGAGATTTATTCATAATCATATGATATATGTGAAATAGAAACAGCCCATTTAAAGGGTTATCATGACACCAACAAACTGTCTTGAAGTGACTAAATACTTGATTACATCTGACTTTTTTCCCATGAAAAATTAGGTACAATTATTGAACTTTGTTACTTTTCATTTTGTTTCTTCTGAACTTCCAATTCTGTATCTTAATTTTCTTGAATATATTGAATATTGCTTCCCAGTCAATAAATTGTGTTTTAAGTTAAAAAAGATGTTGAGATGTATGACAGCCACACAAATATGGTTAGAGAATAAATATTTTGCTACTTTGTCACTGTTTATTTGACAAACGAAATATAGTTCTATATCATTCCATTCAAGTTTAATGTTTTGGTTTTCTGTTACTAGGAAATCAAGAAGATATATGGGAATTAAAGATATAAGAGAGAAAAATACTTCATTACATAAAAGCATTTTAATTTATTATGCAGTTGAATGTGTATATTTACCTATTATATAACTATATAATTATTAGGAATCTTACATTCAGTTATTTTGAAGAATTATATAATCAAAAATCAATAATACTACCTCTCATTTTGTTTTCTAATTTGCTAATATCATCCACATTCTAAATATGGAAAAACACTGAAATTCAATAACAAAATAAACTGAGAAAAAATGGTAGATGTCACTTAAATCTGTAATTCTTCACAATAATATATGTTTTTATATTATTTTAGATCAAAAATTTTATATTTATTTTAGATCAAAAAATGTTGTTATTATGTAGGTGGTAAATCCATTTAATACTCCTGTTCTCTATTAAGTATTTTGATTGTTTCACTTTCAAATCACTGAAGTGAATTTTTAATTTATATTTGGTGGTTAAATTACAGGAAAAATTCTTCATATGAGTAATTGATTTCTTTGTTTTGGTTATTTCAAGATACAACTCATTAGTTCTAAAGAAACTCTAACATTCATGAATGAATTTATAGAACTGTTTGCAGCTTTGTACCTTTGTATGCCATATTGAAAACATTCAACCAACCATCTAAAGCATAAAAAATGATGCTGACAGATTACATGATGTCTATTATTTCTAATAAAGGGTAAAAGATATGTGCATTAATCTAAGTTGTGCAGAACAAGGAATATATAATATATATATATTATCCCCCGCCCCACACACACATACCGCCTCCCCAAAGGAATTGGCCTGTGTAAGTTTAAGGTCTAGCTAAGCAATTCTTATCAGGTCACAGCAGTCTGAAAACTCAGTCAGGAACTGAAGCCATAGTTAGCAAGAGGAACTTCTACAGGGAAATCTGTCTCTGCTTTTACCCTGTTCTTAACCCATTAAGCCTCATTGTCCCACAAGTGGGACATCTATAGAAACTTAAGAGCAAAAAATATAAAATTTATAGTAATTTCTAAAGTTGATATTAGGTTTGTAGAGTTCTTTTATTTTGAGAAAAATAATAGGTGAATGACTAAAGCATTTGAAAAAAAATATATGAAATATTTATTCATACATGCATGAATTTTAAAAAATACATTATATATATGTATGTATATATGTATATATATGTATATACACACACACATACATATACATGATATATGATATGTAAGCTCTAAATCATGATTTGTACTCTATTTTAATGCACCTGCATCAACTTTGTAGAATATTCACAGAACTGAAAACTTGGACTTAGTGGTTTTAGGCATTAAATAATAGATGAGGCCTCCCTAGATTATTAAAGATAATCATCATTTAAAATCACTTCGTTGTAGATATTGATGATATCTATAAAATACCTTCATGCCAACATACACATTAATATTTACTGAATAACTACAGACTATTTCATAGCCAAATTGACATAAAAAACAAGCTATAAAAGCAATTGAAAGAATAGAAAAACTATTATTTTTTCCTCTTTCTATGTGTATACAATAAAAATTGGCTACATAGTTAGCTTGTATTGCAGGAAGATTCCAATGCTGTTATCATTCTTTTATTGTTTTTAAACAAATGTAATGCTAATTAGCTTTGTAAAGACAATTTTATATTTTGTAATTAAAAATGAAATAGGCTTTTAAAAACTTTAACCTAGCCATATACATGTGAAAATATAAATGATCTCTTTGTACTGTGGTATATCAATTCTGTGTTTTTCCATTCATTCACATTATCAATGAAACAAAGATGATATATCTTCATATATTATGTAGTGTTTGTGAAAAATAATGAAACAGCATGGTATATGAAGATAGATGCTAACTGTAGGATGATCAAAAGAACAGTGTGTGTCTATTTGATTGCAATAATAAAAGCATGATTAATTGTGGATGAACTGTGTCTAAACTACAAAAACATATTAAAGTTTTTCAAAAATATATTTTTGGATTTATTAGCCTTTGGAAATGTTCCTGCTAAAATAATCAAATCACTAAAATTATCATTAATAATCACTGGAAGATTTATTCCAAGAAAATAATTTATGAAACAAATGTTTAAAAGTAACCCAATTTTCATATGTAGTTATTCAATATATGATTGAAATTATTAGTAGATTATCTGCTATCATTTTTTCAAACACTAGTTACTAGAAAGTATTTCAAGCTGGGAAAAATTGTCACACTTTTATCAAAACAATTAATCAATAAACAAAGTGATTTTAAGTGTTTCCTATGATACATGAATATGATTAGTTAGGGCAAGATTTTAAGAAAACAGGTAATATTGATACTTCTGGATCATATCCAGTAACAAATATTATTCTAGTTATCAAATAATTAATTTGAGGTTAGCTATGCAAAAGTAAAAACAAAAAGATAGGCAAAAATACTTCTTCTATGTTAGAATATATGAAGCCTTCTAAGAAATGATACCTAGGATGTGGAGATTTTAGTTCTCTGGAATAAAGTTAGAGTGAAATGTTATTTTGTTTTATAATTATTCTAGTATTATTATACATAAATAAATGGTTAATTTATTATGAGCTTAACAAAATGAAGAGTACATTGATTGCAAAATCATAGTGCATATATTTTTCTTTTAAGTTGAGTAAAAAAAAAGTGACATGATTCTTGTGTCCTTTTTGGGAAAAAATCTGAATAATTAGCCTTTTTTCACCCCAAAAAATAAAAGTGTAAAAACTCACACAATGATGAAAAAAAATCTTTAACTTACAGGTAGCCTAAACCTTACTTTTAAATTAATATTCTACCAATCTTTGAAAAAATACATATGCATATACATATATGTAATATTTATTTGAAACTTAAATATTTCTGTTAATAAAATTTAAAACTTGAAATATTTAGTGTACCTAAAACCTTCAATTCTCTAGAAGAACATGTAGGCCAAGTTTTCCATCAAGTTGGATTATGAACCCACTTCCTCAATGAAACTCCTAAGCTCAAGAATTAAAATCAAGAATCAATAATAGGGATAGTAGCAAACTATAAAGCTTTGCAGCAAAGGAAAAAATCAAGAGCATGAAGACACAATCTACAGTATGGGAGAAAATCTTTGCCACCCGCACCTGACTTAAGAAATTAATCTCCAGGATAGATGAAGAACTCACAAACACTTAACATCAAATTAATTAATTAACTAATTAATTAATAACCCAATCAATAAATGGGCCAAAAACTGAATGGACACTTCACAGAAGAAATATGAATGGTCAACAAACACTTGAAAAAATGTTCAACATCTCTAGCAATTAGAAAAGTGTAAATTCAAATTACACTGAGATTCCATCTCAATCCAATCAGAATGGCAATTTTCAAGAATAAAAGTAACAATAAATGTTGGTGAAGAAGCAGGGGAAAAAGTTTACTCATACATTTCATGGGTGACTGTAAATTGTTACAACCATTCTGGAAGGCTGTATGGAGATTCCTCAGAAAACTTGGAAAGGAACCACCATTTGACCCAGTTATACCACTACTTTTTATCTAAACAAAGGACTTAAAATCAGCATAGTGCAGTGATGCAACCACATTAATTTTTATAGCAGCTCAATCCACAATAGCTAAGCTATGGAACCAACCTAGGTGCCCTTCAACAGATGAATGAATAAAGAAAATATGGTATACATACACAATGGCATATTTACTTAACCATAAAAAGGAATGACTTTATGACTTTTGCCAGTAAATTGATGGATCTGGAGACTTATCATGCTAAGTGAAATATACCAATCCCCAAAAAGCAAAGGCTGCATGTTTCCTCTGATATGTAGATGCTAAAACACAATAAGGGGTGGAGGGACAATAGAAGTTATTGGATTAGATAAAGGGGAATGAATGAAAGGGAGGGGAGATGAAAATAGGAAAGACAGTAGAATGAACCAGTCATAACTTTCTGTGTTCATATATGAATATATCAACAGTGAAATGCCACATCATGTGCAACTAAAGGAATGGATCCTAATTAATAAAAGTTATGTTCCATGTATGTATTAATATGTCAAAATACACTCTATTCTCATGTATATCTAAAAAGAACAGATTAAAAAATTTTAAAAAAAACCCATGATCAGTGTTAAAGTAAATAAATAAATAAACCTATAATACTGAACACCTGTAAAACCTGCAGTTAAAAGCAAAAGGAACATAGATGAACTAATAAAGGTAAATGAATAATTATTAGCTTATTGTAATACAAATTTAATAAAACATTATTCATTAATTAATAACAAGCAAATTCTATAATACAGTTTTAAAATGTTTTATTAAGATTGAAAAATTTTCACATGATAAAATGTTCATAATTTTTCAAGTCAGATTGCACATCTATTTGGCAAATATTGATTTGTTGCTACCTGGGAGTGTTGAGGTCCAGAAGATTGAGAATCAATGGTTATATGCATACAAGGACAGACAGAGTTACAGTCACATAGTCAAAGTATACTGACAACTTGTTCCTATTCACTTAAATCTCTATCATAGTTTTATACTATTAGAAATTGATTTTTTTTTAGTGTAGGTGCTTTTAAATATTCACGATTCCAGACTTAATTTGGGATCGAAATAAAATAAATTTTGTAAAATTTTATATCCTTTGTTTACTTTTGCTTGGTGAGGAAGGAATTTTTGTATTAGAAAGTAACCTAAACTTTAGATGTATCAGGTGATCATGTCTTAATAAGAAACTGGAATTTGTGACTATCTTCGGAGAAGTTCCTTCTAGGGAGATGGACTTCCCATTTCTGGCATCATGAGCAAAAATTACACGATGTCATTAATACTTCTGATTAAATTGGAAATCTTCGTTTTAATTAACATGCATTGGAACGTTTATTTTTTAAGATAATTCATCAGTTTTCCATTTTACCTGAAATAGTAGATCATTTCTGAATTCATGTTTGTTGGTTTTCTTTCTTTTTATTTTAATAGAAGTTTTGTTTTTCTATTCACTGAAAAACTAATGAGGTTTTTCAGTCTTATAATTCAGCTTAAGGAGCTGAATCTAAGGAATCTATTATTCATCTAGGTGACTGGGATGAAGTTTTAAGAAAATAAAAAAATATACATTTATATATACCCCATTCCTTCCCCCAGTGATAAACACACAATGTACCTATAAATTACAATCCATTCAATTCTTCAATGCATGAGTAAAAAGGTGTGAGAATGTTCATTCATTTGGGAAATCAAATTGACTTCATAACACCATAGTGAAATTGTGGGAATGCTACATACTCACTGTTTTGAAAATATATTTAAATTTATGTATGCATTTGCAGAAATAGTCATCTCTTCTCTCTACACATATAATAAAAGCAATTTATTCCAATATAAATCATTTTTCTGTCATTCTGATATCCTCAGGAAATATTCAAATTCAGTTGAAACTGTTGTATGGGAAACTGAGGCATCATGAGATTATCACATGAATCCAATTTTACTTCTGATATTTATTTTCATAGATTTCTTTTAATGCACAGAAAAATAAAAAACAAGTGTTATTCTATCATATCCTGTACTGTTTAAATATGATTTTGAAGACATCTATTTGAGAATAGTCCTAGTGTAATTTACATGTGTGTTTTTAAGCATTAGGTATCTAGGATACAAAATCACCACAGTTATAGTTAACATGTTGGAAAATGAATTTCTGACCATTTATTTTACAATCTGTGGACAGAGGGTTTTGTTGTTGTTGTTGTTGTTGTTTTTTTGTTGTTTACGTCAATCAAGAGCAGCCCTGTATTTCCAGAATTTATTTTGGGGTGGGGGCGGGAGAGAATATATTGATATCAGCCTTGACTACTCTTCCTCTCATATTCAACATACTCTTAGTTATAAAATCCTGTTGTCTTTACCGTAACAATATATCCTGAATCCAACATCTTTCCACCAATTCATAGAAAATAAAATGCCGAAGATGCTAAACATAGCTGGGCTTGGTGGCACAGGCCTATACTCTAAGCAGCTTCGGAGACTGAGGCAGGAGGATGAGGAGTAAATAGTAGACTCTAAATAAAATACAAAATAGGGCTGAGGATGTGGCTCAGTGATTGAGTGCTCCTGAGTTCAATCCCAGCTTAAAAAAAAAAAAAAAGTTTAAACTAAAAAATTTAGGATGTATAAGAGTTCTGATCAGACAATGGTTTCAAAGTCAAGTCTGATTTCTGAGACTATTCAGACAATAAAAATCTGACTCAGTCCCAAAATTTATTATATATATATATATTTTTTTTTTGTTTTTGGTACCAGGTTTTTATTATTATACTTTAAGATGATAGATGAAACTCATTAAAATATTTTGTTTTCACGTTTATATAAACAGTAAGCACGTGTCTGATTTGCATTTGATATGTGCTCAGTGAATATTATAGATACATTTTAGCTCAATCTCTTGAAAAATACTTATGGAATGTTTAAATATGCAATAATATTATCACTGGAATGTTTACACAGGATGCTTCCGATTCTCCCAAATACTCAGCAAATTGCCAGTGGTTTCCCTTTTATCATAGTTAAATATACTGAGATAGTTAAAGAGAACCTGTTTTGTTGGCATTGTTTAATATTGGTAATTTGCAGATAGTTTTAAGATGTTGCCTAGTACTTTAATTTTTCAGCAAGTACACATTCCTTTATGTGAAATTTGGCAAACTTCCATGGTTGTTAGTTGGGGAGTAAGTATTGTGTTGGCTACTCAGTCTCTTGTTATAACTTCAGAGCTATGTTATTAGAAAGAGAAAACACTCAAAGGAAATAAATGTAAATGAGTAGATGGGCTGTACTCCAAGAAAAGTTTATTTGCAAAAATAGTTGGCTGCTCAGGTTTGTCCACTGATCTAGAATTGGCTAACTCAATTCTATCCTACAAAAGCCATGACAAATGCAGTCATACAAAAAGTCCCCAGGAAAACTTATTGAGCTATTATTTATGTAACTTTATTAAATTACCATATTTTTAGAAACCTTAAGAATTGGAAAACTTTTTTTGTGTTTTTATTGTCATTATTTTGAAAAGCATTCTACAATTTCTTATTTCTTTTTCTTTTTTATTCTTTCTTTCTTTTTTTTTTTTTTTTTTTGGAGGAGTAACAGGGATTGAACTCAAGGGCACTCAGCCACTGAGCTGCATCCCCAGCCCTATTTTGTATTTTATTTAGAGAGAGGGTTGCACTTAGTTTCTTAGGGTATATTTCTTTTACAATAACTTTATCAACATGATTCACATAGTATCCAATATACCCATTTAAAGTATGAAATACATTGTTATTGAGTTCATCACAAGGTTGTTCAAGTTATCACCAAAATTTAAATTTGAAATAATTGTTTTACTTAAAAGCAGCTTTCACTTTTGTGTGTGTGTTCAATAATATTCCATAACATGAAATTTCTTATATTGTCTACTCTTCAGTTGATAGGGTTGTTTCCTGAATTTGGCTATTGCAAATACTATTTCTAATGAATATTGCTGGACAGGTTTTATGTATGTTTCAATATTCTTAGGCATATAGCTAGGAGTGGTAATGCTAAGTTGTATGGTAATTCTATGTTTAACTTTTGGGAAAAGTTAAATGTTTTTCATAGGTGACCACACCACTTTACATTCCAACAAGCAGCTTCTCTGTGTCCTCACTGATATTCATTATTATTACACTTTGTATTATAGCTATTCCTATGGTCATAAGGTCACATTTGAATGTGGGTTTCATTGGCAATTCCCTGCTAATTAATGATACTGTGCATGTTATATCTTTATGGGCTATTAATTAATATATCTTTTTTGGAGAGATATATCTTTTTCAAATTCTTTACTCATTTTGAAATTGAATTGTTTGAGTTGTCTGAAATCCTTACATGTTTTGTTCTATATCTGATATGGTTTTCAAATATTTTCTGTCTTTCTTTAGGTTTTCTATTTTATAAAACATTAAATTTATTGTTAACAGATATATAATAATATATGGAGTGTGTCACAGGGTATATCATGTGATATCATACATGTATACTTTGTGCAGATTAAATTTATCTATCTCCACAAATATCACTTCTTTATGATGAAACATTCAAATCATTTCTTATATATTTTTGAAATACAGCATATAAATCACTCTTTATAGTCACTGTTTACTAGAATTTATAACTACTAACAACAATTTAGTACCCATTGATCAACATTTTTCTTCTGTATTCTTATTCTCCCCAGCTAGAAAGTCAGAAAATTGACCAAATATTTACTTCAGCTTTCTGATGGATTATATTGTTAATATATATGTGTACTACATACATACAGGATATAATACATATATGCATGTACATACATATGCATACATGTATATATGCATATATCATACATTATATACATAAATATGTTTAGTATATACATATATATGATTTGTTAGTGAATAGCTTAATTTAAACTCCTTTGAATTTAATATATATATATATATAAGCAAGCATGTTTGCTAGACTGCTAGAAGAATCTATAACATGTCCTATCTGTGAAACTCCCCCCAAAAATGTATATGCCAAAATATCAAATGAATTTCTTCCATTTTATGCATGGAGTAGAATAATGTAATACCTTTTAGTGGATGTTACATCAAGGCTACATTTTTGTTCTAAGTTCTGCTACCAAGTTGAAAAATAGATACAGGATTTAATTGTACATGAAAATTGACAGAGATATGTTGAATACTATTTAAGATCATTTGCAAAGTATCTGCACCGTCGAACAGCTGAATATATTTAATATGGTTAATTATGTAGTTAATGTGATATAACTAGAGGTGTCTTTCTGAAAGATATCTACTTCTGACCTTTAAAGATGCTATGGGCAGCACATGTTTAAATGCAGAAAACAGTACAGCTAAATTTAAAAGTTTATAAGCTGTGAAAAATAAGCTAGCTGTTCATATACCCTTGGTGCTATGGATTGGTTACTGTGTATTTCAGTCCTTCATTTTTGGTATACTTTTGAAATGTATTGTATATGATTTATATCTAAAATCTTGGGTGTTACATCGATTTAATTCAAGGCTTATAGCTCATCCAACTTCAAAGTTGTTTTCTTGGGTATGTAAAATTTCTAAAATTTTATGCCAAAATCTTAGAACAAGCTGTATGATTCCAGTTCAGGTACTGCCTCCTGGGTATTAATCAATAACAAAATTACTGTGGAATAATGATAAATTAAGTCTAAAAGTAAGCACTTTTTTAAAGTATAATACAAATGTATAATACATTTCATGATTAAAAAGAATAGTCAGCTTTAATAATATTTTTCCAATTTGACCTTTAAATTTTTAGCCTTAATAAAGTTTATTCAACCTAAATTTCTTACTAATTACATTAATTGCAAGTATTTAGTAATTATCATGGATCTTACATCACTAATTGGGTTTCCACATATGATTCACATTTGAATGTGGTTTGAAAAGATCACACTTGAATTAGGATTGGTGGCAAAGCCTGTAATACCAGACACTCCAGAGTTTAAGGCAGGAGCATCGCAACTTCAAGACAAGGATTAGTAACTTAGTGTGTCTCTGTCTCAAAATAAAAACTAAAACTTCTGGGGATACAATTCAGTGGTAAAGCACTTTGAGTTCAATTCTTAGTACCCACCTTAGAATATCATATTAGATAAAGTTTTGACTGCTGTTTGTCTTTTAAAAAACAAAGGAAAGTTTACCATCACAAAAATCTAGTGACAGTTTTATCTAAAGATTTGGGGATAAATATTCTCAACTCTTTCTAATTAAAACGAAAATAAAATGAAGAACAATGATATTGGGTCTTCTGGTTAATGCAAGTGAATGGTGTAATTGGTGTATACATGGAGGGAAAAAGGGAGGCAACTATGAAAGCCTGATGTGCCCAGTGCATAAGGGAAACATGGTAAGGAAGACAGGAGCCTGGGAAAGTGACTGCCATGCAAGATGATTTTCAGATCATAGATGCTAGATTTCTTTATTTTTCTTATTTTGCGACCTTTATTTTTTAAATATTGGTGTTGTAGGCTGAATCATATCCACTTAAAATCCATTCCTTGAAGCTCTTATCACCATTTGTCTTTATTTGGAGATACCCTTTAAAGAGGTAGATATGATTCATTCAGATCACAAGGATAGGGCATTGGGCCACTGTGACAGACGTCTTTATAATAAGAAAAAGGGATTAAAGGTATTTGGAGGGTAAAACAAGAAGCAGTTACTTGCAAGCCAGGGAGGGAAAACTTAGGAGAAATTAAATCTTCAGTCAATTTGATCTGGAAATTCTAATAAGAAAAAAACTAAGTTCTGTTGTTTAGTACACCAATTCTGTGATGTTTTCTTATGACAACTCTAGCTTACTAATACTAGTGGATAACATAAACATGAAACAGTGTACAAATTATAAATTGTTGAATTTTCATATAGAACATAGTGTATGAAGCCATTTTACACATTAAGATATATGTTAACCAGCACGCTCAGAAACTCTACCAGTAATCCTCTGTTCACTTCATAACCAAAGGTAGCCATTTATTTATACTGTCCTGTTGAATGCTCTCTATCTCCCTCTCCCTCTCCCCCTCCTCTTCCCTCCCCTCCCCTCCACTCCTCTCCTCTCCATTTCTACATAGAGTCTGTTTCTATGGGTATTTTTTTCTCTCTAGCTTATTTATCTCAACATTTTACTTCTCAAATTATTTTTTTTTTTGTGTGTGTGATTCGTATTTGCATTCACTCACTTTTATTGCATTTCATGATCCTTTGATGAATGCAACACAATACAGTTATTCATTCTATTATATGCTATATAGATGGGCATTTGGGTAGTGTCCAGCTTAGAACTATTAAAATGTATGCATATTCTTATATATGTCTTTAGTTGAACATATGTACACATTTCTATTGGGTATAAAACTAGAATTAAAATTACTGGATTTATATATTCAGTGTTAGGAGATACTGCCAAAATGCATGCCAAGTTGGTTGTGCCAACTTGCACTGCCTCTGGCTCTCTGTACAAGAACTCCCATGTTCCATAACCTTGCCCACATTTGGCATTATCAGAAATTTTAATTTAACTGTTGTGTTGCTCTGCATGGCATTTTAATTTATATTTTTTCTATGCCTACTGAAGTTGAGAAACTTATGTTTGATGACCTTCTATAAAATAGGGTAAAAATATTTTATTCCCTAAAGCTCTGGTATAGCTCTTCATATGACTAGAATTATAGCATAGATGCTCCACTTGTGACTAAAACTGAAACTGAAAGAAGAGACAGGAGGAAGAAACAGGTATTTAGCTATGAGAATTTTACTGGAATGTTAAGATAGGTCTACTCTGGCCCCATTGTTTAAGACAAGTTTATATCGACTGAAAAGTATACCAATATACTTACTGAGGTTTAGAATATAGAAATAACAATGCATGGATTTCATCTTTTCATTACCACAATTTGCTCTGTATCTGTCCTCATATATTTAAGAATATTTATTATTCTGCCCATCTAAGTAATTTAGAACTCTCTTAGCTTGTTGTCCTAATAAAATACATATGTATGGTTTTATCAGTGTTTATGTCAATTCTTGAAGATAAGGTAGAAGGCAAGAGTCACATTTTATAATTTAATATTAAAAGATAATTTTGGAATAAACAAAACTAAATCTCTTATTTAGTGATCTGAGGTAGATTATTAAATGAATTTCTCATTTTTATGTCCATCATTTTATTTCAGATGTTTATTATTTCTTGTTCTAATAATTGTCATAATTTCTTTTCACATAGATCTATCTCAAGTTTCTCTTCATTGGTATTTATATAACATTTACTACATGGGATATTCTCCACAAAGAGTAAATGTCAGCAAGTATTATTGTATCTTCCCCTGTCTCTCCCTGCTTGGCTCCATACTTCCTTTGTCTCTTCAGCTTACAAAATCTAAATTCTATCTGGCATCATCTCCAGACAAGTCATTGACAACTTTAACCAGCCTCTTCCATTTTAAATATATGCCATTTAATTATATTTAATCTGGTTCTGTAAAATAAGGCTTTCTCCCTTGGTTTTTCATGTGACTCAGATGGTTACAATTCTCATTTCCTTGCATGTAGTTTATGTGGACATTTAGTAAAGTTATAACTAATGGCTCTTTCTTTCACATGGCATCTTGCCTCAATTTTTCTCAGAACGTAAATATTAACACAAAGTGAAGAATGCAAAATCTGAGGTCCACTTAAAACTTATAAATATGCACGTTTTGTGTTCAAATAACATTTTATTTATTTATTTATTTTTGGCTCCAAGGATTGGATCTAGGGGAGCCTAACTGCTGAGCAACTTTCCCAGCTCTTTTAATTTTTTCTTTTCTATTTTGAGACAGAGTATCACTACTTTGCTTAGGGTCTTGCTATGTTGCTGAAGCTTACTTTGAACTTGCCTGCCTCAGTCTCCCAGGTCCCTCCTATTACAGTCGTGCATCCCTGTACCCAGCTTAAATATAATTTTCTAATAGAAACATGTTGTAAATGGTGTGCCTCACTATGGACATATTTAACCATGGCATATTAAGCATACTCATATGTTGGTCAAATCCATTTTCAGTAGTTACAGGGACATGGACTTTAATGCTGAATATTATTGTACTATGTGCCACCCAAGTAATCCTAAGAAAATTAGATTATTTGATTAAATCCCACTTTTTTCATTTGTGAAGATGGGAGAAATAACACCGGGCATTCTGTTTTGGTATACATGTGGCCAGTATGCATTATTGAAAACATCACAGAGTAGGAGCAGTGAATTCCTGAGAGGGAGGCTTCAAGTAATATTGTAAACATCATAAAAATACTTTTTTTTTCTTTCTAACATCAGAAATAAAAAAAAAAGGAAAGAAAAGAAAAAAGAACCCGAAGTCTGCCTCACAGTCCAGTAGGAAATTGAAAATACATGGCTTTCACTTTCTTTAGATCCTGTGAAATTTATTATTTAGAAAATGCAAGGACTAGGGGCTGGGCTCTCAGGAATATTGCAGAACAAGTGCGAAAGTTATCTTCCATGCAGGCTGTCACTGTGACTTGAGATGTGACTCTTAGAAGTGCAGCATTGTATCTTTCATTATGAATCATCCCAAGGGCGTTATGGTTTTAATACAATTCTGAGTATCTAGTTCAAGATTTATGTTTCTTTCTCTTCATTTAATTTGAACTGATTTGAGTCTTACAGCTTTTAAGTTTGAATGCAGCACATTTGTAAAATTGTTATGTTATGACAAATAATCAAAAAAGGATAAAACATCTTTTTTCTTTTTTATGAAGAATTTTCTGTAGCTTAACTTTGACACATTACATGATTGCCTGTCTAAAATCTTTATCTGTTTAGATTATAATGTGAATATTGTTCTAAATTATAAAATGCTTAAGTGAAAAAATATAATAAAAATGGATTTTGTTTCATATATATTTTGTCTGCTGCTTTGGAAAGGAACTTTCATGCCAATAAACTCACATCCAGATGAAGGAAGAAATGCTGAGCATTTGATTACCTGTTTTTTTTTTTTTTTTCTTCTTCTTCTTTTTAAGTAAAAAGTCTCTCACATATTTATATAGGACTTTCAATCTTTAAAGTTATCCAGGGACCTGAACTATTATTTAATGAAGCATGATGGATCTTAGCTCTGCCTGGAATGCGTCTCAACTGGAACTTTGACACACACACTGTAAGTGACCTCTCTCTGGGCGGAAGGCTAAAGTGTATACAGAAATTAATGTACTTCTCCAGAGAGTGCCTCCTGAGTAGCTTCTTATTAGCCAATTTATTCACTTGATTAAAGATGACTAGTCATATTGTATTTTGAAGAACTTACTTATTCATTTGAGTAAAAAAAAAAAAAAAAAAAACAGGTCAATTCACCTTAGCCACTGAAATTGTGTGTGGAGGATTCGACAGTTCACGCTGTTGTACATGAGCACAGATTAAGCTTGGAGAACAAATATAAAGTTGCATCTGTTGTAGTCCATAGAGGTGAAAATACAGATAAGCTTTTACCTTTAAGGCAAACAGAACCTATAGTTAATTAATAAAAAATATAGATCCTTCCAAAAGCTTATTTTATAAAATGAATGAAAAGATGCATGCAAATGGAAAATTAATTCATTAGATTAATCTGGATTGCTTTGATTTTGGAAACATGGAATTAAAAGAAATTTATTCTAGCAACATTAGATTGTACCATTGTATTTTCTTGACATGGAAGTGTTTCTTTTTTTTTTATGAGAGTTGAATGTAACATGCTATCCTTAATTTGAAATGAAATTATATTTCCTGATAATCTATTTGCATAGATATGCTTGACATGTGTAATATAGAGTTTTCTTAACATAAAACTTTTAAAAAATAATGCCTCATTCTTTCAAATTTCCAGCAAATTTTTAGGTAAGCCAAGATATCTTTAGAATGTCTTGTGAAAATGGGTTTAGGTTCATTATGGGCAGAGGAATTATCTTAAGTTTGGATTTTCACAGGTAACACACTTCTTGTTAAGAAAATTGGCATAGATGTCATCTTTTAAATTATGATTGTTTAATCAATTAACATACAGAAGTAGCTTACAGACTAATTTAAAAATCAATGCTAATTCTAACTCTCAGAAATAGCAGTTAGATGACATTAGGGTCAAGCAAGTATATTTTTAGACATTTATTCAGATAGATTAAAAGAAAAGCTTTTGTGAGAGCAGAATCATATTATATGTGCTACATTTATCTTTCAAAAATTATGGGTAGAGAAGACAGTTCTCAAAAGCCAGGCTCAGCTGCCTTCCCCTGCCCCAACAGCCTTTCAGATGTTTTACCATGATATGAACAAACCTAGGCAGAACCTAGTGACCAACTGTGAAATGTTCCCAGTCAAGAAGAAGACAGTGCTTTTAGGGGATGCTTTAGCTCTTACAGATAAGTAAGGAAAAAAAACAACCTGGCTTCTGTGAATTTCTCTACAAGAACATGCAGATATTTCTGACCCCAGTGATCTCAGGCCATGGACCAGGTTTGGCTCTCTACTCCTGTGGCTGCTAATACTGGGACTTTTCAGGTGAGGAGACAAGGGTGCAAAGACAACCATTCTCCTCACTGCTGATGATTCCCAATAGATTTATGAGTTCCAATGTACAATTTTTTTTTATTCACGCCTTTTGATGCATGTTTATGCGTTTATGTAGAATATGTACTTGGAAGTAAATCACAGAATTTTCTAGTTATTTTCCAAAATCAAGCATCTCATCTTTGTTTTAAGATAAATTAGGCATCTTGGGCCTTCACTTAGGCATGTGAATAAAAATATAATTTAGATTAATTTGCAGTTATGTTTTTATTTTTTTGGCTTTCAAAAATGTTAGATAATGTGATTAAGAGGGGATCAAGGAGAAAAAGTTTTGGTTAGTCGAGTTAAATTGCATATCAATCATATCTTGCCCCTTATAAAGTTTACGAGTAATTTTAGGTACACAAGTAATTATGAGGAAAGGTAAAAAGAGAATGTCTAAGGTGGTTTCCCATTATCATTCTCACTTCATCACACTTACTCTGGTCCTGACTCTGATGTGTACAAGCTAAACGATGTTTGGAACTATATAACTTACACAAACACAAGTCATCTCAGTTATGAAACATTTCCTTTTTATATTAAAATACTGATACAGTATTAGTAACAGTTACAAATATTTTAGTGTTTTTTTTCTCCTTATGAACTATCCTAGATAACCTGAAGATTTCACTTCAAAGTGTTCCATACATATAGAGTCTGCTATTAACCAATGTGGTTAGTTTGTTTGCTAGGAAATCTTGATTAACATGCCTAAGAAGTTACTAAGATAGGTCACCTATATTCTTTATTTCCTTTAATGTTATTAGATTCTCAATTCCTTCATCTACTAGTCATTGTGTCCCTTGATATGACATTCAGAATGAAAATTTTCCAAGTGGAGAAACAGAATTAAAGAAGTCCAAGTCACTATAAATTAGGGTGATATACCTGGACTATCATGTCTACTTCTATCTTTTTCAATATCATTTGCACAAAAAAAACTTTTATTTTGTTTAAATTTTCAGTTATTTGGTATGTTTTGAAACTCTCTCATGACTCTAATCCTGAGTAATAGAATTTTGAAATCCAGAAGTAGAGTACTATATGCAACAGAACCAAAAATACATGAGGTTTAAATAATAGGAGCAGATGGGTAGCAGGAATCAAGTACTCACATATTGCAGGCTGGCAATCTGATGAAGCTTGTTATATAATGAAAGTCATATTGTTACATATTTGGATAGAATTAAAGAGACACTAGAAGAAATAGTTGAAAATTAAAAATGTTGGTATTGCTTGTCCACTCTTATCACTTCTATTGAAGTTCTTTAAGAGAAAATTAGACAACCAAGTCTTTAAGTGGGACTAAAAGAAAATGCAGAGTTTTGTCTTTTGTTAAGCATAGGACAGTTCATGGCTAAATTGGAAACCTGACTGGTTGAAAATCCAGTGGATTCTGTTTCCCAAACTATATCATTATAAGCTCTGGTTGTCAATCAGAAAAGATCACAGCTAATCAGATTAAATACTTCTGACTTGGCCAGCTTCATGTGGCCAGGTACTAAATTTTTCCAAAGAATGGAATTAGAACTATGATCAATTTGGGGGAACTGTCCTTAACTAAAAGGGTCATTGACATTTCTTCTTATTAATTACTGGCTAAATGTACTTAGAATTGCTGGAGTTCCAGGAGCAATTTGGGAAGTAATGTGGTCTTGGGGTTGAAAGCCAATAGGGCACAACAATATGGATGAATAAACCTGTAATTCTGACCAAGTAGAAAATCACAGCATTCCTGGATTTACACACTTCTTGGATGGGAGACAGCATTAAATTCTAATAAGAATCTCCTATCATTTGACTTGTTTTAGGTTTTAGCAACAGCAACAACAAAAAAGACAGATTTTGTAGAAAAATTTGTAGAGAAGTAAAATGTTATAGATATGTTGACATTAAGAAAGTAGGGGAATATTAAGTCAAAGCAAGCAAATAAAAAACAGAAATTCATATGCATTTACAACATGGAAAATGGTGATGAAAACATAAAAGATGAAAGCATTCACTAATAAAAGTCTAAATCTTCTCCCCCCTCCCAAATATTAAAAATCTTAATCAAATACACTTTAGGGAAAATATGTTAAATATTTAAAGTAGAAATTACTTTTCAAGAGTATATTTTATTGCTAATCTGTAAACATAAAAATCTTAAAATATAATTGATAAGTAAAATTACAACAGATTTTTTTTTTTAAAAAAGTAAAATTACAAGTGTGAGGAGACTACTAAGTAACAAAGACAGTTTGTGTTCTGAGAGTGTCAACTGAGCCCTGGATACACTTGAGCTTTTATCTACATAGTAGCACAGAGTATATAAGACAGGAGAAAAGTCTGAGATTCACCCATATTTGGGAATCTAATTGAGAAGTAATCAGAATTAAGACTCAATGGGATATACCCTTTGAAAAAATGTAAATAAAATATAAAACCACAAGTATAGAAAAGACTCTACCATTCTCTGTGACATTGTCTAAGAATCAGTATTGTGCATTTAATAGCAATGTGAAAATATTTCATGGATGGAGTTTAAATTAAAACTCCATAGGTTTAGAGGCTGGGATATGGCTCAGAGGCAGAGTTCTTCCCTAACATGCATGAGGCCCTGGGTTCAATACCTAGCACCGTCAAAAAATCAAATTAAATCAAACCAAATCAAATCTGTGAGTTAGTAGTACTTCAAATGACCAGTAGGACTTCATGTACATTGTTTTTGGAGGAAGGCAACTTCAAGCTGGACTTCAAATAATTCTCAAATAAAGGGTAAAAGAAATATTGGTACACACTATAATTTATCTCAAACACAAAAATAAATGAGTTAAAATGAGATGATCAGTCAGGTGTGACCACAAGAAGAGGTACGGGAGAGGCAAAAGAAATTAACCTATTTATACTAAAATACCCCAGTGAGATGGTTCACAGCATACCATCAGGGTCCTATTGAGAATACCAGGTTTTAGTGAGGAGGCAGGAGACAAGGGAAAGGAGAAGGCCCAAGGCTACCACCTGTATTGAAATTTTCTCAGGAAAGGAAGTGCAGGGTAAAGAATTGAGGATTGACTCACTCAAATAATATCTGTGGGTTTTGGATTATGAGAGTAGTTTATGGTACTGGCCCTAGAGTAAATAAGGCAGAGTGATATTGTCCCCTAGGACATAGAGTTCAGATAGAGGAAGATGGATTTAGACTGATTATTTGCACATCAAAGACAAACTGGTATTACAAATGTATTGAGTTTTTCTTATTTGGTTTTATGTCCTTGAAGGGATATAGTCATGCCTTACCTCAGCAAGCAAATCATTTTTTATACACCTTAGATAGTTATATTAAAATTATTATTCTTTAAATATGTTTCTTGAGTACTTTGTACCTATCCTACATGTACCTATATTATGAATACTCAAAATTATTCATTCATAAATCCATGATTAGAGTGCCCGTGATGCTAATAAAGTCTTTTTTGAAGAATTATCCCAAAGTTCATCTCTTTAATAGTGACTTTCCTAAACACTATATCCAGACACATATATACTATCTTCATAGCAATTCATATATTGTCCCATTAGTATACTCTGTTGGAGTTATTTGTTTATATGTCTGTTCAATCATCTGAGCATTAGTGACACTATTGGTTCCACTGAGAGTTTTGGATTGAAAAAAACACTGGGTAAATAGATAACAGCTACAGACACTAGGAGGTCTAATATATTCATTCTGCACTGTGCTTCAGAGGTTATGACAATAGAGTTTCAGAGAAGAATTGAGAAGCTCATTCCTGATAAACAGAAGCTGACTACACTTGCAGAATTAGCATTTATTTATTGCCTTATGTAAAGAAAACCAACATTTAACAATGTCATGCTTGCATTGTTGTCTTATACCAAAGCACAATGTAAAGTTTGTACATAGTAAGTAGAAAAAAAAATAGTGTTTCCGCTTGATACATGGTCACATAGCAGAGCAGAAAATGTAAGGAAAAATAAGCATTATTAGAAGCAAAAAGGAGACATTATAACCCAACTACTCTTCAAGGAAGGCCTTCTTACATGCATATTAAGATTGATGTTTGTAACAAAAATTTAGAGCTATCTACTCACCACAGACTTTATTTTCCTGAAAGGCAAAGTATGAGTATACATGAGTTGTAGATGTGTGTGTGTGTGTGTGTGTGTGTGTGTGTGTGTGTGGTGAGAAAGCAAACTTTTAGAATCATTCAATGTGCTTTCTAAAAAAATAATCACAATGGCCTACAAACATTTTTATGTTGTCTTTAATTTTAAAAAAATGAACTAACATTCACATCAATTGCTAAATCTAACAATCTTCTTTATGTTATTTAGGATAATAATCTTGGGACCAATCCTTGAGATTAGAGTAGATGGTATGCTTAATTCTTATACAAATCCAATCATCTGATTATTCAAGTTTATGATCATAAAATTCTAAGCCACAATTAAAATGTACTGAAATTGACATTGTACTAATGCCTATTATTATTATTTTTAAATGTTGACTGCTACTAGGATAGTTTCAAAGATTCAAAATTTGAAGTATATATTGCTGGCTGAAGACCAAACACTTTGAACCAGAAGTAGTTGACAACACCCTAGAAAATATCAAAGTTTATGAAAGCTAAGTGATTCTAAAGTAGCATAATAAAAATGTCTTCATAAAAATTTAGCTAGATAAGAAGTTGCTTAACGAGCCCACAAATGTGCCTTGGATAGCCCAATAATGCTTCACACACACTAATTTAGAAAGTACTTTCAAAATTTGTTCTTTGATCTCATAATAGTCGAATTGTGAGATTTTGTGTAGCACAAATGAGTCAGCATTTTCATAAATACCTTCCAAACCATGCACTACCTCAAATGACTGCAAGTAAAGACTTCTGTCTCTGTTCAGAATGCTACAAAAAAGCTCTATGCTGAATGGTGAAAGTTACAGATATTTCTCAAAATTCTGAAGGCTAATAATGCAAAGTCATAGAGTGGCACATTCAGTTTTTGTTGAGGGAACAGTTCCAGGCTTTATGATGGTCAATTTCTTGTTGCATTCTCCAAAGAAGAAAGATAATGACCTGGAGTCTTCCATAATGGCACCAATCCTATTATGGAGATCCACTGTGAAGACCTCATTCAAACCTAATTTGAATAAGGCCCCACTCCCAATTCCCATCACATAGAGGTTAATGTTTCAACATATAAATTTTGGGGGATATAACATTCAGTCTATAACAGACTTACTTTTTAGTATACAAATAAAATCAAGGAAAATAAGTAAAACTAATTTCATACCAATTTCTGAATTTACTTGAAGTTGCCAATATACTTCTTATCAAAAGTACTTTATAACATCTACTTTTTATTCATTCATGTATTAACCAGGAAATCAAAATATCTACTGAAGAAGTGATTTTTAAAAAAATATTAAATTAAATTAACTCATTATTTTTGCTTAACTCAATTGATAGAAAGGACCATTTCCAACCTTAAAATTTTTAGGTAATTGTTTTCTTGTTTTAAACATTGATTCGCAAAGTTATGTTTATATAAGTTTCACCTCAATGTGTTTATTTATTTTCAGTATTCTAGTTAAATGTAGAAACATGGTGTCATTAACTCTTTAATATGCTATGGATAAAGCACTAACTGTGAAGTCACACTAAAGGTTTGAACTCAAGTTTTTCTATTTATATTTAGGGATACCAATGACAAATTACTTATTAGAATATTAGTTAGGTTATTGATTTTTAAAATGAAAATTGTAATAGTACAAAGACTAATATTAGAAATCAGACAAACTTGGTATTGAGGAGATTATCCTGTTTCGTAATACATAACTTAGATATTTAAGGTACTGCAATGCTAATTACCCTAGTTTTATCTTATATATTGGATACGTGTATTAAAATATCACACTTCAATGCACAATTATGTACAATTATTATGTCTCGATTTAAAAAGTATATGAAACAGCGATATTTTTTCTCCTCAACCAGGTGAGATGGAAGTACTAACTAAAGACATATGTTAGGTGCTCTGTTCTGCCCAAGTTATGAAAATATATATTGGAACCCCATGCCATCTCTAGTCCAATCCACTGAAAAGTGTAAGTCAGGCCAGGCCAGACCATGCCAAGGACCTTCCATTCCCAGTCTCATCAAAGAAAGTTCTCCCAGAATGTAGGAAAGCTAAACTTTGTCGGAATGAGCAAATAATTCCACTCCCCTGAGTTTCATACAAACAGACCATGATGTTCTCTTCTACTGACTTTTGAATGTGAAAGAGAAATTAATGCAAAATATCAAACTATCTAAACATATTTTAATTATGTAAAGTTGAATTTTCTAAATTAATTGATTAATTTAACTAAAACTCAGGCTAGCCAGAGAACTCTAGCTATCAAGTCAGGTCTGGTATATATATAAAAAACAGCACATGTTCTTTATTCAATATTCGTATTTTAATTTTGCAGAACCAGTAATTCAAGTGCATTTTATCATGTTTTCTTTAAATTTGAGGTTAAATCTTACTAGATGGATAAAAATCACTCAATTTCCTTAAAAGTTTAAGGTTTTTGAGGAGTTTAAGAAATAAAAACTAAAAAAAGAATTACAGAGTTTTATGTTTTAACATTAGCATAAGATCAACTTTGAGAAGGCTGATATTGTACTTGGTGTCAAATCTTAATACTTGGATTTTACAATATATACTGAAATGATTGCTTTTCTGGAGCACCTGAGGTCATAAATAGCACTGCATTATAAATGATATCTCTATTTCCATTATGCATATGCATTTTTAAACTTGATATCATAATCCCTTGTTATATTTGATGAATAGATATTTTAACAGTAAAATTGGTTATGCAAAAGTCTTTGTAAAAGTAAATATACTTTTGATCACCTTTCAATATTCTCAGAATATATATTTCTTAAATGCTATAACCATTCATGATTATAGTAAGAGTAGGCATGATATCCTTAACATAACAGTTAAAGTTCTGTCCTCTCTATATTGCCCTTTCTCTTTTCAATAACACTGAAATTTGGCAAGAATATTTTCCTCCACGCTATTTTATTATGAAAAAAATGAGATTATAGGCAGATGAAAAGTTGATTCAAGGTCACAAAGTTTAAAAATCCTTTGAACTGAGAGTTAAACTCAAATCTAACTTATTTCAGATAATCACTTTTGGAAAAGCATCAAGTTTCTATTTCACTCTGACCAGTAGCATCTGATTAAGCCTCTGCCCTATCAATTAAGATAGGAAGGCAGACAGAATGATGTTAGAAAAAAAAAAATCTAGTCTTCTCACGTAGGACTCATTGATACAAACTACTTGGGTATATCTTAAAATTTATCTTGTCTTATGTTTAAGATTTGAAAAATACTAAAATCAGATATCTGTAAAATTTTTCTGTTTAAGTTTCTAGATGAAGTGCTTTAAATAAATGATATCACTTAAATTTTGCCATAAGCCTTAGATATACAGAAAATTATTACCCACATTTTGCAAAGGAACAAAACAGATCTACAGGAAACTAGACTGCCTTAAGTGACACACTTAGTATTTGTGAAATTAGGATGAAATTCAAATTCTCTGTTGTCTGATTTTAAGAGCTTAATAGCTATGCTATATTGATTTAAAAGTCACTTTTTGAATAAAGCAAACTGGTACAAGTTTCCTATTAAAAGTTGAGGATTTAATAATACCTTATTTTGAGGTTGCTTAAATTTAATTAGAGAGGGTTGATAATATTGATTGTCCATTAAAGTAGTCATATTCTAAAAGGGTGAGAATGGAGGAACAGAGCAAGAAAGCAAAAAAGAATCCACATCAGAACAATTATTGTGTCACAAACAATTTATTCTTAATCCTCATAGCAAATATGTTTGGTACATATGATTGGTTCCACTTTTTAGTTGCAGAAAATGAAACTAAGGAATTTAGAGATCTGTTTTAAGATTAGAGGTATAGAATATTTCAAGTAGAAAACAAAAGTATAGTTGGAATAGGACTTAATATAAAATATTTGGCTTCAGAACTCTGGCTCTTCTGCAAGTTGTATAGTTTCTGAATAGCTTCATTGCAATATTTGCATGAAAGTTTTGCTGCTGTTTGAAAAAATAAATTTGAAGGTGTGATTGATTTTAATTATGAATCTGATTAATCTGGATCAGTTTTTGAATGACAATATATAGACAGTAAGCCTGATCTTTGGTGTGATTATTTTTCTGTGGCAAGTGTGATCAACAAAATATAACAATGTAAGCACCAGAACTCAGAGAGTGAAAGACTGTGTAGTAACTTGAATCAACTGGAAAAAAATCTTAAACAAGCATTTATACACACATTTAATTAATCCTTTATATTTTAATACATTTTTCACCCAAATCTTGATATAGTGCTGTTAATTTTGAGCCCAGGACCAATCCAAATAATGACCAGCTAGGTTTGAGTAACTCTAGCTCACTTTTATTAACTCAGAAAACAATAGTACTTGTTATTTTTCTTTTTATTTATATTTGCACTTGAAATTCTGTTCACTTCATACCACAGTTCTTAAAATTGGTTCCTGTGAGTCCCTATCTTAGGTATTATTTTGGTAGTAATCTCTTTCCACAAGCAAGACTTGTCTAAGCATGTCATATTTACAATATGATGAATTGGGCACTATTAATAGACTGTTGTCAAACACCTTGAGATTCTTTATTTTTCTTTCTGTTTGGAAGCAAATTTCTTCAAATTCATATTTTATTTTATTGACCCTTAAAACTTGATGTGATACCACCTATTTTCTAAAATATCTATTATATAAAAGATACTTTGTTAACTAATTAGCATGTCACACCAATCAATCTCATTAAAAGATGTGGACACCATTAATCACTGAAACAGGATTGGACAAGCACAGACAAAATTCAGTCTGGAGTGTATTTGATAATCCCAGGTAATGGGGTGATAGTTTGTTTAATTTTATGATACTCACAGGTCCAAGAATACAACAAAATATCTATCAGTAAAAATAGAAAATAAGCACATTTTCCTAGTAGGTAAATAAAATACAGTAATGGTGAATAAGAGAGAAAAAAAATTGCCTCATATCAGGAAGTGAACATTAGAGAGTTTTATCAAAAGACCTAGATGTTGCTTGTTATTTTTTTGATTTTATTTTTTGTTTTAGTAACTGATATTTAATTACACATAGTAATTCTCAGAAATTTCTGAGATATTTGTTTGAAGATACAGGGTTTAGACTGCATGAATTTTCACTTTTATATTTTTAAATATGTAATATGGACCCTTTGAAAATCCTATCTAAACATAAGGAGAGAGGTCTCTTGAAAATATTGAGCAGTGCTGGATTGACTGAATTAAAGAATTAATTGAATATAGACATGTTTACATTTTATCTGGTAAACCTAGGCTGGGAATGGAATGTGATTGATTTCACAGACATAGAAATAATTAACTATTCCAGGAAAAATTAGTCCATTAATGATGGAAAGATTTTTTTTAAAGCCATTTTATGAGACAAATGTAGTAGAATCATGAGGTACTGATGGCCTGGACCACAGTAGGAAGAAAGGAACAAATGAAGTACATTTCATGCCAGAAAAGACACTAGTAAGTGCCTTAGAAACACGTTGTATATGAATTAATGTGGACAAAAAATCAATAACAGTATAATTTTGTTATTGTTCTGCTGATATACCACCTATTGTCAAAATCCATTTCTCACTTTCTTATTTTTCCTTCACTGGAATAGTTGGCCTTTTTGGTTCAAAATTTCATTTATGATTCTAACATGTAAACAAAGCTTATATCATTTGTAGTAAACTTAAATTTCTTGTCTGTAGTATTCTCTACTCGTATTTTATTATTTGTCATAATAAATTGCTTTTTACATCAGAGATGCAGATGATGATAAATAAATAGGTAAAACTTGAAACAAAACAAACATGACACCAGGGAAGAGAGAGAAAAAAAATCACAAGGACTTGTCATTCAAACATTGAAAGCAGTTATTTAAACATATCGACTGAGCATTAGTAAATATGTTTCATTAATTTACAATATGAGGATAGAAGACATGTGAGCATCCTAAGTTTTTAAATGAGTGCTAATTACTTAACTAATTGGTGCTTCCTATTTGTAGAGTTGACTTAATTTGAAATAATGAGATCGTCATGTCCATTTCACACTTTGAGCCTTCCTAGAATAAGCAATGAGACAGCAAATAGAATTGAAAAAATGATGGCATCTCTGATTTTTTTCAGAAAGTAAATATACAACCAGACCATGTAAACCCATTGTCACTTCATATAGTAGCAATCTAGACTAAAATGAAGATGAAACTGCTTTCCTGGCTGGAATGAAGATATCAACTGCATTAAATTAGATTTTTTGGTACTTAAGTGAAAGACAATTTTTCCAGTATCTGAATTACCTGCCTTAAATCACTCCATAAATTGGACTAAACAGTATTGAGTTTTGGGGTTGTTTTTCTATTCCCTTTGCTTGACACAAAGTTACAGTACTCCATTTCTTCTTTAACTATGAGAGATGCTTTAATAACAGAGACTACATAAGTAATATAGAAATGAAATGTTTCAAATTGCATTTGTGTCCCCAATGTCTACTTCAGTCTTGTCCCAAGAAAAGCACATATTCTGAAGTAGTTTTAAAGGGCTCTCTTTCTGAATAGATAGTAATTTTTCATGAGATTCACATTTTCTCTCTTGAAAATAAGAGAAAAACAATTCTTTTGTTCGCTTCTCAGTATAATTGTCTGGAGAATATTGGTGTTTATACCAATCACCTTTGTTTTCAGCATTAGAATATATACTTTAATCATAGGTGTTCATCCGTGTGTGTGTGTGTGTGTGTGTGTGTGTGTGTGTGTGATTGTGTTCATTGTAACCATGAATCTTAACCTGACCATGGGATTAGTTCTGTAAATACAAGTTTATCAATCTTGCAGAACCTAAGGAAGAACAGTTGTGACTTATCATAATTCTATACTGCCTCAGCATCCATTTTGAAATAATTCAACTTTCACAAATCTTAAACAGGTTTTAGTAACACATGGCAGACTTTACAGTACTGCTTTTCCTCCCAGTTCCTCAAATTGGTAGATCCAGATATCTGCCTTACACAACTGAGTACTGGTGACCACTTTCCGATGGGGCAGCTTGAAACCATCTGCTTGACTGGGCCTATTTATTCACACACCTTTCATTAACTGTACAGATACTCCACAGTGATCACTGCTCAATCACAGAGTCGTATCCTGGAACTTGTCCCTACTTGCTTTAAGCCACCAATTAAAACTCTCCATGGGAAACCTGGATAATTCCCTGGACTCCATTAAAGCAGCTTATTCATTTACTTGTCTTTTTCTTCCTCTTCGAGCTCCAAGACCTACATTATGTGGCCTTTATGTATGCTGTGTAAATCCCTGGGTCTATCAGTTATAAAATTTTATTTTCATCTCCCATCTCTTCTGTTTGTTCAAGAGCTATTGTCCATCTTAAAAATCCTAAAACAGCAACATATATGAATGTGTTCACTATATGCAGATGAACAGGCTTTCAAAAATGAGAATGTGGCAAGAAATAGTACTTAGAGTAGAAATTCAACATTTATATTATCCTTTAAAGAGTATTGCAAAAACTTAATTTTGAATGGCAGCAGTTAATTTTAAAATCTTATTTTATTATTTAATTAAAAGTTTAGAAAAATGATTCCACTGGAAATTGAATGAGAGCTTACATTAAGCCACTTTTATTTCATTTCAACTGAAATAATGTAAATATATACAATATTTTCTGGACCTACTAGTCTTGGAATGTACAAATAATAGTTTCTTAATTGATACTTATGGAATTGAATTTATCCTGTTTTGTTTTGGCATGAATGCTGCTGTTAACTTTATATCTATAAAATATACCTTTGATTATTTAAAATAAATATTTGTTTTTACTTAATTTAAACTAGCTTTAAGTTTTTAAGGATTTAGCTGCTTAATTTCAAATTAGATATCTTCTTTTTTGTATCAGATATTTCCGAAGAAAAACCAAGATATCTGAACATCCAATTGTACCTTTATTGGATTTAAGTGGTACTTAAATCAATAACATTCAAGTTTAAAAGAGGCTACTTGATTTTCAAGATATTTAATTAAAATTACATTCCATTAGCTGGAATAATCTGAATTTGCCTGGATCTGTTGAATCATTTTGATCATTTTACCAGTTCATTCCCCACTGAAGATTGTTGATTTGGTTGTTCCTCATAGATGCCCCCTCCTTATAGAATTTTAATTTCCCATGAGACAACTGATTAAACAGAGTACTAATATTTTAAACCACATTTTACTCTTACTTTTATCACAGAAAAATAGGTATATCTAATGAGACTCACTATCAATGATTACTGTAATTAAAATGAAAATCTCTTAAAAATTATCCTGTTTGAATATTTGCAGAAATTGATGTTATAATTTCGACAATGTACATGAGCCACCATCGCTTTGTATTTACTGCCATTTACTAAATTCATGAAATATAAGATTACAAAAGATGTAGAAGTATAATGCCAAACATGTATATTTGGATAGCTTTATTGGGACATATTAATGAGAGCTACTGAGAATATATTCAAAGATAATAATAATATATCTTTGAAAAATATCTAAAGGCATAAATCATACTGACCATGGGAAGATCATTTTACTTGATCCATATTCTCTAAAGAGATTTATTTAGCACTATTTCTTTTTAAATACTATGCATTTTTTAAGTAATATGATTTTAAATACTTCTTTTTTTGTAAAAATATAATTTCTAACAATATCAAATACTTAATATTGTAATTATAAAACCCAAAAATACATTCCTAGTCTCTTCAATGGGTTTAAGTAAACATGCATGTGTATGTTACCCATAAATTTATAATCTCTCATTGTCTATGATTGTCAATTGCCACTCCCCAGGATCATATCTCTAGCCCTATGATTTATTTTAATACATATTCTCCCTTGATTGTTTTCTAATAATGGTAATGACAACAATAACTGCTACATCTATGGAAAAAAATGCCTCTGTGCTATGCGCTGATTAAGAAATTTAATCCAATCTGCTAGCCTATGTCTTTTGACTGGTGAGCATGTGTTTTATTTCCTCATCTCCTTCTTCCTGATGTTTCAAATGCAAATGTGATGAAAGAGACTGGACTAGGCATCTTGTGCCAAAGGATAGAAAGTATATTGCTGGAAAAACAAAATGAAAGACGAGGTGTCTAATACATTACAACACCATATCAACCCCAGGTGGCAAACTATTATGAAAAAGAAACCGATTTCTCAGGAGGGTGAGACAGAATGATCCCAAGTTTGAGGCCAGTCTCAGCAATTTAGCAAGACCCCTTAGCAATTGAATGAGACCCTGTCTCATGAAGAAAAAATTAACTAAAAAATTTAAAAAGGACTGGGGTTATGGTTCAATGGTAATATGCCCCTGGGTTCAAACCCCAGTACCAAAAAAGAAAGGCAGGAATAAAGGGAGGAAGGAAGAGTTTAATTCTATCTTGTTTACATATGTTGACTTTTATTGTAGCAATAAATTTATATTTTAACTAATCCAGTCACCAATAAATCATAATCAATTCTTGTTAAAAAAGATATTTAAATATTATTTTTAAATTAATTTTCAATAAGTTTTTATGAGCTGTCTTTTTTTTCATGTAAAATGATACATGTAGAATAAAGGCCAAAAAATAGAATAGCAATAATAAACAAATAAAATCACACCATCCCAAAACAGAGGTGAACCTGTTTTTTTGTAAGCATGCAATTTGTATGGTTGCCTTCTTAATACTTTGTAGGCCATCTCTTTATCTCTAGACTCTCTGTATTTTTAGACACGTTTTTCTCATTCTTTGTCAATCAAATAGAAATTTTGTAAGTTGTTATTTTGAATATTTAAACACGTGTGAGCACACGTGCATACGTACACACACACACAAAAAAAAAACACACCATTTGTATTATTTCTGTTCTCCAATTTCTGTGTTTTCATACTAAACGTTTTCCCTGTGTCATGATTACATGTTTGAGTACTTAAAAAATGTATTGAGAGACACTTTTAGGTTTAGGGTTAGGGTTAGGGTTCTAAGATTATCTCACATTTTATGATTATTCAATAATTTATACTTGAATGTATATTTATTGATATTTGTGTGTCAAACACTGATAAAGAATCAAAGGGTAAAGTAGTGATAATAATGGATGTGATCCCTCCAAATAAGAGGTGAATAAGTTAAAAGGGAAAATAGATATTGAATACTTAAAATGGTAGTAAGTGATCAGCGGCAGAAACTATATCAACTTTAGCAAGGTACAACTCCAAATATTGGATAGTGTTTTTAATTTATTCTTAGAATGTTCTTGTTAGCAAATATCCAGTTTATTTATAATTGCTGGTGTATTTATGTTCGTAAATTCAGTTTTCCTAATGAGTAAACAATATGTTAATAATTTATTCAGACAACAAATTTTACACCTGCTCCCTCTTCTTCCCCCCTCTAACTCAAGTATATATCTGAAAAGAAGAAAGAGAAATAAGTACCCAGCCTTGACTGAACTACTTAGGGAGCCTGGAACAAGACTATATTTAAATCAGTTCCCTAATATTTCACTCCAGAATTAAATTAACTGTTAGTTCCCTAAGGCTACCATATTATCACAAGCTGAAAGACTTTGAACAATAACAGTTTATTCTCTCAGAACACTTGATGCTAACAGTTTTAAATCAAAGTGTTAAAATAGTACATATTTTCTTTGACTGCTCTAGGAAGAAACTTTTTTTTTTTTTTTTGCCTCTTCCTAGGTTCTGGTGATTGTCAGCAATCCTTGACTTTTTTGGGAGGGTGGGGGGGACGGGTATTGTAGCTGGTTTCTGCCTTAATTCTTCATATGGCTATTCTATCTATATGTCTATGATACTCCAAACACCTTTTCCTTATAAAGATAGCTGACGTGGGATATGGAGCCAATCCTTATCCAGTATGACCTCATCTTAACTTGTTTAAATCTACAAATACCTTATTTTCAAATAAGGTCCTATTCACTAGTTCCAGTGGTCATGAATTTGTGGGAACAGTATTCAGCTCAATATGTTAACCCACTACACAGTGAAACCAGGAAACTTTAATTTCTAATTGTATGAGAATATAAGCACTGCATAAAAACAAGATATGCCTGATTAACATTGCCTGTCCAATTGCTTCTCAGCCCCACCACTTAGAAATCATTTTTCTTTTACTTAGGAAGGCATAAAGAAGAAGAAAGAATTGGAAGATGTCTTCTCATTGCTGTTATTACTGCAAATAATGGCTGAAGGTAGAAAACCGTGAAGGAGGAAAGAATGTTTTTCTCTAAGACACACAATAGAAAAATTGAAAAACAATGTAAATGCATAAAGTATTAAGAACAAGTTGTACTTTACTATTCGATAATGGAACATAACTGACTTCATTGAAAGAGAATGACAAAAATCTTAATAGAGCGATCATTATTTATGAGTTCTATATTTGTGAACTTGCTTAATTTCTAAATTGTATTTGTGATCCCCAAATGAGTAACATAGTGCTTTTGAGTTTATTTTTGGACATTCTCAGAGCTACCAAGAAAATGGAGGTCCCCAAAGCACAGATACTGAGCTGCAGCAGAATAAGGCAAGTTCTGTCTTCCTGTTTCATCTCATACTGTAAGCAAGTATCACTTCTACAAACTATTTAGTACCAATTGTTTTCTATTTCTATGCTTTTGGTTGGTGGTTTTGCTGTTTAACAGGGCCTACACACATAATGCTGAAGTGCTTACTAATGTTTCTGAGCTCAAGAAGTTTGTCATGTGTATTGGAGAAAATATGTGTGTTAACTAAACTTAGTTCAAGCAAGAGATATATAGTGCTGTTGGCCATGAATTCAATGACAATGAATCAACTATATATTTAAACACAAGCATGTATAGGATCATTATTACCAAAGGTCCAGTGTTTACTCTGATAAGTGGATGTTAATCCATAATGGGGGGGGGAGGCATGGGATGAGTGGAGAAAGTTGGAATGGGGCAAAGGGGAAGGGGAATGGGGGAGGGTGCATGGGGGTAGAGAAAATGAGATAGGCATCCTTAACCTAGGAACATGTATGATTGCACTAATGGTGTGACCCTACTTCAGGTACAATCAGAGAAGTTAAAAATTGTGCTCCATTTGTGTATAATGAATCAAATAGATTTCTGCTGTCATATATGACTTATTAGAACACATAAATAAATGAAATATATTAATAAATGAATGAATAAATAAAAAGATCATTATTAATTGATGAAAACATTCTGAACAAAGGCTCCCAAGAATTAACCCAGTATTTTTGTAGCAGCAATGATTTAGGTGTTCATTTATTATTGTTTACAGTAACTTGATAGAACATAAGTACCGTGAAAAATCAGAATTGACTATGCAAAGCAGCAAAGAGAGGAGGCACAGATCAAAATGATAGAAAGGAAACAACTAAACATGTTCTATAACAAAATATTTGGATATATAGCAAATGTGTGCAGTGATTGTTTTCAGGTGATGATATTTGTTCTTTTTTTTTTTCTTCTTTGCTTTGGCTTGTCTGTTTTTTCAATTTTTATTCCATGCCTTTTGCTTTATTTACCTAAAATGTTAAAAAAATAGTAACACATGATTCCTAATAAAATCGATCAAAGCAAAATATTTAATGTTATATACCTTAACAGTATCTGGCATACAATAATTATTTTTTCAAGGGTAACTTTCATTCTCATTTCCCTCACAGTGAATTCAATAGAATCAATAAGCACATGAGGAACTTTAGGGAACTACTGACAGTGGAAGAGCTTTCAGGCTCAGCTCATGCCTTGATTACATTCTTTTGTGAGACATAGAGTCAAAAACCTCAACTAAGTCATGCAGAGTCCTAATCCATGGAAAATGTAGCAAAACAAATGTTTGTTTAAGCATTAAGGTTTACAATAATTTGTTATGGAGCAGTTGCTGAAAATGCAGAAAATGTAAGTAGGGATTAAGTGTGTTGGACTTAACAATTGTAATGTGATGGCATATTAATATGTCTATTTTACTACTAAGGACTTAAAGCAAAGTCTAAATAAAGATGTATTGAGGTAAAAATGGACAATTAGGAAGGAGATACAAAAAAATAGGAAAATACTCTTTAAAGAGAGCGTATAGCAAATATCTGCAGAATGACCAGTTTTTGAGTTACAGTGATCACAAGGGGGCCTGATAACTTGGGGGAAAAGCAATTAAAAACAGTAAATTATAAGCAATTTAAAAATGTATGGAGGATTTGTAAATAAGTTTTTGCATTAGTTCATAATGAAAAAATGTATCATAATTTCCTCACATCTATTCCCAAGAACACAGATCTATTTCAAAATATTTTGGCAAATAACTTGTGCATAAATACTAATTTTTTGATAGTAAAAATGAGATAATAAGGAAAGCAATGAAAAAGCAAAAGTAATAATAGAGAAAGCTACTATATATGACTAAATATATTCACTATATGTATATGTCAGTTAATTGAAAATAAATTTTCAGTACCTCAAGTCTAAAAATGATGTATAATAGTTCAGTTTTTTTCATAGCATAAAATTATATTTTTGGATAAAATTATCAATACTAATATCTGAAATTTAAAGCACAAATATTTATTAAATTTGAAAGAAAATGTACTACCATAAGAAAAAAATTAAATTTAAACTTTTTAAGATGGGGATAAATAAAAATTTTCATAATTATGTATATATATGCACACACACACTGTGTGTGCAGTAGGTCAGAGAAAGCTACAATGCTACACAAAGTGCAATATTCTTATTCAACATATATTATCTTCTGTTTTCTTCATTATTCTTTACATACGTATTTTTCAATTTGAAAAATAGTGATCCACATTTGAAAAATGAATATTTTTTTTTTTTTTAAAGAGAGAGTGAGAGAGGAGAGAGAGAGAGAACTTCCTCAACATTCATTTTTTAGTTCTCGGCGGACACAACATCTTTGTTGGTATGTGGTGCTGAGGATCGAACCCGGGCCGCACGCATGCCAGGCGAGCGCGCTACCGCTGAGCCACATCTCCAGCCCAGAATAATTTTGAAAGAATTGATAACATCATCATTTTAAAAAATGGCTAATCCATGAAAAAAGTTTTAAAATATTATGTTTCACAACATCAAACCTTTCGTTTTATCTGGGTTAAGAGATCAACTGTTTAAATCATTTGTCCCCACCTAAAGTTAGTTTGAGAGCTTCTGTAAAACTTATTAGCCTCTTTAGAGGAGCACAAAATATTCTCTAAATCTTTCCCATTATTCTATTGTTCATTAGGCTACAAATACATTAGGTCACCAATGCTTATTAAATTAACTTCTTCATTCAAGATTTGTCACTTATTAGTTAGCCTAGTGTCTTTCATCCATGAGCTTACTTTCTATTGAAACTTGCACACCCTACCTTCACTGACCACTCCATATGATATCTCCTATCACTCTAAAAGCCTTTATCCCTAAAATGCTAAGTTTCTCCATGGACAAGTGTAACTGAGTCTTACATAAGTACCTTACATTTAATACCATCCAAACTGAATATTCTACCTTTTCAGCATAAATATCTTCTTTCTCACATAGTTTTAATTGAGTCAAAGGTATATCTTCAATTCAGGTTTAAAATGTCAGTTCTTCATGAGCCTGCCTATCAATGTCTTAGTGATACCCTAGACTAAATTGTTAATATTTGTGATATTAAAATAATTGACACTTAATTAACAATTACTGCATGGTAAAAATATCCTTAGTAATATAAAACATGCATGTGTATGTACATAGGCATATATGTATATATAGATTTTTTTTAATTCTCAAAAAAACTTAAAAAGCAAAATCTTGGGCTGGGGATGTGGCTCAAGCGGTCGCGTGCTCTCCTGGCATGAGTGGGGTGCTGGGTTCGATCCTCAGTACCACATAAAAAATAAAAATAAAGATGTTGTGTCCACTGAAAACTAAAAAATAAATATTAAAAAAAAATTCTCCCTTAAAAAAAAGCAAAATCTATTAGTTTCCTCATTATAGATAGCTAAAGACACTAAAACATGAAGCCTATATAACCTACTCAAGATACCTATGTAGTTAGCAGGAAAAAAAAAAAGAGAGAAAAAACATGATTCAAACTATGATAGAATTTATCTTCACAGCTTGGAAAGGAACAACTCCATATTCAGGTATTTTAATTCTTACTGCTTTTTATTCATGATCATTTATCATGAACTTCTATCAGATTAATCACTTGTCACTCTCTGTATTAAGTACAATTTTTCCTTTATTTACTTACTTATTAATTTTACTTATTCAGATTGTCCTCTACTATCTCCGCATATTAAAGTTCTTAAATGTTGTCTTCATCCATAGATTTTATTTGTCACAACTCTAGCCCTGTTATGGTATGGATGTGAGGTGACCCCCAAAAGGTCATGTGTGAGACAATGTAGGAAGGTTCAGAGGAGAAATGATTGGGCTGTGAATCTTAACCCAATCAGTGAATTATTCCCCTGATAGGAATTAACTGAGTGGTAACTGAAGTACTAGGGTATGGCTGAAAAAGGTGGGAATTGGGGACATGGCTTTGGGATATAAATTTGTATTTGGATACTGAAGTCTCTCTCTCTCTCTCTCTCTCTCTCTCTCTCTCTCTCTCTCTCTCTCTCTCTCTGCTTTCTGATCTCCTTGTGAGCTACTTCCCTCTGCCACACTCTTCCACCATAATGTTCAGCCTCACCTTGATCCTCAAGGAATGGGACTGGCCTTCTATGGACTAAGATCTCTGAAACCATGAGCCTTCAAATAGTCTTTTCCCCCTTTAAAATTTTTCTGGTCAGATCTTTTAGTCACAGTAGGGATAAAGGTGACTAAAACAAGCCATTTTCTCTGAAGTTACAACTTTTATCCTATCATAAAACCTGTTGTAATATGTTAATTTGTGTTACGATAACTGAAATGCTTAAGGTAGTATGTAACAAATATTCTAAGTACCAGGCTCAACATTCTGGGTGAATTGTTTAAAACCTTAGCATATACATTAGAAAATGTAAGTATTATCATATTCCACATGACAGAACTACATGATAAAGGTAATTTTTTTTTCAAATTCACATACGTGTGGAATAGCAATTTGAACAGAAAACTTTAACATAATCATCTATAATAATATGAAATTTCATTTAAGGAAGACAAGTAAAGTCTCGTAAGCGAATATAATTAAATAAAGTGTAAATAGGGCCAACATGCAATATATTATTCAAGTTAAGACACTTTTGAGAGTACACATGATACAATAATTATTCCAGGTCAACATGTTTACATCAGCTCCTGGATTTGGAATCATCCTATGTGAATGTAAACCTAAAGCAGATAATTGTTAAGATTTGGGATTTAATCTTGCTGCATTCCAATCATTCTCAATTCAGTTTCCAAATAAATACAGAAAATATTCCAAATATATCCATTTTCATCACACCCCCATCTATGGGCAATATATTATTAGCCCATTCATACTTTTGAATTTCGATGCCACTGAGTCACCTTATATAAACAGACATCATTTAGGAAATCTATGGAAAAATCTTCACTCAATATTATTATAAATTTGATTTTACCTTATCAATCTGACCTATCCACATTTCTAGAATTAAGCTTCTCCTTTTGTCCCTATTACTGGCCCAGTTTTGTATTAGTCCTTGCTGCTTAGAAACATAATCTGAAACCCTTGCCAGGGCCAGAAAATAGAACCCTACTGTCATTTTAATTTTTGTCTTTCAAGACCAGACTTTCTCATCATATCTAAACTCACAGCTTGGATCTTGTTGATGATAATAAGCCAATTATCAAACCATCTTATTGATGTTTATGCATTCAACAAACTAATTTAGTGCTATACTCAAGCTGGAAGAACTGGTGATAAAAGACAAATAAGACATAAAACCTACCATCAAGGAAATTTTGCAATCAGGTTATGGAAATAAATCATTAATAGTTAACATATGTGATATGCAAGGCTGTTTTTTGAGAGAAGAGATTTCCAGCTGGATCCATTTTGTTTGTGTCCATGTTGTTCAGCTGGACATGTCATAGTGTCATGTGCCTACTCATTGCTAAAATAGCAATTTAATTATACTAGTTTTTTGACACAGAGCTTAGCAGTTATAAGTCTATGCTTGATGAGAAATGGTTGAATTCCAATGAGATGAAAGTTAAATAACAAAATTGCTTCCCTTCTATCTTGCTTTTAGCCATAGAAAAATAAAATATATGTGCTGAAAATATGAAAATAGTCATCACAATTAAAACACAAATATGTTAATGAGACAAAGAATAAAGAATGAACATCCTTGCTCCCTGATTTATAACTTCTCTGTCATCTTCATGAATTTCAGGTGTCCTTAATCATATAGAGAAAATGTTTTTTAGAAATTATTAAATTTCTTATAATCAATGTTCATTAAATTAAGTCATATTATGTGATGACACACTTCATTTTAAACATCCATGCAATGTAATTTATTGTGTGTTTAAACACTGACATGTAAGTGTATGATACTGGTTAAGTTTTAAAAAGATATTCATTAAAACTGAGGACTAAGTCTAATAATTCCAAAGCAGAAATTTCTTGGTAAAGTAAAGACTATTACAAAATTGCTTATTAATTTTTTGTAAATGCACAGGCACATAGATATTTCTTATATAATTCATTTGGGAGAAAATCAATACTCAGATTTATGTATTTCTTATTTTTGTACTCAAAATCTGCATGCTAGGAAATTTATTTTACATATTCAATACTAAGTACTGAGATGAATACAAATAAAGTATTGATCTTGAATTTTATTTCCAGGTCTTTCTATATAGTAAAAAACTTCAAGACATGTTCACTAAGCAACTTGTATAAAATATGACAAAATCTGCCTGAAGGTATGAAGGGATTATCTTGTAGGGATTTAAAAAATGGATCAAAGGAACACTGGTCACAAAATCCCTGAGGAAAAGTCAAGATTTTAGAAATTAAAAATGTGGAATTTATAATGAGTAGAGACTGATTCACACAATTGTAGAAGGTGAGTGTATTTTGGGTAGAACCAGTAAATGTGTCAGAGTGAAAAAGGGAAATACAGTAATGAAGATTTGGGGATGATTCAATAGACTATCAGATATATTAAATCAATAATCATCAAACTTACCTTTTTTATCTCCTGTTATACTATTGACAATTTTTGCTTTTATATTCTATTTTTAAAATATAGCTACACCCAATTATGACATATAATCATATCAAGAAATTTGAGGCAAGCTGTTTTTTACACAGGTACATTATGTTCTTTGATATAGGACTCTAAGTGTAGGTAGGTACAGTTATACTATAATGTTTTGGATTAGCAATTTATTATTTCAAATATGTATATTATTCTTTAAACGAAATACCGTCCAATAAACCAAAAGAGTGCTTTTATTTGGGTATGTCACTAAATCTTAACTATGCTTTTAAGGAATGGAAGAATTAACTGATAGCCAATGGGAAAACTTAAAAAAATGTGCAAATTTTATCCCCATTAAGTGAAGATTTGACAAAATAAAAGTTGCACATTTCATCAAGGCAAATATTTTTACTTTATAATGTGTAGTATGGGAAAATATGTCTTGAATATTTAAGTGATTTGAAATTTGTATTGCCTAGTGTTGAAACATAGAAAATCTAAAAAAAAGTTCAAAAAATTATTCAAATCAACTCTGCTTATTATTTTCAAAGGATAAAATTTGTGATTTGTCATCATCTATGTGTATTTTAATTTAGGAATTTTAATTTTGACAATCGTATGTTCACTTTGAAATCTCTAGATATTTTTCTTATTTAAGGTTCCATAATAAAAAATTGTTTAGACAATTTCCAGTAGTTCCTCTCTATACATTTAATTTTATCTTCTTGACAAAATAATCAAAATAAATTTATCTCTTTCAAATCTATTACTTAAATTGTATTATGCATTGCAAATCTTTACAGTGCATCCAGCCAAATGACAATTTCAAAAATATGAACATTTTGTTGGACAAAAAGAATGCAAATAATATGCAAATAATATTTGAATAAAAGTATGATTATGACAAGTGAATAGACATTTAAATGTAAATAGTTGCTCATCTAGCTTCTATGTTGGCACTACAGATGCGTAATTTATATTTGTCTGTAAAGTTCAATGTGCAGTAATTGTAATAAATTACTACTCCATACTTTTCAATTTCCAAATTTATGGTGATGAATAAAACAGCATGTAATTCATGCATTTTTTGGTTTATTTCTCCATGTAATTTGATTTTTCAAATTCATTAGGTTTTAAAATAATCAGAACAAATTATCAAATCATAGAAAAAAATCTGAAGAAAAATATTTCTTTTAATTTCATCCACAAATGTTTATTGTTAATGATATTCACTCTACATATTATGTAAGAAGGACTGTAAAATAATTATTTTAATACACCCAGGTTATTCTTAATTTTAAAAATTTGGATTTCTAAATCATATGAATATTGGGGTTTTTCCTATACTCCCTTCTCATATTAATATTTACCACCTTTAGAGTAAGGATTAATTATTATACATTATACATTTTTGGATATATAAATGCATGTATTGTTTAAAATGGTGTTCCAGAGCAAAGGAAACCCAGATATTTTACCTTATACATATAATCTTTCTTTGGTATGACGCTAGTGAATAAGCAGAGTATTGGCTCACATAGAATAGACCACTTATTTTTAGGTAGGTCATGAAAATGATTGTGAGAGAAACCTCTTCCATTTCCAGTTTTCACTGCAGAACTCATGTATTTTGGGTGGAAGGGGAAATAACATTCTGCATTAGTCAGTTTATAATCTTTATTAACAAAAAGAATTGCAACTTACAGTCATCTAGGTAATATTAAATATTTTATATAATTTATGATATACTTTAAGGGCAACAACTTCTGAAAGATGGAGTAACTAATAAGATCAAATAATCCCATAAGCAAGAGATATGAATATTTCTTTAACATAAAAATTATTTTTGGTTACAATCAATATTATGGATTAGATCAGATGTTAAATAAACTTTTCAGCTATTTTTTTAAGGTTAAGTTAACTAAAATATGTAGAACATTAATTTCAAACTAATAGTGGGGGGTTTTCCCCCATAATGAAAAATATTTAGTGAAAAAAAAAAAAAAAAAAAAAACAACTACCATTGTACTTGCTGATTCCCTGAGGATATAATGCCACATAGGATTGGTTCATGTCATGGCAAATTGTACCTCTACTAATAATGTTAACCAAATCAGGCTTGGTAATAGGACATTAATCTTGGGCTGGAACTGTGGCTCAAGCAGTAGCACGCTCGCCTGGCATGCGTAGGGCATTGGGTTCAATCCTAACACTACATAAAAATAAAATAAAGATGTTGTGTCCACCAAAAACTAAAAATAAACAAATTTTCTCTTGCTCTCTCTCTCTCTTTTAAAAAAATAGGACATTAATCTTGCTGAGCCTGTGTATGACTTTTGCCTTATCATCACTGTAACTTAATTCATGAATTCTTTATATGAGAATGAGGGCAACAGTGTAAAAGACTAGTTGACACCATTGGCTCCTTTATAGCTGAGCCAATAATGAGCACAGGACACAGATATCACATTTCTGGCACATTTAAGCAGACCATTTTCTTAAATGTTTCTCAAAGCTTATCACTGAAACTCCAGTATGGGCATTATTAACTCATTCAAATGTAGTTGAACAATTAACCCCAATTAGTCGATATCTTCACCTCTTCCTTTTTTCTTAATAAAAATGGCAGTGAAATATATCAATAACATCTTCAGCTCAAGAAGACTTCTCTTCTACCTTCATACTATAGTTTTAATATGACAGCATTTCATTCTTTGCTAGTGCTAGAAAATTATGTTGACTTAGCTTTTTAAATTATTATTCTAATTTGTTTTATATGACAGCAAAATGAATAACAACTCACATTATACACATAGAGCACAATTTTCCATATCTCTGGTTGTACACAAACTAGAGTCACACCATTCATGTCTTCATACATGTACATAGGGTTCTTGGGTAGGCAGAATTAATATTGTCAAAATGACCATACTACCAAAAGCACTATGAAGATTTATTTCAATTCCAATTAAAATCCCAATGACATTCCTCATAGAAATAAACAAACAAGTCTTGAAATTCGTCTGGAAAAATAATAGACTCAGAATAGCTAAAATAATCCTTAGCAAGAAGAGTGAAGCAGGTGGCATTACTATACCAGACCTTAAACTATGTTACAGAGCAATAGTAACAAAAACAGCATGGTATTGGCACCAAAATAGACTTTTAGACCAATGATACAGAATAGAAGACACAGAGACTAACCCACATAACTAAAGTTATCTTATCTTAGACAAAGGTGCCAAAAACATACATTGGAAAAAAAGATAGCCTCTTCAACAAATGGTGCTGGAAAAACTGGAAATACATATGCAACAAAATGTTGATCTAGCTATAAAATAATCTTAGTTTTTTTTTTTTCCTGAGCCAGCTATTCATGTGTAATATCCATGAAACTATAAGTGTAGATAGAGAAAAGAATGGTAGGCCAATTATGTCAGGCTCATGCAGATTACTTGTGCCTTCAAGAGCTATTTGAATCTGGTCCAAACTATAACATTCAATAGTGAATATTTATCTGTAGTTTTGTCTTCAAAGATGAGATAAAAACCAAGTCATGATGGATACTCAGTATTATGATCACCTGGAATCCTGATTGAAGCATTCAGATTTCTTCATTGTCCAGAAATGATAAATGAAATTTCTGTTTCTCCCCAGAGACCATACATTTGCTGCCAAACTGTAGCAGAATATGCTTTAGATTCCACTTGGTAATTTCTCACATAATTAAACAGAATTTCACTCCATTATATAATCATCAGTCATCATCACTAATAGTGTTAGGATTACTACATATAATTGGGAAGGTCAGAACTCCTCAACTTCAGTGGCACCATTGACACTTTCAACTCTGGTGTCCCAGGAGTTTCATAAAGAATGAAACTATGTGGCTTGGACATTGTATCTAATGTATCAAATAGTTATTAACAACAAGGAAGAATATATTTGGTAAATATCAATCTTAGACCTAAAATTTCTATGTATCATCATTCTGATCATCTCTCTGATGTCATTGGTATAGTGTCTACTTTGTAACTGACAATAATTTCAAATGGTACATCATTAACCATCAACAATCTGATACCAAGAATTGCCAAACCCATCCTATTCACATATGTATGGTCTCACCATACTCAAGGTGAAGGAAGTATTTTCTGGGTTTTCTTAGATTAGGAACTAGTTTAGAATCTTACACATGGCAATTATATTGCCAAGTTCTACACTTTCTCTATTAAGAAATTTCTAGATTTTCCCATTATGTGAATGAGAATAGTCTTGTAATCAAAACTAAAATAACCATAAAAGCAAATGACTACGTAAGGGCAAGCTAGCACAATAAATTCAGAATCTTTATTTAGTTCAGCTTTCCCTAAAATCATGGTCTTCATTTTTTTCTTCTTTTTTAGTATGCATAAAATATATGTACTCATGTATTTTCTAGTTTTCTAAGATATGTATTAAACAAATCCTGTATTTTTTGATTGAAAGCTTTTTTTATTTCCTTCTGTGTTTGAATATGTACTGACATAAATTTGCTGAAATCTGATTTTTCCAGTAGGTCTGAAGAGTAAAAGAAAGATTGAATTATTTGCCAGAAACTGCTTTGGTCAAATAATCTTAGGTATTTCTTGGTAGGGAAGGTATATCACATAAGACATGTCTCAGTTGGAAACAGGGTGATTTGGAGTATGGCTATTTGGTATATTTTAAGACACTCAAATTCCTCAATATGTCCTTATACCTACACTCAGTACTTACATTCTTTTTTTATCAAAGCTCTGTCACATTTGATGTATTGTCAGACTGTTAATTCAACCTACATAAGTCGGAACCCTTAGGATGCAACATTTACTTGATTTTCATCTATCTCAGCCTAAAGGCAAAAAGAAATGTGAGATGCTGAAAATCCTTGGTTGTCTTTCTTGAGATTTTAGCTGAGAATTTAAGACCTTGAGCTTGTCATGTCTTTTCTTTAAGCTGCCCAGCAAAATTAAAAGCAAGCAGCCCACCCTAGAGCTTTGAATTCCTATGCTTTTCATTCTGTTCTCTTTGAGAGGTGACTCCATCTCTCATATTTTTGTCATCAATAGACATTTCATTCTTGGTGACCACAGGTAATAATTTAACTAGCTGTTTTGCCACTTTGTGCCACAGGCTGCCAGAAGCCCATGTCTTAACCCAACATGGATATTCTCTGCTTTTATCCACAAACAAACCAGATATCAAATCTAGGTTCCTATAATGGTCCCAAAATTTTCTTGCCTACATTAATCCAGTTATTAATTCTTATATCAATCAGTGATCTTAGTTGTAAACAATCAAAGCCTACTCTGTATGATTAAGCAAATAATTGTTCATTAACCAGTCACTAAATTCAAAACTTTGTTCCAGGCTGAGGATATAAAGTTTGTGTTGATTTAAAAAATAAGTACCTCTAAACTGAATTGGTTTCTTATTATCATTGTCTTATAATTTCTCATACTTCTCTGTCAGAAGTTAACCAATAACCATCTAAACTGTCAGAGAGGGGTCAGGGAGACAGAGAGAGAGAGAGGAGATACTTATAAGTGTGTGTGTAGGAATGATTCTGATAGAAACAGTTTACATGCTGGAGAATAAAAATGACAAAAAATAAAAATTCACTACACTGGGGATGGTTGTTTATTTTTCAAATTTAATTCTTAGAAAAAGACACATAGGAGTTTGTTATTTTGGGGATTGTCTTCTGAGAAGATTCACTTTAGATTGATGGAGTGGGGAGCAAACTTCTCTATGAGAGGGTAACTATTATGCTGGAATATATATGTGAAAGCTATAATTGCTATTGTCTTCATGTCTGAGTTTCAAGAAAAGAGAATGAGGAAGGTTTGGCATGATTTATTTCATGCATAAATCTTAATTTAATCCTTGTTTTCTGCTCTACTCAATAAAGCTCTCACTTAAGTAACAGGCATTTCTAAGTAGTAAATCTATCTACAGATCCACGTGCCTTGTTGGCTGTTTTCCTAAATGAGTCTCTCTGTGTATATAACTTTGATTGTATTCTTAGTATAATTATGGGGCTTTAGGAAGATCATGTGTCACACTGTCACTTGAGCCAAAGGGAATGAAGATGTAGTTGTGAACCTAAAATGTAGTTGCAAAGTATAACAGCTTTAGCAGCAAGACAATAAAAAAAAATCAATGACGATCAATGTTATTGAATTTCTTTATATACAAGTTCATATCAACATTTCCTATAGAAATAAGTCATAGTGATCAAGCAATATGGATAATTCTATGTCTAAAATGAATTTTATTTGTTTTGAGAAATATGGGTTTGCCATCATCTTGTGCTACTTGTCCCAAACTAAATTTAAATACACAGGACACTGGAATTAGTTTAGATTGCATTAATTTATGAAAAAAAAAACTTACTGTTTTCTTTCCTTATAATTTATAGAAAGTTTATTCAAAAATAAAAATAAAAACTGTTTAAAGTCCAAAGATTGATCATTTGATTATTATCCAAGTCATTTGTGTTTTCTCATCTATTCTCCAAATTAATCCAATGCCCTCAATTTTATGTGGTAAAATAAAGAAGAACAATTTCAAGGGACTCCTGTGCTTTATTTGCCTACAAAAGTGATTCTAGAAATATGCTTATATTTTCTCAGGCAAACCTAACTTTTCCATAAGCTTATACATTTGTTTGAAAATTTTCATTTTGCTTCGTCCTAAATGCAGCTTACCTACATTTAGCAAAAAGATTTATTTCGCTTCATTGAGTTCATTCAAAGTTGCCCAGATGTGCATAATCAATGACATTTGATATAACCAGACCCTCACTTCTCCTTGAATACTGTCATCTTTCTTTTACAAACAGATCTCTGTTTTCATTATAACCTCTTGCCATAAAGCCATGTTTTCCTCATTGAATATCATAAATATTAAAGTAGTTCAGTGATCTCCCTTCAATACTTTTCTCTTTCTAATTTGTTTACACCTCTAGCATGACTTACCATGACTTTTGAACTAATGACTTTTAACTACTTATAGTGATCCTCAGACTTTGTTTTTGAATCAGCTATTCTGTGCCCTACTGAATATATGTACTGAAATGTTCAAGAGCACTTCAACCATACGTGTTCACAACTGACCTCCAAACACCTACGTTACTATCTAATTGCACACAGGGACTTCTATGATAGTTCTCAAACAGTGTTGTCAAAATTATGCAGACCCTTTCTTCAGTCCCCTCTGAGGGTTGTATCAATTTACCTAGTCCATGTGGGTATATAAGAGTGGGGTGTCTCTGGGACATGGAATAATATGCCACTGATATGGACTGATTTTCACACAATATGCCAGTAATACCCAATATAATCCAGGGAAAGACTGACTACTCAGTGGTTAAACAGCATCCTCATTTCTCCATGCGCTCTGACCTCACTTTCTCTTGCCTTAATTGTTAGATAGTGGGTAAACATATGCCTTTAAGAACATACCAAGAATGAAGCGGCTAAGGGACAGTGGTTTCAATTCTGCACTATGGCAGAAAACAATAATATAATTTAAATAAGTAAGAAGAGACTGTGTAGAAAAGTGAATGAGTGGAAGTTTTGGAAGACTCATGGAGCTAAAGAGATAAAAATTGTACATCAATGTCCCAGAGAATGTGGTCTGATAAACCCTAAAACTCTGGATCAGAAATCCAAAATGCTCTATTATGAAGATAAATAAAAGATATCCTTCAAAGAAACTGAAAGTAAGATTCAAAGCATCACAAGCCTGCTTTAGAATATGGTTAATGTTAGAGGCTGATTTAAAAATTAGCCCAGATTTACCCCATTTTGTTCAAACACCTCACCCTGTGTGAAGTTGGCCCTCTTTCCACATGAGCCCACTCACATAGAAGTTAACACCTCCACCATCACCCACTTGCACCCTGACCACAATATCCTTGAACTATGGAACTAACGCAAGCTTGTTTTTCTGAAAATGTATTAAAAATGTAATTTCTGAGAAAATGTAGCTTGCTACTTTTCCACTTTATGAAATGTATCTTGTGATTATAATTGCCTCTGCTGCTTTCCCCCCTTCTTTGTGGTTTTAAGCCATGATAGCATATTTGTACATACCCCTAATCGGGTCAAGGGTTGCAGACAACTACTTGGTTTTCTGCGCTTTTGGCCATGGCCAGAAAATAAAGCTTTCTTCGTCACTTCCAAAAGACCTGGAAAATTATTTGGAAATTTGGGAATAGTGCTTTAACACTAAAATTACTTCCCAATTCCAGAAATAGATAAATAAATAAATAAATAAATAAATAAATGTGTGTATATTTATATATGTGTGTGTGTGTATATATATATATATATATATATATATATATATATATACATATATATCAAGATGAGTGCAACCTAAGCCACAAATTACCTTTAAATTTTTTCATGAATATTTGCCAGAACATAATCAATGTCTAACACAACACTGTATCATATTAAGAAAAAAAAGCATCAATAGTATTCTAAATGTTATTATTGTAAGAATTATGTTTATTACTTGACTATATAAAATGTGGTTTGAATTCAGCAAATGTTTAGAGACCACTACTTTAAAACCAGGAAGAAAATTTATATTCCCCCCCCAAAATACTATAATGAAATTAATAATAATAGTCTTTAATTAACCTGGGTTAAAAGATGAACTAGAACTAGAGAGAGAATTTGTGAAATTAGTTCTAACGTTTGTCTGTGTGGTTTTTTTTTTGTTTGTTTGTTTTGTTTTGTGTGTGTGTGTGTGAGAGAGAGATACTGAGTATTGAACCCAGGGCCTTGTGCATGCAAGGCAAGCACTGTATCAACTGAGCTATATCCCCAGCCCTCATTCTAACTTTTCAGTTACAGAGATTTAGAGGAAAAAAGATTGACAATAGGACAGAAGAAACATTGAGAAAAATAATTGATGGTAATTTTCTGAAACATGAAGTCTAATTTAGAAGCACTATAGCAGAAAAAACTACAAAAAATAACACAGCATTTCATAGCAAGATTGTTAATGTTCATCATAAGAGATCAAAATCTCGAAGGAGGGATAGGAAGGGCAGCAGAATAAAATAGACATTATTATTGCTGTATGTATATAGGTAACTGTATGACCAATGTGATTCTGCAACCTGTACAATCAGAAAAATGAGAAATTATACCCCATTTGATTCAAATATATGAATTGTCAAGATCATTGTACGGTCATGTGTAACTAATAAAAAAATAATAATCTTAAATAAATAAATAAATAGAACAGTTGTTAGGAATTTTTAAAAAAAGAGATCAAAATCTCAAAGTCAGAAAAAGAAAAATGATAGATTCTCCTTAAATAAATAGTAGGACTAAAATGTTATTTCTCAATAGTAACAATTAAAGTCAGTAATGATGGAATATTTTTAAAGTGTTCAAAAAATAAAAAGTACTTATCTAGGTTTTAGATACATGAATACACATGAAATAAATAAATTTTTATACCAAGATATACTGAAATATGATGTCTAACTTGAGGAAGCACTTAATTTTTTCAGGTAGAGAGAAAGTGATCACAGATGAAGGCTCAGGAAAAAAAAACTGAAGAGTAAAAATTGGTAAATTCTAAAATTAAATCTAAGTGAACATTGGATCCATAATATATAAAATTATGGAGGTGAGTTTTTAAAGAAAACAAATGAGCAAGCAATTGTGACTTAGTAAAGATAAAATTATACTAAGCAAACAATACTTAATAGGAAGTTGATTAAAATAAATTAATTCATGACAAATTAAACTTTAGGAAAAGTAAATTAAATATATATATATATATATATATATATATATATATATATAGAGAGAGAGAGAGAGAGAGAGAGAGTGTATTGCATAGCAATAGTTGAATATTTTAACACACTTTTCTTATAAATTGATAAACAAATATAAATCAAGAAATTTCATAATAATATAGTTTATTTAAAAATTAATATTAACATAACATCATAATCAAGACTTAAATGACATTATATCCAACAATCGCAGAATATACATTGTCACTAAGCACCCATAGAACTTTTATACAAACTGACCACACTTTGAACCATAAACAACAAAACAAAACAAAAAGAAAAAAAAAAGGATTGAAATTATAGAAAGAATACTTTCTGACCACAATGGAATTAATCTAAAAATCTATTTTAAAAGACATTTAGAAAATCTTCATCTTTAAAAAATAGCAAACACATTTATAAATTTCCCAATAGTGCTGAAGATATTTCAGCATATATTTGAAATTATTTTTAAATGGATGAAAAGAGAAATGCCTTACATTTGTAGGGTTCAGCTGAAGTCATATAGATACAGGATTTGCTAAACCGGCTCCAGTGTTGCTCGCTTGTAATCTCAGTAGCTCAGGAGGCTGAGGCAGGAGTTCATAGCCAGCCTCAGCAACTTAGTGAGACCCATTTCAAAATAAAATTTTAAAAGGGCTAGTGTTATGGCTCCATGGTTAGGGAAAAAAAAAGATTGTTGCACTCAAATATATTAGAAAAAAGAATTTGAAAGTCAAAGAGAAAATTACTTTAAAGATATTATTAAATTCATAGAAAGCAAATTCAGATTTAAAACAAAGATATTTGTACAAATATATGAAATGTAAGGGCAAATAAGACATTCAAAAATCTTAAAGCCAAATAAAATGGTTAAAATTCTTTCTTAAAATTTTACTGATGCATATTAATTATGTAGAACAGTGGGTTTCACCTTGGAATGTTAGTACACGCACATGTATACAATAATGAATAGCTGAAAAGTTCATCAAGAAAAATGTGTTTCAGACATGAATAACTTATAAAATATAATCACCCTTCAGAATCCAGGGTGGGTGAGTTATAGGAACCCCTCTAAGTTAGCAAGCTCCTTAGATGTTAAATTCTCTTCCATAAAATGATACAGTATGTGTGGATAACCAATGCCCAGACTCTCATATACTTTAAATCATCTTCATATTATTTATACTATCTAATACAATATAAATGGTACGTAAAAGGTTGTTATACTATATTTTTTATAGAATGACAAGGAAAGAAGACACAATTTAAAAATACTAGTTTTTTAATTTATAGTAGTTTTATCCTCAATTCAGAATCTGCTGATATAGAAGGCTGACTGTATATGAAAAAAGTGACATCACCAATAATCCTAATAATGGTAAAAGTGCATAAAATGATAATAAGAGTTAAAATTACTTTTAATTCTCATATTACTAGAAAAAATGAGCTCTAATTGAAGTTGACATAAGAAAATATCAGAATTATTCTATAAACAATACATCAATCCCTGGTCAAATAATTTCTTACAGCAAAAATGAAGGTCCTACAAGGTTTCATTGTGTGGGATTTTACTAAACATATATTTAAAGAAAGCATGTCAGTCTTGACATAAATTAAGATAATAGAAACATACAAATACTGGGTGAACTCGTTTATTGGTGCCATTATAATAATGTACTATAAATTTTACCTGTCAACTTGACAGATCCATAGAATGCCCAGATACTTGTTCAAATGCTCTGATATTTCTGTAAAGTTGTTTTTTAAAAAAGATTAATAGATAGAGCTAATAGAATGAATTGTTATTCACAACATGGGTGAGTCTTATCTAATCAGTTATTGGCTTATAAAAAAATAATGCTCTCTCCTCCAAGTAAGAGAAATTTCTTTTCACTCAATCAATTAATGATCCTCAAACCATGAATTGGCTTTTACTTTCTTTGAAAGGGAAATGAAATGTTGTCTACTGATGGAACTAGAGGCTGTTAAACTTTGGATTAAAAATAAAACCAAGTGAGTTAGCACTGCCCTGTAATCCCAGCCACTCAGGAGGCTGAGGCAGGAAGATGGTAAATTCAAAGGCAGCCTCAGAAATTTAGATAATTATCTCAGTAAAAAATAAAAAGGGCTGGGGAGGTTGCTCAGTGGTTAAACACCGCTGAGTTCAGTACCAGATACTGAAAGTAAATAAATCAAGAAAAATTAAATTAAATACCAACTCTCCTGGTTCTCAGTCCTTTAGGTTTAGAGTGGTATTAAACTATTGGCACTCTAGGATCTCCAGCTTGCTGATTTCTGTTTCAGATTAGGGTTCATCGGGGTCATAATCATAAGAGCAGATTGCGTATAATAAATTTCTTTATGTATGCACATATAAAGACACACATCCTGTTGGTTCTATATGTACATATATGTACAGTATATTGACCCTGTTTCTCTGGAGAACCCTGAATAATACAGATAGCATAACCTGATAAGACTAGTATAAAAAGGAGATTTTATTGGCCTATTTTATAAATATAATTAATTTTTTTTAATACAATTAGGCAATATGCAAAATACTAAGCCACAAAAATCTTATGCAAAGTTCAAAATTGCTATAAATTGAAAAATCATCAATAGAAAAAAATAGAAGAGATATGTTATATTATGATCTCCATAGATTCAGGATGAACATTTGTGAAAGCTGAATGTTAATTGTGATTAAACACTTAGAACAGAACAGTTTTATAGTCTGATAAATGGAGTATACAAAATGTTCATTATAATCATTATACTTAATGGTCAAATTGTTAAAGATTTTCTTCTTTCTTCAGACTCCTGCTGTTATATCCATTCAATTTTCCTAAAAGATTTAGTGAAATAAGGTAAGGTATAGGATAAGGATGGAGGGAAATAAAAAGGAACTAAACCAGGACTATTCACAGAGATAATATTATCTATTCCTTCAAATCTAAAAGCAATCTAAAAGTACATTGATTTACTTAGTAAGAGAGTTTAGTAAGATTGTTGAATTTGAAAAATCAATTGTGGACACTGATCATGGTCCTCTGTATGCAGCTGGCACATTAAGAGCTCAGAGAGCCTGATTGCAGAGACAGTCATGCATCCCTTTTTCCTCTTTTGTAAGTGCAACTTTGGAGAGAGTACCAGACATTGCGAAAGACGCTGATATCTTGCACACTTAGACCAGTAGAAATGTCTGTGCTTCTAAATTAGAAACCATAGACAGATAGGATAGGCATACTTCCTGGATTGGATGGGAAAGCACAGTTCAATGGAAACAAAATATAAGTATGTTTAATCTTGGAAGTGCTACAGGTTGTGGCCTTCTGAGAAACTGAGGCATTGCATAGAGCCATCTGCTTCAAACCCTGATTCTTACCATTTTGAGGCAGAAAGATTTCATACAACTCACTTAGAAAACTAGCATGAAATTATTGAAGGGATAGGAAAATGGAAAGGGGCCAATCTCAAGGGTGGCTCCTATGGGACAGTGCCTCTCCCGCACTTCACTTTTATTGGGGATCCCAGAGTAGTTTCCAGAGAGTCCCGCCCAGTTCCACTTCTTGACTATTGGACTGACAGAAAGATGACTTCAGACTTTCAAGTCCCTGTTGCTATGACAACTCTAGGTCAATTTGACCCATGCTATCTGGTTCTAATTGGATTCTTAACCATACATTTTTACAGATTTGATGGTTAGAAGTAATTATTCTTGTTATCCTGAGTTTTGGGATCTTGTTTGTGAAAAGAGTCTAAAGTCTCCCCTTGAGGATAATTTGAGTTCCTCTTATCAACATTATTTGGGGCTTGTATTTTTATTTCAGATAACAGGTAGTTTTTTGAGGAATGTGACAAATCCTGTCCATTTAAACCAGGAAGGGATGCAGGTAAATTGCTTCTTGGAAAAGAAAGCATGTGGGGATCAGCACAGTGGGCCCATTTTATAGAATTATTCCATTAATCTCATGTTCCCACCATTTGCCTGTCCTTTATCAGAAGTTCATGCAAAATCATGAGCCAAAGAAGACACTACCCTAGTGCCAGCAGCCAGAAAGGAAAAGAATATGTGAGGGCGACAGCCTTAATCCTTTCAGCCTGCACAAGATGTATTCCTTTTTAAAATTTTGGCTACTGCAGATCTTTGAATGCAGAAAGAGAGAGTTGGCCCAAATGCCTCTTTGCCTCCTGCTATTATTTCTCAGAATGATCATATGATGTTCAGAGAATGCATGACTTGAGATAAGAAGAAACTACAGAATAAGCAAGGCTCTGTTCTGGATCCCTCTAGAACAGGATAGTTTTCAATTGTTATGCTCAGTGATCCAAGTAGTGACCATGCTACAAAACTCACGGTATACTTCTTTGGGATTCCCAGGAAAATGGATGCAAAATGAGACATGTACTGACAAGACTCCCTCCAGTCTCTGCACTTTTCCTGAGTCTTATGGGACCAGCTTGCTATGGATCTTGGGCTTTTGATGATTCTTGTGGTCAGTATCTATAAAAACTGTAATGGGGTTTGTTAGTTTTCCAAGGTGGGGTCTCATGTCCCTTACATGTGTATCCTCCACTCATTATAGAAAGAGTTTAGATGGGAGATTTGGGGATAATAGGAGCTACTAAAATGGTGTTTTTTTCCTTAGGTTGATAGAGAGGCACTATCTTCTTTAAATACACACACACACACACACACACACACACACACACATACATATTTTCCTTCCAAGTACAGTTAGTGGGGTAGTGTGGATGTAGAGGTGATGCTATGAACTTGCTGACTTGTAAACTGGTGACAACTCAGGTACCTGACCTTTTGATCTACAGCCCTGGTCTTTGGTCGTTGCATTCCAAAATTCTTGAGCCTTGTTTCTATAGAAAAATCATTTGGGATTCCCACCAGCACTTCATCACAATCCTCTTCCCTTCATCAGCTTTCAGGACTCATCCATAACTTTTGCCAACACTTTGCACTAAAACGTCACCAGAAATCTGTGTACATCCATTAGACCTCTCCTCAAATATTTAGTTGAGCATAAATCACTGCAAATATAAAGCCCCCTTAAAATTCTTGATATGACTTACTGAACCCCGGCTTTTCCTCTAGTGTTTTAAAACAGAGGGGACAACAGTATAAAAATAAATTATTCTTTATAAAGTAATAAAATTATCTATTTTTACATAAATATCTATGGAATATTAAATATAATAATTTATATTGTTAGTAGTCCAGTAGAAAGATTTGCTCATTTCCTCAGCTAATTTAAATTTGATAGAATTCTGAAACCACTGGGAATTTTTTCTTATAGCTCAATGGAGGTTTCCAATTCTTATATGGCAAGTTTTGAGTGTATATGTTTCAGATGACAAGTCATACACTATGTGCATATAAAAGTGAATTCTAACCACATTTAAGAACAGGTTACACATAAAGATTTATATTTGATGTGCTTATTTTGTACCTTTCAGAACTGGCAATTCTTTTCCACTCCCAGGAACTCTAGTTTTTCATTTCCTGATTGCTACTCTAGCACTACTGTAACTCTCTTACCCAACCATTATACTACAGAACATTTACAGTCAGCAACAACAACAACAACAACTAAAGAACTAATTAGTGTTAGAAGGAAAACTCCAATGTGTCTAACTTCATGAGAAACTATGTTCACAGACTAAAACACTACTGTTTCCCCAGGTCTGGCTGGTTGTCATATGAAAACTGAGCATATTTTCTTTAAATTGTCTGAAGTTTTGGCTTCACATCCTAATATGCATCTAAATTTCATTCATCTCTTCTATGTGGAAAACTTGTCTGATGATGACTGAACTGGCATCTTTATCTGATTTTAATTCTGAAGCTTAAAATGCATAATTTCACAAAGAAACACACTTAGATACAGGTTCTCTGGTAGCCTATGTATATTTCAAAGTAGCGATACTTAGAACATTTGTACATTAGAGAAATTATGTATATAACATGCATATATAATCTTGATTTAAAATCCAATTTATTCAGTGAAATTTAATCAAGGTTTTTCTTAAATGAGTAACAAAGTTTGGGGACAGAAGTTGAGAATTACTTTAAAAATATTTTTCTAAAATGTCAGTTTCTAACCTAATCCCACAATGAAGGCTATTTCTCATGAGCCATTCCAATTAAAAAAAATGCAACTATATTCTGACTATTAATGACTTTAAGTTATTACAATCTGATGTCACTCTGACTGATATTATTTTGCTGGCATAATCATATCTATTCTTTTTATGAGAAAGATTGAACTCTGTCTCCTGAATAACTGCTCATTCCTTTTCTAATATTTGTTTAGTACATGTGTACATAGTAACTTGATTTTACATCAGGTTATTGTCATAAGAAATTGACTTATTTTTCAATTTGTGTACAAATCAAAGAGAGTATATTATAGAGAGCATACTCGAGTATGATAACTGAAGTGACATTTTTGATCAGAAAAACAATATTAGCTAAAGAGAAATTAATTTTTTCACTTATATATATAAGCAAAAATGATTGATATATGAAAATGCAAAATTATAAGAATGTGAAAAAATATAAAAATTTATTAATACTATCCTTGAAAAAACAAAGAGTAAAGATATATGAATATAATAGATTAGTCTCTTTAGGAAATACTTGAAACAAATAATGAATCAAAACAATGTATACAGTCTCACATTTTATAATTTGATTTCAGAATGGTGAAAAATATACCTCAAGATAAACTTTAAAATAATATGTACAGCATGATCACAAATAGTAATTATCATAATGGTGTGTATGTGTGTACATGTTCATGTGTATAAGAGGTATTCATAATCAACTACTGCTGAGCAAATTGTTGGCTTTATTTCTTTGTTTTTATTTTATAAGGACATTATGCTTTTTTAAATTTTGTATGGGCTAAGATAATGATTCAATTTTCTATAGAGTCTCCCTTACGTCTTTTTACCTCAAAAATTGATTTATAAGACCATATTTGTATAATCCTAGAATGTTTAATTCATGGATCATTGCTAACTGAGTTAGTACATGAGGTAATTTTTGTATACAAATAACAGAAAGTAAATCATAATAGGACATTCTCAAGTATGATTATTAAAATAATGGCTTGTATATGGTATACATTTTAGATTTAACCATGTGTATAATTCTGATATTTAAAACCTAAGATATTTTCTATTTATCCGGTTCTAAATACTTGAAGTAGCAACTGCTTTTTCTAGATCTGTGAATAATGTCATTGGTATTTTGATGGGGATTGCATTGACTGGGTATATTGTTTTGGGTAGTATGGCCTTTTTGACAATATTAATTCTGCTTATCTAAGAACCCTGGAGGTCTTTCCATCTTCTAAGGTTTTCTTCAAGTTTTTTCTTTTGTGTTCTACAATTTTCATTGTAGAGTCCTTTCCCTCTTTTGTTACATTGATTCCAAAATATTTTAAATGGCCACAATTAAAACATAGATGATGACAGTAATATATATGCGTGTATTTAATAAATAATATACTTATTCATGGTAACTTGAAAGCTCAATTAAGGATCTTTCTTACTTTGGTGATACAGTATTCATCTCCATTTTGAGAGAAGGGATTCATACTCTTCTGCCTATGCAGGAGGAATCCAAAAAGAAAAGGATAAAGAATTATTGAAATAACAATAGTCAAATAATTTCAATATATTCCAATTTGAATGCAAACAGAACATTTAAATAGGTTCTAGAGATATGTCCACATCAAGTTTTGTCAAGAAAAGTTCACAGTATAACATGTTTTTAGAGTATTTTCAATTCCTCTCGTTATTTTGTATTAAAAAAAAAAAGAAAAGCAAAAACTTGGAAAGATTTCTCTACCTATTATTAAGCAAGCCACATCTTAATGAGTGAACACACCTAATAAAGTGCTTCTTTTAGTTTTATGACTAAGAAGAATTATTTTAATATTAATTTGGAGTACCTCATTAAAATGTGAAGAGGAAAAGGAGATTCTGTTGATACTTTGTTTGGACATAATTCTATATGTTTTTATACTTTTTCTATCATCTCCTTGGTGATCATTATATATAATGAATATGAAATAAAATTATAATGTAACAAAGCATGAACTGCTAATTATATGCCTAGCCACTGAAGTTTGGCTCAAATGTAGAGTATACATTGCCTTACCCAAAAAAGAAAGAAATATTTAACATAGCAAGCAGTATAGAAACCAAATAATCATTTTAAATAAGAAAATATAGTTAATGAAATTGGAATATTTCTTTTACAATTATTATTTGGGTTCTATTTGTCAAAGAAAGCAAAGTTTAGATAAAAGCTTAATATATTTTATGATTTACCATTGTTAAAATCAAAATAATACAGTACAAACTAGTACAGTTTCTATCCCTCCTGGTTAATTTGTTTAAATTAAATAAATTGTGCTAAAACATCCATACACATTAGAACTGTATTGCAGAATTTAAGATTTTATTGTGTTAATTTCTTTTCAACATAAGCAAAAATAGATGCTTGAATTGAAGTTTAAGTACAAAATATATGTCCATAACAGAGATTATCCCAGGCTAGGTATTCTTTCCTTTTCAAAAACAACAACTCTGGTATATGTAACCAACATTTACTGGGTATTAAAAGAAAATTATTACTTAAATAATTTGATCAGCCAGGTGTTGATTGACAAATATTAAACAAACACATGTACTTTCTAAATCCCCTTTGCTTATTTTCTTCATCTCTATCAGCTGTAGACATAATTTACCTGAAGCCATCACAAAACAATTTTTCACATAATTACTGATTAATTTTGGTAAATTATTCCTTTGAATATATACCCTTTTTTCTGAATTAGCCTATTTATGTTTTATCATCAGTTGTCAATATAAATAAGTGTTACCTTTTAATTAATTATGTGCTTTTGAAACCATTCTCTCATGCTTCCATTTAATATACTGCATCTTCAGTAGGAATGGAAAATTATTTCTTATAAAAGATGAGATACTGCTTGACATATACAATTTATTTTTCTGCTTATTCATATTATTGTGCTGAATTTTAATAGTCTGGTGATTTATTAGTCATTAATAATATTTACATACAAGTTAGTTAAAAACTTAACCTAAGATTATAACTTATCACTTGCACCAATAGTCATCCATAACTCTGATTTAACATAAGTTGCTTTTATAAACATGTACAACATAATGAAAGAAATATTATTTTTTAAGAACAGAATGGAGAATAGAAAAGGAAATGCATTTTCGTGTATTTATCAATTTATCAGGGATCTAATGTAAAAAAAAATTGTATTAAATGCTTTGAGTGGAATAGATGAAAGGAGGATACAGATTACTTCTGTTCCTGAATATGACAGCCTGGGTTATTCAGATCAACATGCTCTATTTCTCTCTCTAAAAATGCATAAAATGTTGCAAGATGTATTTCTAAAATATTTTAATATCAAAGACAAAATAAAAAAGTTACACATGGTGGTAGAAATCTGTAATCCGAGCTACTCAGGTAGCTTAGTTAGGAGGATCAAGTCTTGAGACAAATCTGGACAATTTAGAAAGGACCCTGTATCAAAATAAAGTGAAAAGTTTTAAGAATATAGCTCAATGACAGAGTGCTTGTTGAACATGTAAGAGACCCTGGGTTCAATTCTGAGTATGGAAGAAAGGAGGAGTAAAATGAAAGAAGGGAGGAAGGAAGGGAAAGAAAGAAAGAAAAAATACCTGATCAAATCCAATTAACTATTAAGAAAATCAAAAAAGAATTCAGAGAGCAGATCCAAGCACAAAATGACAGTGTTTGTCTGAACAATATTTATAAATCTCAAAATGTGGATAATTTTTTTACAACTTTTTAAGATAAAGAGAGGTATGAGTCAATATTTGCAGTCCACTCAAATAAAAGAGTTTAAAGAATGTCACATCTATATTCATGTGGATTTCCAAGTAATTACACTTTCATTTTGAAGTTTAACTCTCAATGTTGAGGTGTTGTAGGGTCTGAGAGCTTGAAAATGTGATAGGTCAATAAGAGGAATTAATTTTTCTCACAAAAATACATTAATTTGCATGAGATTACAATGCAAGGCTGCAAATTGTATTCTGAATTTTCCTCATATACTCATTTTTCTTTTGCTTTCCACCATAGGAGAAACAGCAAGCAGGGCTTCAGGAAATGTGACTGCCAGATCTCGGATTTCCCAGTCACCAGAACCATGAGCCCAAAGAACTTTTTTTCTTTATAAATTACCCTGTTTCAGACATTCTATTATAGTTACAGAAAATAGGTTAAGACTTCTAAATTTTATCTCTATCTGCTAATGAATAAAATGTGAGTCCTTGGAACTACGTGTCAGGAGAATGTGTTTACAAATGAAAAATAATTTAAAAAATTGCAAGGATGATGAAGGCACCAAGTTGAATTTGAAATCTTAAAAGCAATGAATGGAATGCCATAGCATGAGGAAACAACTTTCAACTTCTCCCAGATATTCACAAAATCAAAAATTTCTCCAGAATGTGAAATTCTCAAATTAAAAATTAGAAAACTTATATTCTCTGGACATTCAATAACTACCAAACCCATTTGAATAAATCCAATATGAATCCCATATAAAAAATTTAAGCAAAGTACAAAAGGAAGGAGATTCTTCAACCTCATAAAGATTTATGTGAAAAAATGCACAGTGAAATTAAATTCTGGTGATCTAATCTAGGAAAAGGTAGTCTGAAAACCTTATGCTGTTTGACCTATGGTTCAAGTAATATTAAGCTTTTTTTTTTAATATGCCCAAATATTTATTTATTTATTTATTTATTTATTTATTGTCACTTAGTTACCTTGTGCTTTTTGTCTTCCCTCTATGACATGGAGATAATAGAAGTGTCTGTAGAATTGTTGAAAGAATCACATTAATTTATGCTCAAAATAATTGGCAAAGTAAGTGTTCAATAAACATGGCTATCATTTAAAAAAATACTTAATGGTTAAAGAAAGACTGGACAACAATGTCGTTACTTGTCTTTACATTTAAACATTGCAATGAGCATCATAAACAATGTTTTAATGCTAAATAAACCTAGATTTGAAAGTTTAGGGAATATCAACTATACTATTGTTGGCTAAATCCTATTCATACCAGAGATGGCCTGACCTATCCTAAATGAATATTCAAAATTCACAGCCATGGGACAGGTTTCTTTTTCTGGCAACTGGCATCCATCTCTCCTTGACATTTGTGTGACGCTTACAGTGAATAGTGACCTGAAAACCTGCCACTGATTCTATATTCATTTTCCCTTGTGCATACTGCTCCAGTGATTGGTGTGCCTGCTACTTGCTTAATTCTTTTGTTTATATTATAAAGAAACTGCCCCCAAACTCAATGATATAGTAGAAACTGCCGCAGCCCTGCTGCAGCAAAATAACAGGAGGGTGACGAACAACTTGTGTACATTGATACAGCAGGAGTAGGAGCCATTTATTGTAGGACAACAGAGGTATTTATACATTCCACACAGCTTATCTTAATTAACATAAACTAGATACAGCAGTCAACCAATAAGAAATCTCCACACTTAATGGCTCAATGGCGCCACCTCACAAACCACTCCCCCTGGCAAAATACCAGGCGTCATCCTGACTTGTTTACAGACTCTAACGAGAAACAATTTCATCAAGAAGGAAATTTAAAACAAAATTTTGACCAAATCTATGCAAATGAATCTCAAATCCTCATTAAGTAGAATACTTGGTGAAAAATATGATTCTCACAAATGCCATTAGAAGAAGCAAAAAGTTCAGTGCAATTTCTTCAGGTGAAAATAAAAAGGATGTCAACAATTTTCTGTGACTCCGCTTGAAAAACAACACAATTAATGTTACAAGGTAACTTCACCCAAGAGTTTCAAGACAAAGAATCCAAATGATGCTTAGATACTTAATTAAATCACTTATAAAAGATTTTGAAACTGTATTTATCACAGTTTGACAAATTATTTCATAATTACTGAAGTAAATATCCTAAATAAAATATTGATAGACATAAAAAACAACATTAAAGAAACATTAGACATTAGGAACAATTAGATTTAATTTGTGTAAGGCAAGAATATTTATTAGAAAAACTGTCATAGGTCATCATTACATGGAGGGACACATGCATTCAAAGTATAGCACCCAGTGGTTATATATTTCCTAATAAAAGAACTATATGTACTTCTTGGTAAGGAAATGCAATACTCCTACAGAATACTTTTGTGTGTGTGTGTGTGTGTGTGTGTGTGGTGCTTGAGATTGAACCCAGAGCCTTGTGCATACCAGGAAAACATTCTACCAACTGAGCTATATCCCCAGCCCAAGAGGATTATATTTAAGTTATATTTTAAAAGATAGCTGGTGAATAACAATTACATTAACTAAAATTATACATAGAACAAAATCTTCCTAGGTGCTCCAATAATCACCAGCAATTTGATGGAATAGAGAATTTGCTAATTCTGAGCATAGAAAAAAGATTCAAGGTAATCCTGGTCAGAGAGATTCTACTGATGGAAAGGGAAACTAGTGTCATTTTTAACATTATACATAAAACAGAAGTTGGTGTGATAGATTAGAAATGAAAGAAGTTTAGACCACATGAATTTTTTTTCCCCTACAGAACTTATTCCAAGCTCCAGAAGGTGAAGACACTAAGCCATAAATCTGGAAGTCCTGCAACAAGTTCTATGCAATCTCATGGTATATACAGAAGAGTCTTGTTAGAGAGAGACATTTCACCCCAAAAGGAAATTTCTTCATTGGATACTTGAAGAGTTTTGTGATTCCACACAATGGATTAAATTCCTAAACTCAAAATCTTTGCTGTGCAAAAGTATGTTCTTAAGTTTTTTTACAGTGGTCTTCAAGGCATACAAACAAATCTTGGAAAACAACTGCTAAATTAAATCTTACTAAACTTGTAATACTATTCTAATCTGCATAAATAATTAAATTAATTAATTTACATTAGATTCCCTAAAATTAAGTGTTCAGATGGAGATTTTTATGAAAGTGATTTATTAAAGGATTTCTTTCAATAGAAACCTGTATCAGAGTGAAGGAAGAATGATAGAGAAGGAAAAGGCTAGTCCCACACTGAAGGTATTGAAAGTTTTGATGTGTCAATCACAGTCACACTATTTATCTCAAACTGAAAAGAAATGGGTCGATGGTCTGTAATATCATCAAAGCTGTTAGTCAGTTGCTTCAAGTTAATCATTATGACCTGGAGAAAATGGTAATAAGGTCTTGAACATATGTAGATGAGAATTTATGCAATCTTTGTAAATACCCCCACCCACCTTTGTTGTGTTTGATGTTGTTCCGGGGCATGGTATTGGCATGCTACTTCTAAAATTTGTATTAAAATGCCAAGATCTGTTTTAATAAATAAAATTTTAAAGAATATGGGCTAAACTAATGAATTCAGATAACTAGATATCAACATTTACTCTGAAGTAAATGTTTTTTTAGTACTAAAAAAAGAGTTGCATTAGTTCAAAGCCAGACAATAAAATGTATTAGAAAAAGAGTTCTAACAATAGTCACTTGATACAGTTTGTTAGCAATTCACTAGGGAAAATCTTTTTAATAGTTTTTGACTTTTATTATTTCCATATTGAAAGTTAATGAACTTTGGCTCCTACCTCATACCAAATACAGAATAGGTGTGGTGTCACATGCCTGTAATTTCAGTGGTTGGGAGGGTGAGAGGCCTGAGGGAGGAAGATCTCAAGTTCAAAGCCAGCCTCAGCAATTTAGCCAGGTGCTAAGCAATTTAGTGAGACCCTTTCGCTAGTAAAATACAAAATAGGATTAGGGATATGGATCAGTGTTTGAGTGCCCCTGAGTTGAATCCCCCGTACCCTCCACCACCAAAAATGAAAATTTAACTTAATGCAAATTAGATTATTTTATCTAAAGATGAAGTTACAAGAAGATAAGGCAGGCCACAGAAAAAAATGAAGTCTCACAATACAAATATTACACCAACTACTCATACAGATGTGACAGTAAACTTTTCTATGTAAATAAGTTCAAAAGGTTAAATTTTAAAAAATGGCTAAAGGCTTGAAAAAGCACTTTACCAAAGAAAATTTAATTTTAAAATGAACAATAAATGTGTTAATGTGTATTTCCCAATTTTTATCATCAGTATAATATAAAAGTACAATGCAATCTCTGTCTCTCTGTCTCTCTGTCTCTCTGTCTCTCTGTCTCTCTGTCTCTCTCTCTCTCTCTCTCTCTCTCTCTCACACACACACACACACACACACACACACAAACACACATACATAATGGTAAAACTTTTAAAAACTCACTCTACCTCAAATTACTATTGAAATTTCAGATCAACTGAAACTCAAACATGTTGCTTTTGGAGGTATGAATAAAACAGTCTTAAAAACAAATTCAAAAACTACATGGAGCATCCTCTATACTTAGAAATGTACCTGCTCTGTGGCTCAGCAATGGTGTTTGCCTATGTAAGTAATAGAAATGAGTATGGGTGTATGAGACTAATAACAACAGCTTTGTCAAAATAATCCCAACTGGAACAAACAAAATACTGATCAACACTTAATAGAGTAAATTATAAGGCATAGTCACATTTTGAAATGCTGTAAACCAATTAAATTGTTCATAATTTCTGGGGGTTTCAGGTCCTTACACAAAATTGTATAGTATTTCCATACAAAATACACACATTTCCTATGTGTTCTATATCTGTAAATTACTTATGATATCTAGTACAATGTAAATACTATGTATATAATTGTTACACTATATTGTTTAGGGAAGAATGGCAAGAAAAAAAGTACTTGTTCCATACAGATATAGTTTAAAAAAATTTTTTTTGATAGGTGATTGTTTGAACTCAAGGATGAAAATCCCATAAATAGGGAGAGTATGCACTGTAATTGAAAACAAATTATTGATTCACAAAATCACATGACATTGAAGGAAATAGGCCAGAAATGAATTAACTATAAGGAAATGAATTCTTAAGAACAACAACAAAAAACGCCAAGTAAATTCTATGGCTTAAGAAATGGTGGGGGAGGGGGGATCTTCCCAGATAGAATGATCCTATATCCAACATACATGACATAAATAAATAAATATAAATAATAGAAAGTTAAAACAGTTTTAGACAAATCAATAATGTCAGAATTTGTCAGTGGCAGATTCACTAGTAACTAAAGATAATTCTTAAGAGGAAGAACAATCACTAATGGAAATATGGAGATGCAAGAAAAAATTAGAGCGAGATTAAAATTGACAATTTGATAAATTTAAATTAAAAAATTTAAATAAACATCAGTATAATAAAATTGTATTAATTTATTATATTTTAAAATTATATATAAACTCAAATTATGTAACATATTACTACAAAATATGTGAGGACAGTAAATATATAGTGTTCTGATGGCTTGGCTAAGTAGTGATGAAAATACTAATTTATATTAAACTTTTAGTTCAAGGATATAAATAGAAATTTTTAAGTTTTCACCATGATAATAGTAAACATATATAATTACTGGGGCTATAAATGGGTGAGATGGTATAATTAAAATATACAACATAGGAAACAAATACTAAGTACATTTACATGCAAATATACCAGCAATCATAGTAAATGTAAATAAAATAAACACAACTAAAAGCAGTTGTCACATTGGACTTAAAATTAATACTGTTTTTAAAGGATGAGTGCTTTTTGCATGAGAACACAGAAAAGGACAGGGGTGCAAATACTTAGTGGCAGAATGCTTACTAGAATGTGAGAAGCCCTGAGTTTTATTTCCAATAATACAAAAACACAAACCAAAGGATATAGAAAATGTGGTGAATCTGTCATGGCAATCTTATATAAACTGATAAATGCTGACACATTTTCATGCCGAGAAGCAGTTTAAGTTTTGCATATCATATTAAGTTGATCTGAAAGCAGGAACTTGAAAATTTCAACTTAGTGATAGCAGTAATAGATTATTAATCTGCCCTTTGGTTGATTTTAACTTTGGAAAATATTTCTTTGCATTGAGTTGCAGCATTTGGCTTTTTTTTTTTTCAAATGAGCTCAATAATATGCCACTGAGTGCTTTTTCTGATGAAAGAAGAAAATCATTAAGCATTATGCTATCTGCTCTACAGTTTGACTTCCTAAGAAATTCTGATGTTTTATTTTCCCATTAAAAAATATTGAATCACTTTTGGCTCTAAGTGATAGGATCAGGTTTTTGAAGTACTGAATTTAATTTTAAGCAATATGTTTCAACAAGTCACTTGAGATCAGAAAATGCTATCTACTGAGTTTTTCACATTTTGAAGAAAATAAGAATTATCTTTGATGTAAGTACTATTTGGAACGGTCTCCACAATATTAAAAACAAAACAACAACAAAAATATTTGTCGTTATTATTACTTTCTGAGTACTATTACTAATAGTCCCTTTTTGCATGCTTTCAAGTGATAAAATTTGGAATACAATTTTCTTCCTTATGTCAAATAATACATAAAATATTTTGGAAATCAATCAATGTGGTTTGACAGATTGGGAGGAAAAAAATGGTGGTCAGGATAGTTCATGGTCAGATTTTTTTTTACAAAATTCTGTGCATGAAAATAAAACCAAGAAAATTAATAACAGCTTAAATCTAACAAGAATTTTGGATATGGTTATAAAAGTACTCGAATGCATGCTTAATCGTACACCACCATTCCCCCTACATACCCTGCAACATAGACTTAGCTTATTTTCTTGGCAGAAAGGCAAAACCAGTCAATTTGGCTCAGCACAGAAGATAACCCCATGTGAATATTTCCTTAGAATACATTATCTCAATTTTTCATGGACAAAGTATTTTTAAATAAATTACAAACCATGATATATAATTAAAACCAAAATTTAAGATTGAGCTGCAGTCAGGTACTGTGGAACATGCCTTTAATCCCAGTGATTTGGGAAGCTGAGACACAAGGATTGCAAGTTCAAGGATAGCCTCAGCAAAGTATGAGAACCTTGACAATGTAGCCAGAACCATTTTAAAATAACAACTATAAAGGATTAGGGATGTAGCTCCGTGGTAAGACACCCCAGGGGTCAATCCCCTATATCAAAAAAAGCAAACAAACAACAAAGAAAGAAAGAAAAACTCAAAAGATTGAGATAGATATTTACATATCAGAAGTGTTGGTCATATGCTCTGGATGTTAAAGGATTTCCAAGGTTCTGAGTTTATCCTCTGTATAATAGTATAATCATTTCTCCTGCACAGAGTCATTTTCGAAATAAAACAATGCATCTGTGAAGCATTTAATACAAAGAGATGTGTAACAATTATGTTATGTACCTTCTATTCTTTTGTTGACTTGCATAAGTTCTTACTTATTCTAGAAAAGAGGGATGAGAATCTTCCTTGTTTCTTACTGGAAATTTAAATTCCTCATGTTTTAACATTGTCTCTTTTTTTCCCTTAATTTTACTGCCACATATGTTCAGGAGACCCAATATTGTTGCTTTGCTAAGTACATGACTGTCTATAGAAACAAAGACTGTACACAAATTTCTGAAAATAAGAAATAGATTTAATTTCTTCATGTCTAGCTATTAGTAATATTAATACTCTATTGAGATTATTCATTGAAACTGAAAACTGAAACCATGAACATTTGGTGTAAAATACCTAATTTCCCAATTCATTGTTGTTAAAACAAAATAGATACTAATTGATGACAATGAGAGGAGACTATAACCGAACATTTTCGGGGGGGGGAGGATTGGGGGATAATGCTTTTTTTAATCCTTTTTGAAATAAAGTAAAAAAAAGAAAATGGGCAATATAAAAAACTTGAGATCTATATTTTAGTATTTATGTTAGGATAAAATAACTATGCCAAACTCAATCTACCATCCTCCACTTTGATATTTAATGAAAAATAAAATCATCTGACTTTGATTATTTCTATCATATGTGTATTCCTTGAGTTCAATTGTCTCTTTATCTGAAAGAGGATAATGATAATTAAACATAATTTTTAAAGGAAACTAGTAAATTACTGGAAAAGTAGAACTTTGTGAACTTTGAATGTTCTCAAGTGCAAGATTGAGACAGAAAACAATAGATGCCTGATGAATTGCATTTCTAAAGTTTCTTTTAAATAGCTCATAATATTAAGTTATGTCTGTTTAGTACTTTGAAGGAAGAGAGATTTTTGGACTTCAGAAATCTTAGATTTTGAAAACAAAACTGCATTCATCTACATAATCATCCCTTTAGGTCTTTAGCAATTACTTTTATCTGAAGCACACAATGTGCTTCTGTAATACAAATATTCATTTTCTTGATTCAAAATCCCTCTGATTGCAAATGCCAGAGTTTGTTTATAGTGGCTCAATAGTTGGAGCAGACATCTCACTGTCAATCTAATTGTTCTTCCAAGTAATAATTTGTTACTTCCTAAGTAGTTGGGACCTCTGCTTTTTATTTGACAGCAATAAAACAATGCATAAGGAGGGTACTTGTAACAAAGCATTTTTCGAATTCCATAGGTGACACACTTATCTGTGTATTGTTATTCTTTTGAATTCTATTGTAAGACTTAGTAGCTTTTATATAAAATAACATGTAAATGTGCTGACATGTCAGATGGTAGAGTAGTATATATTATTCTCCATATAACAAAATGAAGAATATGATTAAAAGAGTGAGAGGTTTTAATTATGGAATTATTTTTACTCCTAAAAAATTGATAGTAAAGATTGCTTTTGTTGAATATTATGATAGATAATAGTATGAAAAATTTTAACACAGAAATATAAATATTTGGAATAGGTACATTGGGATAATCAAAGATGCAAATGATTGTTTTGTTTGATGCATATTAATGAAAACTTTTCCAATACCCTTTCTATTTAAACCACTGAACTGCTCCTGAAGCAAATATTTGTAAACTGAGAAAATTGAAAACTTTTAATATCTTACCATGGTAATGCTTGTTTATATTTTTTATGTTGATAAATGATGTTTTTATTGATTTTCTAAAAATAAATGATAGTAGGATGCATTACAATTCTTATTACATGTATACAGCACAATGTTTCATATTTCTGGTTGTATATAAAGTATGTTAACACCAATTCATATCTTCATACATGTACTTTGGATAATGGTGTCTATCACATTCCAGCATCCTTGCTAATCCCCTACCCCCTCCTTTTCCCTCCCACCTCTCTGCCCTATCTAGAATTCATCTATTTCTCCCATGCTCCCCCTCCCTACCCCACCATGAGTGAACCTCCTTATATCAGAGAACACAATTCTACAGTTGTTTTTTGGGGATTGGCTAACTTCACTTAGCATTATCTTCTCCAATGCCATACATTTATCTGAAAATGTCATGATTTTATTCTCTTTTATTGTTTAGTAATATTCCATTGCGTATTTATGCCACGTTTTTTATCCATTCATCCACTGAAGGGCATCAAGGTTGGCTTCACAGTTTAGCTATTGTGAATTGTGCTGCAATAAACATATATGTGGCTGTATCCCTGTAGCATGCTGTTTTTAATACTTTTGGGTATAAATCCAGGAGGTGGATAGCTGGGTCAAATGGTAGTTCCATTCCCAGATTTCCAAGGAATATCCATACTGATTTTCATATTGGCTGCATCAATTTGCAGTCCCATCAGCAATGTATGAGTGTGCCTTTTTCCCTACATCCTCGCCAATACTTATTGTCCTTTGTCTTCCTAACAGCTGCCATTCTGACTGGAGTGAGATGATATCTTAGAGTAGTTTTAATTTGCATTTCTATAATTGCTAGAGATGATGAACATTTTTTCATATATTTGTTGATTGATTGTATATCCTCTTCTGAGAAGTGTCTGTTCAGAACCTTGGCCCATTTGTTGGTTGGGTTATTTGGTTTTTTGGTCCTTAACTTTATGAATTCTTTCTTTTTTTCTTTTTTCTTTTTTTTAAAGATAGAGAGAAAGAGAGAGAAGAAGAGAGGGAGAAGAGGGACAATTTTTTAATATTTACTTTTCAGTTTTTGGTGGACACAACATCTTTTATTTTTATATATTTTTTTAATGTGGTGCTGAGGATCGAACCCAGCACCCCATGCATGCCAGGTGAGCGTGTTACCGCTTGAGCCACATCCCCAGCCCCTATGAGTTCTTTATATACCCTAGAGATTAGTATTCTCTCTGATGTGTGAGGGGTAAAGATTTGCTCCCAGGATGTAGGTTCTCTGTTCACCTCACAGATTATTTCTTTTGCTGAGAAGAAACTTTTTATTTTGAATCCACCCCTTTATTGATTCTTGGTTTTATTTCTCCAGCTACCAGAGTCTTATTAAGGAAGTTGGAGCCTAATCCTACATGATGAAGATTAGGGCCTATTTTGTCTTCTATTAGACTTAGATTCTCTGGTTTAATTCCTAGGTCCTTGATCCACTTTGAGTTGAGTTTTGTTCATGGTGAGAGATAGAGGTTTAATTTCATTTTGTTGCATATGGATTTTAGAGAGCCTGACTTTTGTCAAAATGTAAATGGTAGGGTAAACCTGCTTATAATGCATTATGAATTTATTTTGTTATTTTCAACAGAATTACCACTAAGGTAAAGACATGCCAAGTTATATACTTATTATATAATTATTATGCCATGTTATATATTTCATCACACATATATACATAAAATATTACATATAATACATATTATATACACACATTATAATAATATGCATTATTTTACAAAATGTATAATAAAATATGTAACAATTATATATCCATATTTTATATACATACATTATATATTTATATATATAATATATAATACATTACTCAGTCATGGAATCATTATATTAATTAATTAATTTATTTATTTATATATGCTGAAGATTTTACTTGGGGGCTCTTTACCACTGAGCTACATTCCCAGTCTTTTTTTTTTTTTTTTGAGACAGGGTCTCACTAAGCTACTGACTGAGAGTCTCACGACTTGCTGAGTTTTCCTTTGAATTTGAGATGCTTCTGTCTCAACCTCTGGAATCACTGGCATTGCATACAAGTGCGACTCCACCCAGAAAAATCATTGTTTTTCAAATATAGACCTTACTGCTAGTATATTATCTCTTATTCAGTTACTCTATCATGTGTTACTCAATATATGACATAATGAGAAATATGTAGAAAGAATGAAAGACATGATTTTAATTAAGCATTCAAGAAAGAAAGAAGAAAATAGAGAGAAATATATTCATGCTTGCTAATTCTTTCACTATTCAATTTTTGCATTTCTAACATACAGGTTGCAACTGTGTGTCAGAGATTTCTAGTAAATATAATATCCTTTATCAGTGATGGATAAACTTCATAGGGTAACAAAACAAAAAAGTAAAGACATAATTACAGTAAATCATTGCTATTGTGTTCACTTCGGCAAAGCAATATGGGCTGCATGGGCATATACTAGTCCTTAAGAATATTCTACTTCCACTATTACATTTTATTCCTGTCATAAAAACTGGAACAAGCACCTCAGTGGTCTATTATCAAAATGGCTACAATACAATAAAGGCTATAATTCCATTTTCAGGTTTTCCATAAGAGGGAAGGACATATATTAGATTAACCAATGTTACCTTTTAAATTTCAATATTTTCTGAAGATTTTTTTCAGGTTTTTCCTGCAGTCATTACTGTTATTAAATCTGTTGTCATATATAACAAATCAAAATTAAAAAAAAAATAAATTTTTTTCATCTAAAAAAACAATGCTTAAAGTCTGGTATCCCTATACCACCTGATTCACATTTCCTGCTTAGCATTGTTTTTGCTATTCTGGGTCTTTTATTTTTCCATATGAATTTCATGATTGCTTTATCTATTTCTACAAGAAATGCCATTGGGATTTTGATTGGCATTGCATTAAACCTATAGAGAACTTTTGGTAATATCCCCATTTTGATAATGTTAGTTCTGCCTATCCATGAACAGGGTATACTACACAGCAATAGTAACAAAAACAGCATGGTACTGGTACCAAAACAGGCGGGTGGACCAATGGTACAGAATAGAGGACACAGAAACCAACCCACAAAACTACAACTTTCTTATATTTGATAAAGGGGCTAAAAGCATGCAATGGAGGAAGGATAGCATCTTCAACAAATGGTGCTGGGAAAACTGGAAATCCATATGCAACAAAATGAAACTGAATCCCTTTCTCTCGCCATGCACAAAAGTTAACTCAAAATGGATCAAGGAGCTTGATATCAAAACAGAGACACGGCATCTGATAGAAGAAAAAGTTGGCTATGACCTACATATTGTGGGGTCTGGCTCCAAATTCCTCAATAGGACACCCATAGCACAAGAGTTAATATCTAGAATCAACAAATGGGACTTACTCAAACTAAAAAGTTTTTTCTCAGCAAAAGAAACAATAAGAGAGGTAAATAGGGAGCCTACATCCTGGGAACAAATCTTTACTCCTCACACTTCAGATAGAGCCCTAATATCCAGAGTATACAAAGAACTCAAAAAATTAGACAATAAGATAACAAATAACCCAATCAACAAATGGGCCAAGGACCTGAACAGACACTTCTCAGAGGAGGACATACAATCAATCAACAAGTACATGAAAAAATGCTCACCATCTCTAGCAGTCAGAGAAATGCAAATCAAAACCACCCTAAGATACCATCCCACTCCAGTAAGATTGGCAGCCATTATGAAGTCAAACAACAACAAGTGCTGGAGAGGATGTGGGGAAAAGGGTACACTTGTACATTGTTGGTGGGACTGCAAATTGGTGCAGCCAATTTGGAAAGCAGTATGGAGATTTCTTGGAAAGCTGGGAATGGAACCACCATTTGACCCAGCTATTCCCCTTCTCGGTCTATTCCCTAAACACCTAAAAAGAGCATGCTACAGGGACACTGCTACATTGATGTTCATACCAGCACAATTCACAATAGCAAGACTGTGGAAGCAACCTAGATGCCCTTCAATAGATGAATGGATAAAAAAATGTGGCATTTATACACAATGGAGTATTACTCTGCATTAAAAAATTACAAAATCATAGAATTTGGAGGGAAATGGATGGCATTAGAGCAGATTATGCTAAGTGAAGCTAGCCAATCCTTAAAAAACAAATGCCAAATGTCTTCTTTGATATAAGGAGAGTAACTAAGAACAGAGTAGGGAAGAAGAGCATGAGAAGAAGACTAACATTAAACAGGGATGAGAGGTGGGAGGGAAAGGGAGAGAGAAGGGAAATTGCATGGAAATGGAAGGAGACCCTCAGGGTTATACAAAATTACATACAAGAGGAAGTGAGGGGAAAGGGAAAAATAATACAAGGGGGAGAAATGAATTACAGTAGAGGGGGTAGAGAGAGAAGAGGGGAGGGGAGGGGAGGGGAGGGGAGGGGGAATAGTAGAGGATAGGAAAGGCAGCAGAATACAACAGACACTAGTATGGCAATATGTAAATCAATGGAAGTGTAACTGATGTGATTCTGCAATCTGTATACGGGGTAAAAATGGGAGTTCATAACCTACTTGAATCAAAGTGTGAAATATGATATATCAAGAACTATGTAATGTTTTGAACAACCAACAATAAAAAAAAGAAAAAAGAAATAAATAAAATAAATATGTTGTGTCCACCGAAAACTAATAAATATTAAAAAACAATGGGCTGGGGATGTGGCTCAAGCGGTAGCCTGGCATGCGTGCGGCCCGGGTTCGATCCTCAGCACCACATACCAACAAAGATGTTGTATCTGCCGAGAACTAAAAAATAAATATTAAAAAAATTCTCTCTCTCTCTCTCCTCTCTCACTCTCTCTTTAAAAAAACAAAAACAAAAAACAAAACAAAACAAAACAAAAAAAAACAATGCTTAAAATACACAAATCTATAAGACATATATCTTTGCATCATCTACTTGAATAGGTGAGATAATCAGAAACAGAAACCTAAGAAATAACATATTTCATGAGTTCTGCATGCCCATTTAGGCTTGTAAATCATCATTTGTTTTTAAAGGAAGGTATTAGCCAGGTGTAGAATGAAGTCTTTTACCTATTTTAAAGTGCATAAAATAATAATTATTTAAGTACACATCTTGATGTACTCCAACATATATACATTTATTTGCTCACTCTTTTTATTTATTCCATATTCAATGTTTATTTGCTAAGATAAACATGCAACTTAAATTTATGTTTTCTGGATATGATGCAAATTTAATCATTAATTATTTTATATGTAACAAATGCAACTCTTAAAAGTGGAGGTAAAATATATTAAAAGAGGAGAGTTATGCTGCACATTTTTAGTTGCCATAGAAACACTGTCATCTCTCTGATATCTTATCAATACTTTTTCTGCATTTTTGCTTAATATTGTTAAATTGCTTTGCCTCATATGGGTTATTGCATGGCACTAAATTCTGATATTTAAGCATGTGTACAAAGAGAAATTAAGGTAGAAAATTGAATAATGAACTTTTGCTAGTTAAGCAATAAATATAAAATATCAAGAATAACTCAGTTAATATTCATAAGTGTCCTTGAGTAAGGCTCAAAAGCTAGCAACCCATTTCCCCATCAATGATCAAAAATACCAGAGCTTGCAAAATTGATATAAAGAAAGGAGATCATAAATTCTACTGTATCTGTTTTTTTTTTTTTTGACTCATTCAGAGGTTTCAAATTTTGTTTCAGTCATGGTCAGACAATTCCATTGCTTTGGGCCTGAGATGAAGCAGAACAGCGTGGCAGAAGGGCATGATAGATGAAAGTTGCTCAACTAATGGCAGCTAAGAATTGGAGAAAAAAAGAGAGAACGTGCATGCAAATACATCAGGGGCAAGATCTAGACTCCAGGAGAACATCCCCAGTGACCTGTTTCCTCCCTAAAGCTATGACCTACTAGTGCATTCAAGTTATTAACCTATCAAATGGATCGATCCACTGCTGAGGTGAGAGTCCTCATAATTTAATCGTTTCACTTCCAAATATTGCTACATTACCTAATACATGAGCTTTTGAGGTTTTGGGGGGACATTCAAGATACAAACCATAACATTTTTCTTCTGGGCCCCAAATTTATGCCTAACAATAAGAAATACATTCTGCTCCTCTCCAAGTGTTCACATAGTCTTAAGAGTTCCAGCATTGCTCAAAATTTTTTGCCTATAGTCTCTTCCAAGACATAGGTAAACTCTAAGCTGTGAACCCCTCTAAAAAAACAAGAGCAAGTTGCATATTTTCAATGTACAATAGCACAGAGTAAACACTCCCATTCCAAAAGGGAGGGATAAGAGTATAAAACAAAAGCATCAAATCAAGCAGATAATGAAACCCTGGGTAAATATTGTGTTTTGTAGCTCCATGTCCAGCATCTGGGACCTGTGGTGATAAGATATAGTCTCCAAAGAGCTTGGTAAACACTGCCTATATGGTTATCCCAGTGAAGCCTTAATGATTTCTCTCTTGACCAGGTACTATTCATTTCCCAAAGCTTGACTCACAACATGGTCCATATTCCTGAATTTCTTAATTCCTGAGATTTCCATTGCAACTTTGGCTTCTAACAGTTTCATGCATTACCCTCTCAGAAGCTGTCCATAGGGATTCCAATTCTTCTACATATTTCCTGGCCTCCCAGGCCTTCCTTTGAGATATTGGTGGAAGCCTCCATGACCTCCTAATTCTGGCATCCTGCATTCCTACAGAATCAGCATCATGCAGATGACAAGATTTGTCACCATATTGTGCAATACTCAAGGTCCTTTGGATCATGACTGTAGTAGCATCTACATGCCTGAATGGCTGACTTCAATGAAATTAATCCTGGGGAAATAACTTTTTTAGATACCCTGTTAGAGTAGGTAGCTAGATAGACATGGAAAAATTTGAACATGGAAAAATTAGTGCAAGTACCCTAAGACATGACAGGAAACTACCTAAAATGTATACTACATGAGGAAGAACATGTCCAAGTCATGTGGGAAACACCAGGCAGTTTTTTTTTCTTCTAGGTAGCTTGCTACACACACCTCAGAGGATTATTTCTGTTTTATTATCTAAACCATTTATGTTTTTCTAACCATCTCTTCACTGAAATCTTTATTTTAGTAAGATAAGAAGTGAGGAAACTCCACCAGGTAATACCCCTATGTATGTATCCTCAAAGTGTTTTGTCAAATAAGTTATTACTTTTAAACACTTGAGCCTGTTATGGATGTGGCATTTTCATGAGATAGCCTTAGCATTTTCCTATAGTCTTTGTTCAAAGTGTTCTTTTTCTTTTCTTTCTTTCCTTTATAGCACTCTTCAGCAAATACACTGTTTTCAGCCCCAATTTTATGAGTACTTTTCTGGCAAAACTATAAGTTTTAAAAGTCTTTCCACTCCATTTTCAGCTCACAACTATCACAGTAAATCAGTGAGAAATACACATGACACTGAATGACTGTTGTGCTACCTTAAAATTTCCTCTTCCAAGTAAATTAGCCCATCACTTTTAAATTCAACCTCACAGAGAATACTTTTTAAAATATGAAGAAAGTATAAAAAATTATGAAAAAACTAAACAAGTTTATTTCCCAAAATGGTACACAAATTTTACTTCCTTTCACAATAGATTTTTCATTCCCATGTGAAACCTCTTGAGCACAGTCTTTACTGTCCATATTTCTATCAGCATTTTGGACTTCTCAGCTTCTACCAGAATCTCTCATTCAACTCTGCTTACAACATTTTAAGACTTCTCAAACTTTCATCTTCAAACTTTTCCAAACTTATCCTTCAAACCAGTTCAAAAGCTTCTGAACCATATCATCAAGTATAATCACAACAATAACACCACATTTTGATACCAACTTCTTTGTTAGCTTTTTATTACTGTGAAGTAAATAACTAACAAAACAACTAAGAAGAGAAAAAGGTTATCTGGGCTCACCTTGAGGCTACATTGCTACTACAGAGATATTACCTGGTAGAGTTCCTCAATCCTGTGCTCAGAGGTTCAGTCCATTTTTTGCCAACTGCATTTCACTGGACGAGAGGTGAGACAGAACACCAGAGTAGAAGGGTGTGGTTGAGGAAATATTCTTAGTTCATGGCATCTGGAAAGCAAAGAGCAAAATATAGGAGCCACAGATGAAATGTGATATATAATCCCTAAAGACACCTCCCATGTGACCTACTTCTTAATCCATTGAACCTCCAATAGTTATCACCAGTTCATTGAAATTACTCATCCATTAAGTGAATTAATCCCCTGATGAGTTTATTACTCTAATTATTTAACAATTTTTCCCTTTATACATTGCTGTATTTCCTAATGTCACAACCTGCGGGGGGGGGGGGTTAATTCATGAAACTGGACAAGAGATTATGGGAAATTCGGAAAAAACAAACAGACACACAAATACAAAGAAAGCTGGGTCCCAGTGGGCAGCACACCCTGATGAAGTGTCCTGACCATGAGTCAACTCAGTACATTTATTATATAAGTTTTATCCTACATGGGCTAATTGTGGGAAAGTTTCTTCAAAGTAAATGGAGCCAAGCTCATGAGTACAAGCAACCAGATTATGAATGTAAGCTTGCACCCATAGATTTCTATCCCTAAGCAGCTGGCACCTGAAATTCAAGGGTAAGAAATGAATAGCTCTATGACTGGCACAGAATCCCCTATTTAACCAGTCATCACCATAGCAACTGGGATATCTCCATTGGCACCTTCACATGGAGAGTTCTCCAGAGGGGCATCGCCTCTACAGGACAGTTTCAAAACCCATAATTCAGCAACTGTTCCTGACAGCCTATCATGAGCTTTCTTGGGGACATTCAAGATCCAAACCATAACACTAACTTAAACAATACATATAGATAGATACAGATATAGGTATAGAAATATGAATACACACACACACAACACACACACACACAGTCTCATGGTCTCCAGGATTATAGTTTTCTTTTCTTTCTAAATGCATATGTATAGATTGTTGTTAAGTTATACATTTCTTTTTGATCTAACCCTTCTATGGAAAACAATACATGTGAAACAGGGAAAACAAGGAACTTGGTATCATCAAATATTATGTAAAATAGAACCCTAAATGTGAGAACAGTATGTTTATGAGAAATTTAATCTTTTCAAATAAATTTTACTTAACTTTTCTTGATCAAATTTGTTTAAAAAGTCAGAGTTACCTCAAGTTATTTATAGCATTTATTAAGAATAGAATATGACATAAAAGTCCTTCATGAAAATATTACAGAAACATAAAATTTTCTATTTTCCTGTACTAATAATTATTAAGAGCTGAAAATAGTGTTTGAAAACATAAATTTTGCAAAATGAAAGCTAAATTGACCACGGTCATTCTGCTATTTTTAGCAACAATAAGCAGCCCTACCTCTGAAGCAGGTAAAATCATTAAAAAAAAAAGCTATGAAAAGACATGAACATTTAATTCAAGTATCAATGGACTCCCCATTAACAAAGTGTCTAAGCATCATCTGAATGATCACTTGGTAGAATGCAGTGGATACAATGAAGGTATGCAGGTTTCAGTAACTGGGATTCAGATTTCAAAATGATAAAATTATCTCATCAAGATGAGGTAAAATTTCTTTCAAAAAAGACACATTAATTTATAAATGTCTATGTATTTTATTGCTTTTCTTGTCATACACAGCTATCAACTAAGCATTGGTACCATATGACCTTGAAAAACTTCAGTGCAAATTTTAAGATGTGTACAATAGCTATTACCCTTATAAAAATGGTAGTATTTAGGCAACAGTAGAGCAAAAAGTGTAAACATGGCCTTTGCTTATTGAATATAGACTTCCTTTTACAAAAGAAATTTTGAAACATATATTAATACCCAAAATATACAATGTTTTAGACTTCATAATCTTTCCAGATCTGTTGATGTTAAATTAAAAAAATACTTAAAGAAGTGTTTTAATAGTTTATGAATATTTCTTTTATTTTTTAAAAATAAAGTATTTTCAAAACAAAGTCATTAATACCTAGATATTTTATTTCCACAGAGAAAGTTAGTCATATTTTTATTGAACCTTGGTTTATGTTTGTTATGAAAATTACCAAATATGTAAAAAGAGTTAATTTAACCAGAATACTTATTTTTGAGAATTTTAGGGGAAAAATGGAACATTACCAGGATTAAAATAAGTATAAATACACATGAACCTGAGAGCAAGTAAAAACATGGGAAAAAGAAAAATTAATTTAGATAAAGAGCAAACAGTTAAAGAATAAAAGTAAATTAAAAGATAGAAAAAAGGTGGGGGGTAGTATAGAAGAGTAAGTATATAGAAAAGTCCTTAAATGTGTCCAAAAGCTTTTATTTCAAGACAGAAACTGACACCAGAGCAAAATGAGAAAAATGTTAAAAAAAGAAACACTCATAAATTATTAAGAAAAATTGGATAAGGGTTATGCAGTTTTTAATTGTATATTCTGCCATGACAAAAGAAAAGAAAAAAGCATCAACAAGAATAAATGAAGGAATAAAATACTTACATATGTTAGCAAAGTATTTTAATATCTTATTATTTAACTACAATCTACTATAATACTCATTAATTCAGGTGTACATAAATCATTAAAAACAGCTGCTACACAACTTCTTATTTTTTAGGAAGAAAATTCTTTTCCCAAAGCTCAGAACTCCAAATTATAAATTTCTGAAATTGTGAATAAATAACTACTCATGGGATTTTACAAGAGGAAGAATTTAACTGACCTGTTACCTATTTTCATTGTACATGTTGGCATCTATTTATAAAACAGAATATTATATATCCATTAGGATATAAACAACATTTTTTTTTATTTAACAGGAAAGCTTGTCAAAACCGGAGCAAGTAAATTAAGATGAAAATTGCTAAAATACTCCCTAATAAAAGAGACAAATTAAAATATGCTTCCATGTCAATCATCATTTCCTTCCAATCCCTTCCAGAACTCTGTAATAAAAATAAAAATAATTTTGAACTCTACTTCAAACAAATATGACAGACATAGAAATATTTATGTTCTACCCTTTATAACCCCGAAGAGAAGATCATTATCTGTTAATGTAAATTATTTGAAATACAGAATATATTTTTAAAAATTCTTCCCTGTGTGACTTCACAATTTCAAGAATTACAACAAAACAAGGGTATTTAAGACAGTGTGATATTGGTCCAATATTAAACAAATAGATTAATGGGATAGACTATAAAGTCAAGCAGTAAATCCACATAAATAATACAGTTGATCTTTGGGAAGGAGCAAAGGCAATGCAAAGCAAAAAAAAAAAAAAAAAAAAACAGATACATTTTTTTTCATAATAATGCTTCTGGAACAACAATATATCTACATGTAAAAATGATGGATTTAGGAGCTGCAAACATAGCTCAGAGGTACAGACTAGCCTGTTGGATGTAATGTGTGAGGTCTTGCGTTCAATCCCCAGCACTGTAAAAATAAATAAATAAATAAATAAATAAATAAATAAATAAATAAATAAAACATCTAGACAGAAACCTTATGCAGTTCACAAAAAATAACCAAAATAGATCACAGATGTAGGTATAAAATGCAAAACTTTAAATATTATAATAATAGTCAAATAATAAATAGATAGTATAACAGAAAATTAGATGATTTTCAGTTTGGCCATGATTTTCTAGATATGACACAAAAAGCATGAGTCCTAAAAAGAAATAACTGATACAGTGAACTCCAGGAAAACTAAAAATATTTGCACTGTTAAAATGCTACAAAGAGATTGAGAAGACAAGCCAAAGTAGAAGATAATATTTTTAGAAGCCAACACATAAAGGAATATTGTCTAAAATATATATTAAAACTCTTAGAATTCAAGAATAAGAAAATAAATAATTCAATTGAAAAAAATGAATGAAAGACATGTCACCGACAAAGGTATAGGGATAGCACAAGAGTAGGAGAAGAGATACTCAACATCATATGTCATTACTATATTGAAAATTAAAACAGAGTTATCACAATATGCCTATTAGAGGAGCTAAACACTAACCCTCTGACAATACCAAATATGGTGGAGGATGTGGAACAGCATCATCCCTAATTCATAGTCAGCAGGCATGTAAAAAGATAGAGACATTTTAGAGGAAAACAGGGAGGTGTCTTCCAAAATTTATTATATTCTTAAGCATGTGATCCAGCAATCATGCTCTTTGATAGTTAGCTAAGGGTTGAAAACCTTAGCTAATGGATATTTATAGCTGCTTTATTCATAATCCTCAAAACTTGGAAGCAACCTCATGTAATGGATAAACTGTGGAATATTCAAACAATGAAATATTATTCAGTGTTAAAAAAGACAGGAGCTATCAAGACATGCAAGAATCTTAAATGCATGTTAGTAGTGAAAGAAGTCAATGTAAAAAGACAACATACTTTATGATTTCAAGGCATTATGAAAATGTCAACACTATGGAGAAAATGAAAAGAGGAAAAATTATCAGGATTTGGAGGGAAGGAGGAATGAATAGGTAGAGGAAAGAGGGTGGTCAAATCAGTGAAAATATTCTATATAATACTATAATAATGCATACATATCTCCATAAATTTGTAAAAAAACAATAGCATATACAAATTGAATTTGGATTTTAATGTAAATTATGGACTTTGTGTAATAATAAGATGTCAGTGTGGTGACAAATGTTACATTTATCAATGTTATGAATGCAGCATTCTGAAAGAAGGTGGTGCTATTGGAGGAGCAGTAATGCAGAAGAGGTGTGTAAAAACTTTCTGCTAAATTTTGCTGTGAGCCTAAAATGTCTCTAAAATTTAAAGTCATTGATTGATTGATTTCAGTGCTGGGGATCAAGCCTAGGGTCTCACATGTTTGGTAAATGCTCTGACACTGAACTATAGCCTTATTTCTAAAATCATTTTTAAAAATTTTTATAAATGAGTACCACTAGGATTTAAATTAGTAGGTCCTGGGTTATAGAAACATTAGTGCTTCATAGTTGTATAAAATGTTTCTTGTTAGATCTTTGGTTTATCTCTGATGTAGACATAATATTAATATTATTTTTCAATTTACACTATTCAAAAACATGTTTATACATAATTCATTGCCACTAATTGACTGTGACTTTTTATTTAACCCATCTGTCTAGGACATAACACAAGTTTCTGTTATTTACAATTGCCAGATGTTTTCTAGTATCCTTTCAAAGATAAGGATGCATTCACAGATCCAAAATTCAGGTTACCAGCTTTGAACATAAAGGAACACTATAAAAACGTACAGTGTTATGTGAGCCTAAAGCCAGTTTCTCTTCCTCAAGGATATTAATATTCCAACTTGCAACTCTTAAAACTAATCAAGGTTTCAGCTAATTGTTTTCTGCTTTAAACATAATTTCCTTCAATTCTGGCATGGGTAGAATTAAGGTTTGTTTTGTGTCTTGCCATGTCTTGAAATCATCAGTTTTATAACATTCATTTCTCCTTTTTAAAGCAGGAGAGGAAGTCTGTATTTTTAGTCAAATAAGATTTTCAAACAATAATTGTTTCTAATAACTCATTCATGCTATGCAGTTATTACTTTGATCCTTGTTTTTCCAATAGTTATCTTTGATAAAACATGTTTGAATTTTATACATTTATTTTTATTTTTTTATTGATTGTTCAAAACATTACAGAGCTCATGATATATCATCTTTCATACATTTGACTCAATTGGGTTTTGAACTCCCTTTTTTACCCCAAATACAGATTGCAGAATCACATCTGTTACATACTCACATTTTTACATGATGGCATATTAGTGACTGTTGTATTCTGCTACCTTTCCTATCCCCTACTATCCCCACTCCCCTCCCCTCCCCTCCCCTCCCCTCCCATCTTCCCTCTCTACCTCCTCTGCTGTTGTTCAATTCTCTCCCTTTTTCCCCCCTCCCCCTTGCCCCTCATAACTTCTTATAATTTTGTGTATCATTGAAGGTCTCCTACCATTAATTTTATACATTTATATACTGTTTGTATGTCTGGTATTTAAGAATATCATTTTATTTATTTATTTATTTGGAGATGGGGTCTTGCTGTGGTTCTGAGGTTACCTTAAATCCCTGGGCTCAAGAGATCCTGCTGCTTCAATCTCATGAGAGCTAAAACTGCTGTGGGTCCACAGGATCAGGCTTCAAAGTATTATTTATAAATAATTGTTTCACTTTGAATTTTTTCTGGTAATTTATGCTTTTCACTATTTTTGCCTTAAGATCTTTTTAGAAGTAGAACTATAGATGCTTGGAAATGTTTTTAGTTACTTGGAAACAGTGTTTACTCTTTAGGGAATCAGTGACCACCATAATGCAATTTATTAAGTTAAGAGACCTTCTTTGAGGGTTTCTGAATTGAATTTTTGCTTTTCAACTTTATGCCATGCAATGATTTGCTGAGCCACACAATGCTTCCATTTTGGAATATGAACTTTTTTTGTTAGTTTTTATTATTGCCATAATCAATTACCAAACATTTCATGAGTTTAAACCATATAAATACATTATCTTAGAATTCTGTGGGTTAGAAGTCTGACATGGATATCACTCTCTAGAAACAAAATGTTGACAGGGCTGCTATCTTTTCTGCAGGTTCTAGGTGAAGAACACTTTTCTGTGAAATAAAACTGTGAACAGAATGCAGTTTCTGTCAGTTCCAGGATCAAGGCACCCACTATTTCATTGATTGTGATTGAAAGCTCAAGGCATGTCTATGTACCTAAAGGTGTCCACATTTAAAAAATCTGTTCTAATTAGTTACACATGACTGCGAAATACATTTCCATTCGTTGTACACAAATGGAGCACAAATTTGCATTTCTTTAGTTGAACACAATGTAGAGTTGCACAATATGTGTAGTCATATATGTACCTAGGGTAATGATGCTCATCTCTTTTCACCATCTTTCCTGCCCCCATTCCTTCTTCTCTCCCTTTCCTCCCCTTCACCCAAATTTCCTCCATTCTCTCCACACCCCCTCCCCATTATTGATCTGCATCCACTTACAAGGCAAAACATTTGGCCTTTGGTTTTTTAGGATTGGCTTACTTCACTTAACATGATATTCTCCAACTCCATCCATTTACCTGCAAATGCCATAGTTTTATTATCTTTAAATTCTGAGTAATATTACATTGTTTTTATATACCACAGTTTCTTTCTTTATTCATCTGTTGAAGGGCATCTATGCTGGTTCCACATTTTAGATATTGTGAATTGAGCTGCTATGAACATCAATGTGGTTATGTCACTATAGTGCATTGATTTTAAATCCTTTGATTATAGAACAAGAGTGGGATAGCTGGGTCAAATGGTGCTTCCATTCCAAGTTATAAGAAACCTCCATAAAGCTTTCCATAGTGGGTGCTCCAATTTGCAGTGTCACCAACAATGTATGGGTATATCTTTTTCCTTACAGCCTCACCAAACTTATTATTGCTTGTATTCTTGATAATTGCAATTCTGACTGAAATGAAATTAAATCTTAGAGTAGTTTTGATTTGCATTTCACTAATTACTAGAGAAGTTGAACATTAATAGCCTCTTATCTCCATCTTTAAAGGCAACATAGGTGGGGTCTTGTCTTTAAAAGGTAGCATCTCTCTAACCCTTTTGTTATTTCACATTTCTCTGACCATAGCTGTCAAGAGGAATCAGTTTTTAAGGATTAATGTGATTAGTCTGTAACATCTCTGATAAGCAAAGATAACCTCACAATCTCATGGTCTGTAGCCTTAATCACATCTGTAGTATTTCTTTGGTAATGGCAGGTGGCCTGATTACAGGTTGCAGGGAATAATATGTGAACATTTTTAGGATATTATTAATCTGCCTACCACAGTCATTTTGTGTAATGGTTCTCTTCCTTTTTGAAAAATCCCTTCATTTTTGCAATTT